>NC_042523.1:22171296-22771296 GCF_900963305.1 Echeneis naucrates | reverse complement strand
GTGGACTTTTAGAGGTTTTTCACTAACTCTCGTTGAAGTTGGGGTGTAAGCCATAAAAAAACCAAAACAATGAACTGAAGCGCAGTCAAGTGAAACCACAAACAACCCTTTCCACATTACAGTTGGTTATTTCTGACATTCTGCTCTTTCTTCCAACCAGGATCGTCCTCACTAGGCCCGTATTGTTTACGCGCCAATCGTGCACGATTAATAGAGGTTTAAATCAGAAGCATGTGATCAAACTCATTTCAGCTCTCCGCTCTTTGTTCTTTGACTCCCTCAGTGAACGTGTTCAGGCTCTGCGTTACCTCCAGTTGACGAGGCAGCTGGTGTCGTGCTCAGCCGACGGAGGCATGGCGGTGTGGAACATGGACACACAGAGAGAAGAGGTTAATATCACTGATTCTGCCGCACAAATACAGAGACAGGAAGTAATACTTCAAGTTTAACTGATTAGTTTTACAAAAATAAAAACTCTTTTCATTGCCAATAGACAGTAAATCATACAGCACCAACAGCTTCATCAGCATAATAGTAGCACACTTTTTTCTTCTTTTTTTTTTTTTTAACCATGAGATATTTTGGTTTCTGGTATTAAGAGTTTCTCTTCTGTTTTAGTCAAACTTCTACTTTAAATGCAGCTCACATTGATAAAGATGTTTTTTGCAGCCGTTTTGACCGATACAGATGAGACAGTAGATGATTAGCATACCAAACATCAACTTTAACTCTCCGGTGTCTCTGCAGGCGCCTCAGTGGTTAGACAGCGACTCATGCCAGAAGTGTGAGCAGCCTTTCTTCTGGAACATCAAGCAGATGTGGGACACCAAGACTCTGGGGCTCAGACAGGTACAACGGTCTAGTCGGTGTCCGTAGCAGCAGTTATTCACTTGGTCACAAGTCAGTATGATGTATGGTTGTGTTTCCTGCGTGTTAACAGCACCACTGCAGGAAGTGCGGCAAAGCTGTGTGTGGCAAATGTAGCTCTAAACGCTCCACGTTCCCGATCATGGGCTTCGAGTTCCCTGTGCGGGTGTGTGACGCCTGTTTTGACACCATCAAAGAAGAAGAGTGAGTAAAAGACTTCTCCAGATAATTCCACGGCTCCTAGATTGTTGCATTGTGGACGTGTTTTCAGGGGACCACTCTGATTACACAATGTCATTGTGTGTGTGTGTGTGTGTGTGTGTGTGCGCATACAGTCGAACGCCATTGGCCACGTTCCACGAGGGGAAACACAACATCGCACACATGGACATGGACCCATCCAGAGGCCTGATGGTCACTTGTGGAAGCGACCGCATTGTTAAGGTCAACAACAGTTCTTTGATTGTCCCTGCATGCGTCATTGTTTTCACACTGATGCCCATTCAGGCTTTGAGAATTTCTACATTTCAGCATTATTGCCAAATAATCCATGAAGAAAATAATTGGTAGATGAATTAATGATGGGAATAATTGTGTAGTAAAAGTCTCTAAACAAAGCTCATTCTTGATCAACCACATTTCTTTTCAAACGTATAAAACTCGTCCCCATTGAGATTGTAATTAAGTTAAATTAAGTCCAATCAGGAATATTTGATTTTAACTTTCAACCCTGCAGGGACTTAAATTGTGAGATTTTCACTGAGTCTAAACTCAATATTTCTATTTTTACTGCCTAACTGAGTGTGAACTGTAAGAGACTGATAAAGTCACAGTAACAGAAGCAGGTAAATTCACTTCACCTGATGGTAACAATGCAGGTTTGTACCAAACCCCCTCTCTCACTGTCATTGGCTGTTCGTCTCCACAGATCTGGGATATGACGCAGGTGGTTGGCTGTAGCTTAGCAACAGGCTTCTCTCCACGCTGATTGGTCCAGCCCACTACACGGACCCCCCCCCCCCCCCCCCCCACCCCCGTCCCCTTTGTACAGTGCATCTCCCCATCACGCCTGGGATCTTCTGCTGCAGCCAGGCCTGCTCTGGGTGAATGTATGTATGTGTGTCTGTGTGTGTGTGTGTGTGTGTGCTGATTGTGTACTCCTCCACATTCTTTTTGCTTCTCAGAAAAAGATTCTTTAATTTCACTAACTGTCAGTCTACATGAAAGTGTCTGTGACTGATTTTTGAACCCTAAGCACAACAACGCGTGTGTGTGTGTGTGTGTGTGTGTGTGTGTGTGTGTGTGTCTTTAAGTGCGCATGTATTGATGTAATGATTTCTCCTGTGGGAGGAATAATATTGTTATTAGTGTTTACATTCAATATTTCTGATGCTTCTTTTGACAAAGGTCTTCGTTCTTTTTTTTTTTTTTTACTACCCTCTTGCACTGTAAAATTTGGTTTCATCGACTCGACCTGCAGTTCACTCTCCTCCTTAATGATGTGGCCCACTAACTGCATATTAATCAGCCTCTGTAACATGTACAACAACAAACAAACGTAATCATCTGTAGATAGCTCGGCCTCGTGTGTGCGGTAGATACTTTCTCTCTCTGATCAAAAGGATCAGTCTTGTTCTCTTTCTTTTTGTCTCCTCGTGTTCTGTTTTTGTTTCCTCTCTTTCACTAGCTGGCCTTAAATCACTCTCAGGTGGTTTTGCATCAGTTGTCATTCGGCGGGGCCCCCCTCATGTCAGCGCTCACTGTTAGTAAGATGATCAATAGATTGGAGATGCCTTGATTGATTGCCACAGCAATTTGACGTAGTTATCAGATGTTTTCATGACAACACTTACCAGGCCTCCACCTCGTAGTCCCAGGTCAGTAAAACTGGAATATGTTGCCATAGTAATATTCGCTGAAGATACTATGGTTATGACAAGCCATCCGGAGGCGTAACGCTAAAATCAGTTTTGATTAAAGTGGATTTAGGTTTCCAACTTTATTTAGGGACAAGTTGTAAAAAATAGCACAGCATCACCGTCTCCATGGTGATTACCACTCCTGTGTAGGTAGATGTTGATAAACCTGAGACTCTTGATACCTCATTAGAATTACTTTTCATCTTTAATTTTAAAATGTATGCATAAAAGTATTACTGAGTGTTAGTTGGTTTTTTTGGGTATAAAACTGGGCTTCCTGCCACCAGAAAGACACTAAACAGGTACTCTCTGGGTTAAATGCCGGAGTAAAAGCTGGCAAGATCAATTTCCTCTCGTAGGTCGGATGAGAGCCCGTCTCCTTTCAAAAAAGCCTTAAAGAGAGACCGATACACTCACAAAGCCTTTTTAGTGGTTTGTCAGTGGTTGCCACTGCTCACTCACTCACTGCTTGGTCGTTCACCCTCATTGCAAAGCTCTGGATGTCTCGATAGCCTTTCACATCTTCCTGTCTTTTCCACTTCCTGCTCCGAGCCCTCCCCCACTCACAAGTCTGTCCCATAGCGCTCACTCACACCACTGCACTGGATTGCACAACTCGGTGGTCTTGTTGAATTAAACTAATGGTTCTCTCCTGCGTTCACATTTGGGAGGGATAATAGCTGGATTCAATGTAGCGTCCCTGTAAATAGCAGCTAATATCTTCTAATGTTAGACTAATGCTTGCCTTATTGTAAGTGGGGGAAAATGAGCAGCATAACATTGAGAGTCCTGATTTGAAAATGTAGTCACATTCCAGTTTTCTGATCTTGTAGTGTATATTTATATTTGTAGTAAAGTATTTATCTATTATCACTGTAAATGTTGTTTACCCTTCTTTGTGCCCATCTGATGAGTCTTTATTTGCCCCGTAGTGACAAACTAGAACATGATGAATGGTCCTTATCAAGCACTTGCGAACGCAGTAATATGCAACGAACTGCAGTTTTACTTAAAATACATCCCCAACCACAATGTCACACTTTGTCATACTTGGGATTAGACTCAAACCTGATTGATCATCAATCATGTCTTTTCACTTTAGAATAAAGTTTTAAAGGATGGAAGCTCAACACAAAAAAAGTTGCAATAATGAATCTCTGCTATCGTCACCATCTAACTGCTATAAAATAGACCAAAGAGCCGAGTTGTAGAAAACCAGAAATCCAAAACAAGCAGCTTTAAAACATAAACATCTCAATGAAGGGTCGCAGCTAGTTGTCACATCTTTCACAATACACCATTTGAGCCATTGCAAATATAAAATTATTGATTGATGCGGCTTCAGAGTCTTTGCATTATTGAAAGACTTCCATTGGCTCTTCAGCCGACAGCGCTGGAACAATCTGGTCTCAGTCCGACCCCAAGTGTGAGTAAAACCTCACCACAAAGCGTCATCGGGGATCTACAGGGTTATTGACGATGCTACCGTACAATCAGGAGTCGAGAGCTCTCCTTTCCTCTTTCAGTCAGCCGGACATCCAAGCTTTCTTCCAGTCATTACTTCTCATCATTTCCGCGCAACAGAGTATATCTAGCGATTTAGAAAAAGTGTCTCTGTAGCAGATGGACAGCATATTGAGGGTTTGATGGATGGGAAGGATTCGCTGTTCGCAGGAGCGGCTAATGAAATCGATCTTCAGATTGCAGGGCCGCCACAGGAAAGAGGGGTGATAGATTCTTCTCTTGTTGTAAATAGTTTATGTCTTTCACCAGATGGAGCGTTTATAGGAGTCATTTTGTTTTTGTCTTCAGTTCATTAAACACTAGAAAGGATGGCCTTTGTGTTGATGGGAGGCCATCAACACTTAAAAATTAGTCATTTTCCACAACACGGTGGCCCATAAAATCAAACTGTACACTGATTTCTGCCTGATTTTACGTTTTGTTTTGTTTTTTTACTTCCCTCTTCAAAGTGCTTGTAAAAAGACATTTGCTGTTCCAACATGATGTTAATGTATATCTCAAAAATACTTGTATTTTTAAATACTTTTGCTGACAATACAGTACTGACGTTAGCCTCTCGGTGCCCTCAGACACACAGAGAGTCGATGCTAAATAAAGATATTCTGATGTGTTTATTTGACCAATTTTTTTGCTTCTTTGTTTTCTTCTAGGTCAACAATGATGCAGAAAAGTTAGTAATGATCTTTATTAAAGCGTACATTTACAGGACAACCTCACACCAAAGTCACAGTCAGTAAAAAGCCCCCCCCCTTTTTTTTTTTACCCCTTCTCAAAGGTGTTGAGCAGATAAACAGATTTTATTGCACATGTCAAGTGATGCTGCTGTGTTGTGCGTTTAAGGCACACGGCTCATAGAGAGAACGCTTCATCTTCATCTCCATCTCCAGTCTGAGCTCAACCTGCACAGTATAATCACATAAAGGAGTTACTCACAGAGCTGTTAAAAGCACATCAACAACTGGTAAATCACACAGACGGTAGAATCAGACTGAGCCCATAACTGCTGTCATGAATCAATAGTTCAGGGTGTGTGTGTGTGACTTTGGTCACATCAGATTCCCATCTGATTGACAACATCCATAAAGTCACAGTAACAGACTGGGTGGGGGTGGGGTGGGTCGGTGGTGTCTCTCTATCAGCAAAGAACGTCCTCCGGAAGCAGCATCGCTATCAAACATATCAAGTTTTAAGCCACAGAGGTGTTGGAGCTCACAAATAAGAAAACTCATTGATCATATAGATAGTTAAATAGCATTAAAAATCTCACTAAGCTCAGTTAAAGATGACTTTAGTTTGTCCCATTTTAAGCCAGTTGCCAAAGCTGATTCTCACGCTCCACCCGATCCATCCCGGAGTCCAGCATGGTGCTGTTAGTGTCGGGTGTGTACTGCTTCCCAGTTTACTGCCGTCTCAGTGGGGCTGGAACGACTTGGCCAGTTCCTCCAGCAGAGACATTAATTTCTGCTCCTCCAGGGCGGAGCTGTGGGTCCAGGCCAGGGGGAGGTGGCTGGACACCATCCTTCGGTCTGAGCAACAAGCACAACAGAGGAGATGTTAGAATGAAGCTAAACACGGGCACTGTACTGTACCATCACTGGCATTACTCCACTAAAAGGGTAAATAATAAGAATGATAAACTTTAGAGCACCTTCTCTACCTGAAATCCAGCAACAAAAATGACCATTAAAAACAAATACTAATGAAAAGAAACTTGGGCTTTAAAAATAGAAACAGAAATAAAAATGGATTCAGAGCATATTGTAACAGTGAGTATTGCCTTTGCTGACAGCTGACAGCAAAAGTACTGGTTTTGACGGCTGTAGCTGTTTGAGCGTCAACATGAGATGAAGCGGTGGAGCAAGAGAGGGGAGAAGAAAGATGTCAGATTTTTTCCCAGACAGACTCGGTGTCGTCTCCATGTCGCTGTCACACTGAATCAAAGCAGAGCAGCTTCAGGTCACGTCACGTTGAAAAATGCACATTGTGTTTGAGTCTCTGCTGAAGTGTGCGTTCGGGCCACTGGGGTCACAGTGTATGTGTGCATGTGCACCAAAGCGCTCACAGAGGCACTTTACACTCCGGCAGTATCTGGCACCAAAAGCAGCCCACGCCAGCTGCGATGGACACAAGCCAAACTCTCTGACACACAAACACACACACAGAACTGACAAAAACATAATGCAGGCAGTATTTCTCCGTCTCGTCCTTCTTCCTGCGGCCTTTGGGAACATTTTTTAAAACCAAAAAAAATCCATCATAGATAAATTCACACACTTCATGTTGAAGATTGGTTTATTTTTTTGCCATCGTACCCTGATAGAAGCGCCCACTGGGGTTTTTGGTCGTGACCTCAGACACCGCCAGCCACACCACGGTGTCGGCCCCCTGCTCCGGGGTCCGCAGGCTGTCCTTCATGGAGCGGTGGAAGTCCGGCATGGCGTTGGCCACGGCTGACACACAGAGGGAAGGAAAAGATTGAACGCTGGTGAGCACTCTGGGAAAAATATGGATCCCGTTCAGGAAGTAGAGGTTGGTGATTCTGTTGTGTTTGGGGGGGGTGGGGGGGTAGTACCTGGAGTGTCCACCCAGCCGGGGTGCATGACAGAGAAATGGATGTTTGTGTGAGTCTTTGCCAGCTGCTCTGTCATCACCACCTGCTGCCTCTGGAACAAACACACACACAATGGGCAGATGAAGCGCACACGTCTCTTTGACAGGAATACAAACAACACACAGACTGACACAGATCTGATCTGACGTTTCCTTTGACGTCACACAAAAACAGGATCTACCTGATGTCAGCTTTTAAATGTAGACGCTGAAGTTTGAATTTGAATTCTGCCCGATTCGTATTCCACCTAAAAACTCTTACGATCGCTCACTGACAGTCATTTAAGGTCAAAGGTAAATCACACATTGAGTATCTGACACGTGGCTCAGCCTGACCAGCTGGTCCAGGATCAGGTCTTACTTTGTGCTGGGCGTAGACCATGGTGCCGTCATAGCGGCCTCTGTCAGACTGCAGGTTTCCCGTCCTGAGCTTCTGCACCAACATTCCCCCTGATGACACTGTGATCTGACCAAAGGGGAGAGAAAAAGAGAGTGTGTGTGTGTGTCTGTGTGTAATAGTGTGTGTTATATCCTACACTGTAATCCAGTGATCCAAAAGCATCTTTAACTGTTTACACTCCAACATTGAAGGACTTGAGTGTGAGTGTTGTTTGTGCCACTGCAGCTTCCCAACACTTCACACTGTAGGTGAGAACATTTAATTAATTATTGGTTGTATTTTTATTTTATTTTTTTTTGCCTTTATCTAGGGCAACAGGAAATGAAAATGTTTTCAGAGGGCCATTTCCCCATAGACTTCAATACAATCTGGCCCCTCTTGCCCCCTGTTTTAGTTCGGCGTGCCCACAGGAGGCTGAACAGAGAGAGCTGACCTATCAGACAAACTGTGGCACAATAAATCAAAGTATTTTTTTCAAGCTCCATCTCCCCCAGCAGAGAAATATTTATCTTTCGGAAAAATTTTATTTTGAGGGGACGAGACAGGAAATCAGGGATTTCTGCTCAGAGCTTGGTCTGCACCTCCACCGCTTGACTGTCAGGTTTTATTTCTTATAAGAAGAAATAAAGCACAAATTCTGAGAGTTGACAGACTGGACAGCACACGAATGATCCCCTGTGACTACAGCAGTGTTGTTTTTCACTTAAAGAGAGTCACCTTTTATGTTTGTGAACCAGTCTGACTGACATTTGACTGATCTGCAGACCAGTTATAACGAACAACAGGAAGTCGGAGCGGACCGTCTCGGACTCACCACTCTGGGGTCGGCGCTCTTCTCCAGCAGAGGAATGAGACTCTTGGTGAGGATGTAAACCGCTGGAGGTAAAACAGGGATGGATTGATACTTTAAACTAAATAAAAAGAAAAAAAAGAAACTTTTCTCGTATTGTTTCCCCTCAGTCCTGACCCCTGACCTTCGACTCACCGAGGACATTAGTGGCGAAGCTCTTCTCCATTCCTTCGGCGTTCACGTCTCTCTGACTCATGATAACGCCGGCGTTATTGATCTGCGCACATGAGACGTTTCCTGACTGATAAACTCTAATCCAAACACATGATAGAATTCATATTCTCATGTGAAAAAAGGTGATAAATACGACTCACCAGGACATTCAGGGCCTTGTACTTTCTCTTGAAGGCCTCGGCAAACTCCCAGACCTTCTTGGTCTCAGTCAGGTCCAGGATGTGGACATAGACCTCCTGTGATGACAGCAGCCATGTGGAATAATGAATACGGCATCGTGTCTGGGTCATTTCCTTTTATAATATCTGCGGAGAGGTGAGTCACACTGTACTTTATTTCCTGACTCCTTCACGATGTCAGCCCTCGCCTCCTCGGCCCTGTCCTTGTTCCTGCACACCATGTGGACCGTTCCACCTGTGACAGAGACAGAACAAATGTCGTCCTGTTATAATGTGACAGAGACAAAACAGCAGCTGGGCCCTAACCCATTTTTTCACCATCACCTGCCTGCAATGCGTCCAGCTTTGGGTCTAAGTTTCTTTACAGCCAGTGAAGAGTAAACCATTAGGGCACATTAAGTCAGCCACATCTCACAACTGTAAAATCTTTCTGCTTTGTGTGCAGATTTAATGAGGCAAAACAAAAGGTTGATGTGGAAGCTGAAAGATTTCTTCTCCTGGTATAATGCGACAGACTGAAACTAACACACACAGGAGGGATTTGTTGTACAGTGTTCATTAATGTTATAAATAAGGACAACATGTCAGGACTAATGCTTCCTGCCCGGATGCACTTTATCCACAGACTCTGTGAAAGTGTGTAATCGAGAAGTGCTGCTGCCTAACCCCCCTTTACATTTTTCATAATCATTAGTTTGTACCATACAAACCGGGAAGGGTCGTATTTACCAAAAGTAAAAAGAGATGAATGTTATTAATTTTGTGCCAAGTTTCTCCAAATTAGAGTCACACAAACATAGCAATTGTAAAAAATAAAGTCTGTGTGTCAGTGAGTGTGGGATGTGTGCGTGCAGTCGGTCTTATAATCTGTTGTAGAGATGTTGTGTGTTTCTATCAGAGCCCACACAAGAAACCAAAGCAGCATTCAGGCAGATGGATGTCGTGATCGATGAGGAGATCAGGAACTGGAAGAACATACAGAACAAACGTCACATGCAGTTTAAAGGCTTTAAAAGCTGTGATGTCCGCTGTTTTTGGCTGTCTGTAGTTCTGCTTCATGTCCTGGTTATTTAGTTACGCTGACATTGTCTGAATAGAGGAGGTGTGTTTGGTGAAATACGGGGTTAACGCGATGAGCCCTCTTGTGTCGTTAGTTCTTTTGAACACAGTGGTACCTTTCTTGGCGATGGCCATGGCGGTGGCTTTGCCGATGCCGCTGTTGGCTCCGGTTATCATGAAGGAGCGCCCGGCCATGGAAACCTCCAGGTCCTTCTCCACAAACCGCTTGGAGGCCGACAGGAAGGCGCTCCTGGAAAAACATGAACGTCTCTGCCTCAGTGTGCGTGTTCGGGTCATAAGGGGTCATTGGAGGTGTAGCTGTGCACTTTATTTCTCTTCACAGCTTCACTGTGGGGGGGGGGGGGGGGGGCATTGTCTCTGAGAAGAAGGGCTTTGGGATGAGACTAGTGGCAGTGACAGCAGCATCAGAGTGTGTGTGGAGGTGGCACCAAGGACCCCATTGTCCTGGATGCTATTGTTGAGGGTGGCCGAAGGGAGGAGGTGGTGGTGGTTGGGGGGGGGGGGGGTAACAGTGAGGCTAAATGCCCGCTCTGTTCAATGGTGTCATGCAGAGAGCTATTAGTGCAGGGTCAGAGCGGGCTGCTCTCTGGGAGAAAAGATAACACAGAACAAAGGGGAGAAGGGAAACCATCACAAAAGCACCTCTTCAGACAACTTGGCTTTCTGTCCGCTCGCCTCCACAGATCAGAATCAGACAGGAAGGTTTTCCAACGCCTCCTTTTCTCGGCTCCTCACGAGTCCTTATCACCCAAATCAACAGATTTGATCACCACAACGTCGGAGTTATACATCATCCCTTCGCAACAGATCCATAAAATCCACACGTGCTTTGGTTCTTACCATCAGGACATTTCTGATTTACTATAAATGCCTTTGAATATTGTTTTTTCTGTCTAAATAATGCCCATTACAGCTCACACATCTTTTTTTTTGTTCTCTCAGAAAGTGAAATAAATGTGATCTGATAGCAAGTGGAGGATCACTCCTTTGACATTTTAAAAGCATCCACATTTAGTCGACTCTGGTTTAAAACTGAGCAAAATTATTAATTCTCTCCTGACTGTCTAATTCAATGTTGACATTAAACGCCTAAATCTACAGACACATACTGAAGATACTTTTTTTTTTTTTATTTTCAACTGATAAATTGAGTGCATTAAAACTGACAGACATTAAAACTGTGGTAATATAAAAAAAAATTCTAGTAAATGAAATGAATGAAAGTTAATTTTCAAATTTCACATTATAAAGGAACTCCAATGTAAATGTTAAATTTTCAACTGAACAACGTTGGCTGATGTTACAGATGTCACATTAAATAACCTGCAAACGTTTTTTAAAATCACTTTTAAATCAGAAAGAGCGAAAGCACATTGAAATGGAAATAAACGATCCGTTTCCTGAGCTGTTTGTTTGTTTGTTTGTTTGTTTGTTTCTGTGCTTTGGGCAGAGCAGCCATAATGTAGTTTTCATCACACACACACACACACACACACACACACACACACACACACACCTGGGGGCCCAGCTGGAGGTCTTACCTGGTGAACTCGGTCATCCCCTTCAGGAACCAGGCGGAGTTTCGGTACAGGGACATGGTGCCGCTGGAAGCCTCTCGCCGAGCTCCGGTCCTCCGGCTCCGGTTTTACTCTGCAGCGGGACCACGTGCGGCTCCGCTGAATTCAATTAGCGCGAGCCCCCACCATCACTGAAACCCCGGACCGGAACCTGGACCGGAATCTGGGTCTGTTTAATCCGCCGTTTCTACACAGTGCGCTGTTTCTGTTTGTTTGTTTGTTTATTAACTTAAAATGACGTCATATCTGGACGTGTTGCCCCGCCCCCATGATAATGTGTGACGTGCTTGTGTGTGACAACCTCCTACACAAAGTCACCTTTAATGAAGTCGACGTAATTATCAGCTGAGAGCAGACAAATACATTTAAATTTCTCTCTTTGCTTTAGTAAAATAAAACGCTCCTTCTCTCTTTAACTGAAGACTGAATTAAAAGGATTTTTTTTTTCTGTATAGAAAGTTTATGTGTTGGTCTTTAAAAAGAGTCCGCCCACCTGCCGTACCCCCCGCCCCCTGACCTCTGACCTCACCGGCTCACCTGTCCCCGGAAGCCAATGAGCGGCGGGATCGAGGGAAGGGCGCGGCCCCGAGCGGAGGAGCGGTGATGCCGAGTTCTGTCCGAGCTCAGCAGGTACGGACGGATCCTCTGACACCTGGAGGGGGACCTGAAGGGGACAAAATGGTGAGTACCTCAGACTGTCTGTACTGAACCTGCTGGAAGACCCAGTCAGATTCATGTGTTTGATTTATAAAGTGCCTGTTTTTAT
This sequence comes from Echeneis naucrates, assembly GCF_900963305.1. NCBI lineage: Eukaryota > Metazoa > Chordata > Actinopteri > Carangiformes > Echeneidae > Echeneis > Echeneis naucrates. The sequence continues at coordinate 22,759,350 of NC_042523.1, read as the reverse complement.
CACTAAATAATAATAATAATAATAATAATAACAAAATCAGTTCAGGTGATTAAAGGTCACGACATGTCGGAGTTGAATGAAGATCCTGATATTTGTTGTATCAGGAACAACTGAGGTCAAAGCTGACAGGCAAAACCAATGCAAATGTTGAGATGGACTTAAAGGACAACATTACACACACACATCAACGCAGACTCACAAAACATCCTCACAACATGTTAAAATGAAGCTTTCAGCCTGTAGCTGACGTTCTTGTTCCGACCTTGAGTCCTCGTTTATCTCACTGCAGGCAGGAGCCGAGCAAAGAGGGCAAAGAGCTCCCAGTAATTGCCCTTGCACAATGGAAGCTGTGTGTTGCTTAAAGGTTGTGTTGTGTTTCCCAGGTGTTATTTATTCTGAATACTCATGTTTGTGATTGTTTTGATGAATACATGTGTGTGTAACCCCCAAAACAGAACGTGTACAGCAGAAACCTCATGCACTGATCACCCCCCCCCCACACACACACACACACACACACACAGATACGCTTCCTGTTGCTGTTCAGTCGGCAGGGGAAGCTGCGACTGCAGAAATGGTTCACACCGGTGCCGGACCGAGAGAAGAAGAAAGTGATCCGGGACATGATGACGCTGGTGTTGTCCCGTCCGCCACGTTCCTGCAACTTCCTCCAGTGGAAGGACCTGAAGATAGTTTACAAGAGGTGACACAGCTGTGTGTATTTTCTCTCGTGTGTTGTGTGGTCAGACTCCTCGCTGGCTCTGTTTACACTTGCACTTAAACCCAGAACACACAGACACACCTTCGTCTCAGCGATGGCCCGTAAAGAGTGAAGGACAGGTTAAACACACAGAGCGTGACCCAGATTAATGAGTTATGATGTTTTTATCTTCTCTAACTTTAAAGTCCTTTTTATGAAACTCAAATGAATATTCGAAGGATAAAATAAAGACGTTACCTTTATGAAGTATTTCATGATACATTTGCATTCAGGCAGTCTAATTAAATCTTTTGTTGACCGCCTCCTGTATATATGCAGGAACAGATCAGATCAAATGAGGATTTATTCCGTAATGGCAGAATTTACTGTATTTGTTTGTCTTTCCTTTAATTTCTAGTTTAATTTATTACTTTTTTCCATTCCAAAGAGCTCATAGTGTTTCCAGGCTTCTTGACAGTTTTGTGTCAGGTGTTACTGTGACATTTGACCTTTCATCTTCTGCCGTTTCAGGTATGCCAGTCTGTATTTCTGTGCAGGTCTGGAGGACCAAGATAATGAGCTGCTGGCCCTCGAGGTGCTACACAGATACGTGGAGTTGTTGGATAAATACTTTGGCAACGTAAGTGGAGCTGAATGTCTCCGTCCAAGTGAAATAATGTGTTTGGTTTCAACACACAGGTGTTTATGTGCTGTGGCTAATCAGATGCTGAAGCACTCCGGGCGTCTTCTGACTGTCGGCCAATAAAGGCAGCTAATTGAGCCCAGATGTGGGAGTGTAGGGGCCGGATTCGGGCTGAGGATCCAGACTAATGTTGGACTCTGCTGTCATCATCAATTTTATACTTTTATGTACAACTCTGTGAATGTTGGAACTAGAACTGCACGTTCAAAAATTGAAATCAACAGTTCGATACGCGACAGCTACCAGTTGCTAGCAGGAAGCTTGCAGGAAGATAAAGTCATAACTTTGGTCTCTGACTTTGAACTTGCTGCTGGATAAAAATTGTCTCACATGACACAGCGCAGTCGCTGTTATTGATTCATCAGTATCTGATACAATAGTGATTAAAGGTCACCGAGTAATAACAACTCAGGCATTATCTCTTTTTATCTGCCTAGCTATCAGCACAATCTACACGGCAGCATGTGGTGGACCACAGAGATTAATCTGCTGCCTCATAACTTTATGACAGACGACCTCTTTTGAGAAATCGTAAAACAGGATTTTGGAGGATTTGCTCCCATTCAACCACAGGAGCATTAGTGAGAGCCAGCACTGTTGACTCAGAGTTCATCACAAAGGTGTTGGGTGAGGTGGAGGTCAGGGCTGCGTGCCAGGTCAGAAGTCACATGTTCTCATGCTGGATCCAGTAAATCTAAAACATCATCCTGCGTGTTGCTGTACAGCAAATGTCTGCCGCAAATGTCTACTGCAACACTTGTTGATGTTATAAACCACAATGGGAGGCAACAAAAAATAATTATAAGATGGATTCTTAACTCTTTCTTTTTTTATAAAGCTGATTATATCTGGGGTCAATTTGAGGAACTTAATGTCGGCTGTGAAAAACCACAGAAAAGGGACCAGTGAACTTAAGTGACTGTTGTGTCAGTCTTCACTCTGCACAGCCACGACACTGTGCGCTCTGCCAACGTCCCTCTGGTGTCCACGAGATGTCTCTGCACGAGGCTGTGACCACAAACACAAACTGATAGTCAGGGAAGGAGATGAAACAGACATTACATGGAAAATGTTTTTCTTTTTAAAATCATAAGTGCTTCTTTCCTCAACTTGTCACTGCTTCTTTATAGGATTCAGTCAGAGCCCGATCAACTGTGTTTATAATTTGGATCACGTCTGAAATACCTTTTACACAACAATGAGTGGTTTATCGTTCTGCCTTCCTCCGTCAGGTTTGCGAGCTGGACATCATTTTCAACTTTGAAAAGGCTTACTTCATCCTGGACGAGTTTCTGATGGGAGGAGAAGTCTTGGAAACGTCCAAACTAGCCGTGGGCGGCGCGATAGAGGAGGCGGACATGCTCCAGGAGGTACGGCCAGCTCCTGCACTCCCTCAGCTTCATGTAGGTTCTTCTTTTTACTCATGTAAGATATGAAATGTGCCTCTTCCCTCCTCACAGACGTTAGAGGACTACATGAGCAAACCGGCCTACTGAGCCAAGACACGACCAGGACTGAAGGCTGAACTGAAAATGTTAATAACGTGGTCAAACTGTAACCATATTCCTAGTTATTTTTTTTAATGCCTGTACTCGTGGAATTTTAATTGCGTGTAATTTTACAGCGTTTACAAGTGCCTCCTATTTATAAATCTCAGGGTTTATACGGTCGTAGTGTTCGATTGGTGAGGAAATGAAGAAACACCACACAGTAAGGAAAAATTAAAGTCAATGCTTTATTAACCTCAGGTATGTCACATATGACCACATTTAAGAAAGAATTACCAAAAAACACAAGTGAATCTAAGGGATCCCACACTGATTTCGGTTGTGTGTCTGGTTGCTTGTGTGTGCATGTGTGCATTGAAATGTAAGGCTGGTGAGTCCACATGTAGGCTACTGGTTGTTAAATGCTGTCGAGCAACACAAATCTATGAATATAGCTCTATATATAAATGTGTATATAGAGATATATATAGATATATATATATATGAAAGAAAAGCATCAAAGGAATGTCAAAACGTATTCCTGCTAATAAATAACAACTTTTGTAAACCTACAGAATAACTAAAGTTGATGTCATTTTATTCTTTAAAATACTTTTCCCCCCTCCCTCCACCTAAACACACACACACACGTGTATATATATATATATATATATATATATATATATATATATATATATATATATATATATATATATATATTAAATGTGTGTATTTTCTTTACACTGTTTTCTCATCAGCATCACTGTCTTCAGTTTCTGGGTTCAGGTAGCTCAGTAGTTTCATCACTGCCTCGTTTTCAAAGCCCTCCGTTGGTGTTCCCCCGCTCCGCTCGCCCCCCTCAGACTGTCTCTTTTCCTTCGGGCTCTTGTCCAAGTCCACGTGATCCAAATAGTCCTGAATGGCTTGTTCAAGGGAAGAGCCTGTCACGCTCTGCCCGGCCTCGTCCCGCTTTTGGCTCGCCTTGCCAAACGCTGGGTTCAGATACTGCGCCGGCATCCGAGCGGCCAAATATGCTGCCAGCTCGTCCTCGGCCATGCTGTTGTCATAATCGTCCTTTAATGTGCCAGGAAGGTGCCGCTGAGTGGGAACGGATTCTGTGTGAAGTCGTGACAGTGAGCTTTTGTACTGCTTCTGCTTCCTGGCAGGAGCTCGGTCCTCGGTGCCCCCGAAACCCAAGATTTTGAGGATTTCCTCTGTCCTCAGCTGCTCCATGGATTTCCGACTATCTGGCAGGCGTCTGCTGTAGAATTTAGCTTCCGGCACCTTCAGTGTCTTTGGGGATATCTGAGAGAGCTTGTTTTGTGCTCTGGTTAATTTGTCGATCTTTCGTGTCCTGTCTTGATTCGTCATTTCTCCGGCTTTGAGCATGTCCATCAGGTCTTCAGGTGGGATCTGGTACTTCTGGGAGATCTGAATAAAATCATAGAGGGTTCGTGGAAGTATGTTATCTCTGTACTGCATCTGAGCCAGCCTCCTCTCTGCCCTCTTCTCCTCCTCCTCCTCTTCCTCTATCTCTCGTTTCTGTTCTTCTTCAGTTTTTTCCAGCACTTTGAGGAGGTAGTAGTCGACCAGTTTGGTGACGTCATCTGGATCGTTTGACCTTTTCACTGGGTAAGTCTCATCATCTTCCTCTTCATCGTTTTCATCGTCATCATTGTCATCAACATAATCAAGCCCGCGGTCTGCCTCATGTTTGTTACCTCTCTCCTCTTCCTCGTCCTCATCCTCGTCCTCTTCCTCCTCTTGTATTGGACCCCAGTCGAATGCGAAATCCCCGCCGAGGTCATCGTACGCCACATTCCTCACGTTAAAAGCATCCTCATCATCTTCCTCCTCCTCCTCATCATCATCCTCCATGTCATCCTCCTCATCTTGACGTTTATGGCTCGTCCTTGTGTTGGTCAGCTTGTCCAGCTCGTCAAAGACGGATTGCAGCGTTGCCAGATTCTGAGGCGTGTACTTCTCCTCCACGTTCTCGTTGGTGCGTTTGAAGTGGCTCTCGTGCTCCAGATCTCGCCCCTCTTCCTCCTCTTCCTCACCCCCCTCGCCTTCCTCCTCGCCTTCCTCCTCATCCTCAAACATCAGCGGCAGCTTCTTGTGGAGCATGATGCCGTGTTGCTTCTGCTGCACCCTGGGATACACGGAGTCCCTCGGGCCTTCTCCTTCTTCGCCGGGGCGAAGTGAATCCGGCTTGGATGCCTTCTCCGTCTGCTGCAGGGTGCTGAGCACGGCCTGGAGCAGCTCTTCGCTCTTATCCTCCCTGCCTTCCTCTTCCTCATCCTCATCTTTACTCTGCATTGGGTTAGAACCCAGTCTCAGCATCATGCGCAGCTTCTCTGTATCATCCAGGCGGCTGGCGTCGTACCCTGCAGAGAGAGGCTGCTGCTGTGGGGAGTCTGCGTCCGTCCTCTGACGGAGGCTCTCGATGTACTCCAAGGCTTTGAGCATGTCAGCGCCGGGGGCATTTCCTCTCTGGGAGTCTGACTCACTCGCCTGCAGTTTGTGCTGTCTGAGTGACGCCCCGTGAACACCGCAGCAACTCTGGAGGTGAAGGGCCAAGAGAAGGCTGGCGAAACAGACAAGGAAGAGTTTTGTCGCTATGCAGGTCTCGGGGAGCGAGGGCATGGTGTCGCCTGCAGAGGGAAGACAAAAATGCACATGTCAGCACTGACATTTACACACCAAGCCAACAGGTTCTCAAAAGTTACCGATCCGGCATTTGTCTGTCTCTGATCTTCACTTTGAATGTTTCACAGAGACGTTACTGAACTGCCCGGCAGTTAAATAAAGCCATTCTCATTATTATTACTACTGAAGATGTCTTTCAGATGCTCCCACAGCAAGTGATTGATTAGGTTTTATGTCAGATATCCTCCCTGATGGGGGGGGGCTCAAACCAGAAACTGCACAACACCTGAGTTACATCCGACAAATAACAACAACAACAACAATAATAAGATCCTGCCTCTGTCTTCCAACAGCATTACCAGCAGTGGCATTCAGCGGCTCCTGTGAAAATCTCATTAGTCGTGAAATTACTGCTCGCCGTGAGTCACGGCCCCGTTGTCAAGGTAACCCAGTAAGGCTGATGTTCCTTCGGAACCTCTGGAAACCTCTAAACTCCAATTATCTCTGTTTCAGATGTTTCAACTCAAAATGAACACTTTTTAAACAGGCTGTCGACTCTGCTGGGACGAATTGTGACTCTGCTGCCACAGATGCTTTAAAATATTTGTTTTCAATGATCAAAAATCAAGGGCAGATTTATATGTAGATACGTTATTGTGGTTTACAAATGTTGGTATGAAAGCGTAAGCCAGTTGAGTTTGTATATAAAACTAAGAGAGCAGAAGCATCATGAACTGCTGTCGTTTTGTTTACTCTCCCTTCGATCCAGCAGCACTAATTTACTCAATCTAACTAATTAGTTTTTTTTTAATTTTTAAGTAAATGAAAGAAAGAAAAAAAAAACCAATCACTTGAAAACAGCACGAAGTGAAAATGAGAACAAAGAAACGCCACCTCTGCGCCTCCACATCTGTGTCGGTGCATCAGGTTGGCAAAGAGCTTCTAACAAACACAGGCTGAGTGAAACAACAAAACAAAACACAAAGCTCCTCCTGTGTGTTCAGACTGTGAGCTCTTACCTTCGTTGGTCGTTTCAGCGGAGCGACGTGACGGAGCTCAGCATCTCTCTGCTTTCAGCACCGCGGACAGCTCCTCGCGCTATTAGAGGCGCCACCTGACTCGTGCGTCACAGCTCGATGAGATACGTAACAGAGGCGCGTGCGTGCGCCCCCCCCCCCCCCCCCCCCCCCACACACACACACACAGATTCATACGTGCACGCGCAGGTAATTTCAGTCAGCCAAACAAAAACGGCTTCGCTCTTTGAATAAGAACTAAAGTAGTTTTGGCGGCTGCGCATCTTCTGTAGCGTGAATAAAATGGACCATTCGCGCTAAATTAAGGGCCCAATGAATGAGTGAATGAGTGAATGAATGAGTGAATGAGCCAGCCTGTGTCTGAGGGACTCTGGACAGTGGACAGTGGATGGTGGAGAACTGAAGCTGTGCCCCCCCCCCCCCCCCCGGTAGGTGACGCTGAACGGCGGATTGACAGTTAAATAAATGAGGTTTGTGCATCGTTTTGTTGTTCGTTTGTCATGTAGTAGTGTAGTTGTGTAGTCGCTGCGGCACTGAGGGACACACACTGTGAAAGTCCACCGATGACTCACAAATGGACTCCGCCAAAGTCTGAGAGGGGCGGGGTGACAGAGGGACTGCAGAGGAGTGTGTGTGTGTGTGTGTGTGTGTGTGTGTGTGTGTGTCTGTCAGAGAGAGAGAGCACTTTCGTCTGCCAGGCCCACTGTGGTCTCTATTTTTGGCTGCCTGTCAAATCTTGTGTAGTATGGATCTGCGTGTGTGCGTGTGCGTGTTTGTGTGTTCCATTCATAAACCCTCCTGTTGTTGTGTGATGTGAGTTCAGGCCATCCTCCACCGACCTGCTTGTCTGGTATTCAGTATAAGTTTTCAGCATCTCCAGTGTTGTCACATAAATGGTTGTTGTGTCCTTTTATTTGTGTTTGTGATGCTCTGTCTGTCATTTCTATTTCTCAACTTCAAGATATCAAATCGTACAAAATAATTTTTTGATTCTACAGGAGGGCGGTGAAAGTAACCTTTATTAGGATAAAGTCGGACCTGAAGAAAACTGGGACAAAAGAGCTGATTTTAATCTCCCATCCCCGTCAACCTCATTACACACACACACACACAGTGCCAGTTTTGTACTGATAAAGCCTGAGCTGTCTGGCTAATTGCTTGTGGCTGCGTCTGTGGCAGGATTACTGGTAAACAGAAACCAATTACAGCCCAGTTCCAAAAAGAAAAAGGTTTTTCTCTGTTAAAAAGGCGGCGTGTCGCTCCTGTTCTCGCTGACCTCGAACGGAAGTCACTGCCGCAGAGTGATTTAGGGGTTTGCAGTCATCACACAGGTTTGTGCTCCGTTACACCCTCTGGGTTCCTCCGAGGCACACACAGTCCAGACTGGGATTGTCTGAGATGATATGAGATGATATGAGAGCAGAGGATGAAGTGCTGGTATCCTCCTGCTCCTTTCTTATAAAACATTGTTTCTCAGTTCTCTGACTTCTCTTCAGTTTGTCCCTCTCTTTTTCAAAGAAGACACTTAATCCCTCACCTGTCAGCTGCCTTGAATAAAAGCTTCTCCTGGATTAGTCGATACAAATCTGATTGATGGATCAAGAATTAATAAAAAATCCAACAGCTGTTAAAGCGCTCTTTTTGTGTCCTCAGAAGGGTTGACAGTCTCTGGACTTAAACTGGTTTAGGGTTAGTATCAGTAAAGATGCTTTGAGTCGTCTCATGGACTTTGATTTGTGTTCCTCACAGACAAACACACACATCTCCTGGTGGAGAGCATCGTGTCCTTTCCCCTCTTTACCCCCCCCCCTCTCTCTGCGTCTGCCCCCCCCCCCCCCCAGTGACTGACCGGCTGCTCCCCATTCATTACCGCTGGCCTTGACAGCCAATAATTCTGGCTCTTAACTCAGGTTGTCAGAAGCTTGGCATCCACTGTGTACAGAGACAAGGAGGGAGGGGGGAGAGGAAGGTTGTGAATGGGTTTGCAGGGTTTGACGTCAGCTTCATTTCTCTCTCCTCTGGTCGATTATGTGTGTGTGTGTCTGGAAATAGGTGTGATGCATTTGTCTTTTTCTCTCTCTCTCTTCTCTGAAATGTGAGACGTGGCAGCTTCTCCAAAGCATTTCTGGCACGCCAGGGCAGATTTGACAAAAAACATATTTGTCAGCTTTCCCTGAAATTATAACAACAATGAAGTCATTCATTTGTTAAAAGTGTGTGTTTGGAGCCTTCACAGCTGACTGGCAGGTTCAAACATGACTCCAGGAAACTGATGGCTTGATCAGAGGGAGAAAACAAATTATACTTTCTTATGCAACAGCCATTAAAACACTCTGGTCCGCTCTGATTTAGATATTTTAGCACATATGCAATGATGCTAAAATCCACTCTCATGTTGTGCATTTCTGTTTTTCTGATGTGTGGCCACGGCAGGATGAGTCATCCAGTTTGCTTTGCGAGGAGAATACAGCAGAAACAATCAGACCACTTTGGCTGTTTATTAAATGAAAATGAAATTGGCAGGATCCTCAGCACGTTTGGAAATTCAAAACAGCGGAGAAACAATTCAGCAGAGGGCTTTGAAGGGATAGTTTCACAGGTGTGATGGAGATCTGTGGCTTTGCTCAGACAGCATCAGTTCAAAGCTCCAATACATCAGGAAATTTTGCATTTTATCATGAAAAGGCTGCTCCACAAAGGATCCATCGTTTGGAGCCTTCCTTTCCCAGTAAAATGATTTAGTTGTTGATGAATGTGAATGTTTTATAGGATTCATTCATGTCATTATTTCATAATGCCGCATTTTCTACTTTATTGAACATTATTGGGTCTCTGCTGTAACTGCAGCTGATCAACTTAAACCTTAATATAACAAAACAGCTCATGTTTGCCAAGAGACAGTTTCCTTCCTTTTGTTCACGTTATCAGAGATGTCATGACACATACAGCAACGCGGCTTTATCACATTAACAGTGCGACGGTGCACGATCGTCCTTCTTTGATTTATTCGGCGTCTCTCTGTTTTCTCCTGCTTTTCTTGCCTGGGGCAGCAGATGAGACCCAGAAAAGGAGCGAAGTTTAAACAGATAAAGAAAAGTTGTCTGATGAGATTAATTTTAAAGGAGAAGAAAGGGGGGCCAGGCTCTCTGTCCTCGGTTTTCATATTTCTGCTGTCAGGATCAGCAACAGTTTGAGGAACATGAACAGCGATGCTTCGTTGCTGATGAGATCCAATTTGTTGCACGTTTCCTCTCATTGCCTTTTCCAGGTCGCAGACTTTGATGTTGCTGTTTTTGAACAAGGCCTCTGCCTCATTCCTCCATCTTAAAGCCACAGAGCAGATGTTGTGTTGGGAATATTTGTTGTTTACCTCCTTCTGAGAGACAAAAATAAACCCGCCCCTCCCTCCCTCCCTTTTCTATCCCACCAGCATTACTCAGAAACAGCCTCTTTTATTGCTGCGACACATTAGAGGACAGTAGGGACACTAAACGGGAGGTTTCTAAAATGAACTATATTCCATAACTGTTTATATGGAGGAGAAAGACCACACAGGAGTTATGGCTGCTGTGTGGATCTGCAGGGAGACAGCCAAAGCTCCAGTTTGAGCTCTCTGTCTTCATGGTTGTCTGCTCCGGGAGCAGAGTGGACACCAGGGGAACCCACAGCACGTGAAACATCGCTGAACCTGTGGAAAACACAGCTCAGTGTACGTGGAAGGATTTGATGTTGCACATCTTCGAACTTGACATTCAAGCAGATGTGCAGGTCAAACATCAGCGGAACAATAAGAGTTCGACTTCTGCAAGCTTGCAGGAGGATTTTTTTTTATAATTCGCTAAACAAATACATCATCTAAGGGATTTTCTAAGGGAGTGTCATGTTAGGTTTGATTTGCTGGTCCAGAATTAAATACAGAAAATATTGATAATATAATAATATTTTCCTAATGTCCATCATCATCCTGGGATGAATTTTGCATCATTAACCACCTCAACGTCACTTAAATTTGTGCCGATTGGCAAATTTTAGCATGTTAACATGCTAAAGTAGTTAGCAGGGTGAAGCTCTTCTGCCTTTGCTTTCAATGTCCTCCTTCATTATTTCACATTTAGCAGCAGTTTCAGTTTGTGTTTGTGTGGTTTGTGCAGGTTTAGGTTTGGAGTGACTCATTCTTAAGCTGTGCTTTGAGTTTAATGCTAACAGGCTAACATACCATGTGTGCAATGGTAGTACTAACACACACATGTTGAAGGTTATTTCTGATTTGATTGAATTGAATTGATTTAGTTTTGGAACCAGACTTCAGAACTGCTGCTAATGTTGACTTGGACTGAGTATCCAACAGTGATTGGTGTCTGTGGAGGTGAGAAGAGTTTGAACTTTGGTGCTGTTTTTTCTTTTTTTACTAAACTACTGAAGTCTCATTTCTGTCTGTCAGTAACAAAGTGCAACATTATGAATGTCCTCGAGGAGAGACTGTGAGAAAACGTGCTGCTTTCTCTCCACATTGGAACAGCATCACGCCTCTGCTCTCTCTGTGATAAGAGGATTTCCTCTCTGCCTTCCAGTCCGGCCGTCTGCTTCTACCTGCTGATGTGGTGGGGGGGGGGGTTTTCACACAACCTTCTCATGGGAAGGATGAAAGCAGCTGCTGGTGGCGACGGCGCTGTCAGACTGCTGTTGATTCCCACAGAGCTCGAGTCGGCCTGCAGGAAATAAAGACCAGGCGTCATCCCCTTAGTTTAGCTAAAGCATGAAAGTAAGTGTTCTTCACCTTCAAGTCAAAAATGCTGGCAAGAAAATGCCCACTCAATCATTTAGCAGTTTTTTTTATATAAGAGACACAGAGGTCATCAAATGGTCATTAACAGATAGACTGCCACCAGCCTGTCAGCTCTGATATTTCATCTGTCACCATGCCCTTTCCATTTCCCCTTTTATTTCTTGCTCTGATTTTTCAGTTCTCTTCAAACTGAAACTGAACTAATCCATCTCTGTCTTTCACGCTGTCTGTGATGTCTATGATTTGTTTTTCAGCACGGGGATCTCTGAACACGTCTGGGAGAAAGTGAGGAAAATTATTTTAATGTGGCTTAAGAGTCCTCAAACCTTCCTTAATTAAAGCTGCTTTAAAATGAAAATACTAGAAAGGATGAATTAAACATTAAGCACACTGGATGGCTTCACACAATTTATATTTAAAGGCTGAAGCTAAAGTTGGATGTTATCTGCGAGATGAAGTTGTCTTGTTCTGGCGTTGCAGTGCACAGCTATTTAATGCCCAGAATATAATGTTCAGTACGGGCTCACATTTTTCTGGCGTTGATTGTAACATAACCTTGAGGAGGTCTGAAGAATGTTTATTTTTATGAAGTCATTCTCGGGTAACTTCGGCTTGAGCTGCTGGATCGTGCACTTCTGACGTAGCTGGAATCAAAACCAGACTCGAGCTGACCAGGATAGCAGGCCCAGCCCTCACTCCTCCTCAGCTCCTCCTCCTGGTTTCAAACTGAAGGCTTCAAAATGGCAGCTCAGAAACCAAATGTGTGATGTCAAGACAGGGTGACAATCACACGAATGCCAACTTCCTGCTACAGTTGGTGTCTCCAGCCGCCATGACATTTAGTCTCGGACTGGTCGGTGGAAACAATACCTACGAAATGAAGCTTCTGTCACACGGGCCTCCCACCAACACCAACTCCCTTCACAAAGGTCAAACGTCACTTCCAGTAAACGTAGCAACTCCTGTTTACGCTTGCAGGTGACAGGTGTGCTTTCCCACAGACCAGACACAAATACCTTTTCAGTGTTTTCTTTCTACCCCCCAACACCCCGGGGGGGTACACAGAGCGCTAAACAAAACCGCTGCTGACCTCAGGACCGCAGACTTCCACCTCGGCCGGTCGCAAACCGTTGATGGACGTCAGGAGGCTTCAGTGTTCAACATGACCCCGAAAACAACCACAATATCTCCAGCTGTATTATTCAGTAATAAACCGAGCTATCCCTGCAGCCAGTGCTGCGTTTTTGGTGAATCGGAGAGGACGTAAAGCGTTCCAGAAACATTTCAACTGGGAAGTTGGTTTTCAGCGTCGTGAAAAGCTCAAAGAAGATAAAAACAAAACGTGTCCAATTCACTAATGAAAAAATCCCTAAAATAACTGTTATATTATTCTGTTACGTCTCAAGTTAAACACACCAGTTAAAATCTGCTGAGCTAACCTAAACACTTTTTAATACCCATTTACCATTGTTACCATGACAACGAAGGCGTATTCCTACAAATTACAATATATTAATCTTTATTCTAATAAAAATTCATTTGTTCATTCACACTGAAAACAAACACAAAAGAAAGAAATCCGAAATAATATCTAAATGTTTGACTTGTCGGCCTGCAGCAGCGTCACCCTGAAGTGAGCTGGTGTTTGAGTCTTCCCCTCAGAACTGACGAGGACATTTCACGTTCACAGCTGAGTCACTTCCTGTTTAGAAATTTCTGCGGCAATCTAATGTCACGTAGCAACAACAGCTGCATCAGTCTGACGCTTAGACCACTTTATAAACGGTCAGCTGTTAAGATGTCACACGTCAACAACATCTAGATAACTTTAGGGATCTTTATCACATCTCACCTTTTTATGCAACACTGCCGTGTAAATGAAGTTTGGCAGGAATTCAGACATTCCCATTTGCACCGAGACTGTCGGTGCAAGTCTAACTAAACACTAATTGAAGTAAAAGTCAGCATGGCGTTGAGAGGCTGCTGATGTGAGCTTACAGTACACAGTGAAAGCTTTAATGACCAAAGATAATAACGCTAATGTGAGCTTTTTGTATCTCATAGCTCACATTGAGCTGATTTATTTGTCTTTCCAACTTTGCAGTCAACAAAAACTTGACTGCAGATGATCAGTTCAGGAAACAGACCGGCTTCAATTCACCCATAAAGCTGTGAGTCATTCCATCCAAAGAATGTTCAGCTCCTAATTAAACATGTTTGCAGCTGATTTCACGCATTAGTCCGTCCCGTCACACAACTGACCGACACTGACGCTCACATTTGTTGTTTATGATTTTTTTTTTTTTTTAAAGCTTTTTCCTCTTGGCTCATCTTCTGCTCCTGCTTTCTCTCAGTGATGATGAATTGCTCCTTTAATTGCTGGTTGAACTCGGCCCGAGCCCGGCGGTTGCTAAGTGCCCAGAGAGAGACGGGAAGCAGCATCAAGACTGCGGCTGTCTGCTGCATGATTCTCTGACTTCCAGCGGGTGAGGGAGGGAAGGAGGGAGAAGAAGGGAGGGGCGTCTGGAAGCGCAGCCAGAATGACTCATAGGTCAGGTTTGCATGAGTGAATGAGAAAGCATGTGTGTTTGCGTGCCTGTGTGCGCAAGTGAAATCACATCTCAGCATTTGCACATCATGCAAAGTTTTGCCTCCATGTTGGTTTGTCTCTGGGGAGCGCGACGCGTTCAGGTCCTCACTGCGATTATAAAAATACATCAAGCTGATACTTGATTTCATTCTCTCCCTTATCACAACCACAGAGGAGCAGGCCGAACTGCTCTGCTCAGGGACATTTCATTTCTATTCCGAGGACGGCTTATGCTTATGAAACAGTCTCTGCTATTACTGGCTGTCCTCATTCTCATGTATTAGTGCTTGTCCTCTGTCTTCTATGAGAGTCCAATAGGAAAGGTTCAGACAAACAGTTTTGGTTCACCGTGTGCTGAGTGATACTCAGACCTGCTTTAAGTCGTTGAACTACAGTGCTTTCAACATCCCTGATACATTTTGGGGTTTCGTATAACAAAAATAAGTAAAGGGCTGTTTTTCTTCCTCAGAGTCAGAATCAGTTTATTCATCATTTGTGGAAAAAGTGCTTGCAAGATCCCCCCCCCAAAAAAAGAAAACCAACCAAACAAAAAAAAAAAAAAAACAACAGTTAAAATAATTTAAAAAGAAAAGAAATAACCTAATTTTTTCCAGCGGAGGTTTGAGTCACAGAGTAAAACTCAGATAAACCAAACTCCAATTCACACACAAAGTTGGTTACAAGCTGATGAGCACAGTGAAGCTTTAGCAGCTGAAGAGGCGAGTGTTTGTTAGTCTTTTGTTACCGTGTTGTCACAATGACTGTCTGCATCTTATTGAAAGGTATAACGTCAATGTTGTCTTTATGAAAATATGTGTAATATTTTATTCTGGAGTTCAGTTACTTAGCTGAGCTAAACTCGGGTGGTGCTAACGCTAAGATGCTGATGGTTAGCAGCTACAGCAAAGGTTAGCCACCTTAGTTTGGTGTGCTAGCACGTTAATTAGCACCGAACACAAAGCACAGCTCAGGCTGATGGGAATGTTGTTACGCCCACCCAAGGGGAGAAGGGGGAGAAATTCTTAAAAATGAATTTAGTTCATAGAAGCATCATTTCTATGAGGCGGGGTTAAAATGTTTCATCAGAGCTAATCTGCAGAAGCTGCTCACTTAAAAGTAACTGAGAAATGAATCTGATCAGATCAGAGTCTGAAATAAACCAATATTCCTCAGGTTGTTTGAACTCAGGAAATCATTTATCTGGCTGATATTTCTCTTTAGTAGCAGCTTCCTCTTTTCATTTTACGTCCCTCCAAAGTCCACACAAACATTCATTTCGGTGGAGGGAGGCTGAATTATCTGAAGTTTACTGTTGTTTGGGTTGTGTCGTGTTGATGTCCACTCAAAGGGTTCGATCACAGAGCGAGAAAAATGACTGCAGTTACAGTCACAGAGACTGTGTGTGTGTATAGTTTTCATTTTAAACCTTACGCTCTAACTATTTCATGGCGATGTTAAGCTCACACACAAATACACACACTGCTCTCATGTATCATCCCCCGACTCTCCTCCCCAGTCGGTATCCACGGAGACCAAAGATGGTGCTTCTATAGATGGATGTCCTCTCGAGGACGGTTAATACAGTATGTGATGCTACACAGACACACACACACACACACACACACACACGCACACACTGGGATAGATGTCTTCACACGTCTAATGCAACACAACTGAAATGACAAAATGAAAACGCACAAGATCAATATGAGTGTAAATATATTTTGATGAAGGTAAAATGCATCACATCTCTTCATACTTCTTCTTCGCATCATAAACGCGTCGTCCAACAACTCATTTTCTGCATTTCATACCTCATCTAACACACATCGAGTTCTCATAATTTTAATATTTTTAACCTCTCTAAGTGAAATCTGCCAAAAATAATCATGTTGTGATTTCTTTTTTCTTTTTCCCTCCTTATAATATTTTTATAATTCAAAGCCTCCTGTCCCAGCAGGCCAAGCTGCCATCAGCACGTTAATAAAATTAAATATTAGTCGATTTATATTGACGATACTTTTCTGTGACGGGTCTTCAACCTTCAGGTGTCTTTCAGAGGATCTCCAACACAAATGGGAATAATCTATTTTCACTATAATCACGTCCATCAGTGACACAATGAGCCTGGGACAGAATGTGATCAGATTCAGGTTCAGGGTCTAAAAAGTTTGAGAACCAAATCTTTAAATCTCAAAACCTTTTCTCCAGCTCCTTCCAGTGCTGACGCTTCAGCTGATTCAGTTGAAGGACTTGGACCGGGACCAGTTTTTCTGCAGGACCTGAACACCAAATCGATGTTTGGATTCCAGCTGCAGCCTCAACCTTTGGGCGTTTTTACTACAACACAGTAGTTGTGAAGCATAATGATTTACCGGCAAACTAAAAACCTTCAAAATTTATCTTTTATGTCGACACTTCAGTGGAAGCGCCGCAGTAAAAGGAAAAGTAAAAGTCAAGCAGTCGCCTTGATTCTCGACCTTTTCATGCGCTGGCTTTTTCCTGTGAGGACAAAAAGTGATGAAAAGTGAAAAGGACCAGTAGAAAACCAAATTTAACTTATCGAACTATAGGTCGAAAACTAAGAAATACAATAAATCTCCACAATCTTAAAAGCATCAGCAAAGATGCTTTAGAGGGAAGAGAGTTTTGAATGATGCTTGTTGTCTTTCCAGGTGGAGAATTACTGAAAGTCTGAGCTCCACCTGAAGCATTCAGGGAATCGAGTTTTAGCCTCTTTGTTAGCGAAGGTCTCTGTAAAAACGGGGAGCCGGGTGGAGCAGATTGGTTCTCAGATTCTGGTAATTGTCAGGCTGCCATGGTCATCACATCCCATCTGACAGGACTGGAAAGGCTTTTTAAGCGTCTCCTGAGTTTTACTTTGAAGGTGGGTCAGGCTGTCACAGCTGCAATCCGTCCATTACCTGCACGCTTTCTGTCCTAAAGCGATTTTTCCAAAGAGGACCAAAGAGACTCTCAGAAAACTTCAAAGGCTCATTTTGTGGTTGTGTAACCTCCTCAATAAAATGGAGGTGAATTCAAATTTGACATAGAAAAAGGATCTGCTCCTAAAATGTATCAGAGATACAAAAAGAGCATTTAAGTGCAACTTAAAATGTTTTCATGGTGACGCTGCTGCTCTGCTAACAATGGACAAAAAGAAGAAAACCAAGAGCAAGGCAACGTGTAACTGTGTGATTGTGCGTTGATGTACAAACAACTCGGCTCCTTTGTTGCTTTATCTTCTTCTCACGACAGGAGAACGAGATAAATTCGTTTTTATCTCCCAGGTTCTGCGTAATTCCAGCAGCCGTTCCATCTGAATGGATCTTTGTGCCGAGGTTAAATAAAAGGGCTGGTTTGTACACATCTTCCTCCGCTTTGTTTATTACTCACAACACAGCCTCTGACACACACAAGCGTACACACACCCCTTGTTCATTAGTTTGAATAACTACTCTGCAGACACACAAACAAGGCTGCCTTCACTCAGCCACCGTACACGCTGTCGTTATGCGGCGAGTCCCCAAACAGCCAGTTAGAACATCAGCAGCTCGCCGTTGAAGGAAGCCGCCTGCCTGCTGCTAATTAGACATAGATAACATTACATGAACCTGTGCTAATGAGAAACAGCCACTGAATAGAGATCACCTCCAAAGCACCAATTAAAATTCAAATCAGCGAGAAGGATCGACTGTGTGTTTGAACAAAACTAACATTTTCACTCCACAGTTCATCATTTATTTACGTCGGGACTGTGTGCATTGTTCCAGCTCAGTTTTCACTTAGCAGATTCAAATTTGGGGAGTCTCACAAAGAGATTCTGTCAAAAAGGAACCATCTGGTGCTTCTTTTTCTGACTGACCAAAGCTGGAGATTAAAAAGAAGGACAGCATCCTTAATGCATTCACCCAGAATGAATACTGAAACTAACACGGCATGAAACCGCAATTCATCTGAATTAAGTAGCCAAATAGGGATGAAATCTGAATTATTGGAGATTAAAATAAAAACAGGAATATGGAGGACAGTTCTTGAAATAAGACACAAAGAGAAAAAAAGTGCAGACTCACACTCAACAAGTGAGCAGAAGAACTTAAAAGAATACACACAGTCAGATCTGAGTTGTCATTGTTTTCCAGATTTTTATATCCAAGGCCTAAATTTTTACTGTCACCTTTGACTCAAACACAGCTTCTTTTTTCTTCCTGTTTCAGAGAAAAAAGCCACCTTCAACTATTTGATCTATTTAGCTTTGTTCAAAATAAGTCAGAGGAATGTAATGATGTGGTTGTGTCTTTTTCAAGGCAGGTAAAAAAAAAAAAGTATGTAACAAAACACACTCAAGTAAATTAAAGCACACAGTGAGCTCCTTGAGAAAGCTAATCACCTGATAATTCAATAAGTTCTCACCCTAATAAATCCAACTTGTTGGCGGTGGTGTAGCTTATAAAATGTTAACGTAATCATCGAACACATCGACTACTTTAATTGGATTGGTGGCCTTTTCAGACTGGAGCTGTATCTCACAGTTACACCACGGCCTCAGTCGCACAAATGACCGGATCACAGATGCACCATTTTCACTCACTTAAAACAGTCTTATGGTTGCCAAGGAAACCATCCTATGAGGGATGGCTCCTTGGTTGTGTAATTAATCAGTGTGCTTCAATAAGCTGTTCATTAGTCAGGTGTGCTAAACAGCCAGCAGGAAAGCTTGTGTTCTGTTAGAGGAGGGATTGAAACGAGCTTTCTTTAAAAAAAATAAATAAATAAAAAATTCTTTCTTCGGCTTGACTGTGAAGCATGACCGCGCTCATTAGTGGCGATCCAGGAAATACTGGCGGGGAAGGAGCCCGCCACTTAACGAAGCTCCGCACATAGTGCCAACAAAAGCCATTTTTCAGAGCTGGCTGTGTCCACACACCCCCTGCGTTTCATATTAGTCAGAGCTGTTTTTTTTTAAAAGGAGCAGGCTGGTGCAGTGGGTGTCGTTATCTGTCAAAGGGAGACCTCTGAGGGAAGAGCATGTCGGGGCGGGCGAAGATGGAAAATGAACAAATTTAACCAGCTAAATGAGGAATAACACACTGTCAGGCCTATCTGCTCTTAATCTTCACCTTTTTCATTTTTCATTAGAGGAACGAGGTAAAGCGACATCCTAATAGAAACTTTAGTCTTTGACTTTTGTTTTTACGTTGCGTAGTCAAAGAGTAACAAACAGTATTTACTCCTTTAAGTTTCCTTTCTCTTTTGTCAGTCTGAGACGTCTGATGGCTGACATGGTCTTATAAAGCTCTGGATCACACAAATATAACTCCCATAATTTCTCTGTTTGGGTCCACCATATGCTCACAAGTTAACACTGGACGGTTTGTGTATGTGACAACAGCAAAACAACAAAGCTCTGGTGCAGAAAACCAAAATGATGAACTGAGTGGAGCTGCAGCGATTGTTGGTATGAAAATGTTTATTTTAGCAGCTTTAAGGCAATAATACATTTTGTTCTTTATACATAGCTGATGTAGTCTTGATCATTTAGCCAAAAACAAATGAATTTTCTATAAAAATCCAAAGCTTTGGTGTGAATGTACATCTACATTATCTTCTATCCTTTCAGCGTTTGGAGACTTCTGGCTTCATGTAGACATGAAACACCGACCTAAGTTAGCTCAGGTTTCTATAGTAGCATCAGAAAAAGGTGGACTGCCTGAAAGATGCTCACTGAAACTGTGGACCTGCAAACACTGAAGCCCATTTGCTCTTTCTTTTGTTGGATATGACAAGTGTGTGTGTGTGAGTTTGTGAAACAGAGCATGAGGTCAGCACACAACCTGAAAATCTGTTCCAGCCTCTCTTATTTCGAGCTCTTAATTCTGTCAGGGTTGGTTTGCGTGAGAACTTTGTTGTGATCTCGTGGGATGTCGCACAAACACGGCATAATGAGAAACATTGAGACGCAAAGGGTCAAAGCTGTGATCTCCAGACTCTCCATCATCACCATCTGCTTGAAAAGGGAAAACAGCGGCATGCTCAACATCCTAATCAGGTGAGAAAAGGACGATGAGTCAAAGATGCAAGAGCCATTTTCGACCATGAAGAGAAAGCAGCAATAGATTAGATTTCCTAATATAGCAAAATGAGACAGTTTAAATGATTTAAGCCCCTTAAAATATGAATTTAAGGGATGTTATCCTTCATTTAGCTACACTCAAACATAATTACAGCATCATTAAGCTATCAGTAATCTTCAGTCTGTCAGACAGGCAAATGTAGATTTTCAGATTGTTCTCTAATAATGACTGTCAGCTCCGGGAAGAGCCCGACTGATGCTGGCCTGCCGGCGATTTGAACAGATTTAAAAGTGGGAAAAATTAGCCGCCTTTCAGGCTGCGACAGTCGATGTCATGACCTCAAGGGGGCAGCAAAATCAGCTGTACATACAACGTTATTGTGGTAACAATGCTAACAAAGTACATGAAAAAAACGAATCGAACCTTTCAATCATCTCTGGGTCAGCAGATCAGCTGCCTCTCAGACAGAAGTGGAGCTACTTCTGGTTTAACAGGTGAAGAGCTGAAAAGGGACATATTCACCTCGGCCTCGTGCTGATTAAGGCCGACCGGAGCAGAAGCAGCCGTTTCCAACACTGACAGGTGGAAAATATTTCCCTTCTAATTTATTAGGAGACGAACCATCCACCAGCTTTTGGTCACGGCGCTCCTTCTTTGAGAAGACAAATAGAAAAGTGACAGGAAATGTTGGAGAGAGAAGACGACAAGCAGCAAATGAAACCAAACCAGTGTGCCACCGGTGCCCCGTCTTCCGAAACCAGATTAGAACCAGATCAAGGTTCTGGACCTGCTCCAGATTCCCCATTGACAACCACTCACTCATCTTCATCAGGGGCGGGGGAACACCCTGGACATCGCAGGGCCAACACACAAGGACAAACAGAGACAAACAACCTGTCGCGCTCGCATTCACACCTACAGTCAGTTTAGAGTCTCCAGTTAACCTGTAACCTGAAATTAGACGCTAGTGTAACCTGTCTTTGGACGGGGAGAACATGCAAACTCCGCACAGAAAGGCCCCATTGACAACAAGTGCAGTGAATATGGCTCAATTAGATAATTACCCCAGATCTACACCCCCCCACCCCCCACCCCCCAACCCCACCCCACTTTTTCTGATGAAATCGTCACTTAATGAAAAGAAGTTTAATGAGGAGACAGGACTGAGGAAGAATGGAGGGGTAAGAATGGAAGCAGGCAGAGAGATAGTAGGTTTTGAAATTAGTCATTTCCAGACTCATTAATGGTGTGTGTGTGTGTGTGTGTGTGTGTGTATGTGTGTGTGTGTGCGCGGCCTGAGGCAGGACGCAGGCCCCACTATTGACTCCCACAGGAGGACACTAATGACAAACATCCTGCTTCACGGTGCAGTAGACGCTTCATGCATCACATCTGCTTCTTATTCTCACCCTGCTCACTCGCTCTTTCTCCTGAGAAAATACTCACTTCACTTTCTGTCCCACACACACACACACACACACACACACACACACACACTCATGCGCGCACACGTCTGCTGCTGCATCAAAACGGAGGACGAGGCAGCTTGGCACATATTTGTCACGCTCACTGCTGGAGACTCAGCAGTGCGTGCCCCTCAACTTCCTGGTTGATAAGAAATGAATGGTTTACTGTGCGATTGTGTGTCTGTGTGTTTGTCGTGCATGATTTATTCAGTGGGGAGTTTAAGTTGTGTAGGAAATAAGAATTACAGAGCTTCAGCAAGCCCAGATCTGTGTCAGACAGGAAGACACACGTCTTTGTCTTTTCACAGCAGTCTCCACTTATTTGATCTTTGTGTGAGAGACAGCCTGCTGATTTCCTGAATTAGTTTTTATTTTTGTTTTACTTGGATATGTTGATATTCACTGACAGTCCTGATGTTTTCAGGTCTTTAGAATAGGTGTGTGTTTTACAGCTGTTCAGGGTCAGGTGTCCGCTGACCGTGGACCGAACTACAAGGACCATCTGGATTCACTGTAATATTCATCAGATGATATGATAATAACAATAATATCTGAAAGCATCATCTCCTTTCACGGGAGTTAGAAAGTTTTTAGTTCCTGTTCAAACGGCCCATGAAAACTTCACGTTCGGACTCCAAAGAGGCACCAAATAGATTTGTATCAACAATGTTCGTGTCCAGATTTGGACAGATTATTTGGAACAGGGAGCTGATTTTTTGAGGAGCTGGAAACGTGTTGAAATGTCTGAAATCCATCCCTACGCACAGACCAACACCTCAGAGCTGTTTGGAGCTGTTAGCTGTCGATACACATACGTCATAAGACCTGTGCGTGCGCTCCCTCCGGACGCTGCCTGTGTTGGCGTGGCGAGCTGTCGTTGCAGTGATTTGTGGAGCCTTCGGGCTGCTGATGTTTGTGTCTGTTTTTGTGTGTGCGATGGAGGGGGCGAGGTTAAGTGACACAGCAGAGAGGACGCAGGAGGAGAAGACCTGAAGCGGCCACCTGATGTCTCTTTTTTTTTTTCTCTTTTGTTTTTGGAGACAATCATCCTCTGTGTCAAATCAGCATGTGATAATACACACAGACACACACACACACACAAAAAGTTAAAATGAGGATGTAATTGGGATAACTGGGGCGTGGCCTGCTGCGTCAAATAGAGAAGGCAGACAGGAAATCTGTACGTCAGCCTGATTCTAATGATCTGAACTTAAAATAACACTTACCTTTTACCTCAGTTAATCTCTGTCATCTCCAGTCACCAAGTAACCACTACCAGGCTGCCCCCTACTGGTGGCTGATCAAAATGCACCCCCCCCCCAAAATAAAAAGAAAAAAAGAAAACGGGAAATCAAAAGCTTAATTTAATTTTTTATACAAAGGTTCCATCTTAAATTAAGCCTTACAGAGTGACAAATACAGACCATAATATGTACAGTGCATCGCTTTCTTCAAGTAAACCTACTGCGTCATCACCTTCATCACCTTCATCACCTTCATCATCTTCATCACCTGTGTACAAACACTGTCCATTCAAAAAACAGCTACAGGTACGTTTCAGTTTCTTTCAAGTGGGTTCCAGGTTCGTTTCAATAATCGGTTCCCCTGCAGGGTGAGTCATCAGTCCGGACCAGAGGG
Source organism: Echeneis naucrates (assembly GCF_900963305.1). Taxonomy (NCBI): domain Eukaryota; kingdom Metazoa; phylum Chordata; class Actinopteri; order Carangiformes; family Echeneidae; genus Echeneis; species Echeneis naucrates. The sequence goes on along the minus strand of NC_042523.1, from coordinate 22,736,220 downwards.
GGGGTGGGTGAGGGGGGGGGGTCACCACCAAAGTGTGAAGGATGAGCGCTCTTCCTCATCTGGTTTTTAGGTGGAGAGTCTGGAGGGTTTTTATTTCTGTCCTAGTTTGTGTCGAGTCCAGTTTGACTCATTCCGTCATGTTGTTGATTTTCTTTGGGGGGGGGCTGTTTGTGTTTCTCCTCCCTCAGCCGGTTCCCAGGGGCGGAGCTCAGCCCGAGTCGGATCCGGTCTTGGTGCCGTCCCCCGGTCCTTCCGGTCCCCCCGGTCTCTCCGGTCTCTCCGGTGCGTCCGACTCTTCCTCTATGGCCAGGCGCGTGTCCGCGGAGGAGCACAGGGAGCTGATGCTGCTCAGCTCCGTGCACAGCGCGCACGCCAGCGGCGACGGCAGCGCGCTCTCGTGGTGGAGGTGCGCGAAGTGGTTGCCGTGGTTACCGCAGAACGGCAGGCACGCCTCCACGGCGCGCAGCCCGCCGGGGACGGCGGCCGGGAAGGTCGGGCTGTGCTTCTGGGGAAACGCGCCCCACTCGCGCTGCTCCTCCTCGTGCACCAGGCGCGTGAAGATGTTGGTCCTCCTCTTCTCCCGCCTCTTGGAGCGGAAGTATCCGAGCATGATACCGCCGAGGAAGACCCCGTAGAAAGACATGACTATCAGGATGTACAGGTACGCGTTCCCGTCGCTCTTGTCCACCTGCGCGTTCACGCTGCTCTGAGACGCCGTGGAGTTTTCCGCATGTTCCATTTTCTCTGCAAGGTGAGCTGGAAAGGAAAGGAGACATCCGTGTGAAAAACGTGGGAGAGGAAAGTTCATGCAAAGTGATGAAACCGTGAAAATACTCCTGAAAAAGTGTCTGAACGACGACTCAGGACAAAAAGTTCATGCAAGAAAGAATTTATCAGTTTTCTGCAAATGTCAGTTCATGCAAAAAGTCACAGCCGACTACGTTCATAAACTCACTTAAATAAACAACTTCCTTCTTTTTTCCCTATATATTTATAAAAAAAACTTTGATCCATTGAAGTTTTGTGTTATCTCGTCACTTTGTGGTTTTAAATAAAGTATCTTTGAAAAGTTTTGGAAAAAGTCGAAGTGGTTTTTAACACACATCAGGATAAAAACTTACCAAACTGAGGAGTAAAGTCTCATGTGAACTTTCAGCTTTGGTGGCTCTTCCTGCAGCTCCTGTGGAGTTTGGCTGCACTCAGACATGGATGATGATATTTATACAGAGACCCTGGATGGTCATCATAAGTCACATGATGGAGACTGACTGTTAGACGAATCCTGTTCTATGGAAGCCCTGAAGGGATATTATATTTAAAAAAAAAAAAAAAAAAAAAAAAGTAAATAAAGAAAAATTACTGGTATCCTGATATTATCGACACCTCTGGGGGATTTTTATAATCAAAGACAAATACCCCCTGAGTATTTTAGACTTACTAACTTTATATACAACGATGACATCACATCTTAGGTCCTGAGGGGATGTGATGGAAAAAAACATTCAGGGAGAAACTGGAAATAAAGAGCGAATTGATCCTGAACGCACTGACTGAAACTCAAGGAGCGCTCGAAAACATCAACTCAAATCAGATTTATTTATATAGCACCAATTCAAAACAAAGTTACATCAAGGCACTTTATATATAGAGCAGGTCTAGACCCAACAGATCCCTCCATGAGCAAGCAAGGAAAAACTTCCTTTAAGAGGCAGAAACCTCAGGCAGTGTTTATCTATAAATACCTTACTGGATCAAATCTTCTTCTCTTCCATCAAGCTTGTGGGCACAAACAGTAAATGCTTTGGCTTTCCTCTTGCCTCACAGGACTTTGTGAAGTTTTATGAAAATGAACCGGAAGTCCGTGAATAAAATTCTGTACAAATTCATACTGGAAATGACAAACTACAGTCAAAAACAGATGGCTGACTAAGATGAACAGAATATGAGTGATGCAGAGAGAAACGCAGCCGGAATGCATAAAGTATTCATAAAGTTCTCCTGCTGCTGAAATAAACAATGAGACTGACAACATAGAGTCGTATTTGACAAGCAGTCCTCAAATATTCTCTCTCCTTTGGCTCCGTTTTTGGTCTCCACCAACTGCTGTTGGACATATTTCTCTTTTTAGATGCTAATGGCGTGAAGAGGTGGGTGAGAGATTTGGAATTATTAGCTGGCTAATTATTTTCCTAATCAGATTGTGACCTCTATCAACATGATGTCCCTGTATATAATTATAACTCCATTTAGGGGAATATAGACCATAAAACGGGGAGGTGTGGCCGTACCAGCCAATCAGGATAGAGTACTGAGCGGGTCAGAGCGACCTGTCTCTCCTCCTCAGCTTCACCTTTTCCTCGCTGAGCTGCCAATTAAAGAAGAGACACACTTAGCAACTAGCTTTTAGTTCTTAGTGACGTCTTCCACTGCAGTCGATTCCTTCGTTATAACAAAGACTCTGTATCACATCAAAACGTAGCTCATAAAAATGCTCATTGGCTGTCTGCCAATATGTGAATTTTGCATCTCGCGACGCCAATTTGGTTAATTTCAAAATGTTGAAGAACAAAATATTCCTGGATGTAGACCAAACACAATCTTTATTTACTTCATTTGAGTATTTTCCAAAGGCAAGTTACAAATAAATAGTTGGATGTGCTTATGTTACAAAGGAAGTGGAGCTCCTCAGCTGGTCTAAAATGATGCTTAACTTAGAATAGAGAAACAAGGCATGTGCTTCGTCTGCCGATCACAGCTCCACATGTAAAGTACGTTTACATTTTAGGAGAAATAAGAAATAATAATTTAAAAAAACTGTCAGGAGTTAAAAAGGCAACAGGGTGCTGCAATGTGGAGGATGGCGAGGCAGTGCTTGTGCTGTGTATGGAGATAATCAGTCACACACTCTGTCACACTCATGAAGATGAGAAAGAATAATGCACTTCAGTAATGTCAGACATGCAAAAATAAAAGCCAGCCAAACACACGGAATTTGCACTTGTCAAAAAAATGTGCTGATATATCCAGCGCACGCACACGCAGGAGTTTTTTTTGTTTTTTTTTCAGACCCAACTCTGTAATAAACTGCCTTACTTGGACTGAAATTATACATACTCATATTGCACTATGATTCATCAAGCGTGACAATGATTACACAGTAACTTCATCTGTAATACAAGCAAGTAAATGTGCATTCTTGTGCGCACTGCAGTGTGTACAGCTCATAGAAAAGTATAATTTATCATTGTAGGAAAATTCAATAGACTAACGAACAGTGCATCTTGTTTTTTGTTTACTTTGTACTTTGTACAGCCTATTTGGTGCAATTCTTTTTTTTGCCATTTTGCTTGAATGGAAAAAGAAATATTCTTTTTTTTTTTTTTTTTTTTAAACCAACTTGCTCTCATTTGCCCTGAAATGACTTTGTGCTTTTGGTATCAAGATGTGCTGATGGGAGAGACGTCCTGTGAGCGTCTGACTGTGGGTGGCAGGAAAAATAAACCACTGACGGAACTCAAAAACATATTCAGGAAAAAGAAGGAAAAAAAACAGGAGTTAACTGTCTCCTGGCCTGCAGGAGAAGAGCAAAACAGTTTGAGATCAACACAACCGATCGAGCTTCAAAGAAGCAAGGCAACAAACCGGTCCGCACTCAAGAATTCAACAGATTAAACATCTGTTTCATAACTCACATCTGGAAAAGAGAGGTCATACACCTGGATGGAGAAAGAGGAAAAGGCAGCAGTGAACAGTTGTTTTTTTTCCAGCTTGACTTCAGTTACAAATTCAAGCAAATTAAACGACCTCCGCAGTACAAATGGTTCAAATGCGCAAAGTAAAAGGGGCAAACTGCAGCAACTTTCCAACTATAGATTACCACAGATTTATGTCGCTGTGTCTCTTTTAATTAAGGGGGCAGTGACTGAGGGTGTATCTGAGTCTGGTGTTGGTCAGAGATAAGAGGTAACAATGATGTGCTGGTTCTCGCTGTCATTTCCCACCATACATTCGCTCAATGTCTTCCTGGTAATGTGTTTTCAGCTCCTTGCGTTTTAGCTTGAAGGCGTCAGTCACTAATCCGGTCTCGGGGGTCCAGGGCTCTGGGCTCAGGCAGATCTTGCGAGGAATCTCAAAGCGCTCCAGCTGGGCTGCAGTGGAGGTGAAATGACAAGAGGCTTGTTAAGCATTTCTCTCCAATGTGCCACTCAGCCGCCAAGCGACGCTTTGAGTGTCACTTACCTGCCAGCGCAGCCTCCGTGAGGACCTTGAGGACCAGCTCCTCCACGGCCTCGGTGTTGCACAGCTCCTCCCATGAGCCTTGGATACCGTACTGGTCGGCCAGAGCCAGAAGGTGCTTCTGATTGGGCACCACAAAGCCAATCACATACGTCTCATCGCTGCAGGGCGGCAAAGGCGAGAGGAGGAGGGACGTCAAAGTGAAAGACGAAGTTAGAAAGGGAGGGAAACTGGTCTGTAGCATGACAAATTTCGGCTGAATAAGGTGATGGGAGCACGAACAAGAGAAAGCCAAGTTCGATGTTTAGCCTTGTAAGGACATGCAGAATGACTGCAGAGAGCGAGAACAGGTCGCGACCTCCAACAGTAACTGTTCAACTATGACACAGAACCAAGTAAACGCTGGGAGGAGAAGAACATTGTTCAGAAAAGGCCAAACATGTTTGTTTTTCACTGTGAACTTCTTTCTGTGGTCTCAAATGGAGCAGCAGGCACCGGCGGCATGTTTAAACTAAGCTGTGATGGAAACCAAGAGCGACGTAGAAGCTGTGATCATCCGTTGACGTTATGTTGAAATTAGATAATATTATCGCGTGGCCATGATACTTTGGGTTATTTGTGTGAGCCACTTGTACAGTCAGAGTATCTCCTGCAGTAGATTTGATGCAGCTCATGTGTTAGCAAACACCTTCACAGATATTCACACATAACTTAAGCTTTGTGTGTCTGCGTCCTCCTCTGCTTTTGCTGGAACCTGTAGATCAGTAAAACCCGTTTTCTGTATTTGTGTTGAACACTTAAAAGGTCTTTAGTTCTTCTCACTGAGAACAGATGTTATTTATTCATTTGTGACCTAAATGGTTTCACTTGATTTTTTTTTTCCTCCTAAAACGTCTGCTGACTGTAGAAAGTTTTGGACAAGTGAAAACATTTCATGGCTGCTTCTCATCTCGCACAAAACACAATTCTACGCCAACACTTCATCAGAAGCACAGCGGTTATGTAATAATTACTGTAAGAGCAGCCGAAGCTTTCCCCTGAAATTTCTCTGCTGTGAAAGGCCGGTTTTAGACTTGCTGCTCTAAATGGCCAAAAGACTTCGGCTGATCAGACTAATTTTATGATTATTATTTTGATCAATACAGAGATCAGAATTATTGAACATTTATTTAACTTTTCTCTACTTAAAGTTTATATAGAATAGAAAAAAAAAAAAATAAGAGTACAGTCCCAGATTTATTACAGGATTTCTCTTACAACATGTGAGCAGCCTAACACACACAGACACACACTGTGTGCTTGTGTACATCAGACCACTCCTATCTACGTACATACCAAACATACCGATATGTACCCAGGAAGTGAATGTGTGGCTGGATTTTGTTGAGAAACAGAATGGGGCTCGGTAATCACTGGAAGCCAAAATCATAGTTTGTCATACCTGCAGCTGCTTCCAGGTGGGAGACATTAAAAACATCCAGCTGGATGTCATGACGCGGAGTTTGACGCACGCCTCAGCTTGTTCGGATACACACCTGTTAGCGTAGGCGCAGATGTTGTCCACCAGCGGGCAGTTCTTCAACATGGCCTCCACCTTCCCGAGGGAGACGTACTCTCCTGCCTGCAGCTTTACCAAATCTTTTTTACGGTCTGAAAAAAAACACCACAGGGACATGCATGTCTGTCTATGAGTGTGCATATTTTTAAAAAAATTAAAAAATAAAAAAATAAATAAAAAAGACGGGATGACAGCTGAGGGATGGATCCATTTTCCACTGAACTCTGAATATCTGACAGGTGCCATCTAGATAAATAAGTTGGCCGACTGAAGTAAACAGGAATGTGAAGTGATTTTGAGAAATGAGGGAAAATCTAAATTTGTGAAACAGTTTCCTGTCAGATTGATAAATGGAATTTGAGCACAGTGGTTGCCTGGATAAAGTCCAGGAATGTGGGGCAGTGTGTTGGGAATTTGTACTTTTAAATGTTGCGGTATCTCATCCAGCTTTTTCTCTCTGCACCCACCAGAGCCTCATCTGAACAACTCTCCTCACCGATTATCTTGAGACACCCATCTTGGTGAAACTCCCCGATGTCTCCCGTGCGGAACCACCGCTGCCCGTTCTCATCCACAAAAAAGTCCTCTTGGTTTTTAGCCTCGACCTTGTAGTATCCCATGGTCACATTTGGCCCACCAACCAGAATCTCTCCTCGAGGATGTGGCTCATCTGTGCTCCTGTAACCACCTGAACGCAGGAGAGACTCTTACATCAGTGGAAGGAAAAACTAATGAAAGATGCAATAAAAATAAAACATCCAATCTTCCTGTTACTTGCAGAATATATATATATATTTTTTTGGCTGATAAAGACCTGACAGCATGTTTACTCTAAATTCCTTTTCCTGCTCTACGAGCCGAGCAGGCAATAAAATCAACTTGATAAGTATCAAGATTTCACAGAGAGCAATAAAATTGACTTATGGTGCCTGACATAAAAAAAGATGGAAGTTATACAGGACCGGAGAGAAAAGTGGCATGCTTCCCTTACAAGGTTATGAAGCAGCTACAGTGATCTCTGACACTATCTGGCCGGCTGAGCGATGTGGAAACTAATGTAGTAAATGCAGGAAAAGTATTTCATGTGAAAAAACGTCCAGTTTTCCACACAGGTACGTGACGGACGGAAGTGTCGTTCCTCACGTGCCTCACGCCGTCGACGTAAAACAAAACAAATCGTGTTGCTGCTATTTAATGTGCTTTGTGCAGTAAGCAGCAGAAAAGGCATTAATAGTAAAACATAATGTGAACAGATAAATAGAAATGACAGGAGGAAAAGCGATGATGGCCAGTCAGTCTGGTGTTTTGCTCGGGAACCCTTCGACGTGTAGACCGACGAACCAGGGTAACGAAACGCTGACCATCTGATTGGAAGACAAGCATCTCTACTGCCCCACAGTGAGATGACTCACAGGATAGGAAAGCGGCAAGGATGAATGTCCCCGTGAATCATGGTGTGTTTCATCGTGTGTGTGTGTGTGTCTCACTCACCCTCCACCCAGTCTTTGAGCTTTATTTCACAGCAAACGAGCGGCCCTCCCACTCTCCCAGTGCTGTAATCCCACACTGGAAGAGACAACACATGATCAGCACACCAGCATCAGTGCATGACATTTATTACCATAGCAACGTGACCTCACTTGTTCCCTCGCCATGGAAACCCCATCCCAAAGGAGCGTCTACAAAACAGTGTTTTCCTGGCTCAAATGACCGCAGCAGAGAGCCGGGCAGCGAGCCACTCTGTTGGGTTTTTCGTCTGCCTGGGAAAACGGCTGGAGGGATTATTTGATAAATGTGTCGGAAAGCGACCAGATATGAAATATGGGCACAAAAATGACTTCCATGAGTGTGAAAAAGCGTGTATGGATTCTCTGCATTCGTATTTATTTTACAATGCGAGCATAAATTTTCAGAGTTTCGCAACAGGATGCCTGGCTCTTCAGAGTACAATGACTTGCTGTCTGTGTTGATTTTTCCCCACAAGTGCATCCTCTTTTTCAGATAACCGACTCCCTCCTCCAGAACCCACGCACCATATATCTTCTTATTATTTTCCTCCAATCCATATTCCCATGCCCGCTCTAAACCCCCCAAAAGTCCTCTTGTGGAAATTCTCTTTTTGTCGTTGTTGTTGTTATTGACACTTCCTGTAATGACTCAGTATTATGATATGATTCCAGTGAATTCATCTTTATCTGGTGGAGTGTGTTACTTTTGGGACGATTTAATTTATACTGCACACGTACATAACAGACTACACATCATTATATATTGTATATTTTAATTTCTTATTACGTTGTCCGGTTGTGTTTCTTTGTCAAATTATGATTTCTAATTAGATAATAAAAAAAGAACACCATGTTGTATCGAGACCATAAATTCTGAGTGGGCGGTTTGATAAATCAGGTAATTTATGCCGTATTTAGATGATGAATAATAAATCTCGACTCTGGTGGGACTCGAACCCACAACCTTTGAATGCCTTCCGCAGTAATCTAGAAGTCCAATGCGCTATCCGTTGCGCCACAGAGCCACATGCACGCATTTAAACTGCAGTAGATCATTCTAGAGCGGGTTTGATAAGCTGCTAATGTACTGAGATTGTAAAATCACCTGACCTACAGTGTTGGAAGCTCAGAGTCAAATTTAAGTGTCATGATTGTGTTATTTATTTCTACATATATAGAAAGTTTACATGTATACAATGTTTGCAGTCTTGTAAGTGTGTGATACTGTCTGACTGTCTGCTCCTCACACTCGCTGATGGTTCCAGCTCCACAGGTCTCCGTCAGGCCGTATCCCTGACCCACCGGGCAGCAGAAACACACGTTCATGAAGCGCTGCGTGGCTGCAGAGAGCGGCGCTCCTCCAGACAGCAGGACTCGTGTCCGACCCCCCAGCAGGGAGCGAACTTTCCTGAACACCAGCCTGGATGGATGGATGGGTGGAGGGAGGGAGGATGTTGGAGGACGAGCAGGTAGGAGCATATAAAAAAATGAATAGTCGCCTGTATCTGCTCTCTACACACCTGTCGCACAGAGGAGTGCTGTGTCCTTTGGTGAACTGCTCCAACTTGTAGTTGTACGCTAGAGTGAAGAGCGTTCGCTGGAGGCAGTTCATCTCCTCCACTTTGGTCATCACGTTCTTATAGATACGATCCATGATCTCCTGGAAACAGAGGAGGGTCGACGGGAACAAAGGTGAGACCGAGAGAGAGAGACAATGACACTGAAGTTAAACCCAAAACTGGTGAGGCAAAAATTTAGCAGTTTTTTATTTTGGTGAAAACATACAAATCTGACGGATATGAGGAAGTACCATCACAGCCGGAGCGGTGACAGTAGTTGGATATTTTACATATTTTATATTTAGGGCCTTTTTGTGTCGCTATATTTTCATGGGAATGATAAAAACTTACCGCAGGACACTTATGATTACTTTATTATTATATATGTATGTAAGTGTGCAAAAAGAATCACAAAATGTCAGATTTAATTGGGCCACAGAATGTTTAGAGGACAGGACAATTGTGTCTTGATACACCAAGTCCAGTACAATGTGGAACACATATGTGTCCTTAAGTCTGGTTGCATAACAGCAAGACTCCCCCAGTGGATTACTCACAACAAGTGACCTACAAAACCAGAGGGAAACGAATGGAATCCACACAGATTAAAAAAAAAAAAAAAAAATTATAAAAAATGAAAACACAGAACTAGAGTCAGCTTCTTCAACATGAAAGAGTAAATACAATCATGGCAGAAATGATAAGGAAGACGAATGGTAAAAAAATGGTGCATCCGTCGTTAATAAGGAAGCTGAATGGCACACAATCACCAAACAAAAGGTTTATCAATGTGTCTAAATCCATTTCAGACAGTGGCCTGGATGATGGATCTGTATTATCCCTTTTCCACATAAATCAGCAGGTACATGCAGTTTTTTTTTTTAACGCAGCTAAATCTGATAACAAAAGCCAATTGACTCTGTTCAGACTGACAACACACAACTGCAATGAGCAACATCACCACAGACACACACACACAGACGGTGGAGGAAGAGTGAGCTGCGTCCTGCTGTGCAAACTGTGATCCGTCACGTCAGATATTATACCAAAGCTCAGAGCGCTCTGGTGTTTGTGGTTGAACATATGATTTTTAATTTTATTTTTTTTACCTCCAAGCTGGTAAAAAGTTCTGCAAAGTTGTAGACTCAGGCAGAAACGACTGACAATACAGAAACTTTCTACACATATAGAGCAGATTTTGAGTGAACGGTTTTCAGATGGTTTAAATTGTTGCCTTTGGGCAGAAGCATAAATCAAAGCCATTGGTGTTATTTTGTTCCTCGGTGTCATCCCAGTTATACTGTATGCATAACTTCACTTGTTTTTTTTTTGTTTTTTTTGGAGTTTCCTGCTGTCAAAGGGGGGTGGGAGGTGGGGGGGGGGGGGGGGCGCAGGGAAGTTGGCTGAAACAGACACATCAAGAATTTTTCATCATCCAAATCAGCAGTGTGTCATCAAAAGTTGGACTCGTAGTTAAATGGGGAAAAGAGCACAAAGAACAAAAAACAATAAGAACCAGCTGGTCCCTGTGTGTGTCTGTGTGTGTGCGAATGCAGTGAGAGAGGAAGTGGACACAGGATTCATGCGGCAGCCAGTTGTCATATCACAGCAAACAATTTGTATGCGTGTTGGTGTGCATGTGTGCGTGTGTGTGTGTGTCGTGGGGATAACCACATGGGGCTTTCTCACGTTCTGTTTACAGCTGTGAATGGTTCCAGACACTGGGGCCCTCTGACCTTTACACTATGACCACTGGGAGATGAGGGGGGGTGGGGGGGGGTCATGTTGTGAGAGAAGGAGAGAATACAGCAGCGAGGCCGGACAGCCTCGAACAAGATCTTCAACAATCTGGCTAACATGGGCAATAGTCTTAAGAGGTTTGTGTCATCGTCCAACAATTGTTTCAATAAAGAAAAAAAAAACAAATAAATAAATAATAATCAGCATCATCTCAGCAGAATCTGAATTTCTCAGCTGAAAATAGTGAAAATTATTATGGCCAGCTGCTGTATTATAACTCGAACCTTAAAAAACCTGCAGAAGAACCAATAACATTGGCATTTTGTCAGCAAGGGACAATGTTGTAAGCCCAAATGTCTCTGCAGTAGATTATTATTCATCATTCACCTGGCTCTGATCAGCATCGATGTAAACACACAAACACCTGGGAGTGAACACAATCATTTTTTGCCTGGTCTCCTGCTGTGTCATCTCAAAGCAGAAATGAGACTGATCCGAAGTCATTGCGTTGCAATTCAAAAACAATCAAAGACACTAAAATGATCAAACAGACTTTCACACATACAGCCAACTGATGGATTCTTCTGAGAGGGAAAATGATTTAAGGCAGATTCAGCCCTCGTGTATTCGAGCACAACCTTTAGTTCAGGTTATGTGGGCGCCCCACCAGGTCAAATTCTTGGAAACACTCAAACGTTCACTTTTCAGCTCACACTGCTTGCTCTACGTTTCATTTCCTCAAACTGTAAACTCCCTCTGAAACTAATAAAGCATTTAAGCAGAGTGGAACTCTCGCTCATCACTGCTGAGATGGATTCATCTATAAAATATACCTCGGGACCTGCCAACCTCACGACATCCCATTTTAATTCCAGCCTATCTGAGAGAGCGTTACTGGCGATAGGAGGTAAGGAGCATTTACGTCACAGTCGGTCCAGAGATAGAAGATGCAGGCCTGCTGGACTCTGTCACTGCTTCTCCATTGCTGGACTACGAACAAAGACAGAGTGGAAATCTCTGCTGCGTCCATTCAAGGCCAAGATCGAGCTAAGTTGGAAACACACAGTGACTCACTGAGGGGGATGGTCTGAATGTTAAGTGGTCTCAGGCAGTATACTGTGTTGCGTACTGTGTGTGATGTACCGGAACAGCCGCCATCAGGGTGGGCTGCAGGACACTGGTGTCTCCCTTGCTTCCTTTCTTTATCTTAGTTGACTGTGGGTGGGAAAAAAAAAAAAAAAGAAAAGAAGTGACAACACCACAACGACTGCACACATCACAGTTGGAGCTTCTTGGTTAAATCGCTGACGTCAACCGCAAGGACTGATAGTGAGACGCACTATTACGCTGCTACATGACAAATGCTCCCCCACTAAAATTAAACTGTGAAGGTTTGACTTACAATCCACTGAACAGTCTATAGAACACTAATGGAGGCTGCTTATTAAAAGCTCTTAACCTGTGCTCACATTTTAACGATACATGACCTGCCTATGTCGACTGTATTGAAACATTCAATATAATATAATGAATATTATTTGACAGGGATTTATGTCCTGTATAGCGGACAGATGTGAGCTTTAGACACAACTGTATCTTCAGGAGAGAGCCGGACTAGCTGTTCCGTCCTGTTTTGTGCACTTGAGTTTTGACCTGACATGAGCAGTGCTTTTTCTTTTGTCTTACTTCACCTGGTCAGCGAGCGTCTGAGGTGAGGAGTAGCCGATCCTGCAGCCGTGGGAAATGCACACGAGCTCTGCGCTTAGCTCCAGCACGTGGGCCAGAGGCAGGTAGCCGATGTAGGTGTCCTCCTCGCTGTGATCACAAATACAGGAACACGTTTGCAATTCTGGGCAGTACGTAACGAGGGAGGTTCACACGGTCAACAAGAAAACTGACTTAGATGGTAAAATCATAACCCCCCTGACCTCCATCCTTCTAACCCTGCCTCCCTTCCTTGAAGCCGCCCCCCCCCGTCTACTTTTAATCAACTAACTCCCTCTCCGCTGCATTTCCTCTCACCCCTGCCTCCCTCCCTAGAGAGAAGCGTCTGTTTTCGTTTTAATGTAAATACTTGTGTTGTACCGTGGTATCAGCCAGCTGACTACTTGCGCACGTGCTAAGCTGACATGGAGCATAAGACGGAGACGTTAATATAAAAGTGCATTTGGGATTTGTCTCGTTTTTTATTGAAATACGCTGCTATCAAACGATCTTAAAGCCAACGGGATGAAACCGAGTCGGCAGAGATGAGTAGAGGGGGAAGTTGGAAACAGATAAGAGGGAATTAATGTCCTCACTGTTCTAATTCAATACAATTTAAAGAGCTTCTTGAGACTCTCCTTGGCATAAATGTTTTGCATTATATTACACGGCAGTCTGCTCTGATCTGATAGAAATAACTGTGAGTGGTATATAATTATCTTTGCAACACTAACTTCTCACCGGATTTCCTCTAAATCAAAGCTTCAACAGTAGTCAACACTTATTTCTGGTCTTGCTGAGAGCTGCATGAGAAGACACCTCTGTCTCATGTCTGTGTGTTAAATAGGAAGCTACAGCAAGTAGCTAGTTAGCTTAGCATAAAGCACCTCTAAAGGTCAACGTTTATATTTAAATCGCGACAAAAACCAACTTATAAACCGGATAATCTTGGAAGAAAAGTTATTCATGTATAAATAAACTCGATCAGAAAGACTTTCTGAAAATGTGCTGCATGTCCAGTCCACAGCTTAAAGAAAAAGGAAAAAGGGTATTTCAGATTTTGACAGTGAGCTTGTGGCGCCTACCACAGATTAGGTATCCGCTCAGCCATCCCGGCGATGCCGGCCATGATGTTGCTATGGGAGATCATGACGCCCTTCGGTATGCCCGTGGATCCGCTGGTGTACATGATGACTGCAATGTCTGAAGGCAGCGGCTGCTCTCGCTGCTGTGCAGCTGTGATGTGAACAGAGAAAACACACAACATACACATGCACACGTGTGAGCTGAACATGACATGATTTGTACATGTTGTATTTATATATCATCTCATCACACACACACAAATCACAGACTAAACTCTTAAGGGTTGTATCCAAAAATGTTCCCATGTTTACATGCTGACCACACAGACGCCTTCTTGGACTAAAAGTTACAGCCTCTGTTATGTCTATGTAGGATAAATGTTGCCTGAAGCTCTGAGTGTCGGAGGCCAAAGAAATACTTAACTGAATTCCACAGAATTTTTTAAAAGCTCACCCGCACACACGAAAAATAATCAGCTGTGACATTAAATAATCAGCCCCCTCTTGGCACAATGGAGAGTTTGTCCCCCCCCCCTTCCTCCTCTCGCTCCATCCTTACCTCCTGATTTCTTCTCCTTTATCTCTTGTTCTTCTTTACCTTTCCTATTTAATTTTGCTCTCATCAGAACTTCAATGGTGGCGCTCTTTTTTCCCGCTTTTAGCATCAGCCTGGATGCTGCACTCCAATCACATTCTTTGTTGATTTCTTTGAGCATGAACGCTGCATTTCTACTGTTTTCCTCATGATCAGTGTAACAGAGAATGAAAAAATGACTGGTGTAAAAAAAGATTTGTCATCTAAAGAATCCTTTTAATGTATAAAATGTGAACTCATATTTGGCACTTCCACTTCATTTATGTAGACTCAATTTAATCAGATTTTTGCCTCGATAGTTTTAATGCCTGTATCTCTGTGTATTCAAATACTGTTAGTATTAAATACTACCTCACAGTTTTACTTGACTGCAGCCTCCTTTACTGTTTAAATGCAGGTCTGACATTTGTGTGAATCCTCAATTTATGGTGATTAAAAGTCTCTCACCTGACGTCTATGTGATTGTAAATGTGATTGTAAATATGTCAGACTGTCAGTTTGAGAGGGTTATAAAAACTGTCTTGGGAGATGACACTACCTTATTTTGGTGTTTTTTTTGTTTTTTTTTCAGGCAGACCTACAGCTGGTCTTATTGTGGCCTGAGGGAGAGCACTAATATGACGTCCCTCTTTCCCGTGATTCCTGCAGCTGTCGTTGTGTGACGTAGATAACAACTGAGACCTAAAGTCAAGACCAAGAAAAGTCATGGCTCCTGTTGCTTGAAATGAAAGAAATGATGAGTCCTGTGCCTTCTGAATAAATAAGTAAAGTTTGAATCAGTTTAAAGGGAGAAAGAAAACATGTTGGGGGTGTTCTGGTTGAGCAGCAGTGATCCCATCATGTGGGAAATGAGAAACTGCTTTTGTTTTTTCCACTCTGTTTAGCCTCATGTGGAGCAAAAGCAGAACTAAGACATCTGAGCACAGCGGGCCCTGAAAAACCAAACAGAGGTTGAAGAGGAAAGAAGCCTAAAGCACCTTGGAGTCTTTTCTTTCTCTTTCCTTTTACTCGGCTGTGAGACACGTAGGAGTGTGTTCTCTTAGAGCTGATGTCATGCGAAGTTTTACAATATTATGTGTAAACATGACCCTCCTCGATATCCCAGTGCTCCATCCTCCCCTCCGAAACCTATTTCCTTCCCACTTTATCGGCACACCACGCTGCCAACTTCTCTTGTTTTGGGTCATTCGGTTCAAGGGGGCCATAGTAAAAGGCGAGAGGGGGTAGAGTGGATCCATCCAATGCACTAACTGAATAAGCGTCGTATCAAACTTTAATTGAGCACAGATGTCAGCACTTCCTCATTCACATGACCTAATGGCACTGATACCAATCTGCCCCCACCCAACCCCCCGACCTCCATGAAAAACCCAACATGACCATCCCGTCTAGAGATCTGTTACTAAGTTTTAAGCAATGCCATCAAAACCACATTGATGAAACACGAGGTTTAGTCAGCTGGGGCTGAAAAAGTCTGAGGCTGAAAAATGCGGAAGTCAATGCTTAAGTGGCAAAAGCTGCAGTTCTTCAAATGGCCACTTGAGTCAGACTCCAAAACTGAGTGATTTATTAAAATCTCCCAATTAAATGTCTAACTTCACAGCATATAAAATAAAAATTCTCAACCTTCCTCCTAAAAAAACCATCACCCATAACAATTTTTTTTTTTTTTCCACTTTATCTCCTCTCTACCTGTACTGCCCTCTCCTGGCAAAAATCACAATCCACATGTTCATCAGCATCAGCGGCCACATCTCTTCACAAGTCTATCACAAGGTGTCCCCCAGAGCTCTGTGCTTGGCCCTCTCCTACAATATTTCTTCACTTTAAGTCGTGTTTCTTAGTTTTCGCCTCTGAAATTTGTGATGGATGAGTTTTACCATTTAGGTCACCATAGCTGTCTCCCCTTCAGAGGTTGCATCACTGAGAGGTGTGACTACACCATTCCATTTCGAAAACTACACACAAATCTGTCCTCCTTTTCCTAGAAAACGAAGGCTCCAACAGATGGATGCAGGCCAATGGGCAGCCTGAGGATTATACTTTACATTTTTGGCAAAGAGTTTAACAATTATTTGAAAGGCCTTGAAACTTCAGGGTTTTGTGGATACATTTTCACTGTTGTCAATGTTCCTGGGCGACAGGACCTGACACAGTGTTCGGGCGGGAACAGCAGGTGACGCAAGGCAGATTAAAAATCAGTAAAATACACGAGCTTACCGTTTTCAGGCCTGGCCCCCAGCTTCTGGACAGCAGCCATGTTGTGGACGCTGATCCCTCGCGGATAGCCGGGCCATGAGGTTGGTGTGTCATCCAATACAATGATGTGCTGCAGCCTTGGAACTTCAATTAGAATAGCCTGACGCACACACACAGACAAAAATGTAAGTGTTGCATATGCATTAATACGAGATGAAAACCAGATTCCTTCTCTGTCAAGTGCGCTGGAATCCCACGAACATCCTCCTCATCACTGTTTGGTCTGAGAGGGGATTTGTGAGAGTGAGCAGGGAAGCTGTGTTTATCACACTTTGAGAAAAGGGCAGATGAAATGCCAGAGCTCCATTTGTTTTCGGGGATTGAATGCCCAAAAAAGCCCCCTTGGATACGGCACGTGTGCTTGTCTTTATTTCTATATATCTATGATGACACACAGCTCTCTTCCTCCGCTTTGATCAGCTCTGCTCCAGTGTTTAGGATTCTCTCTGATGGATAACAGCAGTCTAGATGTGGCGCCAGTGTTGTTGTTCAAGTGATATTTCAAAGTCTGGAACCACTGGGCTCACTGCTTTTTATTTATCAACCTTTATAGACTGAGGTGAAAGGAAATATCTCTCATGAAAGTTTTATTTTTAGACTGTGGTGACATTTTGTGCAGGAATGCTTCATCTGCAAACATTAAACGGTCCGTTTTGTTCACTGTTCACGTTGTTTGTGTATCTTCACCTTGAGTCTGGTCTCCAGGAGCTCTCTGCTGGTGATGATGTGGGTGACCTGAGTCTCGTTCAGCCCATGAGCGATGGCGGGACCTCCCAGAGTGGAGTAAAGGGTGGCCACTGCAACACACACAGTATCTGAATTAGAAATATTCAGTCACGTAACAAAGCAAATAATTCACAGATGAAAATGTAACAGTTCCTGTAAAGACTGAGCACATCAAAATGAATTAATGATTCAGAGGCTTTTAGGTGAAAATGATCCCAGTTAAAGCATTTTCTCTCTTAATGAGTTCAAAGTTTGTCTCTTAATCAAGCGGATGAATAAGCACACGGGAAATAATTATTTTCCACGAAGACTCCATATTTTTGGGGGCACCCAAAATATCAGCTGGACGTTTGTGCCAAATCCGGGGGAAGAATTCATAAATGAAGTCCTGCTGGTGATGTAAACAGACCCTCGATCAAAACATTTGAGGAGGAATGGAAAAAAATCTAAATTATTTTATATTTTAAGTTTATATCACAACTTAAAGAACAAGGCCGTGGTTCACATGTGAAGACGGACTAACTACGTGCACGCTGTGCACATTGCTCAGCATTTCTGGCTTGGCCCGCCCCACGATGATGACTTCACCCGGCACCTCCTGAGGCCTTGGCCGGAGGCTCTGAACTGTTGGGACACTAGCTCTCACTGCCTGATAAACGCTCTTCTGGGGATATAGACAGTACTGGTATGTGAGGGGGCGTGTGTGCTACGACTGAGTACATATGTATGAATGACTGCTGGAATGTGTGCTCGTTACAGCCAGTATGAGTCGGTGTTTTAATACCATTTTTCCTCATCTGATGGTGGATATGTTACAGATTGATCACACTGCATTCATGGGCATCAAAATTTTGTGCTTATTGTCTTGTTGAAAAAGGAAAGAGGCTTTTGTGCACTTCTTTCTCTCTTGAGCCGAATCCTAATGCATCACATTTCATGAACAGCTCACTAGTTTAAAGGCCCCTACAGATATCACTTAAAATATTTATATAACCTTTTTTAAATGTTTGATCCGACCTGACCAGAATCTATCCTGATAGGAAAACATATACTGAGCTAATAAATCAACAAAATGGTCAACTTTCCCAGAAACAATCTGACTGACCTCTGGAGTTGACCTGCCGATTATCACTTTAGAGAACGCAGTCTTAATGATGTTCAGCATCAGCTTCACTTTACAGACCGAGAACCTTCGTACACTTTCACAAAGTCTATGATTCTGGTGGACCAGGTTTGTACCTGTTAGATAACCAATAAAGCTCAACTCTGGTGGGACTCGAACCCACAACCTTTGAATTGCCTCCTCCAGCTTAGTCTAGAAGTCCAACGCGCTATCCATTGCGCCACAGAGCCAGACAGAAGCTCTATGAGTAATAACTCTGAAACTAGAAGCAGAGACAAAAACCTCTGTACAAAATGTCTTCTGAAGTAATAATTCAAAGAAGGCGATGCATTTTCCCATAGACTTCAAAACAGCAGAACACAGGGTGAAGCCTGCTGTGCATCGGCTACAGACCGAAAGTCTACATCCACTTTCAGAGGATTGTTTGACACACCAGGCGGCATGTTGTCGTATTTCATGATTTAGAATAAAGCTCGACTCTGGCGGGAATCAAACCCGCAACCTTTGAATTTCTTCCTTCATTTTTAATCTAGAAGTCCAACGCGCTATCCGTTGCGCCACAGAGCCATGCATATATTTTAGATTTTATCTGCTGGGCAGATTTAATGTGAAAGATATGTTTTTACTGTCAAACTAAAGTTTATGCCTCTTCCTTGTGTGTGTGTGCGTGTGTCTGTGTGTGTGTGTGTGTCTGTGTCTTTGTATGGCTGTGCCGACAATTTTCCTTTTAGTGTTAGGCCTTTATTTGTGATGGTTGTGATTGGGGAATGCATTTTACCACGCTAATAGCTGCAGTGCATAAGCTGAGGCAGAAAAGGGTCAAAGCGTCCCTTCTGCTCTTACATAAGTATCTCATTTCTTCTCATTCACTGTTTTTCCTCCTTCTATCCATTTCACTTTGTTGTGACTCAGACTCTCGTACATATTATATTTTTATTTTAAACAGATGCAGCGACGTCTGATAATCTGGCTGTTTTTTTTTTTTTTTTTAGGACCAGAAAATAAAGTTTTTACTTTGTTCATCTGGTGTAATGAACTAACTGTAAAATGATGTAATCTGTCAGTCTCAAACACTTTTTCTTGTTTCTTCAGACAGACGGATCCACATGAATTATTGAACAGGAGCTGGTTACAGCTGGTTAGTGTTACACGGGCCATTAGTGGTGTTTTAGAGTTGAAATATTTAACAGAAAAAGTTCGGCCGAACTGAATGTTTTTCACATGTGATGCTAATGTTGGATATGTTGGCAGCTGCTGCCCAAAGGGACTCTGTGCTGATTTACTCTTTAATATGTTCTGTTACTACGAGCACAGTCTTTACCACGAGTACACACAACGGTGCTTCAAAGTCCATTAAATCCGCTTGATTGTTGTTGAAGGACCCTTCATTTTTCTCCCCTGTGCTTTAGTTTATGCCCATTAAACTTTCATCGCTGCGAAGAAATACATACAAGCACAAGCTAATAAAGCATCTTTGTTCATTTGTTCTTCGTTCCCTCACAGAACAGTGGCGGGGAGGGGGGGGGGGGATTAAAGGTTAGGAAAGAGTGATGGAGGAAAAAGGCGCGAGGGAGGAGGAGCGAGAGGGAGAGGAGGGAGGGGTGAGAGAGTCTACGTGAGCATCTGATGTTGACAGAAGCATCAAGGAGTCAGCCAAAGGCCCCCAGTGAACTCAAGCACTTAGTGTGTGTGCATGTGTGCATGTGTGTGGGTGTGTGTGGGTGTGTGTATTGTTGTATATTCACTGTATGTTGGTTTGGCAATTTTGCACTTGTCCCTATGTGAGTCACATGAAGAGCAACAGTTGTAAATCCCATAATTAGAGTTTTGGACTTTCACTTTTTTTTTTTTATAAACATCCCAAAGGATCACATGTTCCTGCGTGTAGGCGAAGAAGGACGCCTTCGAGATGCCGCTGAAAAACGCTGAATACCTCACAAAGTTTTCATGCCTCACTATTAAGTGGACCCCCCGGACGTTTGTGAATGTGTTTTGCGTATCAAAATGACTCCTCTGTGTGTGTGTGTGTGTGTGTGTGTGTGTGTGTGTAAAGCTGGAGCCTGATCTGTGTTTAGATCTCACGGCTGGAGGTGTCATGGGCCTCGTTCACACACGCTCACACAGCAGCAGAACAGGAAGTATTGGACAGCCGTGACGCAAAAACGAGATGTCACTAAGCCCTGTCCCATAAACTCCTGTGCCTGTATCAGTGTGGAGATGCAGGGTTGCGGACCCAGTTCCTCAGTTTTCTCTTTTTTCTCTCTTTCTGTTGTTTCCTCTGTGTCACATTTCTTTTCTCTCCTTGTTTTTTTTTCCTAAGCCGTTGGAGTTTGATTTAAAGCTGGTTTATTTCTGGTGCTTTGATCTTCTCGCACGCATACAGCGGCCTATAAGTCATCCTCATTCACACACATTTGGGAGATGTTTTATGGGGAGGAAGAGGCTGATAAGCAGAAATGTTTCTTTGAAGCCGCCGTGCCGTGTAAACTTAATTGAGGATGTCTGTGCCATTTTCTCATCCTTCTTCAGAAACCAATATCATCGGATATTAGACCTCGGGAGTCTGAGCACACGATGATTAGCTGCTATATAAATATAATTTGATTTAATTTGTCCAAGTCCATTAATTGTTCCTCTAAAGTGCAGGTTAAAAACGTTTGAAACAGCAGCTTTTATACTCCGAGGACCTGAGATCAGAGGACAGTAATGTTGTAATGTTATGTAACTGTGTTGTATTGAACAAATCTATCTTTATCACTTCTTATCTTATTAATTCTATTATTTGTGTTTTTGTTTTTCTGTGTTGTTATGATTTTTCCTTTAGTGGTCTGTGAAGCTCTGTCAACAGAATTAACCTGAATAAAAAGTGACCTAAATTTTTAACGAGGTGTTAATATTATTCACTTCTCAGTTCTCTGTGTGCATCTTTTGTGCGTCCACACTCGCACTAGACTTACAGGGGAAGTTGTACATGAAGCAGGCCTGGGCAGCGATGATCCACTCAGCTCGTGTCTCACAGAAGATGGCGATGTTGTGCTTCGGCTGCTGACCCAGCGAGGCCAGACCGCTTCCCAGCTGGGACGCTGCGGCGAAGACCTCGTGATAGGAGCGCCAGCAGTACTCACCCAGCACCACCTGCAGGGGGGAGAAGGAAGGAAGCATTAATATAATTACAAACCAAGTAAACAGAACTACTTCCTCTTCCCAATGCCTCCACATTTCATGATGATCATCAGAAAAACCTCTGGATTTTCACTTCAACACAGCGACGACACAGGAAGCAGCTTCCTGCAGCTGCATTTGCAACGTTATACTGACTCTCAGTGGTGATGGAGTGGGAGTGCAGACACAGTCATGACCGTACGGTGCCACAAAAGAAAGGACTTAAAAGGGTGAGACGTGTTCTCTTGCAGCAATCGGTGTTTCAACAGTGGGGTTTAAATGGATTAGAGGGGGATTAGTGAGAAGGGGGGCTAATTTACAGAGCTGTGCAAGCACCATGTGTATGAGGAAACATACCCCCCCCCTCCCAAAGCGTCTTTCTTGGGCAAAATTTACGCTGAAAACTGTCTGATAGTAGACTGCTTCTTCCTTTCAACACTAATTTGAAGCAGCTTGGATTCCTCCTCTTCAGTTTCAGTGTTCAGTCTTCATTCCCTCTCCTCTCTGTCTCCTCTGAGTATTTTTTAAGGTCAGTGGAATTTAAGGGTGTCTGGGAGAGCAACAAGCCGTCAGTGTTAATATTAACAATGACTGTACAGATTTTCCTGGAGAGAGAAGTTTCTCCATTAGACAGTGGATGAAGGAAAAAGTCACAGTCAAAAGGGTGAGCAATTATAATCATAAATGTTGTTGGCTTGCAAGTTCAAGTGAGGAATTTTGACATTACACAACCTGATTTTGATTTTCGACACAATCTGTCCTTTAAATGCTGTCACAACACATTCATTCCTCAATCCTTTTAAAAACTCTGTAATAAAGGTAATTCTCTTTTCAACTGACTTTATCTCATAAAAAAAAAAACAAAAAAAACAAAAAAAACAGTCCAAAGAGTTTAAAACACGCTGCAGCACAAACTCCTTAATCACTGACTGGAAGCCAATGAAGACTGAAGAGTCTTCAATATGCATTCTGTGTAGTAAATAACTGGGCAAGTCTACTTGTTTTAAAAAGTGATCGGATTGTATTGAAGTCTAGCGGAAAATGGCCCAATTTTATGCTTGATTTGTTAACTTGGCAAATGTTATCACAATGAGTTGACAGTTTCAGCCTCTTGTTTCAAGTCTTATCTCCTGTTTACGGGAAAATAGACCATAAAGCACTATATGCATTGGGGTGTCGCTACTCTGTGATTGACAGGGATAGAAAACAGAACAGCTCAGCTCCACCCCTCACTCCCCCCTCAGCTTTCTGTCCAAGCACAGTTTACTGTGGTTCGAAAAACCTCAAAATCCGCAGTGAGTTGTCACTTATCTGACACATATTAGAATATACAAACTAATTCAAGTCGCTACATATCTTATGTTTGAGGATTTATGCCAAACAGGTTGAGCTGCAGACAGCTTGGAAGTCAAAACATACTAATAAATCAGTATAGAACATACATGATGAGTGACACAGTTTAATCTTAGGTCGACTACACACAGCGATATCTCACCAACCTTCAAAGACAAATGTCAAAACATTAGGTAGCAGATTTATCGATAGCTTTGCTCTGACTGTGTTCTCTGTGGTGTTAATGCCTCTGCTCTCCATTTGACTCGTGTCTCTGCTGACATTTACCTTCTTAAACACCTTCCCATTGTTCTGTTGCTCGTCCTCCTCGCTGATCACCTCTCTCGTGCCGAGGCAGTCTCTGTCGGGGAACCTCGTGGCGGCGTATTCGAACATCTTATCCAGGGTGTCCACCCCCGGGTGCAGCGAGGTCACCAGCCTCTTGGTGGCACCGACCGCTCTGTAGGGCCCCTCGGGACACCCAAGCACCGAGCGGGCCTTCGCCTTCTTGGCTCGCTCTTCCTCTGAGCCGCAAACGTCCCCGACACTGACGGACGCCCAGGTGTAGAGCTGGTAAGGCAGGAAGGTGACGACGGTGTAGAACCACACCACGAGACGAAAGAGGAGAAGCAATGTGGGGTTCAGGTCCTCTTTCAGCCTCATCCTGGTGAAGCCGTGACGACAATGGAGATGAAAAGTAAGGACGAGGATGAGTTGTGAGAGAAAGTTTTTCTCCTTCTTTTGCAGTTGGTCAACTTTTCTTTGTTCCCTCTGGCTTTTATGGAGCCTGTCTCACACTCTGTGGCAAAGAAGCATCCACTTGACCTCAATATCCCTGGAAAATAAAGGTCATCAACATGGCATTATGACAACCAATAAAACGAGATTTCTTTTTTTTTTTTTTAAAAACCAGTTTCAGAATGAGAATGCTCCTGTACTTTATGATGGTCCTGAGCTGTATGCTATATGCATGACAGCACAAGACTCGCCTCAATCTGAAACTGAAACTACTAAATGAGTCACACTTTCTCTGAAACTCACAAAAAAGCAGAAATTAAATTTTTGTTATTGGAAAAAGCAGTGCAACCTCCACACGGGCTTTGTGCTATAATTACTCCCTTTGCTTCCCAGAGATTCTGAACACTATATCATGTATTGTTATTGTCAGAGAATCAAAGTTGAAGAAGGTACCAAAAAAAAATAAAAAAAAAAGGAAAGCAAGAGGAGGAAGACAGATTAGATAGACAGGATAAAAGATTCGGGAGGATGGAGTGGAAAAAGATCTCCAACAGATGTAAATGACATTAAGTGGAAGAGGGTGTGGTAGAGGTTACTGCATGAGGGTGTGTGTGTGTGTGTGTGTGTGTGTGTGTGTGTGTGTGTGTATGTGTGTGTGTGCGACAGGCTCCAAGCTACTTGACCTACGGACCCAGCCAAGAGAAGAACAGGCAAATACACAGAGGGAACAGCTCGTGTTAGCCACGCCATCCTCATTCACCTCATTTCATACCGTTTTCCTGTGTTTCAAAATGTCCGCAATTCTAATGAATTAGGTTTTCCAGCATTAGACGAGCGTGCCATCCCATTAGGAGATACCATAGATTCATTTCGGCCATTATGGCTTACTATGATGATGATTATTTGGCCAAAGTGATTCTTTCATAATTGAGGATGGTCTTTGTCGTTTTAGATATTGCATGACTTCTGGATAATAAAGTTTTTATTTAGCCATTTGAGCCAAATCCACGTTGTCAGTCCATCAACTGTCACACACGCACACACACACAAACACACACTCTGAACAATCTATTTTAGCAACAGTAATCCATTATTCACACAAGAAGCTCAACTTGCTTCCCTGAAGCGCCACGTCCTTCCTCTCCTGAAAATGCCCAGCTGACACACACCTCGTCCCTCAAGTGTCCCTTTGAGACTCATAAATAAATCAAAGATTTTACCAGGGGCACTCTCCTCGACCAGCAGCTGTTCCCTGCGGGATGTGGACGGTGCTGTTGTTCTGCCTGGTGTCTTGTTTCCTGGGCAGGATGCCTTGCCTTCATCACAGCTTCCCAGAAACGCCACCCTTTGTGGAGCAGGGCAGTATCTATCCAGTGATTGTTTGCTGGTTTTGCTGCATCTTTTAGTTAGTTTTTGTTATCTATTTTCTTTTTTTTTTTTTTGAAGAAAGTTAAGGTCGATGAAATAGAGGCCACAGAGCAGACTCTGGTTCAGCTCACATAAACAAACAAACAGGCTCTGAGGAGAAGAATCCAGAGCAGGCTGCTGGCAGACATCAGCTTCTTCCACTGCTGCTCTTTAACAAGAATTTGGCTGGAACAGCTTTCAATATGCCAACCATTTAAGTTTTCCATAATCTTTGCAAAACCAATAAAAAACAAGCTGTCCTATGAACAGCTTGTTGGACTCTTACTGGTATTCACCCACACATTTCTCCACTATCCACAAGACAATATGTTAGGTTGTGCGTCAACAATAAGTTGAATCTATTTTTCACACGTGACGCCGAGTCTGATGCCTGAACTTGTGTATTGGCAGAAACAGAGAAACATTATACAAACAACAACAACAACAAACAACAAACATCTATAAGAAACATTATAGATGAACACAGACTCTGATGTTGAGATCTTGAGTTGACACACATCACTCCCTCCCATGACAGACCATAAACCAAAGAGAGGAAGCAGACTGGGGGATTTTTTTTTTTAGAGAGAGCAAAGCACACGCTTCGTGACTTGTCTCAGCAGAAGGGTCAACAAAAGGTTAAGATCCTGGGTTGCGCCACAGCAGCACGGCAGGCTCTGCTCTAATCTCTAAACTTAAACAATGAGAAACAGCCACAATGTGCAAAACAAGGAGCGGCCTTATGGGGGGGCTTTAAGCAACAAGAAAGCCCTTTGCAGGCAGCCTCCACTCTGGATTAACTGAGAAATATTGTGGCATGGTCTACGTAGCGGTGGGGTGAGCTGGTATGTGTGTGTGTGTGTCTGTGTGTGTGTGTGAGGGAATCATTGCTTCCTCAAGAGATTGTGTGAATGGGGTCTTTTGTGTGCCGACGTCATCGTGCCTTCACCCACTCAGCTAAGCAGGCAGGCTGAAGTCTTGCAGAAACTTCAACACGTCTATTGTGGCGAGACGACGCACCAACACACGCTCCAGTCCCGAACGGGGTCAGACTGCGTGCGTGTGCACAGAGGAAGCGCATGTGTGGGGGTGTTTGTGCGTGTGGGTAGGGGATGTGTGGGTGCACAACAATTTTTTCTTTTTGCACACACGTTTCGAACAGTGACATACTCAAAGGCGTGTAAAACAACTAAAGAGTTTTAAGCGCGATTTCACCGAGAATAAAAGCACAAAAACACAACTGGTTGGATTACGTGGATCAGACCGAAGCTTTTCTATGATTTTGTGTGTTTATTGTGTATATATGGTGAAATTCTGCCAAACCTGCCAGTCACAAACCTGTTCCTGTTTTTATACCACAAACTATCTTAATCCCCTGATTTGGAAGTGAAACAGTTGCAGTAGCAGCTATGAACCCGTCATTTGCATTTAGCTATTACAGGTACAAAGAGAAAAACAAATGTCTGCCTAACAACAGACGGAGATATTAAAACTGTTTACACAATGAACTTGCGTGACTCGTTCTAATAAAGGAGACTTCCATAAAGTGTTCTGTTTGCATCTTGTCATCTCTGTTAACCTCAGTTAACCTCATCTCTGTAAATAATGTAAAGCAGCTTCAAGTTGTAAAACTTTTGGAGGCTTATTCAGTTCTAGACGGTAAATAAAATTCAGTCTGCCTCCATTTGTCTGCATTCTATAACGATAAAGAGGTCACAGGATGTTTAAAAAGTTCATTACTGACTTTAAAAATACTGTTCATAAATACTTAAACACTCATCCTGACTTTAAAAAAAAAGCTTTTAATGTATATTTTAATGATCAATAATGTAGAAGGGTCAAATAACATTTTGGACTTAATAATATTGTAATATTTTAAAAAGTGATCTTTCATTAAGACACAGAAGTTAAATCATCAGACAACCAGCAATGACAACATCATTTCCGGTTCAGACTTTCGAAATAAAACATTTAAAACGCGATTTTCATCGCTGCAAACGTGAATTTATCTGATTTGTATATTTATTTAAAAAAAATTATTGCTTTAAGAGATCGTCTGTGAAATTTAACTGACAAATATTTTCCCAGAAGAAAAACTTTAACAATGGGCTCATCTGCAGAAAATAGCCCGGTAATCTCCAGTTTTCTCTTGTCACTTTAAACATCAGTTCATTTTATCCGCTTTAAAGAGAAATTATAAAAACTGTGAACGAATAAAACGAACAGCTCCGACCATTTCTTCTTGACCGGAACTATCAGTCTTCTCTTATTCTGCCGCAGCAACTCGCACATCTGAAAAAAAAACCTGCACCTGAGCTGGAGGAGGAGACTCACCGGGGGACGGTCCAGGGCTCGGTCCGGGGTCGGTCCGGAGGTCAGTCCGGAGCTCGGTCCGGAGGACGGTCCGGGGTACGGTCCGGGGGTCAGTCCAGAGGTCAGTCCGGGGCTCGGTCCGGGGTCGGTCCGGAGGTCAGTCCGGAGCTCGGTCCGGAGGACGGTCCGGGGGTCAGTCCGGGGCTCGGTCCGGGGTCGGTCCAGGGACGGTCCGGAGGTCAGTCCGGAGCTCGGTCCGGGGTACGGTCCGGGGTACGGTTCGGAGGTCGGTCCGGGGGTCAGTCCGGGGGTCAGTCCGGAGGTCAGTCCGGGGGACGGTCCGGGGGTCAGTTCGGAGGTCGGTCCGGGGGTCGGTCCGGGGGTCAGTCCGGAGGTCAGTCCGGGGCTCGGTCCTGGGCTCGGTCCGGGGCTCAGGTTCCGGGAGAAGCAGCGGCAGCTTCCAGAGACACGAGTTCATCCATCCGGCTCTGAATTAGATTTGGCCGGTGATAACGCGCTCGCGCTTTCATGTGAAGAAGCCGGAAGTGATTTGGGAACGACGATTTTTTTTTTTTTTTTTTTGAGGGGGGGTCATTCTCTGCGTTATGATTGGACTCACGGAGGTGGCGCGTGCTATGGGCCGGGCTCGAGGTGACTGCACGCGGGTTACTGACGGTCACACAGAGCGGGGGGAGGCTGCAGGCACGCGACAGAAAGAGAGAGAGACTTTAATCGGAAACACTGATGATAAAAGTACTTTGTGTTTATTATGATGTTTAATATCCCGAATACCGAATGCATCTCTACATTACAATGATGGAATCACCTGATATTTATTACTTGCACTACTTTTGTTTTTATTTGGCTGTTTCCACTTTTGCAACGAACGAAATTTCTCCTGGAGGAAAGTGTTTCTGAAAAGTTAGAGCTGGTTTGAAAGTTTAAACCATTCATGAATAATTACACCACCTGTAAAAACTGTGAAGTTCATGACACCGTACAATGTTGGGGCACAGCAGCAATCACGTTCATGTAATCTGTGTGTAATAGTTGTTTTTGTGTTGATTGCTGTGGGGTTGTGGTAGAGATGTCTACTAGTTGCAGTGCCATGAGTCACTCTGCAGTGTCATGCAGTGGCAGTGTGTTGTATCACAGAAGGACAGGCAGACTAATCATTGGAAAAATGAAACTGAAATGAGGCTTGTTGCTCACTGTCTTCTCTGGCTCATGTGGTTCATTAGGCGGTCCCACCAGTCCATCATCTGATGTTATAGTTGGGGATTATCAGTTTATAATGTCATAGTTGGAATGCATATGCAATCACTTACAACCATGAAACAATGAGATGATTCAAGTATATTCTTTCACATTAAAAGGCATCTTCTGATTTGCTGACGCTGGGATTACTAAAATACCGTCAGCAACCTATCAGCATGACGGAAATTTTTTAATAATATGATGAAAATGCAAATGTAAAATGTAATGAATAGAAGACTTGAATATGAACGACTCTTTGGACCTTGTCCGCATTATTAGTTGAAACACTTTCGGTCTGTTTGTTCCTTTTATTGAGTTTTAGTACTTGACCTCCTCATCTAAAATCCTTGAAAATGTTGTCCCCAAGCAGCTTTTAGTCATGCTCATGACAGCAATACAGTTCATTCTGTGTCCTATTAATTTTTTTTATTTGTCACCTGTTCTATTGCCTTGTGCTGCTGTGACATTCGAATTTCCCCAATGGCGATCAATAAAGTATTATTATCTATTATCTATTATTATCTATTATA
Source organism: Echeneis naucrates (assembly GCF_900963305.1). NCBI lineage: Eukaryota > Metazoa > Chordata > Actinopteri > Carangiformes > Echeneidae > Echeneis > Echeneis naucrates. The sequence continues at coordinate 22,707,388 of NC_042523.1, read as the reverse complement.
TCAGATTCAGTCCAGAAATCTCGCAGGCCATTTTCCTTAAGGCCATAAAAAATATTTCAAAGTATTTGATATCTGATGAGAGCCCACCGTTATTTGGTATCAATCCTGTATGATTACAATACCCAAACCAAAAGAAAATTTATTGTCACAAAACTTCAATGAAACGCATTCTTTGATCAATTGAATTCCAGTCAGAGGTGATACTTTCATTCTCTGTGTCGGTCAGAAGACCATGAGAAGACTTTATGGTGATATTTGAAAATAAAAATTAATCCTCTTGTGTCTTTGAATCCAACAATAATCCGCACAATGTCAACATTAAGTTGTCCTCAGTTTGCAGCACATCAGTGAGGACATCACTTTGTAAGATTTAAATATTTCGACATCTATTGCAGTAATTAAGAAGATATTGAGAAGCAGCAGTGTTTCTAATCCCAGATTAGAGATTAGACCATTTGACATAAACAACACAGGTCCAGAGTGCTTCCAGCATTTAGTGTTAATGGAAACTGTGATGTAAATTAATGAATGTGTTCTTATTGTTATATATGTGTAATCAGGGAAACAGAAGGGAAATTACTTGATAATATTTATTAATTATGTTCCACTCTGTACAGGCGAATGGATTTTCGATCAGGCACCGACTAGACAGCTGCAGCCGGCTCGCTGGGTCCTTTCGCGGTGGGCTAACAAGGATTAGCTGCTAACATGCCGACTGTCGGAGTAAAACGGGATCTTCTCTTCAAAGCTTTGGGCAGGACGTACAGTGAGTGACGTTTATGACATTTTTCACATAAAGGACAAACTGCCTGGGCGTTTGTGAATCTTAATTTCGGCTCATAAAAACGGAAAATTGTCGGAGGAGCGTCTGGACTTGTTGCCTGTCAGTTAGCATGGGCAGCTGCTGCTTCGAATAACGGCTAATTTCACAGAATCTGTGCTGAATGGAAAAAAATAACAGTTTCAGAGGAATTAGTCCCAAATACCAATACAACATTTTAATATACGTTTATATCTGCTGAGCTTTGTTGTGAAAAGCCGACAGCGACATGTGAGCTGGATGTGAACGTGGTTGCATCATTTCCTCCGCAGCTTCTGTCTCTGAAATGTGAACTGAGCTGAAGTGAATAAAGATGTTTTTGATAATGGAGAATGTTTTCTGTTTGTTTCAGCCGATGAGGAGTTTGATGAGCTGTGCTTTGAATTTGGGCTGGAGCTGGATGAGATTGTGAGTAAATGAGCTCGACCCTCAGTGTTTCTCATCATCTGATACCTGAGTGAAGTGGTGTGTATTTTATTTTATTTTATGTTTTAGCAGCATTTAAAGAATGCAGCTGCACCTGTTGTGTGTTTTGTGCGTCTGAACTGGAACATGTAGGGAATGACTCTGCTCTCCATCCACGACAGACCTCAGAGAAGGAGATAATCAGCCGAGAACAGGGGGACTCCAAGGCATCGGGGGCCTCTGACATCATCCTGTACAAGATCGACGTACCGGCGAACCGCTATGACCTGCTGTGTCTGGAGGGGCTCGTCCGTGGACTGCAGGTCTTCAAGAATAAGTGAGTCCGCTGGTCTGTTCTTTTGTTGCCTCTGGTTGTCACAAACATCATATCTTTAAAGAACCATCTGGTTTTGATGTTTTCTTGTGTTTTTTTCCCCTCCAATGTGGCCTGAGAGACTCATCTCCTGCTATGGTGCTCTTATCCTTCACTAAAATATCATTGGAATTTATGCCTCATCATCATCTAGTTCAATTCATTCACATCAGGCACTTTGTGCAGAAACAACTCCTCCTGTCGCCGTCCTGATGCTGAAATAAACGTGAATTAAAGACCCTAATTTCAATTATTTATAAAACAGCATGCTCATTAATCCGTAATGGCCGTAAATATTGAGATTTGGATTTTATTCTGTTTAATTGTGGAGCCCTAAAATAAAATAAAGACTCATTCAGCAGTGTTCATCTTGAGTAAATTATGCTGCCCACTCTGGACAATATGAAGCTTGTCGGGTACCCTACTGTAAAATTGAGACATTGATGCTTGTTGGGCAAAGCAATATAATTCAGGATCCATTTTTAAATGAAGGGAGATGGATGTGTTTCATCCTGTTTTAAAGCTTCAGATGGGAGGAAGAAGAACATCTTTTCCACTGTGGTTGTAGCAGAGTTGTCTAGAGAGTTGTTGTTGTTGCTAGAGAGACTGTATTTGTGTTACAGGCTGGAGGCGCCTCGCTACAGACGTGTCAGCCCAGTAAATGGGGAGCCTCAGAAGCTGATCATCACTAAGGAGGTGGGTGGAATCATTCAGAGTTTTCAATGGTAAACAAACAGTTTTCAGCCACAAGTATATAATTGTGTTTTTACTGTGATGATCGGTCTGTTTGTGTGTTTGTTCTCTTCTGCAGACGGCAGCAGTGAGACCATTCGCTGTCGCCGCAGTGTTGAGGAACATCACCTTCACACAGGAGCGCTATGACAGCTTCATCGAGCTGCAGGAGAAACTCCACCAAAACATCTGCAGGTCAGATGAAACACAAAAAACTTCTGCCAAACTGTTTCATCCAAAAGTAACAGCAGGAAATGCATTCCCCCCCCCCACTTGTTTATTTTGACTTCAACCTGTTTTAACTGTTAGTGTAATTGACAGTCATTGCTGTCGTTTCATGACGTGCTCAGTGATTTGGTTTATAGTGAGTACAAGCATTTCCCCAAATCAAACCATGACAAGTTGATATTTTAAAGAACACGTATGTTATATTGTTTTATTTTAAGATTATATCTGATATTTCATAATGTGATATTCTAAACCACATTGGACTTTTCATGATAAAAAATAAGAAACGTTTTGCAGTTTGGTCATTTGTATAACTAATAAGTATTGTCAGAAGCTGATAATGCTCATTTGTTCATTGGACTCGATCGTCTGCCATTAAAAAGGTAGCAGACCATTTATTAAATACGGTAATTGTGGTGTACACTGCTAACTAAACATCATAATTCCCCTTTTACAGTACTAATTTCTCAAAGAAGTCACAGCATAAATCTCTTCCTGTATTTTGTGAAGGAAGAGGAGCCTGGTGGCGATCGGGACCCACGACCTGGACACCATCTCTGGTCCCTTTACATACACAGCCAAAGCTCCTGGAGACATCTGCTTCAGACCCCTCAACCAGACCAAAGAGTACACAGCCACCCAGCTGATGAGCCTCTACAAGGTACACCACCGATTTACTGCACTCTCGACTCCTCTCTCCGTTTGGCTCTAACTCAGTGTTGTTTCTGTGGTACGTGCAGACAGACAGCCACTTGAGGCATTACCTTCACATCATTGAGGACAAGCCTGTGTATCCTGTCATCTACGACAGCAATGGCATCGTGCTGTCTATGCCTCCGATCATCAATGGTGGGTAAAGGCTGTGTCATCAATGGGGTCTAAAAAAAAAAAAAAAACAACAAAAACCAAACGCCAGCAGCAAAGTCAGATACAGAGATCATCAACAGTGAGAGAGGCTTCAGTTTTCAGAACCAGAGTTTGAATCTGTATTTAAATTGGAATCTTTGAAAATAAAATTCTGTTCAGACAATGAAAATCATAGTGGTTCACATTTCTGTCTGTTTTCCAGGCGACCATTCAAAAATTACCCTGAAGACAAAGAACGTCTTCATCGAGTGCACAGCCACAGATGTGACCAAGGTATGACTGGGGCCCACAAATAAATCAGTTTTATCACTGTTGTCATGAGAAACTGACTCAAATTTGACCTTGCGCCCTCCAGGCGAAGATCGTGTTGGACATGATGGTGACCATGTTCAGCGAGTATTGTTCGCAGCCCTTCACGTGAGTCTCACATCGGTCTCAGATACTGGCCTCTCTGTGATGATCAAGTCCTGTTGGTGACCACATGGTGATGTCACAGAATCTGCTCTCCATTAGCGGCCTTTTAGCTTCAGTGTTTTATGTCTCCCAGAGTCAAATATTTTTTCTTTTCCTCTCCTGTTTACTCCGGCATCAAGATGTGGCCCCAGTTATCTTCCAGTGAATTATCTAACATTAATACAGATCTCAAAATAAGTATAATGTCTGATTCATACTTTTCTTCTTTGATTGAATTGATGGAAATATTTCTTCTGCTCTTTCAGGGTGGAGGAAGCTGAGGTGGTCTACCCAGATGGCAAGACCTGCGTATACCCAGTACTGTGTTCGTTCTGTCTTCATAAATGTCATAAAAGCCTCCTTCAGTCCTTTTAAAGTTTTGCTTGTGTTTCAGGAGCTGGCTTACAGGACGGAGAGGCTGTCCAGTGAGTTCATCAACTGTAAAGTCGGCATCAAGTAAGTTATTTATCAGGATGTTAGATGTTCAGAGCTGCTTGATAAAAGTGGGAGATGTTGATGGTGTCTTCTAAATTAAGAGTTTTTTGACTTTGCTTTTGCCAGTTTTTATGTCAAAACACATTCACTGAGTAAAAATCCAGAGAACTGTGGCACGTCCAATCAGTGTAAAAGTTATTATTATCCACAGAGGACGGAGAATTAAACACTGTACGGCCCCGAAATACAGCAAATGGCCATGGTGATGAATCAACCCCTCACTTAGACTCTAGCTGTGTCCGTCCAACATTGTTTTGTTCTCTGTCCTCCTGACAGCGAGTCCACTGAGAAGATCGCGCAGCTCCTGACCAGGATGTGTCTGCGCTCTCGAGCGACAGGCGTTGGCGACGAGATAGAAGTCGAGATCCCGCCCACTCGCTCGGACGTCATCCACGCCTGCGATATCATGGAGGACGCCGCCGTTGCCTACGGTTTCAACAACATCACCCGCACCACGCCGCGCACCTACACTGTCGCACACCAGGTTAATGTGCCTTCTTCCACTTGTTAGACGACTGTGCAGAATCAAATATGTTGTGTGTTCTTATTTCTTTGTGTTGGACATTCACAGTTTCCACTGAATAAACTGACAGAGCTGTTGAGACAGGACCTGGCAGCTGCTGGGTTCACTGAGGCTCTTAACTTTGCTTTGGTAAGAAAGAGAGTCATGAACATAATACTGACTTTTTTTCTTACAAAAAAAACAAAAACAAAACGAAAAACAACACGTCTCTGCTCTCTGCCTGCAGTGTTCTCAAGAAGACATTGCAGACAAGCTTGGGAAAAAGATCTCAGAAACGAAGGCAGCTCACATCTCTAACCCCAAAACAGCTGAGTTCCAGGTAAAAACGAACAGAGATCCTGTAAATAAAACTAAAGAAGGGAAAAAAGGTCAACCAGCTGTATTAACCCCCACAGAATTATTTAAACCAGATTTTTTTTAGACCAGTTATTTTATTAGGCTTCAAAGTGACATTGTCTAAATGCTTTGTGCTTGGCCACGACTCAGCAGAAAGATTTCCCTAAAAGATAAAAACTTTTTACCCATTTTGATTTCATTTATAAAGTTTTCTTACACATGGGTTAAGCTGTTGTAATCTAAGGGTTAGGGTTAGGCCCGTTCTGTTACTTTGACTGTAAAATGTTGGAGGTGTTGCGCATACTTGGATAATTTCTTCATTCTGCTAGTTGGTGTCATATTTTAGACAAATCAAGCTAAACCTCCACTGTCCGCAAACATGGAAATACTGACACTACATTGAGAGAATCAAAATGTTCTCTTCTGTTGTCTTCACAATTATAGTCAAATTCAAACTCTACATGATGTTTGAGAATTAAGTGGCCTAAGAAAATAAATTGCATGCTGCAGTGTCATTCCTCCAGGAGAGGGAGCGTCCCTCCTCTTTAAGAGACTCTACTCATGTTTTCCCATCCTTTTTCTTTTCGTGGTGTTTTTCCACCAGGTGGCGCGCACGACCCTGCTGCCAGGCCTGCTGAAAACAATAGCTGCCAACAGGAAGATGCCCCTTCCCCTGAAGCTGTTTGAGATATCTGATGTGGTGCTGCAGGATGAGACCAAAGGTGGGCAACTCCAAGTGCAGCACAATGGAGGAAATCATGTTACAACAACACAACACACGCTAACACACCCTGAAGCTGGAATTAGCTGCTGAATGTAAAAACTTGATGGCTTCGCTGCAAAGTAATTGTAAAATTTTCCAAATGCCATTTTGAAATAATTCTCTGAAACATAATTGAAATCATAAATGCTGAAGATCATGTTTTAAGGCAAATCATTATTATTATTTTTTTTAATCAAAAGGTGAATAATTGTCTGTAATTATAAGACAGTCTGTCAGTAGTGGAATGCCGTTTTCTGGCAGATGTAATTTTAACAAAACGTCTGATATAGGCCCGTTCCTCACCTCCCTTTAACTTTCTCCTCTCTTGTCCCACCAACCAGATGTTGGGGCAAGGAACAGCCGGCGTTTCTGCGCCGTTTACTACAACAAGAGCCCGGGATTTGAGGTGATCCACGGCCTACTAGACCGAACCATGCAACTGCTGGACGTGAAGTCTGCCCGTGGGGAGGGCTACCACATCCAGGCTGCGGATGGTAAGAACCTGAGGGACGGGATGGGGAGGGTTGAAACCAGCGATGAGGGCCACAGGAGCTCGCTTTGGTGGTGAATATCTTAAAACTGGATTCAATCCCAGTGGTAGATTTTAACCCCTGTGATCCAGAACATCTTCACACACTGGTTGATGGACAAACAGAATCTGAATCATGTTTTCACTGAGTTTATGTAAATTCAGTCTATGACGAACAGCAGCAGCAATGTTGTGTTTGTTTCCAGGGCGTGATGTCGTCGTTAAGGGGGCACAGTTTCCATGGCAGTGGCGTGCACAGTTTCCACTTAAAATGAACATGCAACACTTAGATCGGATTTATGGGGGCGGGCTCATTTGTCTTGATTGCCAATGTGGGCAGTCAAGACAAATGAGCTTCTTGTTTGTGTTTTCTAATTAGATATCGGCTGAAACTGAAATGAATGGATGGATTGATCCGATTAAAGCTTCTAATAGGCATAAATATGTTTTGATCTAAAGGCTGGTAAATGAATGGTTTCATTTGAAATCAGGGTACAGGCTGTTTCCACTCTTCTGTGGGAGGGGGAGGCCGTTTCCTCTGAGGCTCAGTGTCAGATGTTCAGATAACTACTGAAAAGGAGCAAGAAGAAATTTGTCCAATAACATCACACCATCGATGGGCCGGTGGCTCAGACGAAGTCGGCATGTGACATTTGTGTACGTCTGATATCTGCCAGGTGGGATAAATGGAGCTGAGAGTCGCTCGCTCTCCTCAAAGTCTATGTCTTGTACGCGGATACAGGGGGTGGAGTCAAAAAGCCAGACTTGTTGCTGGATGACAACGTAAAAATGTTGAGATTGTCTGTTTGGGAAACAGTCAGTTGTGGCCTCGCTCTCTTTGGAAATCAGAAATGTGCGAGGACAGAAGCTTTGTGAAGCCATTGAACGGTGACTCACCGGTGAATTTTCAAAGGTTGTTTTAGTCCAGACAGCAGACGACCAAGAGAGTGATGATTTCTGAGGGCACACGGGGAAGTAAACAGTGAGTCCATTGGATGGATTCAATCCTTTTAAGATGCAAAGTTCATTAACAATCTGAGGAGCAACAGTATTTTTATATTTGGGCAAATTGCCTTTCTCTCACATTATCCTAATAAATCTGTTCTCTCTCTCCTTCACACAAGATGGGGGAAACCTAATATCTCTGACATAAAGTGTTCCTGTCATCGCTGTGCTGAGTGAAAATCAAAATGTCAGATCAACACTCATGGGCCAAGAACACAGTGCCGCTGTGTCTCTAATGATGAAATGCATCTGGGTCCAAATTTCTCCATTTTTAGAGGCTTTTCTCTCTGAAGTCATTGCGGCTGAGTTGATGAGGTCAGTCGTGTAGGATCTTTTCTCCCAAGACTCTTTCTGAAAGGCTGCTCTGCCCACTAATGGAAAAGGACGGTGACATGTGAGCGGCTCGGTGACGCCCGACGGACCGGAGGCGTCGGGTTTCTGCTCTCTGATGATCTGCAAGATCACAAATCAGGAATCAGGTTTGACCTGAAGGGATGCGTCCCCATCTTTGTTGCCCCAAAGAGAAGCTCATACATTGGCTGAGTTTCTTCCTGTCCTTCTCCCCATTTGGCTCGCTTTTCTCCAAGGTCACGCTGCAGGAAGTCGACTCTGGCTGCAAATCAATGTGCTCAAGTATCAGTGAGTGTGTGAGAGAGAGGGTGAAGGCAGACAGAAGAGCAGAAGAAGGGATGAGACAGGAGAGTGCAGAAAAAGAGGAGGGGGGCTGACAGAGCAGGAAAAGGGTCTGCAGGGTGGGGCAGACCACGGGAGTCACGTCACCCACTGCAGCGTGGAGCTGGGCTGAAACACACCCGCCCGGATGGGCAGGGAGCCGGAATGGACATGTTCTTAAAGTGCACACTAATGCACAGCACACACTTCTCCCCCCCCCCCCCACAGAATCTTTGCATCATTAGCCTAATCTCCCCCCACCCCCATTACAAGGTCATGACCCCCACAGTGAGAGCTCACCTGACACTGTCATGGTGCATCCATCAGCTGAGCTTCCTAAGCCACTGAGTGGGGGCAAAAGGGGCAAACAACGAACCACTTAAGAGGCAGATGCCCATTTCACTTAACTACTGTGTCCAATGGGGGGGTTCGGGTTCGGATCTGTGTTCGACCTCGCTGTCCTATTGAGGGTCAGTGGTACGTTTGTTTATTTAATTCTGCAGCTTTCCACATCGACGCTGCAAAAGGAAGCTGATGCGGCAAGACTGTTCGCAAATAGTTGTTTATTTGAACATGAATCAGTTACAGAGAGACATTATTATTCATTTAGAGTGGTGTCTCTGGCCACCTGTCCCATCATGTCTGCATCTGTTTGCTGTTTGGAGCTGAGCAGGAAGGGAATTTGTGGACGTTGCTGAAGGGAAAAAAAAAAAATCAACTATAGTTCGTAGTAAGCCGCTAACACAAAGATCTTTAGTTTTCAGGTGTTTGTCAGACAAAACACGTTTTCTGATGCCATCTGTGGGACGTTCAGCTGTTTTTAGAATATGAATCGACAAAGAAACTGGGCTGAGACCACATCGAGTCCCTGAGTCGACACAGACGTATGTGAATTTGTGAATGTCTGTCCATTTGTCTGAAATGTTGAAAAAGAGTGTTGTTTCTGATGCAGCCGTCTCAGTCTGCACTTCCGCTAAAAGCTCTGCTGGAAGTTGGAGGCGGGTGGGCGGAAAGTGGCCTGGCTCAAGTGTAGGATTTTCATTGACTGACTGGTTATTTAAGATGTGCCGGGTCTATTTATAGAGTTGCCATGGTGCTCGTGCTCATGGTACCGAGTAGATGACGTGTGAACCGACGCACGTAAACTCTCCGAGATTTAATCCACCTAACAGACGCAGAGCAGGCAGCCGAAACGAGCGGCTGAATTTTCCTGCTTTAGCTGCCTCCACACACACACACACACACACACACACACACACACACACACACACACACTCTTTCAAAGTCCGTAGTGATAAGTAGTGGGCTCTGGAACCCATTAGCAAGGCAGCGTGGGAAGAAGCGGTGCACTATGGGAGAAAGTCACATCTTCGTGTGTGGGGCTGTTGCCATAGCAACCCCTGTATCTTGTTAAATCACCGACGGGTCCGTCTGTCTGATCATCAGCAGATCTCGCCTCGCTTTTTTCCCCCACCTGGATTGAAGAGACCTTTACTCACACGCACATTTTAAACTGAAGGAAAAGTTTTTGTGTGTGTGTGGTCGAATTTCCTCAGACCTGCCACGATTCACCGTCTCTGATATTAAACCGTCGTTATCGAGCTCAGACTGAAGCATGAGTACGTTAAACCTGTTTCCGTTTCCAGCTTCTCCTATCAGTGAATCGGCTGCACAGGAAGTGACGCCTTTTGGGTTGTTGGGAGTTTATAATGATTGTCGCAGAGCTGCTCATGGACGAACAGAGTGGGTGAACAAAGGAAGAACAGCAGCTCCCACGCTGTGCGACTGACTCATGATCTCTGTGATGTGATCTGATATGCTGGAAAACTGACAGCTTGGCACCAAAGAAAGTATCAATGATTTAAAGAAAAATGAGTGTTTCAGCAGTAACGGGCACCGTCGGCCTGCTCAGGGTGAGTTTGTCTGTTTTTATTTGGTGCCTTAAAAATAAAATCGACTTTTAAGTGGAAGTGTACCAACAATTTGAAATGGCACAAACACGATCCAAACCGAGAAGCTTCCCAAGCAAACAGATGGATTGTTGGATAGTAACACACTTTGTGAACAACAGTTCAGAGCACACTAATATTACAGTGACTGCTGTAGGTGCCGCCCACTGAAGCATATTTTAAAATAGGGCTATTAATGGAAGGTGGATGTGATTCTCTGTCGTCTTCTTTCAGATCCCACCTTTTTCCCCGGCCGCTGCGCAGAGATCTTTGTCCAGGGGAAGAGCGTAGGTCGTCTCGGCGTCCTCCACCCGGACGTCATCAACCGCTTCGAGCTGACCATGCCCTGCTCCGCCCTGGAGATGGACGTCGAGCCCTTCCTGTGATTTCTCCTTCCTTAAGTCATAGGAAGTTCTCAGATCAAACACGAGGCTTGAGATTTGTTAAAACAGCCAGTGGGCGTTTGGTCTGAGAGCTTGTATGTGTGATGCTGGTGCATGAGAGAACTGGAGGATCACCAGATGCAGATGTGTTTTTATATATCAGTAACAAAGCTGTTTCTACTAAAGAGAGATTAATTAAAAATTAACAAGACTCCTTTGTGTCTGTAGCGTACATGCATGCCTGCTCTTAATTTAGGTTACTTGTGCCTTGGGGTTACTGCACGGTAATTAAACTCAGTGACTCATTACCTGTTGCTCTGTTGCCTTGGTTCTTCCAGTGGCCACACTGCTGAAGCCCTCCTCACACACGACGTCCCCATGCAGGAAGTCATCGCGCACCGGTTCCCCACACAAATCGAATCCTCGCAGGCGCTGGCCTCCCGCCCGACCTCCACAAAGACTGTGTTTGGCGACATGAGCACGCCAGCCGGTCTCAAAGCTCTCAATGGATTTCTGGCGGACAAAAGCTACATGGAGGGCTTCGCGGCAACTCAAGCTGACGTGGCGGTGTTTGATGCCATCCCTTCTGCGCCCTCGCCGACCTTCTGTCACCTCCTGCGCTGGTACAAGCACATCCAGTCCTTCCAGAGGGAAAGAGCCGGCCTGCCGCCAGCCAAGAGTCAGTTTGTCCTCCAAGCCGCTGCCCCCGCTGCAGCCAACGACGCCAGCGACGACGACGACATCGATCTATTTGGCTCAGACGACGAGGCAGAAAGCGCGGAGGCGGCCAGAATCAAAGAGCAGCGCCTCGCCGAGTACGCCGCCAAGAAGTCCAAGAAGCCGGCGCTCATCGCCAAGTCCTCCATCCTGCTCGACGTCAAGCCCTGGGACGACGAGACGGACATGGCCAAGCTGGAGGAGTGCGTCCGCAGCGTCAGCATGGACGGGCTTCTGTGGGGCCAGTCCAAGCTGGTCCCCGTGGGCTACGGCATCAAGAAGCTCCAGATAGGATGCGTAGTGGAGGACGAAAAAGTGGGTACGGACCTGCTGGAGGAAGCCATCACCGCCTTCGAGGAATACGTTCAGTCTGTGGACGTGGCCGCTTTCAACAAGATCTGATGTTTTCTGATGCAGCACGAAACACAACTTTTCCAGCTGTCATTTAAAGGTCGCTGATCCAAGTACAAACTTCAAATAAAGCCATTCTGACTTCTCAATTCTGCTTTGAATCTTTTCTCAGGTAACAGATGGTCCTGCTGCTGCTTTACTGTCGATTCGCAGCCCGCAGACTCACGTTTGACAGTTCTTTCAAACGGCTTTGCCTTAAGAGGACAAAGGCAGACGGCTGTCCTGGAAGTCCGAGTGACCAAACTGATTTTAATCTGGTTTGAGCTGAACCTGGTTACAGATATTTTTCCTGCACGTGACGCTGCAGTGACGTTGAGATACAGTCAGAACATTTATCAAACAGAAGGAAGCCCTGAAAACAGTTTAGTTTAAAAAGGTTTTATTTGTCACAAATCACTCCCATTGAGAGCTCTGACATTATTTTCCACATTTTCAAAAAAGTCAGTTGATAAATGTGAAATACGAAGGCACATTTTTTGGATTGGTGGTTCATATCATCATCCATCAATCTCACATAAATGAGTCACAGAAGGGCCAGAAGAACGAGCCTGTTGAGTTAACAAGTCCACCAGCTGCGTACGTGGCAAACTTATGTGGAACTTGGATTTCTGTCCTGGCGGTCATGTCACTTTTTGGCAGTCTGAACCAGGAATAACACCCGCAGACTCGCTGCCTTCAACTGGAAGTGGGCGGGTAGGAGTACCGGTAACGCCCCCTGGAGCTCGTTCACCCAATACCCCACGAGAAGCCGGCCCCGTCCCAGAATGGTGGTGGTGCAGTAACGGACCACTTCTGGGTTTCTGTAGCTGGGGAGACGGTCAAAGCGCCGCTGATCACATCCTGAGAGCAGAACAACGACAGCATTCAAATTCTGTAGATTTCTTTAACCATAAATACAGGAAACAAGGCTAACAGCTAGCTTAGCTCTGCCAGAAGAAAACCAAATCCACAAATCACAAATTTAAACTTTTTATCTGAAATGTTAAAATGGAGAAGAAGGAAAAACATGCGAGGAGGTGGATTTTGTTGCGTTTAGACAGAGCTGGGCCAGCAGTCCGGCTCCGTCCCCAACTCCTAATCAAAGTGTTTGACATAACTAAACGTATGTCACCACTGACTTCCTACTGAAGGGAAGTGCTAAACCAGACGCACATATGAATAATGAATCCAGCGTTGAGCTTGAATGTTTCATGCTGTGTGAGGTGAGATGGAGGTCACCAGCTCACCAAAACTGAGTGCAGTGTGGAGACGGCTCAGATACACGAAGGACGACAGCATCAGCGCGATCAGCAGACCGGCCTGGAACAAACCAAAAGTAATAACAACAACACACACACACGCCACTTCCTGATTGTATGAAAGATAGAAAAAAAAAAAAATCTGTGTCACACATGTCTAATATTCCTCACATCCCTGACAGGAAGCAGCTTTCCTCTCGTCAATCGTCTCGGCGTTGACGAGAAGCTCCTCTTTTCTGCCGTCACCGAGTCCCTCGCCTCCTTTATCCCTCTACTGTCTCCGTCCTCTCCCCCCTCCCTCCTTTACCTACGGCGGCAGGGTTTGTTCCCCCCTCCATTTCAATAACAGTGAGAAGAGAGGCCTTGTGTGTTCATTCACCTCCTCCGCCCCCTCCTGTGCTCTCCCCCTCCGCCTGCCCTTTTTTCCTGTCTTTTCCTGTCCTTTGCAGCTGGAAGCCTATTCACTGGTAGTTCATGAAGAGAGTTTTTTTTATGAATGGCCACAAAGGATGCCAGGGACAGGAGGGGGTCACTCTGTGATTGACTGTCATGACCTTTGACCTGCTCTGGGAAGAGGGCGAGCTGCCCCGAGGCCTTGTGGCTATTCAGGAGTCTCTGTAGCAGCCTGCTACTCATTTATAGCTATGCATGCTCTTTTCTTTCGGGCAGGGGGGCCCTCCAAGAATTTCAGGCCACAGTTAAGCGCCCTACTGTACGTGGGTGTCTCGGAGCTGCTGAGATGATTTCCCTGACCTTGAGAACGGCGACCCCAGCGGACCACAAATCATCCTGACAGCTGCCGCAGAGTGTAAACTACCAGCTGATGGACTTCATTAAAACGGAGCCAACGGTGATGACGGCCTGTGATTGACCCACTGAGTGTTTTATTGACTTGGCAGTAGAGTGGGAGAGATTAAGGAGGGAGGCGTCGGGTGGGGGGGGGCATGGACGTGGACTGACAGTCATTGACTCGGTTGAGTCCATCAGACGACCAAACAGCAGCTCGATGGGTGTGGCTGACGGTGACTGATGGTGACTGCCGGCCCCGCCCCTCCCTGCCCATTGTCCAACAGCTCAGTTGGGACCCATTGATGGACAGGGGGGCCACTCCCTTCAGCCCGCTTCCCCTCCTGAGGCCGCCGGTGCCTCAGGCTTCACCTCACTGAACTCGTTTACAGAAGCCGACCGAACCGTCGCTGGTCGGCGTTCTGATCTTCAAGGAATCTGTAAAATTCACAGCTAATGAGAAACCTCGTGTCAGGATCACAGTTCAGCAGCCACTTCACTGAACCTCGTCGGACTAATGAGGTGGGAGAGGATCATCTGGTAAAAAGTGTAACGGCTGACTATCAGTATCACACGTAGAGATCATGAAACGTGTCTGCAGTCAGCTGGAGCTGAGACATACACTGAGATATCAGCTGTGATATTTCTGTTTTCTCGTTTTTAAGATTTTAAAAGAGATAAGCAAAATGAATCATCATTTAAGATGAGCCTGAGATTATGTCTGCACAATATAAAAAATAAGTAGCTTTTACAAAAATATGCCTTTATATTTGCAGAAAATTGTTTCTAGGCTGTTCTGTTTCCAACGCAACACAACACAACAATAGTGAAGAAAAATGTTGTGACAATTTTTACTTCATAAAAAATTTAAAATAATCAAATCAGCTCCTGGAGTTATCTACGTTTCAGTTTTTATATTTCAGTGAACACTGAAAATTCACTAAATACTACATCTGAGGACGATGGGCGTGTTTTTGGGTGTCGCAGACTGAATTATTAGGATTAAATAATAATTCTCCAAAATTTGTGCACCAACATGAGAATTCAAGCGAAGTACCTGACTGTTCCTGTGACATTTCACTAAGTTAAATAAATGTCAGTCCCAGGTGAGGCCAGATCACGAATGCTGTTGGTTTATCACTTATAATCTCACCTGTATCCTCGAGGGGGCGCTTAGCAAAAACGTGAAGGAGATGGCGGTCGCGGCCATGGCGTTGGTCGGGGGCGGCCTGTATTCAGCACCGACGCGTGCTTCCAGCTTGACCACGGGGGGAGAAACCGGCCGACATACATGACCACCTCAAACAGAAGACAAGACATTTTAGGAACACTTGCTCTGAACGTCAACAAAAATGGCAGATTTAGAAGATTAGCAGAGAACGCTTTTAGCTTAAAAGTCCAAAGACCATAAAAAAGAAATTAGAGCTGGAGGAAGATGACAGTAAAATAATGAGAAGAGGAAGTAAAATCCTGATTAGGCTACACTGTAAAACTAACCACACTCCCATAAATAAGTAATCAGCCTCCCAACTCCCAACTGAAGCTGCACAGGGGAAGGAGACGAGCTCTGCAGGGAGGTGCAGATGCTGCAGTCGTTACGGGAACAGCATCTATTGTAAGAAACTGAGAATTGAAGATGGCGGGATTTTTTGCTGACACAGTGTCTTCTGCTGAGACAGAGGGCTTTTGACACAATGACACAGTCAGTGCAAGGTGTGTGTTCTTCCAAATGTGCTGCCTATTCTCTTTCCTGAGCTCCCCGGCGGCCCTCGGATGGGCGGCCTGCTCCAGCTCCAGGTTTATTTAAAGCTCTGCCTTGTATATTTAATGAACGGCTGTCTTAGCGAGGAGCAGGGAGGCAGCGCGGCACAAATGTGTGTGTTTAAGGGAGAGAACAGAGAGGTTGTTATTACCATCCCCACTGACACTGTAATCAGAAAACACTTGTTACCATGGCGGAGGAGATGTAAAAGTACATCCACTGACCCGCAGTTAGCTCAGCAACTTGTAGAGACGGAGGGAAGCAGATCGAGAGCGAGAGGACACGACAGGGAGGCAAAGATGAGAATTAAAATACACAAATGGGCAAAAATATGTTGGTTCTCTGTCATTCTCCTGCAGAGGAAGGAACACGGCAGCTTAAACTGGCCCCCACGGCAAGAGTGAAGTCCTGCAGTTCGTCCCAAAGGTCAAAGGTGTCAGCTAAGGCGTCCGTATACTTTTGGCAAACAGATACTGTCTGAAGGTAACCTTTATTATTTCAACACACACACACACACACAGGGCAGTCAGAACTGACAGTGGGAAACCCATTTAGCCTGTCTGATCCCATTCCTTCACCATGACTGTTCGTACAACAAACCACACAGTGTACCCCCCACACAATGAATCTGCCAACCATCTTGATATTATATGATGCTACAACCCCCAAACCACACGCCTGCACGCACCATCAACACAAACATCACATTCATCTGGCCGGAGTGAAGCCATCATGCCGCCGTTTCATTGGTGCCTTTGTAGGCATCATCAAAGCGCTGACCCCGGGACAGTCCGGTCACACTGAGGGAAGAGTTACAGACACACACAGACACACATCAAGATCGTAACACTGGAGTGTGCATGCTCTCTCATGAATGAGCGTATTGATTGAGACCAGGGCAGCTTTGGACCTTGATCTGTCAACATCGGGATGAGAGCAAGTGAAGAGTGTGTGTCTTTGTGCATTCGCAGGGCAAGAGGGGCGCCTGCACAGGTCACTGCTTGACTGGAGAAAACATACAAGGAGTTTGTTTTGTCGTACCGTGATGTGATTAACTGCAGGAAAGCTGCTCTCCAGCACTGCGGGTGCAGTAAATTGTAAAATTAGGGCAAATCTTCCGTAGTGTGAAAATGATCTCTGCACTCAAAATGAGCAGGTGGGGGATAAAAAGAAGTCACATCCAGTGGAATGAAGATTTTAACGATGAAGCCATTAGAAACGTAACTTTTAAAGGAGCTGCGTTGGATCATGAGGTGTTCTGGGAGCGGTGACTGCAGAGCCAATATGCTGAAAGCCCCCGCTGCAGGGTACTGAAAATTACAGAGACGGTCTTAATAAGGCGGCAGAATCTGTTGCTCTTCTGGGTCCAGTTGTAAAGTTTCCACTGTTTCTTTAATCAACTTAAATTTCACCCTGGATGCTGTTTTTTTGTTCTGGGTTTTTTTTTTTTTTTTTGGAGCATGATTCAGATTTTTTTGGCTTTAGCTTTGCTGCTGAATGAAAGGTTAGGATATTTATAGTAACATTAATATTGTTAAGTTATTTATAATATCAATCGGCATTTGGTGTCCCTGGTCAAGTCTTCAGGATTCATCCTCTGGGGAAAAGGAATGAACTGAGTGGTTAACATATAGTTTCATTGTCCTTATTTTCCATTAGTGGGTCTTCATTTCTTTTTTAACAAGGAGATTTTTTTTGTTCTTGCTGTTTTTATTGTTGTCCCGCCAGTAAAATTTCGCTGCCACAGTTTCTTTGTAACAGTGACAGAACAGAGTTACACTCAATGAATGGAAGTCTTTTTTTTTCTGCATACAAATTAGGAAAACACACCGACTGTGGAAGCTCTCTTTCCACACGTACTCTATATCTTAGTGCGTGCCCTTCCTGTCATTGTGCAAAAAGTACAACTTGAGAGTTCTGACATTCCAAACAGCACCCTCAGTGTATGATTTGCATAATACAACACTATAATGATCCCATACAACACTGCTATGTAATTCATGACCATATGGTTAATGACAGTCATTGTTTTCGAAGTCAACCAAAGTCACCCTGCAATAAAGACAACGGAGAGTAGTAGTCAAGGACACAAGGGTGCATGTGTGTGTGTGTATGTGTATGTAATGTGTTTGCTTGTGCGTCCAATTCTGAGCTTGCACGGATGAGCTCTGGTTTGTCGGTGTGTGTCTTCTGCGTGTGAGAGAGAGTGCGTGCGTGCACAGGCCTCCGTGAACCTTAGATAACTCCACCAGCACAATGGCGGGGGGCTGTTAGGAGTTTGAAGTGTGGGGTGATGCGCCCTGAGGGCTGACAGACCAAATGGTCCATCCAGGGAGAGGCCAATAAAACACTCTGCTGGTACAGCAGGGGGAGGACAGCACAGAGTAAAAGCTGGTAATGTCTAACTAGAGGGAGGGCAATGAGTTGTGTTTAGAGGGCGAGGTGGGAGTGTGAGCATGGGTGTGTGTTGGTGTTTATGTGTGTTTGACAGGAGATCACATGGGGGGTTCTTGGTGCAGCTAGGATGGCAGAAGAATGGGATCTCTTTCCCCCCAGAGGGGCCAAACAGAGGAGTTCACACGCAGGGCGCCCACCAAGCGCTCGGGGCAGGGACACAAAGGGCACGAAAACACACTTCCCATCACACACTCGCTGCAGGAACGAGGGTGTGTGTCCGTCTGCGCCCCTACAAGTGTCGGATACACTCCGTCTGGGAGCACAGCTGACAGGTTTTTAGGGCTCTCTGCTCATAATGGTGCAGGAGGGGGGGGGTCCGAGTCGACTTTTTCCACTGATACATCCTCATGTGTGGGCTCAGCGGCCTCTGGGTCAGGCTGGCTCCAGTGCCCCCCCCCCAACCTCAAAGCCTGGGGATATATGACATGCTAGTGTCAGAGACAGGCCACTGGGGGGAGGTGGGGGGGTGAAAGGGAGGTTGAAAGGTGAAGAGAGGGAAACAGAGACATCGTGAGGAGGACGGCATCAGGCGAAGGTGGTCTGACTGGCATGCACACGCACACACACACAGACACACACACACACACACACACAGGGACTTCTCATGGCCCAGGCCTGAGGAGAACAGGAAGAAGAAGCGCAGCAGCCAGTTCCTCACTTCGTACGGAGGCCTGCAGAGTAAACACCTGTCACTGAAGTACGACGGGACCAGACTCTGATTCCAGCCTGACATCGTTTGCTTGTGTCACGTCTTTTCTCGCAGCTTCCTGACATCAGTTTAAACGATTTCTTCCTACTTGCAGTCGACTCAGGCTGGTGCCTGGACGGCCGTCGGCTTGTGTAGTATCAAGATTTTTCTTTCCGGGGAGCACCGAGGCATTTCAATAAAGTTAAGTCGACTCACCAGAGACAGGGACAGACTGATTTCATCTGAAATGTAATTTTGAGATTAAAGCCTCTGCAGCAGAGGCACAGATCTCCTCTCTGTTGTTCTCTTATGTAAGCTCCAGATCAAAGGGGGAGCACAATATTTCCCATAATGCTGCTGGATGGCGCCTTTTATTTCCACTTCTTTAAAACCCCACGCCTCAAAACATGTCTGTTTCTACTCATTTGATTCAAGATACATTACAGCCCCATAAACAAACAAACTAAATCAATATTGTTGCAACTTGGTGCTCTGATGAGTCCTCACACTTAAATCTACAAATACTCCCCACCCAGAATAACAACAACAAATAAACTAATTAACTAAGAGAGGGAGACAGGAAACGGTCGAATAACCCTGCAGCCCCACTTCCTGCTCACCTGACTGACATAAATCATACCGCTCAAACGGTGAGATGATCATCACGTATTTTTCCCCTCCTACCTTTTCTATTTGTCCCACGCAAAAGACGAACTGCTAACTTCTAATATTATGTTGCGTTACTGTAAAAAAGCCTTCGACAACCTTCACATTCTTAACCCAACTTGTTACAAATCATTTGAAATATAATCAGTTTTCTGACATTGTTGTGCAACAGAGACACTCTTGTCCACCAGAACACGAGGAAAATGTTAGTTTGTTACAACAAAAAACATCTCATCATCATGATTTTCAAACATTCGCTCAAGCTTGCATCACCAACTATCTATTTCTTCATTAAAACAATGTCTGCACTGACGATCGTCAAACCAGAGTTGCTTCACCGCATTTTTACTTTCAGTTTAAATAAATAGTTTGCCCATGAAGAAAGAGAGAAGAATGTAAACAACCCTCCCTCCTGGTCTGCAGAAGGAGACCTGGTGTCTGACAGAGACCCGGACAAACGAGAAAAGCCAGTCACGTTTCGGCGAGCGTTTCTTTTAGTAAATGTTTTATATGAGCTCTGCTGAGAGAATTTAAAACCATCTTCACGTTTTTAAAGGACAAATTGATCCATTTCTTCTCTCCAAATGAGTCTCAGATGTGGAAACATTTGGTTTCTATTCCCAACTAAAATAATGTTTTCATCCTTTTTTTAAAGGATTTACAGCAGCAGCAGCTGTGCTGATAGTCGGAGCTGTTTGTCGGACCTGTCTTGGTGGTCAGGTGTGTATCCTGGACCAGGAAGTCCAGGAAGAGTCCACATTGACCTGGACGGAGCACTGAGTTTACTTTAGGAGATATGCCTGATGCCTGGGGGGGGGGGTGAGGTAACGGGGGCACATCTGCCTTGGAGGTGTGCACATTTAAATTCACCGCGTGAGGGGGCGGGGCTTAAGGAAGCCTGACCTCTGTTCTGCGATGATTCAGGGTTTATCACAGACTTCGGGAAGGAAGATTTATTGTGTTTCCCAAACAGCAGCTCCCTGAAGACCTTTGTCTCTTTACATTGCTGAGAATAAAGTTATACAGTAAGGTGACAATATAAAAAGGTAATATGAAGCCAGTTATTCATGAGAGATGACGTCCAATGTTTCATTTTTTTAAAGATAGTTGTGTTTTAACGTCACTGTTTTTGTCCACATTGTCCAAAACCTGATGAGGAAATGTCCTTAAAAACACAACTGATCACCAAAAGGACAGCCACACCTCTCAAAGCTGCCATGTTACCGTGACATCGTCCCACTTCGGTGGGAGGGACGAATCCTGGTCGTGGTTTCATCTGAAAGGAAGCCGTCTTTAAATCTGAATCTGATCTGCAGACGGATCGTCCTCCTACAATGTCAGGTGTAATAGGCCTGACTGTTGGGGGGGGCACCTCCTCTTCCAAACCTCACATGTCTCTAATCTTGATTCTTCCCATAGTCTGTGTTTTGTCCCTCCTGTCCCCCCTCTTCCCGTCTCTCTCTTCTTGTCCCCCTCTTCCCGTCCTCCCTCTTCCTGTCTCTCTCTTCCTGTCCTCCATCTTCCTGTCTCTCTCTCTCTCTCTCCCTGCCCTCCCTCTTCCCGTCTCTCTCTCCCTGTCCCCCCTCTTCCCGTCTCTCTCTCTTCCTGTCCCCCCTCTTCCCATCTCTCTCTTCTTGTCCCCCCTCTTCCAGTGTCTCTCTCTCTCTCTCTTCCTGTCCCCCCTCTTCCCGTCTCTCTCCCTTCCTGTCCTCCCTCTTCCTGTCCCCCCTCTTCCCGTCCCTCTCTTCTTGTCCCCCCTCTTCCCGTCTCTCTCCCTTCCTGTCCTCCCTCTTCCTGTCCCCCCTCTTCCCGTCTCTCTCTTCTTGTCCCCCCTCTTCCCGTCTCTCTCCCTTCCTGTCCTCCCTCTTCCTGTCCCCCCTCTTCCCGTCTCTCTCCCTTCCTGTCCTCCCTCTTCCTGTCCCCCCTCTTCCCGTCCCTCTCTTCCTGTCCCCCCTCTTCCCATCTCTCTCTTCTTGTCCCCCCTCTTCCAGTGTCTCTCTCTCTCTTCTTGTCCCCCCTCTATCCGTCCCTCTCTTCCTGTCCCCCCTCTTCCCGTTTCTCTGTTCTTGTCCCCCCTCTTCCTGTCCTTACTCTTCCAGTGTCTCTCTCTCTCTCTTCCTGTCCCCCCTCTTCCCGTCCTCCCTCTTCCCATCTCTCTCTTCTTGTCCCCCCTCTTCCCGTCCCTCTCTTCCTGTCCCCCCTCTTCCCGTTTCTCTCTTCTTGTCCCCCCCTTCCTGTCCTTACTCTTCCAGTGTCTCTCTCTCTCTCTTCCTGTCCCTGTCTTCCAGTGTCCCTCTCTTCCAGACTTCCCTTTACTTCTCCCTCCCACTGTGAGCTCTTCTTCTCACATTTGGAACGACCAGGTTTCATCAGTCTGACTGTTTTTCAGGACGTTGTCACTCCATCGCTGTACAGAGCCCCGCCCCCTCCTTCATGCTCGCTCTCACTTGGTAATGTACAGATACTGATGTGGATTTTTTTATTTATTCATTTTTGCTCTAATCTCCCTTTCCAACAATCATCTCCATATTTATCTCTCAGCCTGTGATCCCGGCCGACACCCAGCTAATGTGTGCAATCAGTCATTATCCTGTTTCAACAGATGAACCAAAAAAAAAAAAAAAAACTGCCAGTAGCTTTTGTTTCATTTATTGTTATTTGTCATTTTGAGCGCAGGCACAAATAACTATAATAATAAGATCTGACAACATCTTGATAATTGCCACATGAGTCACATGACGTAAGTCAGAATGAAGTCACACATTTAAGGACTTAAGACTCAACCTGACTTGGACTCGTGGCGTCAATGATTTGAGACTTGACAGATTTCAGAGTATTCTTTGAAATATATATTTGTCACACATAAGTTGGATGTAGATTTTGAAACATGGCTGGGTGATTTCTGGTGCCTTAACTATAATTTTCCACCTTCAGTCTGGTTCTGTTGGAGGTTTCTTCCTGTTAAAAAGACATTTTTCCTGCACAATGTCATCCAGTTCTTTCTCTTTATGACTGTCGGGTTCCTCTTTAATGTCAGGTCTTGACATTAGAACTGAATTGAACAGATTATCACCACAGTAACTTGAAGGTTAACCAAGCAGATTGAATCAGGTGGAGCTGGACTTGGTTTTATATCCACGAAGACATTTGGCCCCTCGTGACCTTTCTGACTGAGCTAAGCTGAGTTAAGTTCTTAAGAGACATGCGACCTACTCCCAACTTTGCTTCAAGAATATTGTCCATCAGTTTCACTTCCCATCTGAGCTGAGTTTCACAAAATAAGAGGCAGAGACTGAAAGATGAGTCCCTCATCAGAATACATTTTGCTGAAATGATCCTGAACTCCCTTTGAGTCTCAGGTCAGCCATGCCTTATTTTTTTACTGTCCCTGTAAATGTAAAATGTTAGCTGATCCCCCAGAATGACCAAATTAGAGCATCCTATTGTCTCCTGGATGATCTACGTAACTGATACGAGCCTCCTCCTCCTCCTCTGTTTTATGGGATGCTCTGGTTGGAGTCGCCAGCATTACATCATCTCTTCCCACACAGCCCGACACCAAATGCGAGCTTTTTTAATTTTGAAACGGGAGCGGACTCTCCTTTGGAGGACTATAATGAAAACACACCGACGGACCTCTGCGGGGGTGATGGCGCTTCGGTGAGGGGGGGGGGGGCGGAGGAGGAGGAGAGACGTGCACCGTCATCAGCATCTGTCCGCCAGCTCCCTTTGTGTTCACCGGAGAATGTGAATGGCGAAAGATGACATGGCAGAGGTAGATCTGGCATCAAACGCGGCGGAACCCCCCGGAGAGGCCGCCTCGGCGTTTCCCTACGAGGAGTACGAATGCAAAATCTGCTACAACTACTTCGACCTTGACCGCCGAGCTCCGAAGATCCTGGAGTGCCTGCACACGTTCTGCGAGGAGTGTCTGAACACGCTTCACCTCCGGGAGGAGCGGCCGTGGCGCATCAGCTGCCCCGTCTGCCGCCACCGGACCCCGGTGCCGGACTATCGGATACAGAACCTGCCCAACAACACCAAGGTGACGGAGGATTTTCCGCTCTACATCGACTCGGACCCGCTGCCTCAGGACGCGCTGCCGCCGTACCCTCCGCCGCTGCACCCGGCCTTGGTCGCCCTCCGCCGGGAGGAGGCGTCGGGGACGGCGTCCAGCGCCAGCCAGGCCACCCCGTCCACCACGGTGTCCACGGCCACGACCCTCTCCCAGGACTCGGTGCGCTACGACAGCTGTCAGAGCTGCAAGAGGGTCGCTCTGACCACCGGCTGCGTCTGCGTGATCTTCTCCTTTCTGTCCATGCTGGTGCTGCTCTTCATGGGCCTGATCTTTGTGCACAGTCACAGCATCCCCCCCTCGCCGGCGGGACCCATTTGCCTGTCGGTGGCCAGCATCCTGGCCATGTTCTCGGTGGTCGTTACGTGGCTCATCTGCTGGCTCAAATACAGACCGGACCACGAAACGGGCCGCTCCTCGGCCACCAGTAACTCCCGGAGAAACGCCTGACGGAGCGCTGATGGAGATGTGTGATGGTGTACATAAAACTGACAGCTGAAGACTCCCGCTCCCTTTACTTTTCTAGGAATCAATCTCGTCCAGAATGGCCTTCGATCAGTATAGCAAACACCCAAAAGGCCTTCGTGTTGTTTGGAGCAATAGGCCGAACCTGATCCTTGATGATCGTTCTCCTTAAATTGTGCACTTGAATTTGGCAGTACAGGCCCAGTTGGCTGGGCTGGTCCGGTCTGGAGAAGTGGACCTGAGACTGGGTGGCTGGAGGTGGCTAAATGTGAAGTGCTCCTTTCCAGAGTTTGACACCCCCCCACCTCACACACACACACACACACACACACACACTTGTTCTGCTAAATAATATGCATATCCCACTTTGCCACCTGCACTGTATGATAACTGTCCATGATTCACTCTTATATCTCAAAAAAAGCACTATTGTATTGTACAGATAATCCGGCCATGTTCATGTCTTGCCTTTCCAGGTGGTGGAATTTCTTTGTTTTGGGTTTTCTTTTTTCTTTCACTGAGGCTTGTGTGTTTGTGTGAAGAGCCTCTGAGACGTCGTTCTGTTGCAAAGCATCCACAATCCAAACTGTAAATAGTCCACGGAGAGCTGGCGAGCGACCTTTCCTAATCCTCGTGGTTTAATTTATCTTGCAGGATGGCACTGTTTCTGTTGCGATGATGAAAACTGCACCTGTTCTGGGCAAAGGAATACAAAAGGCTGGCTTGTGATTTTGAACTTGTGTTTAGCTACCTTTGTGCATGTTAGGCTGCTGGAAGGTGGAGGGCTTTTTGTTTTTTGTTTATTGTTTTGTTTTAAGTGAAAGGGACGATGTGTCTCCTGACTCCTGTGCCTCACCTCATTGCTGAATGAAGCAAAACTTTCACTGTAATCATGAACGGGCCTCCCACCACTGACAGCACCCAGCTGGGGTGTCGGCAGGGATTTCCTCCTCCTGTCACATTATTTACACATCGGGAGTGAAAATGAAAAACAGGGTTTCCAACGTCGAGCACCTTTTTATACTTATTTTTTAAAAAAAGTGCTTCTTTCCTTTCTTTTTTGCACTTAGCTTTGACGGAGAGGTTAAAGACGTAGGTGTGTCCCTGAGCGTTTAAACAGACCCACGTTCCGGCTCATTCCTCTGCTTCTGTCAGAGCCACATGTGAGGTCAAACACAACGAACAACTCCATTGTGGTTTCTCTGAGATGAGCAGGAGTTATAATTACCTCTGCAAACCTAAAGAGCCCTTTCTCTGCAGTGGGACCACAAAAAGTCTCGACACAATGCAAATATTGAAACACTCAACATAATTCTCTTTATATGGCCTTTTGTCCTCAGAGAGGAGGTTTCAAACAAATCCACCTAATTTGTTTTTCAGTGGAATTAGCTCCAGATGACTGACTATGACTATTACTGTGAACTGCTGGTGAATCCTGTGTTTGTACAATCTATATAATTATTTATATCTACTTCCCAAATATGGCGACGTGCCCATTTGTCAGACCCTTCGTACTGACTAATGTGCCGAAGTCGCACTTCCAGACCATCCTGACACAATTCAGCGTAGAAATTGGACATAATTGGAACACCAGAGTGGTCGAAGGCTTTACACTTGCCCTTACACACTCATGGTATCCCTACCTCATTGCACGCGGGGGAGGGGGGGAACAACCCCAAACAAACAAACAAACAAAAAAAAAACAACAGATGGTTCAACATGAATGGTAACCTCCTATTCCCACCCTCAATGCTTGCTTCAATCATCCTACCCAACCTCTGTCCCCACCCCCCCAACTCCTAGATGATGCACTTTGCCCCCTTATTTGACACAAGTAACGGGGCACACCTTTGACTAATGTAAGCATATT
This sequence comes from Echeneis naucrates, assembly GCF_900963305.1. NCBI lineage: Eukaryota > Metazoa > Chordata > Actinopteri > Carangiformes > Echeneidae > Echeneis > Echeneis naucrates. The sequence goes on along the minus strand of NC_042523.1, from coordinate 22,681,720 downwards.
GTATTTATTTCAGAGGACCTAGAAAATGTTGTTGGTTTTTATGAGAATCTGTGGTTGTTGTTAAAAGTACCAAAACGTATTTGCACAGAGAACTGTTCTTAATGTGCTGTTTTACATACATAAACACATTTCAATAATAAAGAAAAACATGAATACCAATCGCTTTCAGAATCTCTCCCTCCTATGAATCATCACAGCTGGTGGAAACGCCTGTTCCCAAGGCTGTCTCCTTCTATGGGCTCCCTCTTACATAATAACTGGTAATAAATTTGAATATGGTCCAACTTGACACATTTAGCATCCTGCTGTGCATCACATATGCCCCCTACTGGAAGACCAAGGATGCTACATGCAACAACAAAAAAAAAAAAAAAAAAAAAAAAGAAAGAGAGAGAGAGAGAGAGAGAGAGAGAGAGAGAGAGAGAGAGAGAGAGAAGGAAATCCCTCCCCACACTGTCAGCCTGGTTGCATTTTTCATGCAGGCCTAGTTATGTAAACTTCTGGTGGCTAACCCTTGATTAAAAGCAAATACATTTTTCAATATGGTCCGGGAGCTGATGTGCTGCTAATATTACAGACTGAGATTTGGCATATGTGTTTATGTGGCCTTACAAAGCTCCCTTTTAGTTTAAATATCAATTAAACCATTCAGCAACTTTTTTTTTTTTAGATAAAAACAAGCATTGGACATTCGCCATCTAATCACTGCTTCCCATTGAGGACTTGAATCCTCCATTAATGAATGCTGTCACACATACAGACTGAACCTCCATCATCTCCTTCACATCCTCAGCGCCGTGTAAACAAGTCTCTGCTCACTCATTGGTCCGTACAGTGTAGCTGCACCAACACTAAAAGCCTATTGTACAGAAGCCTGGCTGTATTTTTCAATTAGCCACAGTTTACACTGATTAGGCTACTGGAAAATAGTTTGAGGCAAATGTGTGCTTACAAATCAGCCATGACAACAAACTAAATCAGATGACATGTTGTTAAAAGGTGCCGTACCAAAAGACTTTAACAGCTCTCATTACACATTTCAGTCTGTGTACAACGAGCCTGTTTGTGACTTTCTTAAACTGCTTTCACGGTACAAAATGTGACATCGTCAGTCAGCAGGAGGACTCGACAACGCAACACAACAACAGAAAGAAAGCATACAGGCCAGTTTATCTTCATTTATAGGCCTCAATGGTGACTCACAACCACAGTAATAAACATTATCCCCACATATCGCTGTGCATCTTTTATCGCTGGCCAACTAAACAATCTGAGTTATTATCATATGAGATAAGTATTTCAAAAATGTTGACTTCACCATAAGACATTAAATATCATGTCTAAGTGTATAAATAAGCCACCGCTTACATAAACAAACAGACCAAACATAAAAGAGGCTGACCCTAACCCTGATGAAGAATGATTAAAGTGTAAAAATAATAACTAAATATTAAGAACAACTGCACAACATACACTACTAACGGGTCTATTAAAGCAATATGAAAATACTAATGTACATAGTCTCATTCTCATCCTCCCTGTATTCTCCCTATTATAAAAAAAATACATTGCCCAAAAGTTACAAAAGTATGAAGTAATAAGACATTTTAGTACAACAGTTTAAAAGCAGCCCATTCCAGGATAAGTGAACAGCAACATGTCTCTTTCCCTCTGACATGTAGACACATCCATCCTCATTTTAAACTCCATATTATATATCAATTATCACCCCAGCGCATTGGAAACTAATTTCTTTGACAGATATGTGGCTGTGAATGTCCTCCACGCAGAGCATGTGATGCAACTCATTTATTTCTCATCAAGCTAGATTTCTGACTTTGAATTTCATCCCCCGGTAATGGATTGGACACGGAGATTCAGTGTCGCTTTTAAAGAAAGGGCCGCGGTATGCATCATGCCTCTCTCTGTTTTCCATTTGCTCCCCCCCCTCTCCAACAATCCCCCCAGCTCCATTTTATTTTTTGGGGGTTGTAATATCATATTTCACTCGGATCACGGACACTCCCTAATCGTCACGTTCGTCTGCGTTAAGATTCATGTGAGTAAAAACTCCAAATAACTCTCAGCTTTTATGGACTAATAACCCAAACTGCCGCAGCACAAGGTCCCCGTCAGATTCACTGTTATCGGCCCATAAATCCTTTTAATAGCCCATAATTTTGAGTGATTTAGGCTCAAATAATTATCCAAAATCCTAAATTCTGATCTAGTTTATTAGAAGCCAAAAACAAACTTGGATTTCCTCTCTGTCTGGAGTGGAGCTGCGGCAGCTTGCGGGGTTGAATCATCTCTGGGAATGATAATAATCTTCTGACAGAAGATAATGACACATCCTCCTTAGCAGGTGAAAGACCCCCCTCCTCTCCACCCCCCCCCCCCCATCTTATTTTAAACCCAGCGTCGGCCCATTGTCCGCGCACGTTTTGGGTTCTTTTTCTATCCTCCTTTTTCTGACAGCAAAGACAACATCTGAAGTGCGCGAATGTTAATTGAAACCTACTTATCCCGCTGGAAACAGTGACCCCCGCCGGGGCATCGTTATTGCCCCGCAGCCCATAGGTGAGGAGGGTGAGAGATGAAAAGGTTGGGGGGGGGGGTGCTCAGCTTTAGTTTTGCAAGAGACAAACGACAGTTTTAAGATTTTCCTGCAGAAGTCGCAGTCAGAATCAGAACTGGCCCACATCCGGGTTACCAGCTCCTGGTTTCATCCACGCGCTGTGTCCAAAATATCAATGGTTAATTTCTTTTCTTTTTAAATTAATGATAACTGAATTTAAATCAGGAGTTTTTTTTATTGAACCCAACGGGCTTTTGTCAGAGATGTCCCTTTTCTCGTGCACCGGTCCGGGGCCGGAATTGTGTCCTCTCCGGGTGATGGACAGCTTTTGTCCCATTTCAAAGCCCAGGAGCGGAACCTTTGCTTCAGTGATTGATTGAGGACTAAAGGATGCTGTGACCCGCCTAAAAAGAGAGAAGACTCTTTGCCCTCCTGTTCTTTTTAATAGCTGGTGACAATATTGATCATGAGTCCTTTTTTTTTTTGGAGATAGAAATACACCCTCCACTCTCCGGCGGCGCGGAGCTAGACTGACTTTACGGCCGCCCTGGCGTCGTATCCTGCTGTGGCGCACGTCCCCCTTCAGACTGTTCTCGGCTGGCTGGTGTTCAGTCTGAAAAACCACAATAAATTCCTTGAGGTGCACACACTTTAGCGCCATTTGTGTCATATATGAGGCCACGGGGTGGGAACAAATTAGGGGTCGTGCGCAATTGTGCACATTTACCAGTTTGGAGATGAAATGAGGCACAGATCATTGACAGAGCCGGAATTAATGAAAGCCAGTGATGGCTCTATTTAGTTTTTATCAGTTAGACTAAATGGAACAAGTAGTCAGCCTGCATCATCATAACTAAGGCATTTCTGCGCCACAGGTCAAAGTCTAGATTTATATTATAAACATATTTTTAATCTTGGCCTAAATAAAATCACGGAAAACTTAAGCAAATCATCTGTTGTAAAATAAAACGCAACAAAAATAAAACCCAGCAGCCATAATTACGATTTCCAGTGATGAGGTTTTGTTGGAGCTGAGATCTGAGATTATTATGATGCAGGTGAGTAAAAAGTGTTGAATATTTTCTCAAACTTATTCGCACAAATATGATAAAAAGGTCATTCAAAGAAGAATATATATAAATGTTGGACTTGATTACATGATACAAAGATGAATTTGTGTTTTGGCCCACATCAATAATAAGGTCTATATCTAAAGTACTTTCAGACATTACTTAAAAATATAAGATGATGTATTTGTAGTGTAAAGGCTCACAACTGCTCCACTATGTGCTTCAGTGCAAAGTAGTTTAATATTAATTTATCACTTTAACCAAATAATTACACCTCCTCATTCATCATGTCTGCCCCCCCCCATCGGCGGATTTGGAGACTATTTGGTGGTTAAACGGCGCACCGACGCCCCGGTCCTGTCCTGAGCAGAGCTGTGACACGACGTCCCCGATTGGACCAAAGTTTTCAGCCTGGGCCAATCATCGCGCTCCGCTGCGCGCCGGGTTACACCGGCTCGACCAATGGGAGCCGGGAGCGCTGACGGTGGGGGAGAGAAGAGCTCGGCCACTTTTGACGGTCCCCCCTCACTTTGAACCGATGTCAACAAACAACAACAACAACCTCCCCGAGCAGCACTGCAGCTCCGCATCCAGCAGCACTAACTCCGGCTTCTGAGCGCCGGAGGAGAGCTGAGAAATCCGCTCTTCAAAGTCTCTTCCTCCCTTTTCTTTCTTTTGTCGTCAGATTTGACCCCTCGGAGGGTTTGTGGCCGTCCCGGGCCCGCTGGAGCTTCTGTCTGCAGCCCGGGTGCGGCTGATCCTCACCGAGGCCGAAACTTCGTCCGACCCGTCGTCCCTCCTGCTCGGCGGAGGAGCAGCGACTCTTCCCCCGCCCCGACCCTCCACCCCACCCCCGGTCCGGAGGAGCTATCAGCGGGCACCGGGGTGGTGGAGGTATGACTGCGTTGGCGGGGTCCATACCCAGGATGATGCGACCCACGCTGGCTCAGAACTACCCCCGAAGCGGCTTCCCCCTGGAAGGTAAAGGACCGCTCCCCTCCGCAGGATTTTAGTCTTTTACAGCCAACTAGTAAAAAGTCACTGCTGCCTTTATTCATCTTACTTTGACAGCAGCTGAATTTCTGAATATACTCCTTATTTTTCTTTTTCATCACTGACTTTCTGGCTAATTAAATGTTATATATATATATATATATATATATATATATATATATAATTATAATTATAGTATAATTCTACTAACTTGTCTGCAGCCTGGTTCTAATAATGTCTGGTATTTTCATAAATAATTAAGATACTCCAAATGTCAATGTTATAACATTACAGCTTATTGCTTACAGTTTTAGTAAGGAAACATGTATATAAATATAGTCAGCTCTTTTTGGAGCAGCAAAATAAAGCTGTGTATGTTTTGATGGAGTCCATCTCTTGTTTTTCTGGTTAAATCTAGTGTCCACCCCGTTGGGTCAAGGCCGAGTCAACCAGCTCGGAGGGGTTTTCATAAATGGCAGACCTTTGCCCAACCACATCCGACATAAGATCGTGGAGATGGCCCATCACGGGATCAGGCCGTGTGTCATCTCCAGGCAGCTCCGGGTCTCCCACGGCTGCGTGTCCAAGATCCTGTGCCGGTACCAGGAGACGGGCTCCATCAGACCCGGGGCCATCGGAGGCAGCAAACCCAAGGTAAGGACCGGGGGGGTGGGGGGGCAATGAAGACTTCACCATTAATCTTTTGATATAAACTGCGACCTGTTGATTCTGGTGATTCACAACAAAGAAGTAAATAAACATCATCTTCTCTGACCCTGAAGCAGGGAACGACGCCGGATGTAGAGAAGAGAATCGAGGAGTACAAGCGGGAAAACCCGGGTATGTTTAGCTGGGAGATTCGGGATAAATTACTGAAGGATGGGATATGTGACCGCAACAACGCGCCTTCAGGTAAAAAAAGGCAGAAACGAATCAATTTCACATTATAATAATAATTATTATTATTCTTATTATTAACACGGTGCATAAATGGTTATAATAGTCACTAAAATAGTAAAGTCATAAAAACGTCCACGATAAATTAGAAAAATTAATTTCAAATTTTTTAATGGCCTATAATTTATAATTTGCGATTTTTAAAAAATATTTCTCATTTATTATTCTCATTGTTACTGTGATTTAGTTAAAGTTAATAACTAATATTTTTATTTTGCTTTCACAGTGAGCTCCATCAGTCGCATCATGAGGACTAAGTTCGGGGGAAAAGGCGAAGAGGAGGAGGATGAGGATGAAATCGAGAAGAAGGAGCTGGAGGACAACGACCGCAGGGCCAAACACAGCATCGAGGGCATCTTAGGGGACAGATGTGAGTTTTATTCTCTTTATTTTATTTGTTTTGTTGTTGCTTAAATATCAGTAATCCCGAGCAGGCACATATTGGAGCCCAGCAGGGATCCGAGTTGTTTTTAATTTTCATTTTAATTGAATTGTGAGACGTAGAGAAAGCACAAAGCAAAGAGAACATTTGTCTGGTTATTATCTGCAGTTTGCATCATGTGCACTGAATTTAATTATGGAGGACAAAGCTCTGAAACACTACTCAGGTCTCAGCACCTCCAACCTGTTGATTGTCAAAAGCTGGACGATTCATTCAGTCAAATAATCAGCCTGCAACTTCTAGCATGCTGTCAAGTTGTACGGCGTGTGTGTGTGTTTGTGTGTTTGCCGTCCTTTGTGAGGAATTCTTTATCGACCATATCTCTCCTGCTAATGCTTTTCCCATGAGGCCAAACCGTAAATCAATTAGCAGGTGATGGCTCTGTGCGGGAAACAGTGTGTGTGTGTGTGTGTGTGTGTGTAGTGTTTTAAAAACAGTCTGGATGAGTAGTTGTGTTACAGTAAGTTTCTGTATCTTAGGATCCACATATTTTAGAAATAATACTACAATACAAGCCGCATTGGTACCTATGAATTATACATAATTATAAGAGCATATTAAAGAGTAATGATTTCATAAATGAGGCCATAGAAACAGTTTTCATCTCTCTTTGGATAGTTGAGTTATCTGATTAGTGCTGTTTATTGTTTATTTAACTGTGAGCACCTATAAGTATTTAAAATGTTGTTCTGAGGGGATTTATACAAAGTGGAACAGGTGGATCATCTCAAATCTACTTTTCTGAAGTGATTTGAAATTTAGATTTAATATTTGGCCTGCCATCCGTCTCGCTGACAAAGAGCCTCCTATGAAAGTGGACGTTTTTCAGGCCCAAACTAAACTCTGTGGTGTGAAGTGTCACAGCCCGGAGCAGGAAACTGATGAACGGATCCGTGTGAGTTTGGGGCTCGCTGCTCCGCCGCCACTTCAGAGCCAATTAGAGCCATTTTAAGCGTCGGTCACGGTTCAGTCCTGTTTCATTCTGCCCCCCCCCCCCCCCAAAAAAAAAATAACCCGAAGAGGAAACAAACCGAGCTGATAACACCTGCAGGAAACCGATTTAAAAACTCCCCATCCAATCCAACTTCCATTTAATTGCACATTTAAACGAATAAGACCGAAACATTAAATTTATACAGATATGAGCTCAGTAGATTTCCTCCCCTCTCTCTCACTCTGAGCCTAGACATGTCAACATGTGTCCCATCATGTCCCCCCCGTGTCCCTCAGTGTCCCGGCCTCAGTAAAGCGGTGGGAGGGCAGATAAAGGGCCGACCCGAGGAGACAAAATGTCCCCCAGATGAGTTGATCAAACATTTGTTCAACGGTTTCCATCTCCTCACAAAGACACGCCTCGCGCGCACAACGGGACGCTCGAGGATGAACTTGGGAGACAAAGGCGCGAGAGTCTATTTGGGGCTCACGCTTGGGCTGCGCGCGGACAAAAGACCAGCTTGGAAACAGCTTTGGGTGAAGAAGAAGAAGAAGAAGAAGAAGGAAAAATAAGAAGGGGGAAGGAAGAAGAAGAAGAAGAAGAAGAAGAAGGAGGAGGAGGAGGAGAAGAAAAAGAAGAAGAACAAGAAGAAGAAGAAGAAGAAGAAGAGGAAAAAGAGGGCAGGCCTGTTTATAATTCACCCGGAGAATAGAATTAAACAGAATAGAATAGAATAAAAACAGGGCAGAGGTAGGAGCTCCTCCACAGAAAAGCCCGACAGAACACATTATGAGGCCGCAATGAAGGATGAATAATTCAGGGAGCGCCGCGGCCCGCTCACCGACAGAAAATGGCCGTTTTCACCTACAAAATGTTTCCCCTTTCGGGGTCTGCCAAAGAACGCGACTGCCATTCACAATGACAATGGAGGCCTCTGAAATCCACTCACGTATTGCTCGGGGATGCGTGCTCGCCCCGCGAGCCGCGTGCGCGCAGAAGCTCGAGCTACAAGTTTAAGATGCGCCATCTTATTCAAAAGTTACAAACAGGCAAACAAGAAAAACCGCAAAAACATGCCAGAATAAGACAAGCAAATTTAAAATCAGCAACAAGAACTATAATTTAAATAATAAAGAGAGTTTTTTTTTCCCTGACTTCAGTAAACTGGGTCATTTCCCCCCTGTCATATTACTCCAGCGCTTTAAAATGGAAAAGGAAACATTGTCAGACTTCGCAGCACTTGATGAGGTTTAATGGCCGCGTTTGTCATAATATTCAGACTGTAACTGGCCACCAAAACTGTAAGCGGCCCTTTTCTGGGGTTGAAGGATGACGCGGATAACACCGCGCCATCTCCGCAGCCTGCAAGTCGCGCTCCATTATCGATTCTTTGACGAGTCCCCGGCCTTGCCCTTTGGAACATTAATAATGTCTTCTAAATGATGTCGATATTGTGCTATGTCACATTTAATGACGGAGGGAGTGTATTAAAGAGTGTTTTCGGTGAATGGGGACCAATGTTCTCCCCGGAGAGCCCCGCTCTGGCCCGGAGCGCAGCTTCACAATGGGGGCCCCGGCCACCCGTCCTGCGCTGCGCACAGCTCCGAAAACTCACTCCTGCTCCTCCTCCTCCTCCTCCACTTGCTCCCCAAATCTCTTCAAGCAGATTAAATCGACTCTTTTATTTCATCTCACTTTCATCTGGAGAGCAACACCGCCCCTCTCCCTCTGTTTCCTATTCTTCCTCTCTGTTTCTCTCAGCCTGCGGCGCACAGCTCGTTTAATATCTGGGCCGCATCCTCCGGAGCGCACAAAGGAAAGTCAGTCCAACTCCTCAGAGTTTCTAATTAAGCCCATTATTAACCATTTTGCGTGTTGATTTGGGAAACATTTTGATTTTGTTGCACCATATATTTCCTTTTTTAGTTTTTATTAACTCCCCCCAGCATATATTAATATTTCTTCTTATAATTGTCACTGAATCTGCAAACGTGTAACTTTTCGGCAGATCTTGAGCTGATAGAACCTGTCAACATACGAGTTGACACCAAACTATGCAAACACCAGCACACTTGAAACTTTATCAGATGAATAATACAATATGCAAAGCTCTGTTTTGTATTACCTGTTGCTTACTATTATGATTACTTGCAGCTTTTTTTTTTTCTTCAGGGGAAGTTTTTATGGTTTGAAGTCATGTGATCACAGTTAGCCAGTTAAATTAATCTTGAATTCCTTCAGTAAAAATATCAGGTTTATTTAACGTGGACATGTAAATTAAACCAGATTTTCTCCCAAATCCCCACGCAATAAGTAAATATGAGTCAAAAAGGCAGAAATCCCCACCACTCTCCGCTTTCGGTGAAATACTTATGTATTTGGCAATAATGTCGGCCCTCCAGGCCTGTTGCTGGGCTGTACCAAACTCCCCGCGCCGTAGTAATTAACCCTGGAGACAAAGTTAATGGTTAAAACAGTCATGGTGTCCCTGCCTCCCTCCCGCCTCGCATTTTCACAGTGTATCTTTTAGAGCCCATACTTCGTTAGGTGAAATTAACCAGATAATACAGAGAAGCCTTGTTGAGGGCCAATACATTTCCATTTAGGCCAGCCACGTGTGTGTGTGTGTCTGTGCGTGCACACATTCCACTCTGCAATGCAAACAGTCAAAGGGATAACTTTATTTGGTGAAAGGGGATCCTGGAAAGGGCTAATTGAATAAGCCCGGGATCTTTGAAAAACCCCTACCATGGTGAGCGCAGTCATCATGTCATAATTAGGTTTATTGAGGTGCATTCCTTCAATCTGCCTCCATTCTCCCGGGCTCATTGTATCCAGGGCCTGGGCCAATGGCCGGGGGACAAAAGGGAACCGTGAGCAGACAATACATGAAAGAGCCATAAAGATTTAGTTGGCTTTGTCACAGAAACGGAGCAGGACTTTGTTTGAGTAAATAATGCGAGTGAATGAAGAACTTGGGCTTCTCTGCCACTTGGGGCGAAGGATGGCGTGCTGCAAATGTAATATGTGGGCACACACTGGATCGGTGCCAGGAGTGGAGGAAAGGAAAGGAGGAGAGGTGGAGAAGTGAAGGAGGCAGGAGGTGAAGCGTTTAGTGGGGATGATGGTGTTTGAGCTGAGACCTGACTTTTCGCATGAACATTTTCATTTCAGAAACTCCCAACGTTCACTGATCACATAATTTTTTCAAGATAGAAAATATTAGCAAGTGAGATTTTACATATTTAGGATTTTTTGTTTTGATACTGGATGAAGCATCAATGAGCTCAATCATATTTGTACTGTTTTTGCTGTGTTTTCTCACTGAAGGGGAGTTAAGGCATGTCACATTTAAGTCTTTTTCTGTGCTTTTCGGATTTGGTGCTTTTATCTGTCTAAATCTTTGGCTTTTGAATGCCACAAACTGAAGAATGAAGCGGATAATCAAGAAAATAATAGGCAGATATGGCGATAATGAAAATGACTGTTAGTTGCAGCCCCAGTAATTTGCCAGTTGCTGTTTCTGTCGACAAAGACGGGACCAAGAAGCCCTCGATGAATCCTATAATAGCTATTGGCTATTACTGGCCTTAGCAAGAGGGCTCTGTCTGTCTGTTGAAAGAATGAATGTGTCACTCAGTGAGTCCCTGGGCACAAGGGCAAAGGGGGACACGAGGGCCAAGTGCTGAGCACCAAATCACTCTCCTCTACCCTGGGGCTCTCTCTGTCTCTCTGTCCCTCTCTCCTCGTCCCGTACGCCTCCCTCTCTCGTGAGTTTTTTCTAATAAGCCCATGCATGATGACTATTCAAGCATGAAAACATAGTTATCTGCAAATGAATGGCTGCTCTATGCTTCATTAAAGCCTCTTTTTCCTTTCACACTCTTATTGTGACCCTCTGATATCAATTCAAAGGGCAATTAATGAATGCACACCAACTTTGAAGTCAGGGTGATTTCTGAGAGGGAGGGGGCTTGTGCGTGCGTGTGTGTGTGTGTGTGTGTGTGTGAGAGTGAGTGTGTGGTGAAGGGGGCAGGGGGTATTTCGGGTATTCCCCCTTCGAGACCCGCGGTAGCACCCCAGCCTTCACCCGTGATGGACTAGTCACATTGAGCTGAGAGTGAGCGAGCCCCAAAGACGGTTTGAAGGGAGTGAAAGATTGAAAAGGCCCAGCGAAGGTCAAGTAGAATGGCTCGCCTTAGAATAAGGCCCCTCTTTATCTGCTGCAAGTATGCACTATAGGCACAACAGCTTGGGGGGGGGGGGGGGGCAGTGAGAGTGAGAGACAGAGACAGAGGGGGGAGAGGTTGTTTTTTAATGTGCATGAGTATATTTGCGTGCGTTTCTGAGAAAGCACAGAAGAATGTGTTTGAGTGTGTGTCTTCCTCTCATACATTTGTTTGTATGTTTGGGAGTATAATTAAGTTTAATATCTGTGTACGTCATTGTGTGCACTGCGGTTGGGGTCGAGTGTCAAAGTTTACAGAGGCCAGTAAACGCAGCATCTACTCTGCCAACGGGGGGGACAGGCAGCTGTCAATCAGCTGGCTGACGAAGCCTGACTTTCTATGAGAGCTTTGTTAACTAATTAGACCAGAGGCCTTTGTGTTGCATCAGGAAAAGAGGTTTAAAGTGTGTGTTTATGCTGTCGTCTTGTACGGATATCTTTTGTATCGTGCGCGCTCTTCAACCCGAAGGTATCAATGCTCGAGCTCAATTGTGCAGTTCATGTATTTCCTTTTACAACATAAGCCACACATATGTGTTTTTTTGAATGAATGCACCACTCACTCTTTAGAAATGGATTACAGCTATGTTCTTGTTCAAAACAGGCACCCACTGCCAAACCAGGAGTCCCTCATTCATATTTACCATCTGAAATCTGAGGTAGGAAGTTGGAAACTCAGATCTACCCTCACATGTCTAACATGAATGCAGCCTTATACATTCGACCACCACTGTCCTAACAGCCTCCTACATCTTGATATACGTTCACTTTGAACAGAAAGAGAAAACAATCTGAGATGAAACCTTCTTTGTTTGAGAATAACTGCAACATTAAATATTAAAACAGACAAAACTGAAGTTCCTATGATTGGCACCAACGTACAGAGGGAAGAGGTTTTCAACAGGCTTGGAAATCACTCTTCACAGATACAAATCCTGGGCGTTATCCTTGACTATGAACATTACAAAGACAGCTTTCTACATGACTCAGACCCCATCTTTCTTTAGACGATGCTAAGAAACTGACTCAACCACCACGGGTTCAAAATTCTTCGGGAAGGGTTTTAACCAAAACTCGGATACGAGAACAAATCACTCCACTGTTATTGCCTCCATGCAACAATTAGGATGGAAAATGAAAATTCACTTGTTTTTAAAGTCTAAATTAGCTCAGCTGCATCATTTAATGTATGTCTGCAACACTACAGACAGTGAATCTGCTTTCAGTTCATGCTCCCACCATTCTCTAGATAAGCCGTTAATATGTTAAAGAAGCAACTCAAATCATTTTTATGGCTCTGCTTTTAATTTATCTGACAATTATATGAGAGTTTGAAAAATATTTCTTGATGGTTTTTACTCCCAGACTCTGCTGTCTAATTCCACCTTGGTCTTACAGATTTATTTTAGTTGTTTACTGTTGAATTTATTATCAATAATTTCTTTAATGCATCCTTTTTTTGAAGGTATTATTTTTATTCTTGACCTGGGGTGACATGCTTCCTTTGGTTGGCTGCTGCCTCACAATGGGGGTAGGGGTGGGGGGAGATGAAGCTGTCGGACTTCCTACTTGTCAAGGAATAAAACTGACAGTGACAGCGAACCTGCTCACTGCTCACCTTATTAGATCTGGACCAGTTCCCCACTGACGTGAAGCTTAGAGTCATTTTCAGGCTGGAAAGACAGAAGAAGACGAAGAAGAGCAGGGTCACAGGGCTGTGGAGGGTCGCTCTCCCTCAGCGCTACACAGGAAACAGGATTAGAAACACATTTAGCTGCAAATGACAGGTAATCATTTTCTGCCCTGCCAACGACCCCCTAACTTCTCAGACAACTTCTTTGTCGACCTCTTTGGGCGTCTTCATGACATAAAAAGCGTGTGATTAACGACGGGTTGTTCTCGTCTGGCGACGCGCATCATGTTTTTGTATTTTTTTTTTTTTTCCACACACACTCTCATATACAGGGCAGCTGTGAAGGTTGAAACTCCTCCTTAGCAAGTCAAGTGAGTTCACCCTTCGTCCCCTCCCTCCCACACACACACACACACACACACACACACACACACACACACACACCATCTTTTTCTTAACCCACCAGAAAGAGTCGCAGATGGGTCCATAAGCTGTCAGTAAAGCCATTATTCGGCCCAGCATCTGCCTGCCTTGACTTCTATATACTGTTTAATGCAGTCGGCCAGTCACTTAGTCCCCCAGCTCCTGAATAGGAGCAGCATGGTTGGCCCGCCCAAATAAATGCTGTGTTTGTGTCCTCTGCCTTTTGTTTTGTGTTTTTTGAGAAGGGTAGGTGGAGAGAGGGACAGAAGAGAAGCTGGGTGTGTGTGTGTGTGTGTGTGTGTGTGTGAGGGGGGGGCAATGTGTCAGAGCCTCAATTTAACCTCACTATTAACCAAAGCCTCAGAAAAGTTACTGGGATGGTCGAAGAGGGGTGTAAACAGTCCACATATGGTCGGCCAATTCCCCCAAGTCCCAAAATCCCAGTTCTGTCACATCCCCTTTCTCTCTCTCTCTCTCTCTCTCACACACACACACACACACGCATGTGTACATGCTCAATGTGTACTGTCTCATGTCTCAGTGGACATATTTAAACCTTTGTGTCCCCATCCAAGACGCCTGCTGCCCCCCACTAAAAAAAAAAAAAAAAAAAGTCTTTCCAACAGTCTGTTTCAGCTGAATCCCTCCTCTCGTTTTTCTCTTTCCTGGGATGGCGTTGCACGGTGGGAGCCATTTTGGGCTGTCTTGGCTCCGGAGAGGTTGTTTTGGCTTTGAGTCCCGAGTGCTGTGTGCCTCTCAGGGCTTCAGTTTGGTTAAATTAAACAGTTTTCCTTTCTCCTCTAACCCCCATCCACCCACCCCCTCCAACTGCTCGTCTCTTATTTTGCAGCTTAATGCTCCCCGACTCCCGGGCGATCTCGCGGAGGCTGCTTTTCCAGGCCCTCAGATAATTTTACCCTTTTAAGACTCATATTTTCTCATATTTCCATGAACTGACACGAGCCAGGGTCCTGTCTGCAGCCCCCTGCTCCTTTGAGCTGAGGTGGAGCAAAAGTATACAGAGAGAAGTCAAGTGTTTACAGGGGCTATAAATACAGCATTTTAAGATATAGCATGTGTATACAGGCGGGGACCGATATGAGGCTTAGAGTGGATAATTTGATTGGCTAAGGCTATTTGACGGTGCCAAATCGATGCGATCAGATCTTAGGGATAGCGAGGCGATGACGGCAAATGGGGCACTCTGAAACCACAGGTTTACGAGGCTGCAAAAAAAAAAATAAATAAAATAAAAATCCAGGAAGGTTTCAGCTACATCTCTTCATCTGCTCTCCCCTCTCCTCCTTTCTGCGCCAGAATGGGAGCTAACATATTATCATAGCATCATATTTCAATATGTATTTGTATTTGTGCTTGACAACACTTAAGTGGAAATGCCTCAGGGCCGAGAAATGGAAATACAATCAGGGGAAACCCAGTGTCATGTATGTTTATGAGGGCAGTCATGTGCTTGGAGGACTGAAGGCTTTCTGTGTGTATGAGTGTGTTTTTGTGCGTTTATTAGCTCTAGAGGGAAGCTGATGGAAGCTATGAGCTTCAGTTGTGACTGGGTCTCTTTCTTCTCTCCTGACACAACTTTCCCAGGTGTCATCCCACAAACCTGCATCAAGGGCTGATGCTGAGAAAAGAATAAAAACATCCTGTAGGCTACTTTTATAACAGTGATTAAAGGAAACCAAAACGTTTTCTTTGAACAAACACACAGAAAAAAGCTATTTGATGCAACTGGTGACTTCAAGGACTATAAGGAAAATTTCAGGATGTCAGAAAACATTTTTGCTTTTTCAAGAGCTGTATTCACCACCTGAAGATGGAAGTTCTTTTAGTTGGGCACTTACACTGATTTGCAAATGTGCTTGTCACTTTGGTTGTGCATTTTGCCATAAATTACACATATTTAGGGTTAGGGTTAGATGAAGAAGTTAATTTCCACTGAAACAGTATGACAATTTGTTTGATATTTGTTTCCTGGTAATAGAAAAAAAGGTGAGAATCACAACAGGTTTGCTGTGACCTTCTAATAAAGTTGTCCAATGCTAAACTAAAACAAATTAAGGAAAATAATAAATGATCAGATAATCAAAGGTTATGGTTTAAGAGCACTTTTGAATATTTTATAAAATTTATAAAAAAAGCTTTTAAAGTAAATATAAGTAGATATATTTACATATTTGTACTGGATGGGGGCAACAGCTTAATTATTGTTGTGAATTCTTACGTATAGATGTGTGACGCTGAAATAAACCCAAAAATGCATGTACATCCTTTCACCTCAACTAGTGTTCATGCATAATGGGCGCACAAGCTGAAGATGTGCTACACTTCTACCGACAACAGCAACGACCAAGAAAACCAACACAGATGCCCAGACAGACTATCCCCACGGGTACATTTACATCCACAACAACAGGCCCCATTGCCCCTCTCTGCTGCCTTTCCCACCCCCTCAGGTGCTCTTACAGTTCCCTCTGGAAGAAGGGGGAGAACGGGGGCAAGTGGGGGTAGAATGCCCCCCGGCTGTGCCCCCATCTATTGCACCCCCCCAACCAAAGCCCTCTGCGGAGCCTCTTTATGCTCCTCCTCACCCCTCCTCCCTCCCAGCTCCCCCATGGGGCAGGTGACAGCCCTCCACTGTGAAGGGCTGAGGGAGCCATGACGGATTCCACAGATGGAGCGTGGAAATCGCCGGCAAAGACCTCAGCTCTGTGGAGCAACAAAGAGCCGAGAGCCAGGGAGAGAAATATGGGTGGAAAATAGAGAGAGATGGGGGAGAGGGGAGACAAAGAGAGGGGGGGGGGGCATAGGCAGGAGAAGGTGGTGATTGTTTAAGGAGAGTGGTGCAGGAAAGTGCATTGGTTGGGCGAGATGGGAGTTTGAAGTCTGATGTTTAATAAAAGCTGGTAGCTGCGTCAGTCAACTCGTGCTTCACGATGCGCCTTTACTTTCCACGAAATCACCATACTGCTCTGTCCCGACCAAACTTCCCCGCCCGACGCCCTTATCGCCACATTCCATCGCCTTATCTTCTTGTATCTTAACACAAGTGATGTCGCCATCCAGCAGAGTGGACCGAAACAAATGAGGCTGCTCGAGTCCTCTGAGAGGGACCTAAGTCGGGATTTTATCACCACCAGACTCCCGAGACTTCAGAAGGTGCCACTCTGTCGCCTCTTTTGAAAAGTCCTCGAAAACCCTGGTAGCAGTCATAACCGATTGGTAATTCCAAAGTGATTAAGGATTTTCCCGGCCGCCTCAGCTTTCCCAGGGCCCAAATCCCTGTGAAATGCCGAGGAACGTACATGCTGCTAAAGTCGCAGGGGGAGCGAGAACGCATTCCTCGCAACCCTCCTCCACACAGGGACTGGTGGGGGAGGCTACAAAAGGCCTCATCTCTTGTTTTTCAGCCATCCTGTCCAAAACTCCAAAGCCCTACACTCCACACCCCAAATTCCTTCGCCGCCATCTAAACTGCAGCCCCTGCAGTCCGGCCAGTCCTTCGGCTGAAGCATATGAAGCCAAAGAGGTTTTGTTTGTAATCTGTGATAAAGATGTAGTCGCAGAAACTGTAAAACCACGGCGGCCATTTTGAAACCGTGTTGTAGTTTTTCTGGATCTGTGTGCGGAGTTTTACATTTTTTTCATCCTGTGTTTTTTTTCTGTGAATTTTGTGTCCTTCGTTCCCGAGCTCACACAGACATTGATTAAGAGCTAGCAATCTACGAGCTGAAGGCTTAAGGCAATGGCTCCATTTCTCTTGCTCCCCCTTTGAAAATATTTTACTTATTGCCTACCTCATGCTTGAATGTTTCTTTACCAATTTGCTCCTAATGCATGTTAAGTTGACTCCCACCGCTATTGGTGTTGCAAGGAGAAAATCGCCAAAGGGGGAGAGAGGATCAGTTTCACATGAGGGGCCCTGAGCTATTTGGATTCTCTTGTATTTTATTGTTGCTTGCGAGGGGGAACTAATACAGTGTTGCACACAAAACTTCCCCCTATGCAGAGGGGGAATTAATTAAGTGTAACACACACAAAAAAAGTGGGCGCTTTGGCCTTGGTGAACTTAGGAGAGAGCCAATTGGGTGTTTGAAGTGCTGAGTTAAAAACCGAGATGCTGGTTTTTAGAACGTGGAGCACAATGGTCACAATACTGATCTGAGAGCAGGATGAAAAGAGGGAGCACAAAAGCTGTCGGGCCTCATGATATCACCAAAGTTCAGTCAGGCTGAAATTACGTATATTATATGAAAATATGTATACTACGCATTATTATTCACTGAGTCAATCAGAGGATTAATCAATTAAACTCATCTCTTCCAACAGAAAATCATCTCCTAAAAGCTGAAAATTACAAACTGGCACTTAATATCTACTTACCTCTATGATTTGATGAGCTATGATTACTTCTATGACCTCTATGATTTATGATTTAACAGGTGTTGTATTTAAAACTTCCAGCAAAGCCTTTTTGTGGCACTGAATTTTTACTGATGTTTCCAATTCTAATGTGCTTTGTATAAAAATGACAAATGACAAATGAATATATAGAGTAAATTTAAGTAGCTGTCGCTTCCAACATCTGATGATTTGCAGTGTATTTCAATTACAATAACTTTGGGGTTCTGATTTGCTATTTTCACAACAAAACCATGAAATAAAAATGATTTGTGACGTAAAAATTGTTGGCCAATGAAGACCTAATATAACTTTTCAAACTGAAAGTTACAGTATATATTCATATAAAGAGATGAATACTGGAACTAATTTCTACTAATTCATGTGCAGTGACAGTTTACAGCTTCTGTCAATTTACTGTCCTGAAGTGTGATCAAGTCAAATCAAGTCAACTTCAGACGGAGGTTAGAATCTGTTTGCTCACTGTAGTAAGTTTACAATGAAACATAACAACTTTTCAACCATTTCTTTCTTCTTTTATTCTGCTTTAAGTAAGTTGCCCAGGAGCCACCTGACTGAACAGACAGTTTGTTCTTCATCTGGGAAGCTGCTGCTGGCCATCTACACACACACACACACACACACACACACACACACACACACTCAAAGAATGGCCCCTGGATCCAAATTAGCCTTTTGTGTGGCTTTTAGTTCACTGTTCCCCCTGTGGTGCCCTGGAATCTTGTCCAGTGGGACTATTCCTGAGGTTCAGAATATTCCCTCTGAATGGAGGTCTGTTAGGACACAAGACTAAGAGGAAGACTGCTGCCTGATGGTGCCTGTGTGTGTGTAAAGAAAACACCTACTTTCCATAACAGGGTTAAGTTGAAACAGAGTTAATCAGTCGACATATGCTGCTTCCTAATTACAAAACTTTGCACTATTAAGTGTTGATCTACAGCATCAGCTTGCTCTTCAGATGGATATTAAAGGCTCCCTTCCTTTTTGACTTTCTCTCGTCTTTGCGCAGCGAGTCATTCTGACGAGGGTTCGGATGTGGAGTCAGAACCCGACCTGCCGCTGAAGAGGAAGCAGCGGCGCAGTCGGACCACCTTCACGGCGGAGCAGCTGGAGGAGCTGGAGAGGGCATTCGAGAGAACACACTACCCCGACATCTACACCAGGGAGGAGCTCGCCCAGAGGGCCAAACTCACAGAGGCCCGGGTGCAGGTAGGAGCTCACACACACACAAAGCTAATAAAAATGTGCACAAGCCATCATCATCACTACTTTTACTTTATCTGAAAAAACACACACTTACTGACCTGTAGCGCACACTTTTAAACATAAACCTTGTGCTTTTGTACACCGTCCAACCATTTAAAGGGAACCTGCTGATCTGTGTTGGCTCCACACAATAGCATCAACCCACACACACACACACACACACACACACACTTCTCATCCCCTTCTCCCAGGGGCCCAATCGGGATTTTCCTTTTTCTGATCTGGAGTCCAGTCAATTCTCCTCCACAGGCTCCATATGGGAAGTGAAAGCAAGACCAGCGTGAGCTCTGACCATATGGGCACAGCATGTCACTCACACACTTAGTGCAACCAGCCATGAGACACACACACACACACACACAACTGTAGCTAACTATGTCTAACCTTCACACACACTAGGTGTGGTTCAGCAACAGGCGAGCGAGATGGAGGAAGCAAGCAGGAGCCAATCAACTGATGGCATTTAATCACCTGATCCCGGGGGGTTTCCCACCTTCAGCCATGTCCAGCATCTCTCCCTACCAGCTCCCTGACAGCTCCTACCCCCCCTCATCTATAGCGCAAGGTATGGGGCACCTACTGCAGTCGATGCTCA
The DNA here is from genome assembly GCF_900963305.1 of Echeneis naucrates. NCBI lineage: Eukaryota > Metazoa > Chordata > Actinopteri > Carangiformes > Echeneidae > Echeneis > Echeneis naucrates. Next base: position 22,662,164 of record NC_042523.1, on the reverse strand, counting down.
CACATTTCTTGTTCATGTGACTAATAAAAAAATGTTTGGCAGGGAAAAAAAAAAGACAGCTTTGTTCATAGGCCGGTTCACATTTTACTTTGGATCAATGGATTGATTATAAATTATTATTGATTATATTTCTATTAATTGTGCAGCTCTAGCAGAGACAGACTGGAAATGCAGAGGAATTAAATCATCAGGCCGCCCCTAAGAGTTTTTTATCATTAAAATAATGTACAACATAATAAAATAATACTGGATTTTGTATCCTACTGAACATTTAATTTTTATAGGTTTTGGACAGACATGTTTCCAAATGTCTTTTTGTATGAACTCCAGCAGTTTTCCTTCTGCTTAAGTGATAATTCAACACAGTTTCGACACCTCCACACATGGGATGTTTTCATTTTCAACTCTATTGTATCAATTCTAACTTTACCCATCATCCCCTTGGTAGTGTCAGAGCCCCCCAGCACAGTGCACCGGCCCCAGCCTCTGCCTCCTTCCTCGGGCCACCAGGCCTCCGGCACAGGAGGACAGGGTGAAGGAGGCTCCGCCTACTGCCTTGCCTCTGGACGCCATTCCTTCTCAGGCTACTCAGACAGCTTTGTGAGCCCCGGAGGTCCGCCCAACCCCATGAACCCTGCCATCGGAAACGGGCTCTCTCCACAGGTGAGTCTGCCCGCCAGCCTGAGATAAACATACTTCACATATGAAAAAGGGATACAGCTCAAATTAAGCTGCAGATTTCACTGCTTAAAGTAACAAGTAATTCAGTGAGGAAATTAGTAAATTAGATTTTAAGAGCAAATCTCCTCAGACTCTGTGATCTGATTGAATTTAAAATACAGCTGCAGCTATTGATTATTTAAGTAATCCAGTATGCTAGCGTTTATTCCATGAACTAATTAAGTAACTAGATACAAACTGCATTTGCCTTATTAAAGAATAAAACACTAAAGGAATGATAGAGTATATATAGTTCACTTCTCTCCTGTGTCTGTGACATCGCTCGGAACTGAAAAGACTCAAATGCCTTTTGAAGAAGCAGCAGAGTTTGCTGTGACAGTCTTCACAGGCATCCCTCCTGTTTTTGACCAACACAAAACAAACCCATGTTGTTTGCCGTGCAATGGTCTGAGAAGCTGATGCTTCAGTACTTAATGTGAGTTAAATTAACCACAGTAATTAACCGTGGTCACACACTGCCTGGCCTTTTTACTGTTTTTATGGCCTAATTTGAGCCTCTGCATGGATTAAATTAAGCTACGATGACTGTTGCTAGTCAAATTTCTCAAAGCGTTGTTCCAGCACTAAATTAAATACAAACATTCTTAAAAAATATGATCTCATTCAAAAAGAGCTGTTGGACAAATTGAAAAAATACAAAGTTCTTTAAAATCTGAAGATTTAAGTTTCTTGGGGTTTTTTTGCATTTCCATAATTGAGCAGGGTCTGTGTTTGAGTGTTCATGGCTCTGGAGACTACAAAAGACTCACTAGAGCTTTGCAGGATTAGATATGGTCAAAGACTAAAGCTGGCTAAGGTGTGCTTGATTTATCCTGAGAGACACAGCATCACAATAAATCAAGAGTTTTAAAAATTCCATCACGCTCACTCCTTTATACTTTTCAAATAATGATTTACGCAAGTATTGAGAGCACAAATACAAAACGTATCGACTTTACACCATAAGCTGTACACGCAACACACAAACGGCGGATCACTCACAGTCAAGAGGAGAAAAAACGTCAGATGACTCTCGGAAAGACAGAGGACAAATGAAAGTGTGACAAATGCGAAGTGAAAAGACAATTACAGCCAATTATCCAGGCATGAAGTCCCAAGGTCTCCTCACCTAGACGGAGGGTACCGCAGAGGAGACGGACGAGTTAGAGATCCTAACAGGCAGAAAATGAGATTTTAGCCTGGCGCTGGCCTGACTCCTCAGAGAAAAGGCTGCAGCAGAGCGAATACAGGAGACGGACACTTGCACAGATACACAGGTTCACATAATTACAGATACACACACACACACACACACACACACACACACACTGTAGATAATTGATCATCTCCATGACATTTTGAGGATCAGTTAAGGATTTTGCAACATCTTTTACACAAATATTACATGACATGGTTGAAGAGCATGCGTACGTCAACTATTCAACCTTGTGTTTAGACTGGAAGATTGATTACTACATTTTTAATTCTTTAAAATTCTGCAGGTCAAGATTTTTTGTTGTGTGAGTTTGGGTCAACACGTGTCTGCTGTGACAGATAACTAACCGTCCTTCTTGCTTTCAAAAAATGCAGCAGGTAAACTCTTTCACACATAGAAAACATACAGCTGCATCACAAACAATAATGCATCAAACAGAAAAACTGGACGCAGCAAAATTACTGAAACACACACTGCAGCCCCGAGGGAAGCCTGTTGTGATTGCATTCTTTAAATTTTTACCTCTGCATTCCTCCATGTGAAAGCAGAGGTCCTAATTTATTTGTATACATTTCATATGGCGCAGAAGTTACCCCGTCCTCCTCTTCCTCTTACCCCCCCCCCCCGACATTCCCTTCTAACTCCTGGATGCACCAATTTAAGGCCTGCGGCAACGGCAGTGCTTCAATATAAAACACCCGGGATGGGCCGAGCAGCAGCCATCTTTTGGAGCAGTGCTCGGCTCGGGACAGAGAGAGACGGAGGAGATGATGGGTAGAAGCAGGAAAAAGAGAAGAGGAGTGAAGGAACGCACACCTTTCAGCCCCGCCGTACCCCCTCCTCTCCCTTGCTCTCTCTCTGTTATGACAAAGCCATCGAAACGCAGGTTAATTTTTTAGGAAAATGTTACTGGGCATGGGAGGAAACACAGCTCCCTCTTCCAAATCAGCATAGACTCCTCCATTCACCTCCCCTACTTGGGAAATGATTTAAGCAAGACCATGTGTGTGTGTGGATGTAGAATAATATGTCACTTAGAAGGCCGAGGACCCAAAGAGCAGCGTACCTGCTTCTTATTAGGACAACTGCAGGAGCCTGGAGGCCTTTCGCTCTGCTGACATCGATGTGGGATATGTTACATATATGTAGAGGTAGCAGGTTCAGTCAGAGTTAGTTTAGTAAGTGACGAAGTCGGTCTCAATTCCTTATCAACACTTTACTGAGTACTTTGATGGCGGACAGGTAAATTCAGTGTTGAAGGGGGTGGGAGGCAGGAGGTGGAGGATGTGGGAGGGGTGGGGGGGTGGTTGGCGGTATGGCGTCTGTTTTGAAACCAGTTGAAACACTTTGCCCTGCAGCTCTTTTCCGTTCTTTTCTGGCCAAGAAATATTCCCCCCCAAATTCGATTATCTGGTCGCTAATAAAGACCAGGTCAAGAGCTAACGGATTGCTAAAAACTGCAAATCTACGCCGACGCCGAACACGGCACAGCTCACACAGGCCCTCCTCCCTTCTGTGTTATCTATGTTGGCATATCTCGTTCTGAGATAAGCCGTTATCTGGTGCCGTGGGTTTTTTGGAGCAGCGTCAAAAAGGACTTTTAGAATAAGTGGAGCTGTGGATCTGAGACAAATTGCTTAATTCTTCCTTTCTGGTGCTATCTCTGTCTGGGACAGGCTCGCTGGCAGCCTTTGATGTCCGCGACAGGGGAATTTCCTATGTGTGTCTGAGCGTGTGTTTGTTTTGCTGTCTGTGCTGATACATATCTACATGTCTCACACACACACACACACACACACACACAGTCCTGTGCCTGTGCGTAAAAAATGACAGGTTTAATGTGATAATTGGTTGTCAGAAACTAATACTTTAAAAATAATTTTTTTCCACACTGTAAAATTTGTCTTGATATCCGTGATTTTATGATTTCCTCCTTTCATTATTTAAATTCACTCTGTCCCTCATAATTTAATCGATGACATCTAATTGAGCGAACACACAACAACTATTAGCTACACATCCTGCCAACATTACAACTGTTAATTCCATAATTCCACTTCTTATGCTGTCCCTCCCATCAGGTGATGGGTCTGCTGAATCCGGGCGGCGTGCCACACCAGCCCCAGAGTGACTACGCTATCTCGCCTCTGACTGGCGGCCTGGAGACCCCCGCTGGCATGGCCGCCAGCTGCAGCCAGCGCATGGATCACATCAAGGGCCTGGAGGGCCTGACCAGTGTCCCCTCCATGTCGGCTCTGCCCTCCCTGCCCAGCTCCCAGTCCTACTGTCCCCCCTCCTACAGCTCACCTGGCTACACCGTTGACCACGTGGCGTCCTACCAGTACGGCCAGTACGGACAAAGTAAGGTCAATAGACTTCATCTTTATTTTTTTAACTACTTCAACACCCAGATACCTCGCAGGAACAAATCTGAAAGCATTAGATGGATTTAGGGCTCACGTGAACATATGACTACGAAGCCTTTTGAATGACTGACCTCAGTTTGAAATCATTTCCAGTTTTCAGATTGAAACCGCCGACTTACACTTATTTTCAGTAAAAGCAATAAAATAAAAACTTGTTATCCAAATCAGCCAGTAGAGCTTATGGCCATCAGCCTTTCTGGTAGTTCCATGGCCCCTGCTTCAATTCAAGGACCTGGAATAAACTAAGGCGGTCTGTCTCTGCAGGGCCGCCTGCATTCAGAGAGCATTTTTCATGCAGTCTCAAGTGTTGGGGTAAATTGTGCAGATCTGATTCCACCTCTGAAGTGACGGGCCCTGTAACTTTGAGCTCTGTGGTCGGGTACAGTGTAGAGTCAGCTCCCATCAGGGTGAGGCAGGTCGTGTCTGATAGCCGTCCTCAGACCGCATGCCCTCAGAGAATATTTACCTGTCCGACAGGCGAAGGGTCTTTTCACTTCACATTACAGTCACTTTGAGCGCTGAAATCAACTTCAAACAACTCTGCGCCTGACTTTGGGGGAAGGAACATCGTTCTCCGCCTCAGCGTGATTAGAGTGGCCACCGTTTCCAATTTTGGTCCGTGGGGGCGGGGGGGTTGACCAATCATGTTCATCCACTGACCTTGTGGCAACCTCGAGACAAGCGGCCCCTTCAAAGAGTGTGGCAACGGTCCAATGAGTCTGACTGTGTGTAGCTCTGTGGGGCGGCAAAGTATCGAATGAATATCTAACTTAATATCCGAGAGCAGCAAATGTCTAATGAAATATCTCGGTCAAATATCTCAAAGTGGGCAGAATAAAGATTTAGAGGGACACACATGAAAAATCTCGACCATGTGGCATCATGCATGTACATTCGCTGGCTCATCGGGGCAACTGGGGCAGCACGCACACCCCGTGTACACCTCTGCAGCATTACAAGGCGGCGCAGTCCATCTTGATGTGATTAATCAGTGCGACTGGATAGCTGGTGTGTGGTTGGGTTTGCAGCGGCAGAGGAAAGGTCCTTTCTGGGGGTGGACGGATCCTAATAGCCTCTGGCAGGGCAGCTATTGGAAACAGGTGGTCAGACTGAGGTCAGCTGTGGAGGCAGCGTCGAACAGCGCCGTCCCGGGTCCCAGTCCAACGCAAGAAACTGGTCCATACACAAATTGCAGCGTTAAACTATGAAGCACCTATTTGTTTTTATTTAGGAAATGTTGCTAAGCAGCCATTGATGTGGTGTTTCCTGAGGTCACCTGCCATGATGAACTTTGCATCTTGCGCCAACTATTTGGTCACTACCATTTAGTATACTTGTAGCATAACACATTTCACTTTATTCAGCAAATTTGACATATAGATATGTATATTAAATATTGGTATGGCCTGTAAAATATTCTGACCAATAAGTCTAAGTCAATAAGTATTTTTGCTCCTTAACTGTTCAGGATATTATAATAACATACAAGATGTGACATATGACATAAGACAAAACACACTAAGGCTAAATTTATTACAATATGAACTATAAATATTTAAAGGGATGATTCATATTCAAGATGATCCTAATACCTTCCCTGCTGTATCATCCCCATGTATATTTGTACACGCAGTCTCAAAGTATTTTATTGACATGAATTGACTTTGTGTCCTGTTGTGTTCTTCATTTACTAAAGTTGTAACGCAACATTCTCACCACCAGTGTCCTTAAGCACAGAGTTTTGAGTGTACAGCAACACTGAATGAGCTAATTCTGTAATTTCAAACTATAACATAACAAGTATTTAAAATTTGTAAGTACAAATAAATCAAGGATTAAAAAATGTATTATAAGAGATCATGATTGTGGATTCAGGTAAAATCAGGTCTATTAATGCAGGAGCTGCTGTATATTACATATAAAGTGTTGTTTCTTTATCATGGAGAGGTTTTAAGATTCTTTCAATTTTATATTAATATAATATTGCACCCTTTGGCCTGCAGTTGCATTTTTCACACTTCTGTTCTCACTTCTTTCTCCATTGTATGCACACCATAGCCCATGCTACGCTAACAGCAGCCACATGTTACACACCAAAGCATGGGCCCGAAATTTATTATAGCCAAATCTCTGCTCCTCTGTCCATGTAAAAAAAAAAAACAAAAAAAAACAACAACACATTTTCACTGATAAAAATTCACCGTCTGTCTCTCCCTGCTCTTTCACAGGTGCCCTTCCTTATCTGAGGCCTGAAATCGCCTGAGCTGAAGCTCTGGACCTTTGAGTGTACAGACATGGAAATCTTAACATTTTTCTGGACCAAACTTTTCTACCATGTACCAGGACTTGTTCATGACCGCAGGATTTTGTATTATTAATTGTTGATGAAGAAATGGACTAAAAAGAAGAAGAATAAGAAGAAAAAGGGACCATATGATGGAATATCAGACCAAAAACTGTTGACTGACTGTGAACATTGCTGCATCAATATAGCAGTTGAACAGCAGAGGCGTAAGCGCTTAACGTGGTTGGTTCGGTGGAGTTGTGACCAAACACCAAAAACAGCGACCAAACTCCCATGAGTGGACCGCGGCGGTCTCTCATCACGGACCGCCAGCCTTAGAGCTTGACACTTGAAGGAACGTGTTTACATAGCTGAGGGGCCACACCAATACATATATGAAATCCCATGTATCTCCAACTTAATCCCCAAAATTATATCTGCAGAAATTGTGTGTGTGTGTGTGTGTGTGTGTGTGTGTGTGTGTGTGTGTGTGTTGGGGGGGGGAAGATTTGTTGATTTAATTGCATTTATTTGAGATTTCTGCATCCCACACATGGAGAGAAATTCCAGGAGGAAGGAAAACAAACGTGAGCAAATGAATCTGGTGGGTTTTATGGTGTCAGAAAGTCTAATGTACACCACAGCTGTACTGCAGGGAAAGTTCATTCAAACATTCCTCCTCCCTCCTCCTCCTCTCTGTTTCCACCCCCCCACCACTTCTACTCTCGCTTTTCTGTCTCATTGATGTTTTCGGACGGTGAGGCGTGGATCCTGGCCTTTTGTACTTTTAGAGACCAACTCGGAGGAGGTCAGGGGGTGACTTTAGGGAAAGTGACAGATGAGAGAGCAGTAGAGGGCAGCGGAGAAGTGGCTATAAAGGCGAGGGTGGGGGATAGGCAAGATCGATCACAGGGTTTAAAGGTGGGAGAGAGAGAGAGAGAGAGAGAGGGAGAAAAAAAACCTTTAAAAAGATCCTCTCCTGGAGAGAAAAAGCCACCAGGTCACAAGTCACGACCGAGAGACACTTGAGAGAGCTAAGACTGAAGATAGCGACTCTCCCAGCTGACCAGAAGTGCAATATCATGTATCTCAGAGTCAACCTCACCATTAAAAAAAAAATTATGCCTCTGAAAGTCTTACGAAACACGACTCATACTCTGGATTTAGTTTGGATCAGTGGAACAACACATGTGCCTTTGAAGGCCTTTGGGTCCAAAATAAATAGGAAAGACTGTTGATATGGCTGTAATAGTAGACTGATGGGACCACATTTGTGAGGACTTAAATCAGCACATTGTCACGAGGAGAGGAATGGATCAAGGGAATAACAAAGTAAACAGAAAATGACCAGGAATAACAAAGCCAAAATTGTATTCTGTGTTGTTTTTTTTTTTATGTTTTGTTTCGCTTGGGACCTCTTTATTTTTATTTGTGTTTTATTGTCGTTGTTTTTGTTGTTTCCTATTTCCGCTTTTGAAAAAGTGATCCATTTTTCTCAAGCGTTCTGGACATATTTATTGTCACAATTATATTGTCTGTCAACCATGTCACTGTAGAACATTTCCACATTGTACAAGTGAGTGACAAACAATATCCATCTGTCTATGTTAGAATGAACCAGTCCTTTCATTCCTTTGATTACAATATTTTTTGTTATTATTTGACAAAGCGATGTGACATAATGTCATATGTACAAGCGCATTATCTCTACTATTTATAATAAAATAAAAAAAACTCTGAAAATAGCACCAGTTTTATTCACTTTTTTGTCCACCCAGTGATAATTACTAAATGGAGCCTTTGTATTTATTTTTGTCATGACTTGAGAAAGAGAAAGCAAGTGACTGTGATTCACTGTATAGAAGAATCTCGGAGACAAATATGTACTTTTGAAGGCGCTCATGTGAACCCTCCAACCAAAATAGGCCCGGCCAAATGGGGATCACCAGACATTAGATTTGACACAGAACACAACAGGCTTTCTCACGGATGGTTGTAAATGTTCAGACATCTGCATTGGTGTGTATTAATACCCCACTGACCCCCGCTCCTGCAACAAACTGACTTTTGTTGAACAACCTCTCAGATGAAGAGAACGCGCCTTAAAGCGTTTTGGACAAACAGCGTACCCAGCCCCTCCAAAAAACCTCTGCAACCCATCCACCCAGCAACACACACATGCGCGCACACACACAGGGCCCCCTCTGTGTGTGTGTTTGTGCACCACATGCATTCATACATTATGTTCATGTTCACATAGTGTTGTTTCTGTGTGTGTGCGTTCACGCAGCCTGGGGGTATTAAACCTAATTATAACATTCTTCTGATTAATCGTGTCTGCTTGTGGGGGCTTCTGGGTGGGTGTGTGTGTGTGTGGGGGGGGGGGGTGGTTGGTACTGTGTGCAGGCTGCGCAGCCGGACCACACAGTCTATAAATAAGGTCTAAGTCAATAACAACGTTAGGGATCACTCATAGTCTTGTCAGCTCTGTTTGCTAAGTCTGAATAATTCAGCCAATGAGAGGACACTGGGACGCACATGCCAACACACACACACACACACACTCTCTGGAAAAGTACAAGCAATGGCGTCTAATCACCTGTGGTGCGCACAAGCACTCCTGCAGATACACACTACAGCATGTATGTTGATTCGAGTGCGTGTAAGCACAAGTGCACACACACACACGCACAGTAACTGTTTGCTTTCTTAATCAGTCCGTACCATTAAAGATGAAGACAAATCACACCTGCAGAATTCCAAAGCGGAGACATTACTTTTATTAATGAAGCCTCCCCTGCACTGAAAAGCCTATTATTTCTTTAATACACCCCAGAGTGTAGTTAAATGGAACTATTTTAATGACATTTCATACTGTCAAATAATGACAAATCTTTGGATTGTTGGACGTTTGCCTGGAAGCCCAACTGCCAACAGGTCCACACACAGCTATATTCAAATGAATCCAAATTAAATAGGATGAATTTTTTTTCTACATGTACTTTTTCTTGCATTTCCACAAAGGAAAAAAAATTCTAAAAACTCAAAATAGATCACTGACACTTGTCAGGCACTTGTTAAGGAAGCAAATGGATTCAATTCGGATTTTTTTTTTTTTTTAATCTTGAAATCTTGGCACTCTTGTTCAGACCTGTGTGAACACCACTGCAGTTTTGTTATTATTGTCTGGGTTCCATTTTGATCATTTATATTATTTTTTTTTTTTTTGTTAAACATCATGAGAGCTGAGACTGTCGCACTGCGTTTGTCAGACTTCTGAGTGACTAAAACATTTCTGATGCTAAATCTTGTTACACACACGCACAGCAACTTGATCTTTGTTTTATGTTTTTTCATTCTACTAAAACACACACATACACACATCGAAGGACACACTCATATAGCCCCGTATAACCATGTGATCCAATAAGTCAAGTCTCAGACAACCCCCTGGGTTTAAGAATTTGTTTTTTTCCCCTCGGTGTTGTGATCCAACATGACCTCCAGATCATGCCAGCAGCTGCTTCTGTCATTCTCACTGTGTTCAATATGTGTGCGTTTGTGTGTATGTGTGTTTCAGAGACAATGTGTGAACCCTTTCTGATAACCTCTGTCTCTGTGCGCGCTATGGCTGCACAGAAGCGGCTATGTAGTTGGAGATAATCATGCATTTCACACACTGGCTCACTGTGTGTGTGTGTGTGTGTGTGTGTGTGTGTGTGTGTGTGTGTGGGAGATATTTATCATGAAAATCTGCCTCAAACCCAAAACATCCTGAAATCACTTTATCTATAAAAGGAAAGAAAAACAATCAAACAATATTAACCAAGTTGGTTAGAAATGTTGCAGAAATGTCCTCCAGCATAAATAAAGGAAAATAAATAAAAATAGCACACTAAGTCTGTTCTTACATAAATATATATTCATAACAGAATATTTTCCTTCTTTCATTCTTCTTTAATAAACTACTTGATGAGTTAGATACAATTTTTGAGTCACTTGTGGATAGTAATGATGTTTTTTTTATCTTGATGTTTGATAAAATCATATCAGGACCCATCTCTAACAGCAGCTGTCTCACACTTGTCTATACTGTTAAACTAAAAGGAAACTGGCGCTAATTTTTCTTTTTTCTTTGAATTCATTCAAATTGTTTTTGCTACATTTGGATGGAAACCGTCCTTTATTGTTTTTCTAAGCCATTTCGTTTCTGTGGGCTCACTTCTATTTTTTTCCAGATATAACTTTGGCAACCGGTACTTAACTACATGTCACTCCACAAAACATTCGATCAGGCCGCGTTCTCCTCACAGGAGGTCGCCAGGTGGAAGGAAGTGTTTGGGGGATGTCTCTTCGTTACACCCCCAGCTTTGTCATACAACCTCTGTACACACATTTAACCCCTGACACTCCCCAGTGTTCACACACTCTGTCATCACAGGTTTTGGCTGCTGCTGACCTGAGCACTAACACATGCTGGGGACAACTTAACCTCTGGACCTCCGGACGGAAAAACACAACGACAGGGGAGAAGGAGGGAATCTACGAGGGCTGGGGGGGTGCAAAGGATGATGGGTGAGAGAGAGAGAGAGAGAGATTGGCAGTCACAGGCAACAGATGATCCACAACTGTAAATTGATACACTCCCATCATCACTCATTTGTTAAACATTCAGTCTCATCTCCGTCTGCTCACTAATGTTTTTTGTCATGTAAAAAGCTTGTGCGAACTACAGTTGGTCCATAACATGTTTCTACTTCAGCTTATTTGACTTCCTTCGGGTTGAATACACCACTCCGGGGCTTTGCAGAACCTTTCAAAACCCATTAGTACAGGCAACCCCCCCTGCCTCAGAAGAAAAGGATGTTGGTTTAGTTTTAAAAACAACACCGTTTTTACTCAGGTGACTCTGGAAGTTTGACATTTTGGGGCTACAATGTTTCCTCCCTGCGACCGAAATGTGTTTTGTGTTTAAATAATTAATTTTTTTCTCTTCTTCTCGTCTGAGCTGAAACTATATTAAAATGCTTTCTGGCTCTTCAATTCTACCTTATAAAGATGGCAGCGTTTAATAGTCAGCCTACTATTGCACTAATCTATATCAACAAGTACCTGACGGACCGCCATGAAACTTTGAACCAAGATTCATGCTCCTCAGAGGATGAAGCCTGTTGACTCTGGTGATTGATTGATCCCAATGTTTCCTCTCAAGCCTCTCAACATGTGCTCTCTTATTTCTTTATTACACTTATTTGTGCTATTGTATGTTGTATGTGTATATATTTAATGGCAATTTCTGGATATGTTTTCTTGGGAGAGGACAAAGACGTTTCCAGGTGGACATGAAGTCAACTAATCAGTCAAACAAATATCTCACCCTGTTTATGAAATGGATTGAAGAAGATTAATGCAAACAACTTTTGTTGGTTCCTTTAGTGTCATAATGAAGTTGTGATTTTAATCTATCCAAAAATGTGGTTATAATAAGTATTTGAAAACTTACACCAGCTGTCGTTGTTCTTTTTACTTAGTGCCATTTAGCAAATGTGTGCTAAACTATGTGTGTGTGTGTGTGTGTGTGGGTGAAGACACATACTTGCTTAAGATCAGGAAACTAGCATGCTGATAGCTTCTATCTGAGAAAACAGCTGTGTCCAGGTACAGCCCTTACAAAGTCCATTAGTCTGATGATTAACGCTGTTTTATCTCAACATATTTACTGCTCTAACGCTGCAGTTGGCCCTTGGTAATAAATAAACTGTCAAGATTTACTTTGTATGAACTAAAAGGGGAACAAAGAGAAATACTGCAGCCACCAAAAGGAAGATTTGCTATATGTGAACAAATGTGAATAACTCACTTCTGACTCTGATTTTTTCAAATGCCTCTTTAGTGAGTCTGCCAGTTTGTCTATCGGCTGTTTGCTGCCACACAGGATACCAGAATTGGTATCAAAGTCAAGGTATTAGTACTGATATCAAACAATCCTATTCTTTGTGCAAGCAGCTTTTTCCAAACCTTAAGTAATTCAATTATTAAACAGTGTCTAGCCGTCATGTGAAACTGCATGTCATGTGAAGACTTTTCAGCAAATGCATCAAAAAACGGTTGATGTCACACTACGAGGTCCTCTAGTAATTATAACGGGAGCAAGGCGGGAAGTCATGTGAGGTTTTTACATCCACAGTGTCACCCCTGGCCCTAGTCAGGAGGTCAGGGTGTACTATGATGTTATTTAGTGTTTAGTGTTACCATTACTGTTACACAACTTTAACTATGTGTGTATCTGTGTAGAAGTACTTCTTATTGAGGAAAAAAAAAACAAAAACAAAAACAAAAAAACTCATTATGCCAAAAACTATGATCTTCTTCCTAAACTTGTCTGGTTGTTTTTGTGCTGAAACCTACCAAAAACCTTTACCACAGCACAGCTACATTGATATTGGATTAGTTATTTATTTTTCAGCAGTTTTTCAAACCATATCATCAAGTAGCTTAGGAAATGCTTGCATGAGTGAACAACTTATATGGCTATTTAAATTGGTTCAACTTTTAGAGCTCAGTCACGACAAACAGTTGGCTCTGGTGCACGGAGACATCAGTGAGTCCTATCAGCGTGAACTAAAAGGTGCTAAAGCGGCGTGGACAGAAGCAGTTGGGAGATGATAACAGACGCGTTTGGGATAGTTCTTGGAAAACAGTTTATTTTAGCATCGACATTGGAAACATGAAGAAAAAGCTGCTTTGGCCAACAAACTGTCCAATACCCCACCCCGTGGACTCCATATGGATGTTTCCAGTGTTTGCACTGTTTACGCTAAGCTAAATTAAGAATATTCTGGCTGTGGCTTAATTAGTGGATGGACACATGGGTGGTATCAATCTTTTCCTTCAGCTCTTGGTGAGACAGCGAGTCGGTTTATTTTCCAAAAGAAAACTATTCCTTTATGACAAACATTTATTGTAGTTGCTTCAAGGACAGATTCTTCTGCCATCCAATCTGTAAATTTAGCCATCAGGAAACCTTTGACATAGGTGGAATTGAATGCCATGACCTGAGTCCAAGCAAATTGCAGCCGCCATTTGTGACGGAGGAAACTACCAGCCTACTTTTGAAGTGACAGATTTTGTGTACGAGAATCACTTGCAGGGTAAAACCTGTGCCAACAGACTGTTTTGACAGCAGTGGAGCCAAGCAAAAATTCCCAACAGAAAAGGTAAGACTGACTTGATTCTTTTTTTTTTTTTTTTTTTTTTTTTTGGAATCACATGATGAGAGAGAAATGACGTGAGGGAAAGAGACAGAGCAGGCATAAAGGATTACAGACAACAATATGTACAGTGTTTTTTTTTTGTGTGTGTCAGTGGAAGTTACAGTATGTGTGCTTGCATGTGTTTCTCTGTACAGGAAAAAGTAAGGCAGACAGTGACGCAGGTCAGAGATAAAGGGGCGGGACAGACAAATTCAGACAAGGAATTTTGAAGAAATGACGGCGATATTCTGCTCTCTAACTCGCAACGATCGTTGGGCGGTCCTTTGCTCAGAGCCCATCACATGTCCTGTGTGTATAATGTGTGTGTGAATAAATTGTCGGAAACAGGACGGTGACTTCAGGGCCTCCTGCCTGCAGCACCTTCCTCAACTCACAGGACCAGCAATAACATCACAGTACAATAATATTCCACAAATAATCTCAACAAAAGCAGGTGACGCTATTGAGAGTTGATTGCGAGCACAAACAGGAGAGCACTGAAAACATTGCAAGTTAAAACAGACTTCTTAGCAGGGGTTTGTTTCTGCCTAATCCCTCCTGACAGTCATCTGGACCAACAGAGAGACATGTGTCGGCAAACTGAGCTCATGTGGATTTACTTCTGTCTGATACGACGTTAGCCATGACTCAGTTTAAAGCAAGAAAGCAGCAACTACCCATATCTGTTTTCCTACTTTTACCTCCCACTGATGATCCATTTGTTGTTATTTTTCCTGGGAGAAAAGAAAAATCTACTGGATAACAGGAAGGGATTTCATCATGGGGACTGCATTGGGCAAATCAAATTGACAACAAATTTAACTGTTCTTATAAAGTATGTTAGCGTAAAGGAATAGTTTAGCTAAATTTCCTTTGCTGCTGGTTTTATTGCAGAGCTGAGAGCAGCGCAGCAATTCAATCAGCCCCTTCATCAGTCAACACAAATGACTTAACGTTGAGCCAAACGCTTGTAAAAGGACCTCAGAAGATGCATATCACTGCCAGGTATGAGCAGGGCTTGATTTCTGTATGCTGAGTTTTCCCCTACAGTCGGCAGCTGGTTAGCTTGGCTTAGCATAAAGAGTGGAAAGAGGGGGACAGAGCTAAGCTAACAAAACCTGTCCACCCGCACCAAGCTACATCACCAGGGGTGGAGAGGTATCTATCTCATTTTCTAGAATACTGTTTCTTTAAAAAAACTAATGTTATTACATTATAAGTTAGGACTGATGTATCATCCAAAATATAATAATAAAAGTGTTGAAATGGCCTCCATCCTCTCTCACCTGTTACCTCTTTACTGCATGAACTTTGCTTTTTCATCCTTTACGTCCAAATGTCTTGAGAATAAATCTGGTTATGAAACGTAATATTCAGTGTCTTCCTAACCTGCTACGTCTCTGCTACCTCCATGTGTGTGAGTGGAGACAGGTGTGCTGGAGTCAGAGCATACCTCCACAAGCTGCACTACAGCCCCACAACCAAGTCCTCCATAAATCCTCAGCCACTTCCAGCCTGCCAGATCCCAGACTCTGCTTAGCATCAGCATTGCCAAGCTTTAGGCCAAATTTGTCACAAGGTTTTTCTGCTCAGTGTTCAGTTCTTGTTGCACACCCTGTTCTTCTGACTCACTCCTTACCAGGTACAAAAATGAGTTGGCAAAGTGATGCCAATGCTGGAGCGGCTAAAAGCTGTATTCTGTCTACTGGCAATCAGGAGCCATCATTGGTGGTAAAATGAACTTAATTTGTATCTAAATCAATGTAGAAATGTCTTCTTACTTGGTTTATTAGCTAAGTAAACATTTTTTTAATGAGTTTACGGTCTCAGTCTCTAGTTTACAGTCTTCCTTTCTCAAAGGACGCCTCCATTGAAAGGAAGAGAGACCACTAATCAGCGTAAGCCTGAGGGTGCTACCATGTGACGGACCGTACCACCCAGTCAGATCCACCTCTCACTCCTCCTCAGCCCCACCTTCTCTTCCAAATGTGGCTTCTTCAGGTTTCAAAAGTAAAATGGCAACAGCTAAATTTGACACTGGAACTCCCAAACTGATGGTTGATGTTGGCGTCAGATCCGTTGGGTTGACTTCATTTTTTTAACTTTTAATTTGTTAACTGAGTAGGTTAATTCATTTATTTTGACAGTTTATTTATGTTTGCAGCCTGAATCCACTACTGCACGATCCTACTGTTAGTGCTGCCACATTTAAACCAGTAGATGTCTATATTAATATGACAATCCATCTTTTATGTCCAGGGACTATGGGGAGTGGCTGACATGGATATGGAGTCCATGATCCATCATGACTCACACTGTTTTATTTATGAGAGAATGACCATGTGACTCATCTGGGACACATGCATAAAAAAGACACACAACAAACAACCATTATGCAACTCTCTTCAAAACAGAAAAATAGAGGCTTTCTGGGAAATCCTGAGCCGAATACAATGCATTATGGGAAAGTAAAATAATACTCTAGCAAGCGTGAGGATCGTTTGGACATTCTGCCAACTCATTTTAGGTTCTGACAATGTGAAATGACCAAACAGTTTATCTAAACTAACCAATCATGGGATTTTTTTCAGCGTGGAAAGATCTGGTGTGAGTTGAGGACTTAAAACTTAAAAGGACTTATTAAAACTTCGCATGCTGTTAAGTTATGCTCCTACTTGTCAGACCTGACAACCTCTAATCTATATTTATGCCAAGTGTGATCAGTAAATCACAAGAAAACAAAAAGGGGAAAAACACCATCTCATTGAAAGAAGTCATCCCGCAGTGTTTTTAGTTCAGAACAGTCATATCGTACAATGCACAGAGCTGTAGAAACAGTGTGCTTCTTTGTACAGCGTCTTCGCCCGTAGCATGCCACATTGTCACATCAGCAGCAATTCATGCCATTTATCTGCCTTTGTCGTCTCATCTGTGGCTCTGTGGTGTTGCAGTGTGATGACAGGGGGAGCTCCTATGGGTGCATATCTGAGGCTCTATAAGTTCCTCACGGCTTCGGGTTGTGCAACAGAATCGCCTTCAGGTTACATGGCCAATGCAGTGAGGTTTGGCCGGGAGTCTGAGGCCCGACTTGGCAGCTCTGCGTTTGCGGTTACGTCATGTTGTCGAGTGTGAAAGTTGAAAAGACAAAAGAAAGTAAGCGAGTGATTACGATGCAGTTATTTAAAGGGAAGAAAAAAGAAATCAATCACACAAAAGAAGGGAAAGGTGGTTGCGGTATCCACACACATCGTTCCATAACTGGGGCGGCGGACGGGGTCCATGGCGCTCTGTCAAATTGATAATCCCTGAGGGGGAAAGACAACGAGGGCTCTGCAGGATAACTCCCACGTCCAAGAACAAGCAGAACTCTTGTAAAGTGAACTGACGGATGCAGGGGATTGTACCTACTCAGAGAAGCAGTGTCTCAGTAGAACTTGTCTGTCAGCAGGGGGGCCGCCTCAGAACTGGGAGGTATGCTCAGTCTTTTCTGGAGAGAGGTATGTGATGTAAAACGGTGGAAGTGGAATAGCAGCTGAGGCTGTCCAGCGCTCATGAATCAGGCTGAGGCACCGTGAAGGAGGGCCCTCATAGGAGCCAGATGGGCCCTTGGCTCAATACTGGCAGGGATGAAAGAACACACACACACACACACAACTATATACAAGCTGGATGGGAACAAACGAGCTCTTATATGCTCTGCAGATACTCGGAAATACAGGCGAAAGTAAATACGTGCATTTAATATAAAACCATTTAGATTTATACACATGCATGATGTGCACATAACACATATGACAGAAACAAATACACAGCACTCACACTGAGCCTTGTGTTTATTTTTTTGGTAAGAAAAACACAAATGGCGCCCTAAAAGTGACATTAGCCAGTTGAGACTCATACAAGTTATTACTGATTCCATCAATACAGACTAAAATTAACTGATAAAAATAGAGTGTAATAATAGGTAAAGTTTAGATTCTTTTTCATTTTAACTTCAAATCAGTTGGTAAAACAAACAACACCCCTCTCTTTATCAGTAATCAGCCAACTATTCTAAAGATTTTATGTATATTTCTATGTTTTTATTTTTATTTATTTTCCTGCTGCCTTTGCACAATATTGTCCTTTATTTCCTTCGTAATGTTCCCTATTTTCCTCCCTTCCATGGATACTGATTGATCCAAGGTGTGTTTGAATGTGTGCATGAATTTGGCCAATTTCATTTGCTATTTCCAGTTCGAGTGGAAATGGCAGAAATTTGAAGTAAACTCATGAAAAGGTTTTTAGGCCTTATTAGCCGAGCTGGACAATCTGATGTAGTAACAAAAGTGAAATGCAACATGTCAAAAGAAATGAGTTGGCATCAGGTGAATGCTGAAGGAGAATGTAACAATCATCAACATGAAATGAACAGAAACGACATATTCCTGTCAATTTTTCTACACTTGTGCTCTTTGATTGAACCATCTCATTGTGCCCTGTTTCAATAATAACTTCGTGGCACCCAAATTTTCCTCACCAACTCAAACTCCAGATTTTCACCAGATCTCTTTGAAAATCTGGTTGACATTTTCACTACATTTGGACAGAAAGGCAGCTTCTGGCAGAGCCAAGCAGATGTCCAAAAACATTGGTAGCTGAAGACATTGGGTTGTTGGCCGACTTTGTTCCACATATTTACACATCTGGACAGATTAGGACTGTTATCCTGAGGCAGCGGGAAGATTTTTTTGTGTTCATGCCAGAATTGGTCCAGATGTGGAAGTAGCATCTGACAATCCTGCTGTATGTGGGCCAGATTTGGACCCTGGAACCAAGTGAATACGGGGCCAGAAGAAAACAATCGTGTGGTCCAAGTAAATATGAGTGCAGCTAAGTATTTGTGATGAAACTATGCCTTGTAATATAGACGTACAAACAAAAAGCTAGCTAACTGCTATCTAAGAAATATTGAGATTAGGTTGATTGAAATTATGAGAAAAAAGAAAAAAAAAAAATCCTAACATTTCCTTAGATTGTAAACAGTTAAAAAGTGACCATAAAGTCAAAACACTTGAATGAAGATAATTTCTCACCGTCTTTGTCTTGTCTAACTTCCTTTTTAAAATTCAAACTTTAATAGTTTTTTTTACACACTATTAGAAGAAAGGTGAAAAAAATCTATTAATAAAATATTTGTTGGAACAGTATAATATTGTTATGATGGCTCACATGAAGGAAGAAACTTAAGAGAGGTAAAACAACAAAAGACAAGACGAGGGTGCAGTGATCTATAAATGCAACTGATACTCTGCCCTCATATTATTTCAGCAGGTCAACTTTTCAATGGGGCCTGAAAAGTGTATGTTTGCCACAATGAATGGTTTCCTAAAGCCCATCATCCCTGTCTGCTTGACTTAAGTGAGACAGACTGTGACTGATTTCAACCCATGGTGAACCCATATGATCCAAGTTTATGGGCTACAAAAGAGACGGGTCCAGGAGAAAAAGCTGTGGTTTATGGACTCGGATAATTATGGAGATTCATGTGACGGGTTTGCTGACCCACACAAGAAAAGAAAAGAAGAAGAAGAAGAAGAAGAAGAAGAGGAAAAAAAACTGAGAAAGACACTAATAACTTTACAGTTAGTAATTAGTAAGTAAGTAGTAGTAAGTAATTAGTTAGTAATTCCTAACTGTTTGATAAACTCAGCACACAACCTTGTAACTTTGTAAAAATTAAAAACTTCAACTGCCTCTTGGCTAAAGGTATATTGAGACATTTTTTGCATGGCTATCATAATAAAATCATCCATTCACAATTCAAACACGTGAGCAATGATGGTAATGTATGATGAAGACATAAAGTACTTACTTAGTATACATTTTTAATCTCATTTGTAACGTTTTTTTTTTTCCCCAAGTTCCCATCTCTACACACTTTTTAATTTTCCAGCAAATATACCCACAAACCGCACAGACATGAGTTTGTGCGTAATAGTAACAACAATAATAATTATTATTATTATTCTCCATAAACATCTGTGGCTGCTAAAGATCAAGTTCATAAACATTTCCATGATTTTATCCGCTGCCTGCTGTGGGCCTGTCCGGAGCAGTGTGCTGCAGTCTCATTCGCTGTAACTGCTAATCATTGTCTCCCAGAGGAATACACTGCTTTCAAATACAACCTCTTCGACATCTATCAAATTGCTGTGGCAGGATTTGGTTTTTGCGGTGTCACGTAGCCAATAAATCCAATCCTCATGAAGCCAGAACAAAGGAGCGATAATTATGAACAGATAGTAAATGAAAGCTCTCACATGGAAAAGGTTGCGTCACACTGGACAGATGCTCGGCCACCAAAAATATTCCAGAATACTTAAAACCAAGTTAAAGTCTGCAAACAAATGTGACAATTCATGCAGCAGTGGGAAAGGGGGGATTTATTACCAGTAACAACGGAAAAGAAACAAAATTGCAAAGTTGGTTCAAGTTTGGCTCAAACTAAAGATCCAATACAAACAAAATAAAACAGTTCACTGCCTGAGGTGCGTTCAGATAAGGTCCAAGTGTCAGTTTTGAATTTCTGACTTTTGCTGCCTTCAAGTACTGTTTTTATTAGTAAACAAGTAAACTTTTTATTAAAGTTCACTGGACACAATTAAATGAATGAAAAGTTTCTATGGAAAGGTAGAAAGAGCAAACAAGCAATGGGGAAAAACCCCAAACATTATTATAATTCACCTCAGCCTTTATCACTATCATTCACTGGCCATGTTTCCATTTTGCTTATTTTCCAGAGAGGAAAGGAATTCACTTTTTGAAATGTGATTATTTTGGTTTATTTTTGCACAAACTTGTGATATGTGCAGTCTCTAATTTTATCTGTTACATGTGGACTGTATAGTCAACAAATATTTATGAGGGTCATCCTGCAGGAGGAAATTCTGATTTCATTTCATTCATTGATTGAACGCGTCTTCACGTGTGATTATCGGCATTCTTCCAGGAGTCTAAAGTCAATTGAGAGTTTATTTTTTAACTAGACAGCTTCAATTACTTGTTTTCAAGTTTAAAATTACACTGAATTCTAAATATTATTAACAGCAGCATTCAATTCAACTTACCAAAAAAATAAATAAAAAAACAACAACCAAAAAACAAACACAACCTCACCCCCAACGTAGCATTGATAGAATCCATTGTGCTCTACATAAGTATACCTGAACTCTATTGAATCTGATCAATATATTTGGTTTGCTTTGGTCTTTTTTCGCCCTTGGAGAAGGAGAATTACAAGAACACTGAAGGCAGCACCATTGACAGAGGTTTGTTTCTCACTGCAGAGGACATACACTGCTGAACACAGACCTCTGCTGGATACTTGTTGTAAATACTGACACAGAAATGTGACCTGTGACAGCTCTGGTCATGGGTGCAGGAAATGATGGTTGTCTATGAGATTATCCTGGTGAAATCCAAACATAATGTTCTAATAATACTCCAAAAAGCACTTTGAAGTTGAACTGCTCTCATGAACAAGGTGGGACTGCAGTTTTCTTGTATTATACTTTCATAAAGTCACAAGAGACGGTTTAAAAACTGGCCAGGATCAAAACTATAGAACAGAATGAACCAGCATGTCCTGACTTTCCATCTCTAAAGCTGAGTCAAGCTTTAAAAACACTCCAATGGTTCCCATAATGTAATTACAGCCATCTCCTTTTCTCTTCTTTCAGATTTATGACTGATTGGTAATGTAGGCTAACACAGATGCCGCATGTTTCATGATAAGATAAAGCTCAGACATGTTCAGTCATACATGTTATATGTTAAAGGGAAACAGTGAGATCCTTAACTAAATGAGCTGAATGATGTTGACCTCCTTCAGTTTAACTCCTCTATTTGTTTTGATGAAATTGACCAATGCACAGGCCACTACAATGGTAGTTTAGTCTACTTTTAACCACATTATTACTCATTGATTGTGTGTTGAAGAAAATTTTGGACTTGTATGGCTGATTGACATTTCAATCAATGTGAAAAAAAAAACAAAAACAAACAAACAAAAAACCCCCCAAAAAACTTTTATTTGAATTGAGCTGCTCTATGAAGTCTCTGATTTGATTATTTAACAAAGTTGAGATAATCAAGCCATTTGCTGATACCTTTGTTATAATTTGCCACCTTCCTGCATCACTCGGTCACACACTGGCTATTCCTTCCTAAATATAAGTCTCATTACAGCATAATGCAGTGTCCACCAGATAGCATGCACACACACTCCTTTACATCTGTTTCTACATGATGTCCCTCCATCTCTCATAGCAGGGCAACATTTTAAGGAAAAGCCCACTAGGTGGCAGAAGTAGCCTGCTGATGGCTGCAGCTGATGAACCCATTAACCCCCACTTTCCACCCCAGAGTGAGAGAATTCCCCCCCTCGCCAGCACTGTAACAGAGATATGAGCCTGTCTTATGCTGTTTTAACTCTGACATGGTGTACTGCTTGACTGGGCTTTGGGCTGATAATCTATTTATGTGTGTGTGTGTGTGTGTGTAGATATGGGAATACGTCTGTAGGATGAGGTAAGTTGTCAAGAGTCTGCGATGGCTACATTTTTTTCCCATGCTCCTTAAAGCATGTGCACACACTTCCACCCACCCACACACACACACACACACCTCCTAGCTACATGTATGTATGTGTTGGTGTGTGTGTTGCTGTGGTCTCCTGGGTGCCGAACCCCAGAGTGCTAATGCTCTACCTGCCTCTCATTAAAAATGTCCAATTTGAGTCCAGCCATCTGCACCAGCTGGTTGGCAAAACCCACGCCAACCGTTTGATGTTGGCGAGGAGCATGGCGATGTGCTCACGATGGTGTCCTGACACCACACCTAAAGAGACCTTTCTGCTTTGTAGTTTGTTTTTTCTTTTTTGAAAAACCTGAGAAGAGTACTGATGTTTTCATCTAGACTGGCAGGCTTATTGAGAACCTAGGTGGGCTTGGATGGCATCGGGGAAAGGTACTTCACCAAGGTCTGCACAGTTTGAGCAGCCTGAGATGTGCCGGATTTGTCTTGGCAGATGCTTAAACGGAAAGTGGAAGAGGTGATGTAGCTGTAAACAAAGGGGAGGGGGGGAGCAGGGGGAACTAGGCTGAAAGCACAAATTGTCTCCATGTCACTGGGCTGCAGCCAGAAAATCTTTCCATAACCCGTAAGCATCTCTGCCAGAGCTTCAATGAGAAGTGTCAAAAATGTAATATCCTCTTATCGTATTAACAGGAGATACAACAAGGTCTTTGTATATTGCAGATTTCTACATTTGTAAATAACATCAAAAGATCACTTCAACCAAATTACAAACAAGGACACAGACAGACACCAACTCCTGTTTTAGGTTTATGTGCACAGCTGCATCGCTGCCACAAAGGGCATTTTTTAACTCCTTTTTACTTTTTAGTGATCAGACTTTTCATGACGGCCAACATTTAGACAGACAAACTTACAAATGCACACTCACAGCTATGAGCAACTCAGATTCGACAAATAACCCAATGTGCATGTCTTTGGATGTGGGAGGAAGCCTGAGTACCTAAACCATCTTACTGTGAGGCGACATTTCTAACCACTGTTCTACCATGCCCACTATGGTTAGATATTATGCACCTAATTTAAACCAGTTTTCAGTCATACTGCATGTAAACGAACAGGCTGGAATCAATATTGGTGCCTAATGTGTCTGAAATATGTATATATAAAAATATATTTCCATACACGTTTCCTATTTCATGAAAGACATATCAGCAGCATTCAATTCAACTTACCAAAAAAATACATATGTACATTCATGTACATATCATGTACATGAATGTTGATAGAATATAATTGAATAGATAAAAAGTGAAGTGGTGAGGCAGCAGAGTTTGAGCTGAGGGTTTCTAACACAGGTAAAGGAAAGTCCAGTAAAAAAAAAATATTTGAAATATTCAGCAGAAGGAGTGAGAGAAATGCTGTTCACAGTTTTCTAAAGGACTATTTCCTCAGGGGAAAGCAATTCCATTGAAAACCACACAGAGGAAGTGAGTGGATTGTACAAAACACCATATAGAAGGATATAGAAGTGATATAGAAGGATAGCATTGGGTGCAGGTTTCAGGTCATTGGTGGCACCTGTGATTTACCCTCAGGTGGGGCTAATCGTCCTGAGTGGGAGGGTATATATGGAGGTTGTTTGGATGTGTGACTGCAGAGAGCCAACACCCCCATTTGGCTTACTGCGTGAATCAGGGTTTTGGTGTGTTTTTTGAGTTGAATGTCTATGAGGAGGTCCTCTGTGCTTTTTATAACCGCTCCAGTGACTCCCACTTGTATTTATTTTGAGTCCCATTGTTTTTGGTTTATCATTTTGATAGAATTTGTAGGCAGCTGTGGGATATTCCCCAACAACCTTTTTAGAAAACATGGGACCCCTTTTAGTTCGGGTGGGTGCAGTAAATTTTTTTGTTTTCCAGTTTGTTCCACCTGTCATTCAACTTTTTTTGATTTCATATCATTGTCATCTTTTCACCTGTGATGTTGGCCAATACTCTAATAAAGAGGCGAGTGAAGTGAGTTACACTGGGCTTAGCTTCACTAAATCCCTGGCTGCAAGATAACAAACCATGCCCTCATGTTTTTTATCACCTGTATTTGTGTCAGCAACACCTCCCCTCGGAATAAGAATCAGTCAGCAAGTACTTTGGCCTGCACTAATGCTGGCCTGTGGGGCAGGCGGTCTGTCTGAGGGAAATATGACGAGGTTGCCTTTAGATGTCTGCGAGGTGGGTAAACATGTGCTCAGAGATACTGCATTCGGGTAAATACACCCACAGGCGCTGGCTGACACATGGTTGAGCTAATCCTGCTTTCAATCTCTTCCTCTCCCTCTCCCTCTCTCTCTCTCTTCTGGCTGCTCTGCTGGGTCGCTTCATCATCTCCCACACTTTGAAAACAGAAGTGCACAAACCAGACGATCTAAATGAGGACGGGTGGAGTGTTGGGAGGCAGCGTTTTAAACGCATGTAATGGCTGACTCTCCATCATGTGCAGCCTCTTAGGGCCTGCGAGTTGCCAGACTTGTGCTGCAAAAGGCCAACCGAAACATAATGATGAATTAATCATTCCTGTTCCTCTCCGTCTCTGCTCTTTTTCAAACCACAACCTCTTTCTGTTCTTTGCCTCAATCTATACTTTATCCTTCTCTCTTTGCAGAGTCTTTCTTTTTGCACCCCCTCTTTCTTACCTCCATCATTCCCATCCATCTCTCTTGCAGCTTAAATCCCTCTCTTCCTCCCCTGCAGCATGCTGGTACTGATGTGTAATGTTGACCCACTTTATCTGACGGGAAGCAGGGCAAAAAAAAAAAAAAGAGTGAGGGAAGGAAAGACTTCACATCTCTTCTCCTCTTCCTCATCTCCCTCTCCCCCCTCCACTCTGCTGCTCATGTCCCACACTGCAGTGTTTAAGGTAAATATTTTTACAGCACCACTCATCACAAGGCCTTCTGGGACGGCCCTCCCCACCCTTACAACCCACTCTCACCATGAGATCAAATATTCATATGCCCTCTCGTCATCTCTCTCCCTCCTCATCTCTCCATTACCCAGTGTGTTTAACCCCCCACCACCACCACATCGTGTCATCTCTCGTTCTGTCACTCCCACTCATGCTTTTTCGCCCTCATGTTTTAAATTTCCATACTTCAACTCCCATATCCCTCCACCCATACCATACTCTCCATTCCCATGTTAGCATATGTATGTGTGTGAAATGGATGGGTCAAACTTCCCATGCAGTTAGCATATCATGTGGGAGTGATGTACACAGTCTATTCCCTCATGTGTATTTCAGTGGGCTTTCTGCTAAAATGGTAAAAGAGCTGTTCAACACAAAGCGATGCGCACGTGATGACAAAGCTAAACTGATCCATTATAATGGAGAGCAGAGAACGGATGCACAACTTCCACTTGTCTTCCCTCCTCAGACTCCAAGAGCATCCCACAATCTTAACTACCACTTGTTTGTCACTCACCCTCTACCTTCCTATTAAAAGCACCTGCAGATGCTAGTAAAGTCAGCAGACCACATAGAAAAGGCAAAAACAGTGAGTATGCACAATTCAAGTCCAACAGCAAGTTTTGCCCTGACAGGCTTGTCAGCTTTGTGAGGTGAACTGAAGATGAAGCAATAAAGTCACAACAATGGCATTATAGAAATTACCTATACTACACTTCAACATGATGTAATAAAGAGTTGTATTTCTTCAGAAACAGAGAATTCATCCCTGGGGGAGAAATACTGCTGTTTGGTAGCTTATCTTCCAACAATTAAGGATTTGTAAAGTGTGATGGCAATTACTTACAACAGCACTTTACTGCTAACAGCTGATGGTGATGCAAATGAATACAAATTTAATAAACAAACTACAAGCTCTCTTGCAATATTAACTAAATGCACAACCTCAACTATCGAATTGAGGTGCCTAATTTGTTTATTTAGATTTCACTGGGCTCACCATTTTGCCGTTTGAATACACACTGCATGTAAAATCAAGCAGGAACAACTTGTAGCTTATGGGGCCATTTTAAAAATACATCAGTCATATTAAAGCGAAGATATAATATTAATTTGAGCTTATTCAAGGGATGAACAGCCTTACAAGGAGCAACACAGACTGTAGTATAGACAGATTTCAACAAACACAAGTCATCTTTTTCAACCACTCAATATTTTCCGGTAACGCCACCGTCGCCATTATTCCGCCATGTTTACCAACATCATAAACCAGCAAAATCAACAAAGGGGATTTCTCTCTTACCTTTGAATGAGTTCTCTTTTCAGTCATTTTTAATCCATCTTTTCCACGGATGAAAAAAATAGTCCAAAAATATTCCACGCTTTGAACGCTGTCGTTTTTCGTCGGAGGTCGGGAAACGTTTGAACCTGCTGACCGGAAGCGAGTGTTTTCCTAACCGGATGTAGAGGAAGTTAGTGAGATATTGTTTAAAAAAATAAATGAATAAATAAAATAGAATCCCACTAGTTAGATTAAGTTTGAAGAAAAGATGACGAGTTTACTGCTGAACGGACAACTTTGGTTGTTCGTTTTTCACTTAGCGAGTGCTCGAGTTAACTGAAAGTTAGCATTGGTGGCTAACGTTAGCAGGTGGCTAATGTCCGAGTGAAGCCCGGCAGGCGAGCTTCTGATGGGCGAGTGTTTTCATTTCATTATTTTTATTTAAGTCAACAATACAAATTATAATGTCAGTGACTGTGTGAAACACGGTGGCCGGTTCTGGCGCTTTTGTGTTGGTTTTGTTTTATGTTGTTGTGTAGCTAAAGAAGCTACCGAGCAGTGTTAAGTAGCTGTTGTGGTGGTTCGAGTCCGGGACCAGAACTGTACCGGTTGTGCCAGCAAAGTTGACATTTTCAGCAATGCATATTTTTTAGTTTGATTTGTTTTTAAATGGCAAAAATACCAACCCAAGAGATGAATGGATCTTTTTTTTTTTTTTTTTTTTTTTTTTTTTTTTTGCATGCACATTCTTGTCTAATAGTGTGTTAGTGAAATAAGTATAAAAGAAGTCAGTCTGCATAAATCTGGTGGTGCCATAAAATAACTATTGACATCTATGTTGGGATATTTTGGTGGGGATTCTTAGTGTTCTGTGTATCCTTAGCCTCTCCTTCCCATAGGAACACCCTTTTGAGAACAAAATTTCAGACCTGGCTGAGGATAAAAAAGCTAGAGACTCACAGAGTGTGTGTGGGAAAGAAATGGGGAGATTTGAAGAGAGAGATGGAAGTCAGATTGGTGGAGGACAGAAGAGCACGTGGCCAACCTGCCTCCCCTGGCTCTCCCTCTATGAATATTTGATGCAGGGGACTAAAACTGGCGCCGTGAACTCTGAAAAAGTGTGACAGCTGAAAATTCTCAGTGGAGAACGGCTTACAACAGAAGCAAAACGCAGGGAGAGAGCTGCTGCCGTGGGAGACGTCTGAGAGGAGAAAGAAGATGGCACGTGAGCGTGTAGAAACATGGCAGGGTCCAGACTGGAAACTGTAGTGCAAAGATGGACACACACACCTTTAATGGTGAGGAATAAAGTTGAATAGAGTCAGCTGGATGTCAGGAGAACGCCACTAAGACTCGCCGATATGTATTAGTGCATACGAGTTAAACAGATTTTTCTTGTTAATTGGAGCTTTCTTCTGAGTTTGCTTTTCTACTCCCCTTTAAAAATCAATTTTTAATTCTAATCTTAACTATTAGTCTCATCTTGCCTCTTGCCTACAACATTATCCTTGCTGTGGAGGATTTTATATATCTATATGAGGACATTTAGTCATTATAAAATGTACAGGAGCACACACTTGGAAGCTTGCACACACTGACACACTCAGAGCTGGCAGGGCCATTGAAATATTGATGGAAGCGCTCTCCTTGCTTTAATGAAAAACCGTCCTCCGATAAATGTTTCATCTCTCCAGATGCATCACCTAGCCATTTTTAACAGATGAGGCAATTCGCTGTAGAAACACAAATGGGAGGGAGGGGGGCGGGGTTGTTCTCACTGCAATTTGTTGCCTTCAGCATACAACTGAGAGGGACAAGCTGGAGGAGATTTTTAAAAAAGGAGGGGCGGGGGGAAACAAGTCTTTAGATCAGGCTATCTTCCTGACCAGATTTCTCCCTCACTCCTTTTTCAAAGCAAGATGTGGGTTGTTAAATACGTGTACCTAAACACCCAAATTATTAAGGTAAGGTCAATGTCCTGCTGACCTTTTCTGGGTTCAGCTTCTTAGGCCACAACAATTCCACCTCCCTGCGCAACCATACAAGTTGTTCCCTCTGATATGACCCATAAGAGTGTCTTTAGTGTCATGGGTTCAATAAATAAAAAAAAATGTTATGGCTTGGGTGGTTTAAACCCAACTTGGTTAGGTTTAGAATAAGATGATTTCTGGGTCACAAGCACTTCCCGATGATCTTTAATAGCAACAATATGATGTTTGTTGAACAGTCATGGATAAAAAAAAAAACAATCTGTAATCTTCCATCAGGAGGATTCGGACTGCTCTTGGTTTGTTACCAATCAAAACAATAGACACACTGAACTTCAGACCATATGTTAATTTATTTACAATTACTCTTGAGCAGACTTTGAGTTATTTCAGTCCTCCAGTCCCTTAACTCTGGCACAAGTACAATAGAGACTTCACAACTGAAAACTAAATTCAGGAGTGCTTATTTAAAATAAAAAATGTGACACTTTATTAGCAGTATAACAGAAACACTAAATCAGTTTAAAATATTAAAGCTAAATGTTAAGATTATGGTACAGTCACTCGAATAAAAAGCAAGAACTTTTTTTTCCCCCCCTTCACCATTTTAAGTGGATGTTTAGTAGTCACAGAGAGTAGACATCCATTGCAGAGGCAGCAGAGATATCAATTTTTCCAATTGCAAAACCTCTATAAACCAGACTGCAGTGCACCCAAACACCCAAACACGCACAGTGCTTGGAAAGGGAGGTGTGGCTGCAGTCTGGGAATACAGCAAGCAGAAAAATTGCTAATGGCATTAATTTAAATGAGTACAAATATGTTTAGATTCAGAGATCTGTAGATCTGGTCTCCTTGGCAGGTCTCTCAGATGTCACACCTGAATGGTAGCTCATCTCTATACATCCACAGGGGGGTCCAGCTCACCACATGTCCTTGCTGATGAGGCTTTCACAAAGCCAGCAAGGGGCCTTTCCCTTAAAAATAACAGCAACAGGAGAAGACACATTTCTCTCTATTATTTAGCAAAGCAAAGACGAAATGAGTGTGATAATTTATGACTCTCATTTGTCATGCATTTTTTATGCGGGCCAAATGAGCACAAAAACTTTCTTCTTTTTTTACAGTTTTAAATCCAGCCTGAAGACTTGAAAATTTTCCCACCAATATGTGTGCATGTTTTATTCCCCCTCGGGTGTTGTAGGCTGACTCAACATCTAAGAGCTGAAGATAATAAATAAAACCTTTACAGGTAGCTTGTGTGTGTGAAAGGTATATGTTTCCTATAAGTGTGAGACCCCAACCCACTAACCCACTTAATGCCATACCAGCAGCTCCTGGTTTTTGCTATGCAAAGCAGGATCTGCTATTTAGCTTACGCCACCTGCCTGCCTATATTTGCACACTCATCATTTACTATATATACATGTATGCTGCATGCCACATGTCATAACTGCTGAAGTGCCTGGTAAAGGTCGCACACAAGGCTGTTTCAACTGTCCAACTGTGGTGGTGGCATCAATAATTAAGTGTGTGTGAGAGAGAGACAGTGAGAGTGTACGAATAGTGTCACTTGTGTCATAACACCATTAGCCTTCCTCCTCTATGTAAACATTGATGCATTGGAATGATTGATATTCCAAGGCATGACAAACGGCATGAATGTTTTGATTGTCCGTGCATATTGCAGCTGGGTGTGGCTGCTCTGGGTTAGATTACAGCAGAGGCTTGTTTGGGACATATTTTCCTCCTCGGCGACTGTAATTAGAAAAGCCTTTATGCTCCTTCGCTCATATAGCCAATGCATACTGTAACTATAACTCCTCTGGGTTATTTCCCTCAAACTCATTCCAGACTGTAAATGACTGGAACTTGTTTGATTGGCAGCGCATGAGAGCCCAACATGGAAAAGCAAGTTTATGCGTAGTACCGGTTGTATTAAAATGCATCCATCCTTATTAAGATTCAGAAAGGATTGGCTGATGCTGTCTTTATGGTGCTCTCTGTCTCTTCATTGTTATTGAGCGAAAACCCATTAAAGCCGGGCTAAGACTTGGCAAGCTTGCGGGATGCTGCCAATACAACTCAGCTGACATTGTCGGTACCCTTGATACCTCAGCCGTTTCTCATGCTGAATGATAGAAATATTGGAATTCAACTGATTTCCCCTGGCAAAGCACAGCCACTCTCCCAGCTGCTGTTAAACACAATACAAGAGGTGAAACAGCTAAATTGAAAAGATAAAATAGTTTCAGCAGGCGTGTTTAGAGACAATGGTGCCAATCAGGAAGGGTCCTAAAGGCATGAATAAGAAAAAAGGGCAATATCACTGAATTCCCCCGCAATATCCCTCCTCACTAGGAAGCCTGGCAGAATGGGGCAGCAAAAGGGCTGCGAGAAAACAAACTTTGCCAGTGCTGCATTAACATCCACACTGCTGTTCTTGTCCCACTGCTTCATTTTTTAATGGTTGATTCAGTCACCTGCTCTTTGGCTGATCTCTGCGGTGGCGTTCCAAACCAAATCCACATGTTGCACTTCATTTTGGCCTGTGCTTGGCTGTCCCCCAACATAAATACACTGCTCAATGGTGGCAATGGTCCACTATCAGCTAGGTTAATGATCTGCTTATGCTACCCTGGTTGATTTTTGGCTAAGGGACACAAGGGCCTGACTGCTAAAATACCAAAAGAGGTCTCTTGTTGCACTTGATGATGTGGAAAAACCCCATTTGAATTAATCAAAAAACATTTAAATAATATTATTTCAGATAATGTGGTTATATTTACATTTTAACTGGTGATTAAGTAATAACACCAAGCCATGAATCATAGTCTGGGTTACTGGCAATGTTTGAGAAAACAAATGACACCCAAATTAAAAGGGAACTATGGTGACACATCGAAAAGTATAAAAAAATATAAAAGGTAGCGAGAGCCTCTTAGTATTGTCACTTGTCCTTCGACATCAATATTAATTCTCTTTTGATTAATTTACTATGCAAAGTAAAAAGTATAGCAAAAATGAGGAGTGTCTGTTTTTTAAGAGTTGATCAGTTAACCCAAAAAAGCCTCCAGGGGGTGACAAAGTACAAGTGACCACAGCAGAGGGCATTAAGGAGAATTGGACAGTTGCTATAGAAAAACAAAAGATCACTGTTTGGGTCTAGTCTGACTTTCTTCTGTTTTTTCTGTTTCCCATAGTTCAGGGAGACTCACACTGTCATGGGAGGAGGCGGGGCAGTTATAGTTACTGTTTTAATGGGATTGTATATATTGATTGTAGTGGTTATAGCTTTTTAAGTTTTTAGTCTCCTCTATTCAAAACTCCCACATGTTGTAGTCTTTCCAATTTTATTAAAATCACAGTCACTGAGATTCACTTTTACAGTAATAAACCACTTTAGGTAAAAGCCTTTGAGGTGGGATATGCATTAGTGTCCTGTATATTCTCTGACTTTCCATTTTCGATTTTTAAGCCTGTCTTTCCAGTTAATTAAAAAAATACTCTGGCAGTCTGTTTCTGTACATGTTGTTCATCCAGATGAGTTGCATGCACGTCCAATAGTTCAGTGATACAATTTCATGCCTCAGCAGATGAAATGGTGAGACTATATATTCAGTATGAGGTTTATGCTTTCAAACGCAATTAAACCTACTGCATCTCAGGGAAGTTTAGAAGGGAATGAAATTTGATGTGTGAGGTTCCTATACTTTTATGAGTCATATACATCAGTGCTAATGATTTTCTTTCAATACAAATGCTGCCAAATATGGACTTTCACTAGGCTAAAAGAAGTTTTACTCTACTGGATAGCACTGTCAATTTTCCTCTGTTGATTTTTGTGACATAGGCTGTGGGTGTAGATCATTTCATTTCCCATGGTACTGTTATTAATATACCAGTCTAAATCTTACATCTTGTCGATTAATAATTGTAGACTTTTTTAAATCACATTTGTTTGACCTTCACGTCATCAAATGTGACTAATGAACGTTCACAAGTACAGAAGTTAGTATTTCATTGGTGTCCAGTGTGTTTTGTCCTTAATTGTAGACTTAAGCATATGAGATACTCTGGATGCTTTTGGCAGGGAACAGCTTTAGCGTTGGCCCTTTAACACGTTACCTTGTATGTAGCCTTTACTTGCATGTCAAGATGCAAGATTTTAGTTTTAAAACAAATCAGCCAGGCAGTTTTCAATAACTTCAACAATTTATGTTACCTGACCTAGCTATCAGCTGCTGATTCATTCTGCTGGTCTGAGTTTTCATTTCATCCAGACAAGTGATTGTTGTTGCCTGGATTTATGAATCCTGTACGCATTGTTTCCATTAAGCGTTTGGTCTAGACTTGCTCTCTACGTAAAGTGCCTCGATGTAACTCTGTTATGATTTGGCACTACATAAATAAATGTGATTTTATTGTTCCAAAAAAAATGGCAAAGAATTGTGTTAAATCTCCCACAGATGATACTGTGAACTGTATGTATGCTGTGCTAGATTGGAGGACAGTCAACACTCAATGTGTCAGCCCAAATTGTGTAAAAAGAGGAGTTAAAAGGTCATCACCGGGCAGACTGTGCTTCTATGTGGGAGGTAAAGCTACATCTAAATGTCCTGTGATTTGGCCATTTGTCCTTCTCGCTGCCAACCTGCTCTTCCCTCAGCCCACCAGCCTGCTGCCTCTGGACAATATATTGTTACAATAGTTGAGGAGGAAGCAGTTCGCTGGTGTGATGGCACGTCCTTGCAGTTCTGAAAACAAGAGTAGCCACCAAAGAAGATTTTAGTGTTCTTAAGTTTGCCCGTGAGGCCAAATGCTGCTTTGAAAAGCGCTGCTGTCAAAAACACGATGCTGAGACAGTGGCCTTTGTAGATGAACCCTGGTGTTTTGTAGCTGCTTGTGCTTTTGAATTACAGAAACAAACCTTATGAATAAAACTGTCAATCAATCAGATATGACAATATACAATAATTCCACTGTGTGCTTTCCCCGTTTGTGCAAGGATGCAGCTTGCTGGCCGGCAAATGAGAATAAATAATCAAAGGTAGCTGCATTCCCAAAGGGAAGCCTGAAAACACTATTGTGGACCACTGCCTTGCAGCAGCAGAAAGCACCTGTGCATTATAACAATACATCACTGGCTCACTCAGGACATACTGACACAGCCGTATAGCTGGGCTGGCATGGTGGCAATCATGCCCACAGGCTGGTAGGCCTGGCAGGAACACGAGCTGGAAGAGATGCCGACTGCAGCCCTGGGCATGACTGGTGGAAAACGTTGGCATTTATAGTGCTGGTGTAATGAGAGTGTGATTGATTGGAACCACAATGGGAGCTCATGTACTCAGAGTGGTACACAGCGCACACCAGGCGGCTGGCATTCCTGGATTAGAGCCCCCCTGGGTTCCCACCCAGATTAAAGGGTTACATTAAACAGCATGAATAAAAGATTGAAATTATTCTCTTTGGAGTGTGCCCGCAGGAGAAAGGATTGGAGTGTGTTTACATTCATGCCTGCTGGGAAGGAGGCCTTGGATGAAGCTTTTACCATTTCCTGTCCCCTCGTGAAACACACGCACGCACACACAGTTGCTCACAGTAAATGTCTCTATCTGTTGCTTTATACATCCAAGGGCAAGCCGAATTTAAATATGTAATTACCAGAAACAAATTGTACAAATGGGACACCCAGAATGTGATTACGCAAATGTTAAAGGTTACCTCAGTCATTTGGGTAATTGCATTTGACATGCTTTGGGCCAGGCTCTCCTTGAGGATGAGAGGACGAGGGGGTGGGGCGGTGGTGCCACCTGAACTGCGTTGGAGGAGGCATCCAGAGGCGTAATGTTATTATGCTTTAATGAGGATATTTGCGCCCATGGTCAACATTATTTTCCTCAAAGCTTGAAAGAAAGATAGCTACGGGCCCTTTTTATGATTTCAATCTTTCTAATTGGCCCCTCAGTTCAGGAGCTAATGTAATGAAGAAAGATGGGGGGTGGGCCTTCATCAACGAGAGGCATTGTGTGTAAACTAGTGGGCAGCGTGGGTGCCTTGCAGGGTCGGGCTCTCACCCCCTGCCTCACTATTTCATCTGCAGCTCACCGATCAATTAAGCAAATGAACAGGCTGCTCAGATGTCGTCACGGTGATATTTCACACTTCTTTTTACCAGCATTATAAATATTACAGCCATTTCCCCCGCTCTTCGTCATTGTGCTTTCTTAATTATTTATTTATAAGCATAACAGCTTAAGCAGTGTTTTACAGTTTTTGCCCTTTTTTTTTTTTTTTTACAGCAGTTCATACCCAGTCTTGCCAAGACTGACGTGAAACACTCACTGCAGAATGTAAGAGAAAAAAAGAAAAAAGAGCCCATAAAAAAAGTTAGATTTACCACTACTTCAAGGGGAATTAGGAAATAAAATCTGGATTCAATGCCATTCAGATTGGGGATTTATCAAGCTGTCTCTATTGATTAGTGATATATCATTCAGTCCAGGGCAATAGGCTAACGCAAGCGGAAGAAGACTTGGCTCGGGGCTCAGATGATGACTCGTGTAAAATCAATGGCTGATAATACAGAGGCTGCCCTAATTATTGATGAGCGGAGCAATGGCTCCCCTCTGTTTCTCTATTCATTCACAGGGAGGTCAATTTAATGGCTGTCTTGGCCTCAGTTGGCTATGGTTAGGGTTAGAGCGAGCTGGCATCCCATGGGAGACGGAGGTGAAAGGGTGAGGGACCTTGGGATTTAGGGCCTAAACCCATACACAGTTGGTTTTTCCAAACAAGGAGGGATAAAATGAGGAGAGGATTTTCTTTTCAGCCAACAGCTGCAGCATCACAGGTGCAGCCCAATCACAAAATCAACAACTTTGGGCAATGTTACAGTCAGCTGCTCTTTCCCAGTTTTTTTTTTTTTTCTTTCTTTTTTTAGGTGTGTGTGTGTTAATATAAGTGTGTGAACCCTTGTTAAACTGCAGCATGTTCAGTGGTTTGTGGTTAGAAAGCGATTTCCATTATTTTTCAGAAAAGTCTTTCATCACGAGCATTCCAGACATTTCTTTGTCTCGCTTGTGAAAAGAAACTGGAACACGGATGGTGGAAAAACATCAACACACATCATTAACTCTGAGCAAGTGGCTGAAGCTCAGTGTAAACCTGCTTGGGCCTGCTGAGAGAGGGTGGTCTGACATCCTACCTACCCCCCCCCCACCCCCCACCCCCCCCCCACACACACACACACACACACACACACACACACACACACTGAGCACTGAGCACTGAGACAAATGCAGCTTGTAAAGCTGAGGGGAAAATGAATTTACCTAACAATGGCTACCCCCCCATCCCAAAACCACATCATCCTCCCTTTACCTCCACTGACCCAGTCCTGCAGGTATCCCCTTTCTGCACCAAATGACCTCTGACCCCTCAGTGCTGTCAGGTGATATCCTGATGGAGTGGTGTTTCCAAACCACTGATGTAAAAGCTATCGTCAAAACATGAATGTCTGCTCTCAGACAGAGATCTGACCTGAACCCCAGCAGTTTCCAAGAAATCAGATAATCACTCCAGCTGCTCCTGCTTAATCTTTATGATAAGAGCTGATGCACTTCATCAATTAAACGATGACAATAAGCACAATTCATTCTATTTTCCAGCAATTTTGTTTACCACAAATATGAATTAAATTCTTTTCACCTTACTGTAATAGATTTACACTCACTGAAGTAACTGATGAAAGGTTAAACCAAATTATCTGAACCACTTCAAATTTCAAAGCAAGCACACTCATGTCACATTTCCACTTAAAGGGCCCTTCTTACCTTTACCTGTGTCTGACTGTTGTCTCTGGCCAGGTAGTTGGCAAAAAAAAAATCTCATCTCTCCAACGCTTTAAAATCCAGGGATTTAGTTTGTTATTGAGGGATTGTCTGGATTTGAGTCCTGTTTCAATGATCTTAGTGCCCTCAGCTGTGATGTCACCTTTCTCATCTGATACGTTGGGGCTCTTATTAAGTCTCTGTGATAAGAAACTCAAAGTGTAAACGGTACGGCTGCGATCAATCTCTCCTCTCTGCTCGCAAGTGTAAATGTTTAGATGTACAGCAGTGCTGCTTCCCATGTTAACACGCGTCCATTAGACCCAGCAGGTCTATCAGGACCAACTCTGATCCGCTGGGCCTTTATCAGTGAGAGACTCTGCACCTGGTGTAACCCTAACCCTAACCGGGTGTGTGTCGGTTTGGATGCATAATTGTGTGTGTTTGCATGTGTCTTGTGTAGTTGTACAAGGAAGATCTGTGTGCATTATTTCACAGATATGAACACAAGTGTGGCTCCAACTCCTGAGTTTGTGAGCGTTTTTATGTCACAGGTCAGACAGGGAGGTTGATGGGATCATGACTGAATAACCACAAAACGCCCCCCTACACACACGCAGCATACACACTCTGCTTTCCCTCCTATAAGGAATGCTATTTTTCATCCCAAGTCTGGCTTTTCTGTTTGAATTAGGGGTGCAAACATCAGCCTGTCCTGATAAATGATGTTTATCCAGGGCCAAAGGATCAAGGCAACTGTAATGTAGTGTAAATTGATGAAGAAACAAAGAGGGAGAGAACAAAAGATTGGAAACAAAACGATTAAGGTGACACTACAGTCCCCCTCCATCTGTGTGTGGGAGGGTTGGTGGGGGGGTGACATGCTGAATGTGAACCAGAAATAAAGGGACGGATAGATTTTAAATTGGGTTAAAAAAGAGCAAAGCAGGGGGGCATCAAGAATGTCTGGAGGCCACTCTTATCTTGCTGAATGAAAGGAATGTGCACACACACACACACACATAAAGAGAGCAGCTAAATGTGATGGGCGCTGAAGGAGAAGTAAGAACAAATCAATGGATAGTTTAAAACCCCAGTTTCCAGGGGATGTAAGGATACCTTAAGGGTAGGACACAAGCATGTGTGTGTCTTTGTGTACATGTGCTATGGGAGTGGGGGGGGGGCTCCAAAGAATTTTCCTATGTACTTTTAGCTGCAGGGGACTTGGGTGGGAACATTGCCCTGTGCTCAGTCTCAATCAACAGTCTCCCCCCCCCCATTCCCTTCCTCCTTACACACCTGCACCCCAGCAGGCCCGTCAACCCAACCGTCTGGAACCTCCTTTAGTGGGGTGAAAAGAGT
Organism: Echeneis naucrates; assembly: GCF_900963305.1. Taxonomy (NCBI): domain Eukaryota; kingdom Metazoa; phylum Chordata; class Actinopteri; order Carangiformes; family Echeneidae; genus Echeneis; species Echeneis naucrates. The sequence continues at coordinate 22,624,257 of NC_042523.1, read as the reverse complement.
GTGTGCTGCAGGAGAGGGGGGTGTTTAATGACAGAACGGCGGGGTGTCTTAAAGCCATCCGTGGGTGTACCTGAAACAGTGCCACCAGCCCTCCCCCCGTCCCTGAAAGAGGCTTGAACTGTCATCAGCTTTGGTATAGTGTGGTGGGGGTTGGCTGTATGTGTTTTTCTGTGAGTTGCTGCAGCAAAATTCAGTGAATTTCTGAATGCTTACTGGAAGATCCATTCTGTAAATGTGAGGGGAGATAAGTGTCACATTAAAACGAGGACGAGTGTGTTCTGAGAAGTTTAACTGGTTCTCCATGTGAAAAATAATGTTCAAACATTGGAAATGAGATTCAAACGTTCCCTTCACTCTTGCACTCCTTGCAAGATAATGTTTTCATTGATTTAAAAAAAAAAAAGGAAAAGAAAAAAGCTGTGTTTTTTTTTTTTTTCCTAAAAAAAAAAAAGAAAGACAAGAGTGAACCAAGAGAGCAACATTTGGATTTCATTCTCATCAAAGATTTGGGAGGTTTGAATCAAAGGGAAGAGAAGTGTTTCTACACTTCAACTACCATACAGTAGAAATCAAGTCAAATCAAAACAAAGAAAACCTACAGTGATCGGTGAAACCTGGTAGTCCTAAATGTGCTCTGGTAAATATAATCAGGAGGGGAGAAGAAGAGGTTACAATGAGAAGGGAGTTAATTAAAATAAATGACCAATATCCACGAGGAGAGTCTCCTCCCACATGAAGTCCACTAATAAATTTTACCCTCACTAATCTAATCTTTTATTGTTTACCCTTTCATAATGTCAGACAGGGCACAAGTGTGGGAGGATAAAATGTTAAGTTGTTGACTCTCTTTTAGCTCATGCTGAGTTACATATTGTATGCGTAAGCGTCGTAAGCGTTGATTGGGTCTTATCGGCCTCGACCACCAGCAGTGAAAGCAACATGGATAAGATATGAAGGTTTACATGTGTTACTGGCCTTGTAGTCTTAGCCAGCAGCTGTTTTGTGAAATTGATTTAGAAAATTGGATTTAAAGGCCACAACTCCCCTTACTGCTTCTCAGCCGTAGTTTTCGGTGCAACTACTCAGCTGCAGTGCGGACTATGTGCTTCCTGTACAGCTTGTCAAGTGTGGATTATTCTTAACAGGAGTTCGGCTCTTAACAGTTTGTCAAGGCTGTTGGAAACTTTAATATGAAGATTTTCTCCAAAAGGCAAAAGATTTTCAACTTTGTACTGTGGAGGATAATCCACTTTGTTGATGGTGCAGTTGGTATTTCTTTAAGAGAAGGAAATACTAAGTCCTGCCAGTAATAAGCCTCTGATGACAGCAGCACTTACCCAGTCGAACAGCAGTGGTAATGGAAGAGGATTTTGATGACTGTTGGCCCAGAGACTTTGGGTGTATGTGTTGTTGTTTTGCCACATTCTGGGTACATGACATTGTGATCTTGAGGATAACCCACCCAATACTGCCTCTTAGCTACAATTAAAACCCCATTTAAGAGGTGACCCAAAAGCTGAGTGGTAAAGGCAAATACACCACGTGGGTGCAAATGCTCTGCTTCCCAGCTGGAGCTCATTCTTTCCTAGATGTCATTCCCCTTCTGTGCATCCCATTTCCCATCTTTCTACATTTTCCGTTCAGCTAAAGATTACACAAAATGGTCCATTAAAAAAGCTATTTATTTAATCCTGTCTGTTCAGCGTCTGACCTTAAATTTTAGAAACATGATAAGCAACAGCATCATCCACAGTTATTCATTTAACTCGCTAAATAATACAAAAAACACCTTTTTTTTTGCTGCCAACAGCAAACTGCCTTATTAGTTAGACTTTTTGATTTATGAATCAGATTTTTTTGGAGAGAAGATCTTATAATAGTTCCCTGTATGTACTTCTCCCAGCACTGCATCAGCCTTTACGTTCATTTGATGGCAATCACTTCCGATTTTCACCATGTTGAAAATGTTTTGATGAGGAAGGAGGTTTATGGAGGGTAAAACTACCTTTACGTATCACTGAACATAGCTCATTGTGTTGGAATTTGATGTACAAATAACACTTAGAGAGAAGGAAAAGAAGGGGAAATCCATCGCATGCAGCTCTGAAAAACACGATAAACAAGCCATTGTAATGGTTTAAAGAAACTCATTCAGTGACTTTACTGGGGAATGCAGGTGAGAAAAGGGTAAAAGCTCCATTTCTCAGTTTCAGCTGGTATTTGCATTATTTAGAAAAAAGTTACGCTCAATCGGTTTGAAGAACATTTTCACAAGAAAATTCAGAGTCTCTTCCAATCCTGAGCTGACAGGCTGAAGAAATGGGGAGGAATCTGTATGATGGCAGGTTTCTGTCTCTCTAATTGGTCTTTCTCTTGAGTTGGTATTCTGCAGTCTGTTACCCGACAGTGTCCCTCAAGGCTCAAATCCTGGGTCCCTAGTCTCTGATCCCCTGGAGAGCTTGAGCACTGACGTACACATGGTATGTTTTTTTGTTTCATTTTGATTACATTTCCATTCCACATTCCTTTTTTGATGTTTTACATTTGGTTCTTTTTTCTTCTTACTGTTTGGCGGTGCTGTATAACACCTGATAAATTCACAGCTCTGTCTTTATACATACAGTTGGTCATCATTCACGAAGGCCCATAAATAAAAGAAAAACTGCCCTATTTTCATGTTCTTTTTTCTGTGCTTTGCTGCATTAAGCCGGTGTCCTTGTTTCAGACCATTTCAGTTCTAGTTCACAACATCTAAGAGGCTTTTTTATTTCCTTTTTTTCCCCTTCAAAATAAGAAAAATGTGATTTCTACCAAAACCATGAATATATTTCATCATAAATTTGAATTAGTTGCATAAAAGTCAGATCAGTGAAGTCTGGAATTAAACACTCTTACCGAATTGCTTTGCTCAGGACTCGAGTCATTGACATTTAAGAAGTCGCCTCAACAGGAGATGTTTTATTGAGCTGAGGAATGACAGTCTTTGCAGTGAGTTGGTTAATAAATAGGAAAAAGACACTTTCTTGACTCTTTCTTTGTTTCTCTACTCCGTTACACACACACACACACACAGAAAAACACTAACACACACCTTGAGTGACCCCAGCATTTTGTCATCATCCATTAGTAATTAGAAGCTGTTTCCTGAGTGTGTATCCAGAGGCTTGCTGAATAAAGGCTTTAGAGGAAATGATAATAAATAATAATCAGACTGAACCAATTAAGACTGATTACCCTCTGCATGATGTTGGGTGCTACACACTGCTCAGCGCACGTACACAAACACACACAAGAACGCTGCATTTACAGGTTCGTGCTGATGTGAATATTTATGCGCAGCCCACTTGCTGTACACACACACATTCTGCTGGGTTTCCTCCCAAATAAACCCAATACCATGTTCTAATTCGTAACATTGCAGTAATTGGGGTCCCCCCTCCCTCTCCACACTGTGAACATTTGACTCCTGGCGGGGGGTAAGTCTGATTTCAAGAGACTGGGCCTACAGTGTGCCTCTCTGGATGGCTCTAAGCCTCTTTAAGCTTCAGCCTCGGCAGAAGATTTGTTTCTGCTTTGTGGCTATGTGGCTTGGGGAGGATTAGTCGCATGGGTGGAGGGGGCTGACATCCCAAAACGTGATTAAGTGTTTGGTAAGTGACTGAGGAGGACTCAGGAGACTTAAAGTAACGCACTGAAGATGCCAGGTCCCTTTCTGATGTTAAGTAAGGCAGGGAGATGCAGCTCAGTGGGAGGAAAACGCAGAAGAAGTCAATAAGGAACGCTTGGCTTTTGACCAGGAGGACGCTGCCGCTTTTGTGTCTCTGATGTCCTAAGGGTGGAGCAGAAGGAGCTGGGATCACCTACACGTGCTCGTGCGCAGCATTGATACACACTTTGTGCATTCAGTGACGTGAATACCTACAACAATGACCAGAAAATGTGACTGTGTCCGGGTCTCTATGTGAGATTTTCTTTAGGTGCAAACACACGCCTGCGCCGTCCTTTCATATACCCCAGTGCACACATTTGTCCCTTAAAAAAATTGAAAGATTCATAGGCCACTGCTTACACCTTTATCGCTCCCTTTTCCTACCTGTCTGTGGCTTTAAAAGCGCATAATTATCTGTCCCTAACGGCTGGTTTGTGACTGACACCCACAGCCAGCGCTCAGAGGCGTGCCATATGGCTACAGTTAACGCTGACATATAGGACTGTAACGCAGCCTCATGGGACGAGAGTGACAGCATCTGTGAACACACTGTAATGTGTGTTAAAGTGAGGGAGAGCAAAAAGATGCAGCAGCATCAGCAACACTGAGGCCATTAGATATATCACTATCTGCATTACATGATTAAAGGAGTGGCTCAGATTTCTCCAGATAAAACCTTTTGATTATGAGAATGGGAACGCTAGTGTGTGTGTGTGTGTGTGTTGTTTTTTTTTTATGTATATTACTTGAAAAGATAGTTGCTCTAACAGTCTGTATTCACATTACCGCTCATTAAAATATATTCACACATGAGCTGTTTACGTGCGCAGGACATGAACGAGCTGGTGTAAACAGGAAGCACGCTGTCCACTCTCAGTTGTAGCTTAAAAATTAAGAATTTCACAGCACAACAGCTGCTAACAAAGATAGCAAGGTCAGTAACAGTTATCATGCATTACTCATGTTCACCGCCTACCTGAGCCTTCACCACTGGTTGTTGAGGCTGAAAAGAAACAATCAGGAAGCGACTGATGTCATGCCAGGATTTTCCAGGGACTGCATTCTTGCAGGTCTGCCCTACAACAGTTTTCAAACCAAAATGGGTCCAGCAGCGTTTCCAAAATTCTCACTTTTTGTGGCCCTAGTTTTTAGCACAACTTAGCATAAAGACATAAACAAGCTGAAACCACATATAAATCAGCGCCGCTCGGTTTTAACGGGCTGGTTTTGTGCAGATTCAAAGGCACAAAGTTGGAGCAGATCCATTATCAATGTTGTGATGTTGACTCAGAGCTGAGCTAATCTTTGTGCTATTGTAGACTAAACACATACCTGAACCGTGTCTATTCTGAAAGCACAGAGATTAAGGTGATACACAAATGAAATTAATTGCATCTGACTCAAAATACAACATTCAGCCCATTTAAAAGAACCTTATTTAAATATTAGCTTACTCAAATACAAAAACCAGGCTTTATTTTTGCATTTTTCAGGCAACTAACAAAAGCAACGTTTACACAGATACAGGGCTTATCACAGACACTAGCCAGTAAAAAGTCAAATTAAAGAGCTTAAAATTAAATACGGCAAATAAAAGCAAACATACATAAATGAATGTGGAATACATTAAATGGGATTTAAGAATACTGTCAAGGCAGATACAAACACATGTCAGTAAAATACACACTTGTGTGCTTGATTCAGAGGATTTTATACATATATGTATACACATCAGGTGCAGGCTGCTATGACTCTTTCAACATTAAAACTAAGGCCACAAGTGTCGGCTGTTTCTTGTTTTAACATGTTTCAAGTGCTACTCCTGCTTTCACTGATCATGTGCTCGAAGTGTGTATGTCTGTGAGAGAGTGTGTTCTGCTCCGAGTCATTTACCATTGGCTTAGTGTGATAAATATGACCTGTCTGTGCTACTCTGGGTTATGTACCATTGAGGGATGGCGGCTGTGTTTTGTTACTGAGGAATGGGGCCGAAGAACGGGCCTAGTAAATGACTTTAACCCTGAGAAAGAGTTGGGTTATCATTAACAGAGGCGTGACACCACTGCGCTGCTGTCAGAGCTCTAACCCGTGACACAGATGCGACAAGGACACGAGATGTGCTACAGTTTTGACCTTGCACAGGTTCCGAGCAGCTGTGCGGTTGGCTGCGTTTTTGTGTGTGTGTGTGTGTGTGTGTGTGTGTGAGATATTCCGTGGATTTATGTAGCATACGTGTCCATGAGTTTCAGGACGTCCATGACTGCAAAGACACCTTTTTTCTGTGGTTATCTGTCCATTTTAGTTCTGTCAGCCGGTTCTGAGCTAACAATCCCGTACAAGCTGCTTTCATGTTATGTCAGGAAGTTGTTTCTGTAGGTGTTTGAAAGAAGAAAGAAGAAGAAAAGCTGTGTTTTCGCAACATTGTTCAAATGCCAACGCAAGAACAAGAGCATTCATAACAGTTTTTTTTTTTTGAGTTTTCCATTCTGCCCTCAAATCCATCAAGTCCCTAATTTGGTGATTTATTTCAATAAAAAAAAAAAATCTGATTTCTAATTTTCAGTTGCAGTGCAAATTAGCTAATGCTAACATACTAATGAAACCTTAAGATTTTAACTACGTTAAAGAATATTCCTGCTAAACAGAAGGAAGTGTGTTAATGTATTACGTTAGTTTTTGTTTTTTTTATGCCACTCTGCCTGAGTACAGCCCTCTTGGAGGGGTAGACAAACTCTTTAGTCTTGACAAAACAAATTCAAATTTTTTTCCTGATGCTTCATTGTGAAGAAACTCTTCATCAAAGAGGTGCTAAACAACCTTTCCTTTTGTGTGCGTAACCCACCTGTCTTCGTTCCACATGAACCTCTGTCATCGCAGCTGTCTTCCTCACGTCCCCATCTCTCCATCCCCCGTTCTTCCCGACTGGTTTGTCAGTCCATCACTTTCTAAATAGGCTGAGGCAGCGCGGCATTGTTGCTGATTTCATACATGTCATGCGACACAATTACATTAATGGCTCCATGAATGGATTTCCCAGCGAGTCATTCGGATTTGTTTGGGAGGGAGTTTTGAGATACAAAGAGGCTGTCATCTGTGTTTGGCCATCAGCTCTGAGGCTCTTATTAGCAGATGAGAGATTTGACAGTCCTGCTGCGAATGATTTCTTTATAATGAGCACATAAGAGAATTGTTGAAGATTAGTTTATAATCTTTCTTTCTTTCGCCTGCTAAAATGACAATTTGTGTACAGCTCGGAGGGTTTTCTTGGTTTTGCATATTCCAGGTTTTGTATCTTGTACTTCTTGACAGACTTGCACAGTGTTTCAGGCAAAAAGAATTCACACTTATGGTTTTATCAGATTGGTGCGATCTTTTTCCGTTTTAAATTTATTTTGTGGAACATTTTTTGTCTTTATTATGACAGCGAGATGGGATGTTGGGTGGAGGAGGATGACATGCAGCAGACTGGTGTGATCTTTGGCCTCTTTTTCTAAGACAACTAAATTGTGTTTAAATTGCACCATTCAGACACAACCACAAGTACAGTGCTCTGCAGAGGCATGGAGGTGTATTAAAAGCAGATTAAAATGAGATTGCAATAGCATTGAAAGACTTTACAGAACTAATTTGAATACATGAAAATACAAATATTTGAATAGGTCATGTCAAGGCTATATAAAAGGTAGGAGGCAGCATTTTTTCGAGAAGTGCTGCTGTGATAAAAAGAGATTGTAACAAACAGTTGTACAAGATTAAAAAAACAGACGACCTGATTAATTGCGCAGTTGCAGTGACATTTCAATCCCCAATTAGAAGATAAAATAAGATCTCAGTCAGTCAGGTGATCGTTGCACAGGTGAAGGGCAGGCTGGATTTGAATAAGATGCAACGATCTTAGAAAGCAGCGATGCTCCGAAGGCTCATCTTTCTCTGTTGCTTCCCTCAGATTGTCTCAGCAGTTACCAGGGCCACTCCTCACTTAACATTCACAGCTGCTCTGATTTTAATCCTTCAAAGTAGGTAATCATCTCTCTGATGAGGCGGGGGTTATAAAGCCTGAGCAGAGATGCCAATCATGGTTATAAGAGCAGCTGCCTGGTGATGCTGTTTCTGTATTGTTTGTGCAGACTGTTTATATTTGGCTGTTATTAACTCCCATAGAGTGGGAAGAAGGGTTTGGTACCGATAAATACGAGATAAAGCACCACTGTCTGCCACCATAGTAGGAAAACAAGCCGTTTACGGGTGCAGGAACCGCTCGGATATCTAAATCTAGGCGGGCGGGGGGGCTGTTGGATGTGAGGTTGCATGAGATACTCAGCCATAGTCAATGTATTACATGCAATAGGTCTTGCTCCTCCTGTCGAGAAGGAACGTCCTGGCCTGGATGGGGGCAGCAGAAAAACATTATTTTAAAATAAATATCCAACTGAAGAATTGTCTGTTTAAAGATTTCTGTCACACCCTGCGTGTGTGTGTGTGTGTGTGTGTGTGTGTGTGTGTGTTCTCTGTCCTCTGTTTTGGTTACCAGTCTGGAAACTTGCCTGGTATTCCATGGATGTGCACTAACATCCTGTTACAGCCATCCAAGTTGTTGAAGCTTTTGCCACCGGCTCCTTCAGTGTCGTTTGTGCGACCTCGGTGGTGATCAGCAAGTGAACTAAATGTTTTAAAGGAATGTCTTGACTTCACCATTTACAGTTCAGTAGGGGGGCATCATGTTCTGACGTCATGATGGAAGAACTGCAGGGAGAATTTAGGCTGAAATGAGTTTATTTTTCTCTCTCCGTCCGGAGGAGTCTCTGGAGCTCAGTTTGCTGTCGGAGCTCCGGGCAGCGTTCCTAATCAACTCACAAAAAACATGAACGGTCAACACGGGTGATTGCTTTACATGAGTGTAGCATGTTCTCGGAGGGCCCGAGCAGTGCTGACTTAATGCAGCTGAGGCCGAGGCAGAGGCTCATTGTGCTGCTGCCTGGCCAGCTGCCACCACAGCAGCAGCGGCAGCGGTGGCGGTGGTGGCGGTGGCGGCGGCGGCCCTGCCAGTCAGGATGTTGCACACAGGCGAGCCTGGAGTATTTGTCCTTTCACTGCCCGCCTTGCCAACCAAAACTGAGTCACAGTGCTGCGGGCGGAGTTTCACAGCTGACTGTTAGTTTTTGTTGGCCGCTGTTGCTGACGCCAGAGCGAGTGAACTTGCGGTGTGTCTTGTGTGTGTGCGACAGTGCAGGACTTGAAACTACATTTTCAAAGATAAAGACACAGCTTCCTCTGGCAACAGGAAGGGGGCGAGCGACTTATGTAACAGAACGCTATTACTGTGTGTGAGATCAACCCCTCAGTCATTCACTACATCCTAAATGATAAGAACTCAACAAATACAGGCAGCAGCAAGTTATGAATCATACAATAAGATATGAGAACCACGTCAGAACTGGAACATGTACAGTGGGGAGGTCAATAGGAAACAGACTTTTTGATTTTGACTTTTGTTTCGTGGCAGTAAAGGATCAAGGCTGCGGGCTTATGTGGTTAGTGAAGTGGTTATAGACTGGAGGTATTATATTGACTACCCATGGAGACAGCTAAGTAATTAGCAGCAAAATGTTCCTTTAATGGCTCACAGCCTGAAGTCATATGTGGAAATTCTTTTTCCTTTTTTATTCTCTTCTTGTTCACTGCAGTCGCTGATGTATTTACCAGCTCCAGCACCGAGGCACGACACCTACATGCTCTTCAGTTACAACCGAGCTGAACCGGTCTGATGTAAAAGGATGAGATACTTGAGAAAATATCAGGGATTATAGTGTTTTGTAAAGACTGAGCCCTTCTTGAAGGTCAAGACGCTGCAGTTGAATATTTATTAATCTATCCATCACATAGCTATACTCCTGATTCTCATAGGGTCGCACACACACGCACACACACACACACAATCACACAATGCATTAGCACATTATGCCGGTGAAACATTGGCCTCATGGTGTGTGTGTTGTGGCTGAATATCTTGAATGTGTGTTGACGCTGGCTGCGTGTCGGCCGCTTTCCTGCTGCTGCCAGCTTCAGATTTATTATGCTGAAATTCTCTTCATTTTTAATTGATTTCAGATTCGTTCTTGACAGCAAACGCCCCTAAAATGAATCAGTCTCCACATGAACCTGCTTAAAAGGTTTTAAAATAATATTTATGTTTTCGCTCATTTGTCGTTGATCAGGTTCAGCCTGCTCTCAGAGAATGTAGGGGAATGTGTCAGTGTTGTCATATTGTTTGGGTGATACCAAAATGACTGTAAACAGGTCTTTCTTCTTCTGACATGAAGCCAAATTACCGCTTATAACAAGCTCATGTTGTTATTATAAGGTAAAAGGTTTATCTCATGATGACATGAAGAATATATTGTTTTAACATTAAATTTTTTATTTTAGAAGGTAATACTGACTTTATTTTTTTGTCAATATTGTGATTAATGATAATATTTTAATTACACAAATAAGAAGAGTCTAAACTTTCCGCTTTAAAATCTGCGTCGTGGGGGATCAATACACTGTGTGCTTACTCATGCTTGATACCAGGAATGCGGTGAAGTGCCACTTTATTTCTTCTTTCAAAACGAGTGAGGATGAAAATAAATCTCACATTGACGAACACGCTGACGAATGGCTGTTAGTCTCAAAGCGCAGAGCTGCGTTAAAAGGAGAAGATAAAACAGATAAATGTGTTGGGAAGAGAGATGATGGATGATGTGAACTGGATTTCATTCTGAGTTAGACCTGAACAGAAGGAGGCCAAGCAGACACAGAGGAGTGAGGACTTTGTGTGTGTGTGTGTGTGTGTGTGTGTGTGTAAGTGCAGTGCTGCACTGGCCAAAGGTGCGTTAGATGAAATGCTTGCCTCTTTGGTGACCCCACTCCCATCCGTCATGGTAGGTAAACAGCCCTCTGACATCCGCTGACACTCCACCAGGACCCAGATCACCCCAGTGTGCTTTAGTAATGGGTGGGCTTCTGTGGATAGGTACACACACACACACGGTGAATTCAATATTTTCTCTCACTCCTTTGATTTCTGTCTTTTATTTAAGAAGTTTCCATAGTACATGTGTGCACATGTTTTATATTCCTAGAGACCTGTCGTTGACATAATGTATTCCCAAACCTCTTACTTTTACTAAAAGCCAAACTGGATCCCAACTTTAATTCAGAAATTTAATAGTCTTAGTTGCCGTTTAAACTTGTGCCCAGCAGCTCCGTCCCCACAAAGCTTCCAGACCTCACAAGCGTACGCGCACACACACATAGACAAGGAGATATCAACAAACACGTTTCCTCCTCATTGTGGGGTCAGTGTGGGGTGTGAGGTGGCTGACAGTTTGTTGTCACTTTCATGACAACAGTGATGGGCTCTTCCACCACCTGGCTTAGATTAGCACCCGGTGCCAGATGTTTTTATGCTACAACACACACACAGTGTCACAGGCAGTCACAGAGAGTGTACAGGCTGCAGCATGAGGGGTGGCAGTGGAGGGCTGGAGTGCAGCAGCCACAGAGGGCGTGACATGCATGATTGAATAAGCAAAGCATCTGTTCTCCTTCCTGGCCTCCTGCAATAACAAAGCCTGATTTGAAAATCCGCTGCCTAAGGCCCCGGTTCATGCCTCATATGCGGCTCGATTTGCAAGGAGCCCTGTATGTTGTTCGTGCTTCTAGTGCTTGGCTGTAAACTCATGTTTCCAGTGCTTGGCTGAAAAACCCTCAATACATGAATGATAAATGCAGAGATGTTGAATTCTCTACTTTCAACAGTGGGAAAATTCAAATTCCAGCCCCCTTATCTGTTTATTTATTTAAAACACTGGTGTCACAGGTCAATGTGGAACAAATGCAAAACCCTTTTCAAAACCTTTGATAAAATAATTATATGTCAGGGGCCATTTTGAAGATGTTTCAGAGATTTCTGTTATGTCACATGAGCTTCAAAACTGATGGCAATCCGTTTTATCAGAGCATGTAAGGTCTTCTCCAAATCTGGATCCACTGATGAAGGCAATCTGATGTGATGGAAAGCTCTGCTGAAAAAAAAAAAAAAAGATAACATCTGGCTTTTGTCAGCAGCGGAAACACTACAGTCGGAATTCAGACAGTGCTTCTAAACCACACACACCACGGCTACATCTTCCTCTGAGAGTGAACTAAAGCTTTAAATAACTTTTAAAAAGTCTGATCAACTCTTTTCCAGGAGCACCAACCCGGAGATGAGACATGATGAATCCATCAAATCAGTTTGCACCGCGACCCGTAGCTCACTCTCCCTCCCCTGTGTGAGTTTGTGAGCACTTTGCAGTTTTGTGTCCTCAGTCTGAACAGAAAGGCAAATGAGTATGCAGTGGAAAAGGGTTTCATTGGCTTCTCGTAGTGGGTTGACCAGCATTTATAAAAGACTCTGATAACTGATCCTGGATGAGCTGCAGCATGTTTGACATGACGACAAGGAGACTGGACAAAAAGCTGGCACAGTGTTTGGTGAGAGTCTGGATTCAGTGAGGACTGTTGTAATATGCAGGCCACCCTGGACAAAAAGAGGCACGCCCATCACAACTGTGAAATCATCAGCCCAATGAATCAGCTCTATCATTATAATTAATGTTATTTTCATGCAGAGGCCCCAGGTCCAAACCCCAGCTACAGCCGATTAATGCTGGAAACCTGGATTTCCTTTAGGGGATAAATAAAGTATTATCAATGTCTGAAGGAATATTTTGTGTCTGTGATTTTGTATTTATTTATTTATTTATTTTTTAATTTTAAATGCTATCGTGAAGACAGAAAAGGCAATCAAGCCCAAGTTGATACGAGGGTTTCCAGGTGAAAGTGTGGAACGGGTCACTTGCGTATGAATCTTCATATGTGAAGCTGAAGAGGGCCAGGAAGCCAGTTTAACAGGAGCCTTTAAAGTTTTTCTTGCTCGGGAACAGTAACCTCCCCGATTCTCAGTTGGTTGCCTGGCAACAGGTCCCAGCCAGGAAATAGTCCAACACATAACCCCTGTCATTATTTTATACTTTTGTTTTTTGTTTTTTTTTTGCAGATTACATAAAGACACGGTGGACTTCTGTTTCTTCAGTCTTTATGCTAAGCTAAGCTAAGCTAAGCTAAATGATCAGTTTTATCTTTCGCTCATCAAGAAAGTGTTTCCCAAATGTTGCAGCATGGCGTGGACGAGCATCAAATGGTCACAGCCTGCAGTGTGCCTGGTTTGATGTGCCGCCTCTCTCACCTTTGTTTCCTGTCTCCCTCCTGTGCGCAGATAATCTAATGATAAAAGGTTGAGATATAATAGATTTACATGACTCGTCTTGTATTGTCATTGTTTGTCAGTTTGTCAGTTTGGGGAACTGATGTGTTCATATTTAAAACATACAAACAAAGGGAAATCCTGTTTCGTGCACATCATCCACATTTGCATGTGTTTTTGTTACTAAGTATGTAGTCAAATCAGCCACTCATGGTTAACCTGTGTGTGTGTGTCTGTGTGTTTCCACCCTCATCCTGCCACCATGCACGTGTGCGTGTTGACACCAAAGTGTGGGCTCCGTTTGCAAATGATGGGCTCTGACCTGACAAACACATGAATAAACTGAGAGGCAGTAAAAGAAGGATGAGCAGCTGCAGTTTGAGGAGACAAACTGTGGAGTAAAGGTCACTGAGATTTTAGTTTATTTAGAGTTGTATAGTATTTCTGCTGGATCACTTGTGTAGATTAAAAATCAAGTGCTCAAGCTGCTTTATGTATTTCCTCCTACGCCTCCACTCCTTCCAAAGCAAAGACAAATGGCAGTGATGTCATGCTGCTTAATATTTTCATAGTGGAACCAGAAATATAAATGACCAATACCTCATTTGTAACAGACGCTTGGCTTCGCATAATTCAGGAGAAAAACTGAGTTCATGCTGTACACTCAACAGAAAAAACGTATAATCTCATGGATTTTCTTTGAAAATTAATGAGCTATATATTATGCTTTCAAAGCAACTTTTCCAACACTTAAGATGAGATGAATCTTTAATGAACCCTCTGGGGAAACTGGGTCATTGCAGCAACAAAGAGAAGGTCTTGTTATCTAGCAGAGGAGAACATGCTTCCATTGTTCCTACAACACTTTGGTTGGGTATGATGTTCGTTTCTTTACATTACGCATTGTGTTTTCACAGGAGTGCTGACTGTGTCATCACGGCTGCCAATGGAGGACGCCACAACTTTACCCCGGCAACAGCCTCACATCAGGCAGATAGGAGGCAAATAAAACAGCCCCTCCTCCGCCACCTACAGCAACATCTGCTCTCACACCAGCTCCAATACACGACTCATTATCAAGCCGTTAGTCCTCACTGATCTCCAGGAGCTTCTGCTGTAAACCCCCCCCACCCTAAAGCTCCTTCCCACCCGCCTCATCTCCAGTAAACACTCTGACACCCACTGGCAGTCTGATCCAGGATCGGGTCGGCTTTGCTCTGAGTTCAGCTTGTCTCTTTCAGGCCGCACTTCAACACATTTTAATTTGACCATGTGGCCATCCGTTAGAAACCCAGCTTCAGCTGATGTGAAGTCAAACACGGTTTCCTATCTAAGTTGACGCTGATATGCCGCTTTCAAACGAATCCGACTCGGCAGGGAAACTCCCGCTCCAACGGGCATGTGGGCATGAAAAAACCTGGCGCTTTTTTGCCAGAGACCTCTCCGGCTGAGTTTCTGCAGACGCTGCTCAGACAGACACTTAGTGTGTCTCGAGGTGCTGTGCTGTGCTGTGCTGTTCAATGTACTGAGACTGTGAAACAACATACAGAATTCCAGTTGGAGCCCCTTTTTAAGACAATATCACATTGTGTTGCAGCAGAAGTGTTGCCTGCATTCTCCGGGAGAAATCGGGTTTCTCTGATCCCAAATCCTGAACCGGCAACTATCTTTCTCATCAATATGATGTTGGAAGATACCAATTGCAGCCTGGTTACTGAAGTGCCTGCAAACACAAACAGTCAGTGGCTATTTTAGTAGGTTGATATTTAGCGTCACACAGTTGACCAGAGCTGACGTTAACACACGTTTAATTCATTCACTTTGAACACACTTGAGACACAGTTGAACTTTTGCCAGGTGGTGGAAAAGAAAATGTTGTGTGTTTCCATCCCTGGAGTTCAGATTGAACTGGTTAATCGCTGTAACAGTCCGTGGTTTAATAACGCTGAGGAGGAAGAGCTGCACTCACTCAGCTTCTTTCTAGTGAGAAGGACTCTAAGAGAGTGAAAAGTAGCACGATGGACCAACAGCCTGTTTCTCACCTACACACCACCACACAACACACACACACTGCCCGGCCCAGCCCGGCTGTCGTTATCAGCAAATGAAGAGGGGATGGGAGGTTTGGGAAAAGGAGAAGGGGGTGATAAAGCACTGAGATCTTGTTGACAGGTAGTTGTCCAGAGGGCCAGACTGTGTCCGACAGGCCTGTCAGAGAAGTCATGTTGACGTGTCTCGTTCTTTGAAGAGGCAGCTGGGCTCCTCTGTTGCGGCCGTCGACGTGGGAAGTGAATGAGCATCTCTCACGATTCCGGGGTTGTCTTGCAGGAAGCTTTTGACATGTTGTGATGTATCATATTGTTTTTCTTTTGGACTGATTCAGCAACACCGGGCCCACAGTGCAGGGAAATAACATGTCATGCAATTTCCCTGTTGTCAAAAGTGGACGAAACCGGGATGGATGTCAGCGGGAAGCCTAACCATATGGAGCTCCAACTCTGATCTCTGATGCAGGATCCAAACATCTGCTGCGAAATCTTTTCTGTTGTAATAATTCAAACCAATGAAGGGACACCTTTTATATTATAATTACCATATGTGCTCCAACCTCAAGTGCCTGCATCTTAACACGCCTTTTAATGGGATTATTTCCCGGATGGCGTGGCCGCTCTACACAAGTATTACTCCATCATTTCTGTGCAGCAGTGCATAAATACCCCAATCTCACTTTTTCATAAACTAAACGACTCAATTGTTCGCTGGGTCTCAGTGCGGCGGGACCTTGAACGTATGGTTGGTTGGTTTCTACAGCGCCGATGAAGGTTTGGAAGGCGCTCCGTGGGCTGCGGCGCCGAAACTCAATAGGGTTGGGGATATTAGTGGGCACTGAGTGAAACAGTCAGCAGCAGTGTTTCAGGGAAGCAGCAGGGCTTTCACACCTACTGTAATGCCCTGCCCCGCTTCCTGCCCCGGATTACATCTAGGCTTACAGCATATAGGACACACACACACACACATAAGGACGTTTTTCACCTTTCCCACCCACTCAGATTCACATAGGGGTTGTTTAAACTGCTGCATTGCACCTTCTCGTGCCCTCTCTCCCTTTCTCTCTCTCTCTGTCTCTCGCTCACAGTGACATCGGAGCCATTTCCTACACCACTTAATATGTACTTGTCATAATCCGTTTGTAAGTGTCATGTTAATGGACAAACAGCAAAACACCTAATGCACGCCGGATTAGTGATAAAACACACACTATTCAGAAAGTCCTATGATAGGCTACCTCTCTCTCACACACATCACCTTTTGTTACATATTAGGGAACTGGTAATGGAAAGCCCCCTCCTATGAGTGCTGGCCTCATTTTAGTAATTACCGTGTGGAAGGTGTAATGGAAGCCTACTCCCATGAGCGGGACAAAATGACACACGCACAATTTGAAACACCTATCAATATACTTTAATGTTCTGCATTTCCCACTGTTTATTCTCAGTGTTGGTAAAAAAAAAAAAATTGTCTGCTTCTATCCAACACAAACACACACACGCACACACACAGACACACACCATATGTCAAATGACCGGTCCTATCTGTTATCAGCACGTCTTGGCCTGTCATACCTGCCTGTCGTCTGCAGCCTGTGTCCCAGAATGCTGACAGATAAGCCAGAGTGTGTGTCCCTGTGTGTGTGTGCGTATGCCAGTCAGTATTTGTGTGCACTTTTTGTATCTCACACGCATCCACTTTTAAGGGGTTCCCACGATCTACTTGGTTAATCGGAGCCCCACTGGACAACTACTGTAGTCTATGTGTACATTAGTCAGACACACACACACACACACACACACACAGACGTTACCCACGGAGTGATGGCTCTAAGTACAATCACAGCGACACACAGCAGGACATCACTGTAGACACCGTGCTAACTCTGAGACAAGCCGCTCGGTGTAACATGACATCAGTTCAGAGTTTGATGGTGAAGCTGAGCGTGAAATAAAGCCCCACAATACAAACAGCAATTACTTATAGGAAGGCAGATTCTCTCTTTTTTTTTTTTACAGCATGCTTTTTGATGTCAAGTCGACATCACAAGAAAGGAGACAGCATGTCAGGTTACTGAGGCTGATAATACATCCCTAAAATGATCCTGGGAGCTCAGACACAAAAGGAAATTGTCTATAAAGTAGACTGATTCCTGAGGCCAGACGCAGAAAACTCTAACTGTAGATTCATGACTTCAGTAATGCGTATGCATAAAACCAGAAAAATACACACACACACTCAGTTACAGAAGGTATTAAGGGGTGTGCCAAAAAAAACTGTTCATATAAGAATCACGATTCTCATTTACCACGATTCAGAATCAATTTAAAATGTCCCAAAATCTATTTTAAAAAAATCAAACAATTTATTTTAATCTATTTTAAAAACAGGCTGTCTGACTCCATTTTGTACACGGGACGTCCTGATGTCTTCACGGAGCCGGTTCTGGAACATACACATGCACAGTAAGCACAAAACAAGGAGGAAACTACAATAATGGAGGAATGCAGGTCTCTGGTGTAGTCTCTGCTCTCTGCAGGGGTCCAGTCTCTGGTTCTGGTCTGGTCTCTAGTCTCTGGAGGGGTCCGGTCTCTGGTTCTGGTCTGGTTTCTGGTCCCTGCAGGGGTCCAGTCTCTGGTTCTGGTCTGGTTTCTAGTCACTACAGAGGTCCAGTCTCTGGTTCTGGTCTGGTCTCTAGTCTCTGGAGGGGTCCAGTCTCTGGTTCTGGTCTGGTCTCTAGTCTCTGGAGGGGTCCAGTCTCTGGTTCTGGTCTGGTCTCTAGTCTCTACAGGGGTCCAGTCTCTGGTTCTGGTCTGGTCTCTAGTCTCTGGAGGGGTGCCGTCACTGGTCTGGTTCGGTCTGGTCTGGTCTAGGTTCTGGGGGGGGGGGGTCGCCGTTCCTTGCTGTAGCGCAGTCCACTGCTCATCACCAATTAACAAATGAACCGAGACATGTTCAGGCACCCCCGCTGAGAATTGACTACACTGAAGTCACCACATTCATTCATTCATCCATGTACTTATTTATTCAGGCGTAGGGATTAGTAGCATTATTAGTGACCCCCCTCAGAGAAATCTTTCTGCTAAAAATTGAAGCTTCAGCGCCAAATAAATTCACATTTCACTCCCTCTCTCTCTCTCATCTACAGTATCTGTCCTCCTCTCTCATTAGTGTTCTCCTCTTAACTGTCCTTAAAGTCTTAAAGCCACGTCATCAAAACCTCAATAACTTCATGAGGAATTTCAGTTCCGAGGTCCAAGTCCAAATATTGACACAAGTGATGACACAATTGAAGACTGTGCAGTTTTAGTGCAGTCTGGACACTTATGGACTCTGTCAGTCTTATCTCCAGAGCAGGAAGCCTTTTGGAAGGGAGGGGCGCAGGAACTATAGCCTCAGGCACCAAAACTAGATATAGTTTGGCATGAAAAGAGTCCCATAAAAGGTTCAGAAGGACCCGATGCCAAAGAGAAAGCCATGAAGGAACTTCTCAAGGAGCAGGAATGTCTCGTCTCACTGTCATTCTGATGCTAAACTCGTCCTGGTCCGGGTGAAGTGATTTCCAAAGGCTCAGGAACTGCAGGGACAAGAAACTAAACAACTCATAAACATCACTGTTTACTTTCACTCACACACAGTTACAGATAAAGGAAAGAAAGTGTGTTTCTCTCTGTGTGAAAAGTTTTGTCCGTGTCTCCAGAAACACCTTCATTCTTTAACCCATCAGTGGTTAAAATTTCCTTAATTGTCGGAGTTCCTCAACTGGATCTGTTTACTTTCACCGAGTGTTCACATTTCGCACAAGGCAGCGATAAAAAAACAGTAAATTACCTTCATGCTTCACATAGCAACGTGGTTGTGTCCAGTCTTACTTAGTTCAAACACATTGTGTTGTCTAAAGAGAAAAATTCCTGGGTAATAAGCAGTATGAATGCTTTAATATGAGTCATGGTTTTCTTTTTAGTAAAGTTTACGCTGCATCAGTGAATAAATATCTTCTCTGTCGATCCGGGTACAAAAATATCCTCCTTTTCTTTCTCTGTAGCCAAACTGTACAACATTTAACCACACACACACACACACACACACACAGGGCAAACAGGAGGGAACTGGAAGACTTATGCTTGGAGGTGGGTGGCACTCCTCAGTGGCTCTCAGTAATAAAAGTCGAGCACGATTTGAAAAGGCCCTATTGTGGTTTCATTCTGTTTTTTCCACGAGGGTAGCATTCCTTCCAAATTGGACAAAAGAATTTTAATGGGGCGGCTAATGGACTGTGATTAGATAGGAGGAAGGGGGGGGGGGTGTAGGTGGTCCTTGATGGGAGTGGGTAAGATGGGGGTCTGAAAGTTGGGATGCAAAGGGGGGTTTGGTTTCATCCCTCCAAAGAGAGGGGACGATGGGCCGGGAGATTACCCCATTTACCTGCAACCTTTGAAGGGGAGCTGGAGAGGAGGACAGGGCTTTTTTCATGCGTTGCTTCGGCTGTGGTGAGGTGGGGGGGGGGGGGGGGGGGCACACACTCCACTCTAAAGGTATATGGGTACCTATAGTGGCAGGATGGACAGGCGGCCGCTTGCTTTTAGCAGTAAGTGGACTCAGTGCGGCTGAAGTGGTTTAATGCAGCGCTGACTCACTGCAGGGCGGCGCAGCTTTACATAGACAAAGATGCTAAAAATAGGACTGAGGTGATGTCAGTTTGTTCAAAATATGACTGTAGATTTCAGAGGGATGCACAGACGGGCGTTTACTTTGTCGTGACATTCAACCTTCCACCATCTCCACGGCCCTCTCCATTAAAACGGTTATTACTGCAGTTAATACATTAGGCTGGACTTCAAACCGTCAGCTGTGCGTTTGTGTGTCAGTGGACTTCAGAACTGTCTTCGACTTCAGCGCTGATGATTCGCAGCTTCACTCAGATGAAGACTGAAAGTTACATTATAAAATATGTGCAGAAAATGAACCTGGCTTTCCAGATGATAGATGAACTCGGTCAGGCAGCAGACGGGAAAGATCCACCGACAGCAGAGACGACAGATGATGTCTCAGTTCTTCACATTTAGCTATAAAGACAAACACAAAACAAACGGACAGCAGCATTAAATAAACGTGCACTTATTTAGACCTTTGTGAGTGAAATCAGCCACTTAAGTCCCATCTGGGATCAGCATCTCGCACAGGAAGAGCTGAGATCAAAAGCAGGAAATAGCTGAAACCAGTACAGTATATACTAAGTTACTATGTTTAAAAATTTTAAGTAAACTTTGGTGAAAATTAGGTTGTTGTAGAATTATGAAGCCTTCACACATAATTTATTTTTATTCATTCGTCTTTAGGTTTTCGGGCTTTTTTTCAGGTTTTTGCGAGAGTAACGTCCTCACATCCAAGGCAGGGAGAACATTCATGCTCATGTCCTTTAAATCCAACTCTAATCCGCCATCATGTACGCCAAATTACAGTAATCTGGTGTGCAGTTAAGTGTGATTGATTGTCTAACTGCACACACAGTGCTAAAGCAAAGGAGCCAGGATGCTCCCTTTGGGTCTGCACCCACTTGACCTCAGTTTCTAATGTAAGAACATATCTCAGAAGAGATATGATAGGACCTGAAGGTGCTTCCATTTGGACCCAAAGTGAGCGGATGAGACGAGGGGACGTATTTCCCGCCGTGTTTTAGTTAGACTTTAACTTTGAAGAAGTTCATTGGCCCATTACATCATCTGAACCGGCATCCTTCCATTTATCTTCTGTGTCGATCCAAGTAACTTATTGGCAAACTGAACATCACTGTAAAAATATGTTTGTGTCACCAGGTGAAATCAGCAGTTGTCCAACACACAGTGACTGAGGCGAAAGGAGGAGGGTGGGCTGTCTTTATCTCCCACCCGTCTGAGCTGAGACAAACAAGACCCTGTCAATGATTGGCCGGAGCTACTGTTCACTTTTTATCGCTTTCACAAAAAAGATTATTTTATCAGCTGTCGTTAAAGCTCTCCAGTGACTTTTAATTTGTCTTTTTTTTTTGAGCTCATCGGTGTCATACATGTAGAAAGGCTCCAGTGTGTTCATCTGTGGCTCTGTCGAGTATCATATCACTTCACAGTAATGAGCTTTAAAAGCAGACAGCAGGTAATTTGTGCACTTTTTCCATCCCAGATTTTTCCTGTCAGGGAAAAACAGAGGCTACTGCTCAGCGCTCTGATTAAATCTGACGGAAAGATCTGTAGGTGGTTAAAGAATTATTTGATGTAGGATATATATTATTATCTATAATCAGTATTCTGAAAAGGCAGCAGTGAACACCAGTCAAGGACAGAAGACAGAAATGAATCCATCGTTACGGTTCAGGTGTAATAGTTATACCACAATTTACACGCATATCTGGTGTTTTAACAACATTCTTCCATATTTGTGCGTTTTTCATTGTTGTTATTCCATTAATACAAGGTGGTGTTTGTAGACCTTGTGTGTCTGTCTATACATTTTATACTTGTCACTGAAGCTGAATTGAAATTATTTCAAGTTTTTCTCAGTGTGTGGGATGTTTCACTTCTTTCACACGTCAGTCCTCTTCATCTTTCTCTTCATCTTTATTTCTGCGGAAACCTGTTTTACACAGCAAAAGCCATTTCTCTCAACGTATGGCTGAATCACGCCTCTGTAATCTCCCTCATTATCATCATCAGCCTCCTCCTCTTTGTCTCTCTGCCTCTCTATGCATCCGAAAACTCACCCGTCCTCACAAGTGCTCACACACACACACTACTCTTACTTTCATCCCGATGTAAATAACCCTGGAGCACACACACATACATACATACTGCCATTCTTTCCCAAATTGGAGAGAGACACTGCTATGCAATATTTACATAAGTAATAACAGGCAGCTGCTCCGGGGGCCGGTAGCTCCTATCTCACAGTGCAGGATGGGTAATTGCTATTTTGGCACTGAGGTGCTACCTGTCTGCGTGTCTGTGTGTGTCTGTGTGTGTGTGTGCGTGTGCAAGGCGGGATAATCTGAATAAGACTCAGAATAAGAGTGATGAATTCATTAGTGCAGGGTGTGTGCGTGCGTGTGTGTGTGCGTGTGCAGATGTTTGCCTTCTGACGCAGTAAATCTTCTTCTTTTTATGCGCAGCTCATGCCTGGACAACTTTTTGCGTTGGTTTGGGTCTGGTGGGAGACAGCAGGCTGCGTCTATAGCCCTCAGCCTCCCTGCTTGATATTTGGTGTCGGGCTGGCGCAGCTTGTTATCGGCACATATTGTCCCAAGCTGCAAGTGTGCTGTTGTGTGTTTTAGACGGCTGGTGCGACTGGCTTTCACTGCCTTCCTCAGTCGTTCACGCTCTCCGTCCCCATCTGCCTGTGTGCGCGTGTGTGTGTTCGTGTTAGAATATGTTTATTTCAAGCAAACATGTGGGCAGCCGTCAGTTCCTGTGGATGACTGTTTCCTGGTGAATATGTTTATTTTGAATCTGTTTGTTTTTGTCTTTTGTGTGTGTTTTCAACCGTGGGCTGTGTGCGCTGCATGTCTAAGTTCTACCTAATTGTGCGTCCACGTCTGCGCTACATTAAATTTGTGTTAGTTAGTCGTGTTAATTCAGCTAATAGAAGGTCTTCATGTGTAGAAAGTCGATCTTTGTGTGTGTGTGTGTGTGTGTGTAATCCCCGGTGTGCTCGACAGCTCGACAGCTCTCTCCTCTGTGCAATTCAATAAGCTCTTGTTGCTGTCACTGTGCAGCGGCAGGACGCCATAGCAACCAGTCCACCTTTAGGTGATTACCATGCTCAGCCCTACCTCACCCACCTCCTCCATCAACACCCACGGTGCACATAAAGCCCACCCTTAGGAGAAGGAAGGAGGAGGAGGGGGGGTGTGAGAGAGAGAGGAGAGCTGATGAGAACAAAAATATTTTACCTCAGCATCTCTCCATCTCTGGGCAAGATTAGATTGGCTCCTGCATTGTGCTTTTCATCTTCAGGCAGCGGGGCTTCTGCTGCTCTCTCTGCTGAGCGGGGAAAGTAAATGATGCTCAGTCGAACATGGACGACAGAGAGAAGTTCATCTGGTTCATTTGTTTGGTTAGTAACCAGCACGGGTTGCTATATTGACGCAGCTGCTTTTATCTGACTTACCTGACGCAGACAGAGCTGACAGTGAATATATGTCCTGTGCTGTACGTAGTGGCATTCATGCCCATTTTCCACAGCAGCTGGCCTGGTATAAACATACAACTGAGCCAGACGTGAGTGCTTTTCAATGGACTGTAGTTTTCGTTATTTCCGGGATGGCAGAATAGTCATTTTTAACCACTTGTTTCAGACCTTACTGGGCAATCTGAATGAAGTGTGTCAGGACTGTGAGTGAAATCCAGTCACGTTTCATTTAATGCCACATCTCTGAGGATTGTGACCGAGTTCTCTCTGAGCCCCAAACATCACCATTGTCCTGCGCCAAGATGCCCTCTTCTCTAAATGCTCAGCACATGAAAGTCATTGGGATTATTTCCACGTCAGCAGCCCCATGACTACCGACTAAACGTGACAGAAAGCAGAAACAAAGTTTGTACAATTACATCAATTACGCTGGCTGATAGCCAGCCTGCTTAATTAAAGCAGAATCGGTGTTGGCAGCAACACCGGCGCATTTCTTCCAGGTGCTGGTTTATCAAATCCAACAGCCTCTGACTGATCTCTTACGTGGAGCTTTTAGCCTTCAGTGTCTCCAAGCAGCTCTTCAGCAGAGGTGTGGGAAAGGATGTGGAATGCATTTTCCCATTTAGAGATGTGCAATGATTTTGGAATGTGCTGGCTCTGTTCTGAACAGTCTTTGTGCCTGTATTCTCCAAATGTGTCTTCCTTCTTAATGATTGTCCACCACGCGGCTGGATCTTTGCTTTATTACAAAAAAGAAACACCATTTAATGCAGCTCTGTGTGTCACTTTAGGACATTACACCAAATCCAACCAAAGCTGGATGAAACATTTACAAATGTTAAAGTTGAAGTGATAAACTCGCAGAGGTCTCAAACATCACAACAAATCAAAGACTTATCTCGCGTAGCTGAATAATTCAGGTGAACCACATCAATCCAGCTGCACTGCATTTACTCATAAACACCCAGAGTCAGTCAGTCAAAGACACCGTGCAGCCATTTTCATATCGTTCTTTGTTCACTCTCTGGCTTCCTGCCAGTTTTACATGTCACGTGTCACGACATTGAGTTCACTCGGCTGTAAAGTCTGATTACTTTATGGTTGAAAACAGGAAGAGGAGGCCCCTCTAACACCACAACTGGAGCAATAGCACCAAACTCTTTGATTCTTTGGATAAAACGAACATGGTCTTGTGGTTTTGTAAACCACTTAAAAAAAATTATGGAGTAAAAGAAAGAATTCAAAATGGCCACGATCTGATTTGTTTACAGTACTGGTTTTCGTGATTTGGACCAGTTTGTGCGAGAGTAACAGCTGAAGGGCCAAATGCTCGTTGTGTGCTCTTAACTCACACTACCTTCTGCGCCTTCTCTTCATTTTCCACTAAATTAGGAGATGACTTCAGTGGAAAGACAAACTCGCCATCGCCGATTCGCAGCTTCGATGGTTCAGCCAAGTGTCAGTTTGTGTTTTGGTGTGACGCATGTGTATATATCTGCAGGCTGAGTCGTACAGTAAAAGATTAAAACATCTCTGACCGAGAGAGACAGAGAAGATGCAGCATGATTGAAATGATCTGCATTTAATTGCATAAATTATCCTGCACTCATCCACGTTCCTGCCCTCCATATCCTCCACATACATACGCTTGCTGTCACAGTTCCACTCCTTGTCTTTCTCTAAGTATGATGATTAGGAGGAGCTCCAAAACGCCTGACACGGCGCCATAAAACAACTTAGAGACACCTTAAATCATTTCCCCAGGAGTGTTTATTTCCTTTCACAGCTGCCAAATGCCTTTTGCTTCTAATCTTTTACATACAAATTCTAAGGCTGCCTAGAGTTGGACCTGATTTGCAGCTTTTTGTTGATGCTTTAAGCGTTGACTGTGCCGCTGCAGACATCTAAATTCATCTAACGGCAGCAGCTGAATCTGGCAGCCAGATGAGAGTGTGCTGGATCGTTACCTAGCCCCATAACAACCAAAAATGATGCTTCTACCACAAAGAGCGGGGGGATAAGTGGGTATTCATGGGGTTACAAAGAGCAATTTGTGATTGATACGACTTTGCTAACTTTACGGCTCCTACAAAAGCAGGCGCAGCGACCTGTAAATCATACACCTTAATCACAGCCTGAGAAATAAAGGTTTCTGAAAGCGCTTTGTTTCTGTTGCACTTTCTACTTGTTTCTGTCAGACTTGCCAGAGAGAGGCATGCAACGGAATATGTCTTGATCAGAGAAGTTACATTACAGCGTGGCATTAGAGAAAGTCTCCGAGTGAGCACATACTGCACCACCTGCTGTCAAATCTCAAACCGGTGGCATTTCCCCAAACAACGACCCGGACTGGAAGGAGAAGGGCGGTAAACAAACAGGGCACACACAACAGTCCACTTTGGAAAAACCCTCGGGTGATTCTGAAACAACACAAAGGGCTCCTCGCAGCTTGGTCGCTTTTCCACAAGCGCAGAGAAAGCCCCCCGCCCGCTGCGCTCGACTGCCGGACCTGCCGTGATGCTTATCGACTGACACGCTGCCATCGGGGGGGAAAGAGCTGGGTGGCGGGGGCACGAATAGGTCATATAACAGCTGGCGACGTGGCGTGGGGATGCTTCATGGCGGAGGGCTTGTGGAGGGTCCTGAAGTTTTCATCCAGGTTTATGCCACCATATCTGTTTTCCAGACGTAGCCTATCATTTCTAAATAGTTTCAGCAGGCCTGTCAGGCTTTGAAGCACCATCCAACTACTAAAACAAATATGGAGCGCTACCTCTGAAAGAAAGGGGCACGTAAGGCGATGAATGTGATGTAATACTCTTTTATTTAAATCTTTAACATGGTTTTAGATTAATACTTTGGACTAAGGAAATAAAGCAACAACAAGTTTTTTGTTTTGAAACAAATCATCTGGAAACGCCGCCTGGAGGCAACCATGTCTCGCGTTGGCATTAACATAAACAAAACCTGTTGTGAAAAAAAATAAAATGTTTGAGGTGCTGTCTGCATCAGTTTATGCAGAAATGTCAAATGTCACATAAGACTAGAATTGGCACCAAAGATTTTTTTTTTTGTTTTTTGTTTTTATCTCTGAAGTCCAAACAAGAAGTTCAGGGAGACCAGCAGACCCGAATGCAGCTAAATGTTTACTTGGAATTGAACCGATAGTGCTGCCTTAGTCGTGAATACCGGGCAGGTTTGTATTCGTCTCCGGATGACAGCCTGCGCCAAATGCCCTGCATTTAAACATAAACAGAACAGGAAAAGGGAAAACGACTGGTCAAGCAGCGGTTTGGAAGATAAACACAGACATGATACGAGTCAGACATTATGTTTTCTAAACATT
Source organism: Echeneis naucrates (assembly GCF_900963305.1). Classification (NCBI taxonomy): domain Eukaryota; kingdom Metazoa; phylum Chordata; class Actinopteri; order Carangiformes; family Echeneidae; genus Echeneis; species Echeneis naucrates. The sequence continues at coordinate 22,597,701 of NC_042523.1, read as the reverse complement.
TCCAAAGACTGTCCTGAGGAGATAAAGAGTGGGACATTATGGGTCCTGTAACTGGGAAATAGTGGAGAGGAAATGGACAAATAAATGCTGGAAATACTGTGTATACTGGCCATGCAGCAAAGAGGGATGCCCTTCATTAACTAATTGAGCTAATGTCCTGATGGCAGATTTATATTATCATATTATGGTATAAGGACCGGCAGAATTAATGGACGTGGCCTCAGGAGAGTTTAGATTATTGCCAGGGAGTCCATGTTTGAGCGTCGCAAAACAATTGTCTATATATAACTTGTGCGTTTGTGTGAGCAATATTTCCAGCCCAGTGGATTTTGTCTCATCTCTGACATTCTGGTTCAGAGCTGCTCTCCTGCTGCTCCTTTGATCTCCTCTTCCCATTCGGCTCAGGTCTCCTCCGACTCCCACACGCTGACCTCCGGGGACCGGTTTCCTGACCGCGGCCCCCCCAACGACACCGCGTGAGGCCGGGGGATCCGAAGGCGGTGGGCAGAGCCGGTAGCCTGGAGGGTCACAAGTCAGCAGGAGGGGGGCTTTAAGGGCTTTAGTTGAAACAATGGCCCAAATTGAAGCCACAGAGGTGGGAGATGAGAAGCAGGGAGGGACGAGTGAGGGGGGGGTTTGCTTTGTGGACAATAAATGTGTGGCGCACTTCCTGGAGAGATGTGAATGACTGAGCAAGGCTGCTGTGTGTTGGCTTTCTCTGAAGGGTTTGTGACAGCAGGCTGCTGATAATTTGTTGATTTTCAATTTGCAACTTTTCTCTTCTACGTGGCTGTTTCTACTAAGCAAAGTCAAAACTCTCTGCCCTGATTGGTGCACTCATCCCAGGATAAATCGAGCGGAGACCCCCATTACTGTATGAGCTGTCGTATTGAAGCATCCACTTTGTAATTTGAGAGGGCCATCTTGGTTTTTCAGAGCTTATTTGGAGGAGAAGATGGATCTGATCTGCTGTGTTTGGTACAGTCTGTCAATCACCGGGTGGTCACTCCCTAATCCATCCCCTGCTTTATGGTCTATTTTCCCCTAAATGGGATCATCATTTAAAAATGAAAATCATTTGTACTCAAGCTTAAAACTACAGACTGAGACCATAAACTCATTTAGAAAACATTTACTGAGCTAATAAATCAACTGAGGAGTTGGGACATTTTTCCGTAGACGTCAATACAAACCGACTTCTTTTTAATAACCATGGGAGTCGCCCTGTGACGGTCATTAGAGTGACTGCAGGTTTAAGGCTTCTCTTTACAGAGTCGACACCCATTTCTGTACGAAGTCTGCCATAAACACGTCAACGTTTACATCGGTTCTTCTGCCTGTACTGGACTGAAAAGGTCCTCTGATAACAGCAGCTTGAGGTTTTCCTCATGAACGACACTCATTCTTACCTCGTCAGCATGATTATGAAATACACAAACCATAACTGTTGATGTTGATCCCAGATGGATCTTTATCAAGTTGAAATGTTTAAAACTTGAGGCTGAGAGGCTCTGTGATAGCGGGGGGGGAGTTTAACCTGTTTAAGATTATTACAAACTCACAAAAAAAGGTGAACATAGAACAGAGAGGCTCCTCAAATGCATCAGCTGCTGCATTAAACTCAAAGTACATAAAAACATCTCAAACGGGCCACATCAAAAAGATGCACAGGAAACAGAAGCAGAAAAGGAAAACTGAACGTGAACAACTTGCAATCAATTGATGTCAAAGGTTTCCATGTCAGTTTCGATGCTGACTCTCCCTGAGGATAAGAAGAGCTCATTACCTCCTCCTCTTGGGATTTTGAACATCTCAGCGTTAGCGTTCCTCAGTGAGGACACGTCTGTCCTGGATGCAACTTAGCTCCTTTTGTGTGCCGGTCTGGTTTCCAAAGCCGGAATACACACAACAGAAACACAAAGTCCCTTATGACCTGTCACCATGACTCAACTTTTATATCTAGTCCGTCCCGACGCCATGCCAAACATATCTTTAATGGTCAGTATTTTATTTTAGTTGACCTGCTGCAACCCAGTACGGCCCGACAAGATTCCCACTTCTGGATCATTGAAATAGTCCAACAGAGCTCCGTATTGGGAAATTATAATTTAATCTTTTTCTTGATTGCAAAGGGCGAGATTTCTGTTTTAAAGGCTGATTGATCTATTTAACAAAACAGACATTGGTCAGAATTATGAATGTATCAGCAACACAATTTTGAGTGAGCTTGTGTATTAGTCGGTCTCTGTATGTTTTTGTGTGTGTGTGTTCAAGTAAAAGGTTTGGAGTCGGTGTTCATGATTGGCACACAATGCAGATGTGTGGGCAGCAGATGCCATCTGGAGAAGGTGGAGTGGGCTGATGGCTGGGGGGGGGGGTATAGGGGTGCCCCCTCCCTACTGGTGACAGGAAGATAAAAGAAAAGATGGGAGTGTAATCAATCAAAAACACAGTGACACAAATAAAAAGACGAGGGATACAACCCGCCCACTCACAGCCCCGCACCGGCCGCCATCACGGCCCGTCATTGTTGGACCACAAAACTCTTTTGGACGGGAAAAAAGATCAAAAGCGTCCCTGCTGGTCCTTCTGGGCTTTTTTTTTTTAAGGTTGCCAGGTTTGCTGTCACCAAGAAACGCCTTTCATCTGAGGATGTAGTTTCAGACCATCAATGTGTAAATTGGCCAATTTTTGGTAGAGTGCCAGATGTTTTGCGGGAGTAGATTATACCCGATGGTGCAGCATTGCATCCCAGGAGATCCTCAGAAACCTGTGCACACCTCCTCATCTCATCCTTGAGCAATCCAGGATCAGGACTCTCCAGCTGCCCTCTCAGAGCAGAGTGTACCAACAGCTGTATTGTGTCTTTGAAAAGAAACCCACATTATATCTGTTGAAGTATTTGAAACGAAAGCAGTTAGATCGCCCCTACGAGGGCGCTCCGAGATGTTTCCTTGAACGGGGTAGAAATAGATTTATTGTGGCCAAGTCTGGCAAGCCTGAGGTTGACAGCTACAAAAAGACATGGGAGCTGGAGCGCTTCGGACCTGCCAAACGTGGATGCTGGAGGCTGGAGTCTGAATTTCCACACAAAGACGCATTCATGTACGTTTGACGCTGTAATGGGATGAGAGAGAAATGAATCTGGACACCTGCTGAGAGCGAGGAAAACTTCCTGTAACTGTCTCGCCATCACAAAGCGGTTCTAAGCCAAATGATGAATGTGCTCGGCTTCACTCATAAGGAGCAGATTTCACATAACATTGAGACACTTTCTGATCTCTGTGATGGGATTCTGTTTTGACTTTCCACCCACTAAAAAGATCAGCAATCCCACAGTTGATAAGGATCCAATGACTTGCCCAAGGACACGTCCAACATGATGGATGCTTTCCAGCTGAATCGCTGTCTGTAATCTGTAAAAGGCCTCATTCCTCTATGAGGGAGACACAATATTATAACAATTTGTGGTTGTGGATGTGGAGGACGGTCTGCAGTGTGTGGAGAAGCAGAGAGCCCAAACCTGCCCACACAGCGACAATCTCCTCTGCAGATCATTGAAAGGTTGCCACTGCAACGGGCACCTCTCCCGGGAGCAACTACAGACCTGTGTAGGAGGACAAAAAGGACTGAGAGTGCCCGGGGCAGAGCCCAAACCTGGACCCAGCTGCTCTTCTCAAACACCAACAATGAAGCCTTTGTTATGTGTGAAACTGCAGGAGTAACATCAATTCCTGAGCGTCACTCACCTTCGGCGCGCCCTGAAAACAGCCAGCCTGCTCTGCTCTGCACTTTCAGACGGATCGGTGTGCAGATTCGTCATCAAAGCCTGCATAATATTAGAATAATAGCAAGTGACCAATCCAATACAAGCCCGCCACCGATCACAAACCGGGCATTGTCAATTTCACAAAGTGCAATACCATGTAATGTTGGGGAGGTCATGCTCATGCTTGTTCTGTAATCCAATTCTGGAGGCGGAAAAGGCGCGAATGTGACCGCTAGGTGGCGACCTTGGTCCGGCTCGGCTCACCTCGGACAGCGCTGCGCTTGACTGGATCCAGACTACATGCAGGATCAGCACAGTGTGACTGGAGGAACACAGAGGACAAGAGAAGTGACGCATTGCTTTTCATGAATTTAGATGTGGAGCTGAAGGAAAGAGCCTGTGTCTGATTTTAAACTTCCAGGCCTGGACACTGTATATATTCCTTATGAGCGCACACACATACACACACGCACTCTCTCTCTCTCTCTCTCACACACACACACACACTCCTCCCATTCGTTGTCACTGATGGCTAACAGCACGTTTTTCCCCCCGCAGTTTATTCCTGCGGTGTCGATCGTTGCCTGACACTATCAGCCCCTCACTGCGCCTCCGACTGTGGTGTCCACTGTTAAATAAAAAAGTGAGTTGTTATGGGGTGTGCATGTGAAGAAGGGGAGGGGAGGGGAAGGGGGGTAGTTAATGATTATTTGCCCCCCTGACCAACTCTGTTTCTCCCCCCGTTCACTGTCTCTCCTGTTTGGACCGACGGGGTCCGCGTCAGAGCGCACAGACTAGACCCGCCTCCTGGCTGTTGGTGTGCTCGGTGCGTCTCTCTGCTCTGCGCGCTTTAAACCCATATTCCACTGGGAAAGAGAGAGAGAGAGAGGGAGAGAGAGAGAGAGAGAGAGAGCAGGACCCGGGATAAGAGCAACGAAAGAAAAAGAGGAGAGAAAAACGGAACAACGACACAAATGGCACTCATGGCAGGGATTTTGTTCGCGGCCACCTTTCTTGTTTTTGGGATATCTACATTTGTTTCCCCGGCACGGATTTACCCCCCAAATGAAGGTAAGGTTATCGGGAGGAAAAATAACTACCGCGGACTTGTGACTTCACCCCCCCCACCCCAGCTCCCGTGTGTGTCTGTGCCGCGGAGCCTCCGGCTCAGGGGCCCCTGGCTGCGGGTTCGTGGAGCAGCGACCAGGAAAACACGTCCGCTCGGTCACCTTTTTACGCAGCGACTTTTGCGGGCTTTAGTGTGTGAGCAGACCTGGAACCGGTTTACCCGAATCCGGCACCGGGGGTGTTTTGGTCTCCAGTCTGGCTTGGATCAAGCAGGAAAGGTGGTAGAGTGGGGGCGGGGGGATGGGTGGGGGGGTGCAGTCCGGACAGACCTGTAGCCCCGATGCGCGCCGATCTCTGCGTGCGGAGAGAAGGTCAAGCCGATCTCCGCACCAGCAGCGCTGCATCGACCCGAACGGACCTGTAGCACAGAAACGACCCGGATTCAGCACTCAGCTGTAGCAGATCTTTATTTCTGATGTCACTCCGCGTTTAGCTGGAAACTGACTGAAGGAAAATAAATCCTACAAGTTTAACTGCCCGGCCTCTCTGCGTTTAGGCGCACGGAAGGTTCAAAGATGAGTTCCTTTCAGCTGGCCTGAACTCCAGGATGGTTTCAACGGAGCGTGGCGCCTCCGACACTAAAACCGGATCTTTGCCTGCTCCTGTGGGTCCGGTTCCACAAATGTTTGGGCCCTCCACAGTCAACAGCCCGCTTTGTACTGCAAACACAAATAAGTGAAAAAAGACTTGTGATGCGGGAGGTCTGCCCGGTGCACAAAGATCCGTTTATTTCGATATTTAATGTCCCAAATGTAAAATGGATCAATCCGAATTAATGATAATGTGAACCAATCAGGTTTATTCAGCCATCGATTTAACTGTTTTTTTTTTTTTTTTTTTTTTTTTTTTTTACGAACATTGAAATTCAAAACAGCCCCTGAAATAAATTCAGGCATCTTTTTGTCATTTAGCTGAGTGGAACATACATTTTAATGAAGGTTTTATTTTGCTGTGTTTCCGCCTGTCCATCTGTCAGAAGCTTTTTTTTTTTTTTTTTTTGTTCTTCAACCTCCAAGTTTATGCACACGGCTCCACAACTGATTCCGATCACCTCTGACGTGTTTAAAGCTGCTGCAGCTGAGCAAAGCGAGAAAAATCGTTATTTTAAAGGCACTTGGGAAATACATTTGTCATTTGTACAAAAAAAATCCTTCTCCTAACGAAAATCAATGGAACGAAGCCCGAGAAGCCCAACAGGGATTCACACACAACAAAACGTTTGGCCCCCAGTTCTTCTTCTCCCTGTGTGTGTGTGTGAGACTGAAATTCATCAGGAGGATATTTTATTCCTCATAAACCGCTTTAGCTATTATTTGCATTTTCATTAAGCCTTTAAATAGAAATTCTCAAAGACAGCTTCCCTTTTTTCCACCTCAGTGTGTGAGCCCTAAGTGGATTATAGTTGCCACTGCTGATTGTTGCATGGACAGACCGAGACTTCATGCTCACCTCTCCCCATTCTTGTTTTCCAGTCACGTTATTGGACTCCAGAGCTGTACAGGGGGAGCTGGGGTGGGTCGCCAACCCGACAGAAGGAGGGGTAAGTAGTGCAAAGAAGTGTCCCCTTGTTAGGACGAATGATCCCCTATTGAGCAACAAAAAAAATAAAAAAATAAATAAAAAAAATCGGAGAGATAATATCCATTATTGGCAGGAGCTCTGAAGTGCATCGCCAACTAGATACACAGCCTTCTTTGATAAGATTTGGTCCTGGTGAGCCTTTTATGGGAATATCTTTATGTGATTTATTGTGCAGCTGTCCTTGCTGTAGGGATATTACACTCTGGGTGAGATCAAGGCGCAGTCTAATTTCCAGTGTCTTACATTTAAATATGGATAAACTAGAATTAGCTGTTTTGTTGTGTACAGAGACACCCCTGGAAGACCCTCCAGGGCCCCATGGGGTCCCCAGAACGGGTCTATAGGCACCCCTCCTCAGCCCATTATCCCCTTTCTCCTCGCTCCCCTTCTCTCTAACCACTCTGTAATGGTCAGATGCAGGGGCAGATACTGCAGCGGGCGTCAGATTTCCTGAATAGACGGTGGATTGAATCGGTCTTTGTGGAGAAACTTTATATCCCTTTCCACCATTGAGTCGAAGCGAGGGGGGGAACTTGGCAGCTGAGAGAGGGTCCTCTGGAATGGATGAATAAAGGGGAAAGTGCATTGGGGTTCAGCTCTTGCCGCAGGACGACTGGGCCGGGGCTTTAAGCGGCGGGGGAGAGGGTCGACCAAATGCATGATCTCCCAGTCTAATTGGCCCATCAACAGAGTAGGAAAAGAGCAGGGGCCACAGTTGGGCCCCAAGTGGCCCTGATGTGCCGTGGGCATTAGTTTGTTGGGGAAAGGTGATGCACATGTTAGTCCTTTAATCAAGACTATGTGTGATCACATAGAAATGGCTGTGAAATTAATGTGATTGGCCGCACTCTTAGAAGTCAGCGGTGACCCAAATTAATCATCGCTCATAATAAGCAACAGCCAGTCAGCAGTCAGACCTCCATTTGTTCTACTTACAGCAATGTGATACAAACCAGCAAGCCCTTTAATGTTTTATGAAGATTAATACAAATTAGCAATAACTGAGTATGAACCCAGGGGAGCTGGATTTCACCTTCTGCTAATGGAGCAGCCGCTGCCGGCAAGCTTTTCTCAATAAACTTGGCTGTTGCCTGCTACGCTCGGGTCCTCCCCTCGGCCATTTTATCACAAACAAGTGATTGACAGGGTCCTGGCAGCCCCAGTCGGGCCTGCATTCACCCCCTCATTATGACCAATTGGCCTTTTTCTTCCTCCTCCCTGCTATCGGGGGAAAGGTGCAGGCTTATCTCAGAGCTGCTCGATTTCCACGACAAAAGAGGGGGTTAAAGGAAAAGAGTGGAGCGGAGTTAAAAAGCTGGAGAAAGATAGACATTTTCTCAAATCATACAGCCGCAGCTATGTTTAGATTATCCCGCCCCCCTCCGGGGAAATAAGGCTTTATATCAGATAGTTTATGATAAGGCATCAAATGAAATATGGCAGCATAACACATATCTTCCACTGCCCCGTTATTGTTATTATTATTTTTCTACAGTTTCCTAAATGGGTGGTGGTGAGGCGGCCAAGGGCCTGTCTGCTCTTGTTTACGGCCCAGCTCAGTCAAAGACTCTATTTAAAACGCACGATGAAAAACTTAAGGGAACACACCGCTTTGAGCCTCTTAAGACATGCTTGTATTTGCTCAACAGTGCCCTGTGGAGAGGGGGAACTTTATCATAAGTAAAACAAACATTCCCTCTCGGCAAAAATAAGCCAGGCCGCGCTGGATAATGTAATCCATGCACCCCACGTCAGCGTCTCCCTCTCCCTGCTATGAGTTCATGCTAACAACGGCGGTGAATATTTGTGCCGTTGTGCGCCCCCCCCCACACCACACTTGTGTATACAGATGTAAAGCAGGATCATATTATGTCATTAGCATAGATCCAGAAACCTTTACTTTTTTGTGCTCATACAATCCCACGTTTTGTTGTTTTTTTTTTTTCTTCTTTTCTTTCCCAATAGCCGATCCCTCCAATGTATGTGTGTGTGTGTGTGTGTGTGTGTGTGTGTGTGTGTGTGTGTGTTAGAAGAGGATTTTGTATACCACTCCCCAAGCAATTAAGGTTTCGGCATTACTGAGGCAGAGAACTAATTACAAATTTCTTTTCTCACAGTTGAGGAGAAGCCATGAATATTAATATCTTTATGATTCTATATTAGGACCTAACAAGTCTATTAGGTGTCATTCATAAAATATGCATTAAGTTTAGCCATCAATTAATTGCTCTGCTGGGACTCAAATATTGACTCATCTTTCTTTCATGCTCTTTTCTACAGTATCTGTCATTCATGACAGGGTGGATCTCGGTTAAGTTTGATCCTCCCATTTAATGAGCAGCCAGTTCAGAAAAATTTCCTGTTTTTGACCTGCAGCCATGTTTTTGCAATACTTTTAGCGTTCTGCTTTATTTATTTATTTATTTTTACTGTGTGGTTTCAGAGCTTTAATAATGTCTGTGTGACGTGTTAATGTTGCTGCCTTTTCCCCAGTGGGAGGAAGTGAGCATTATGGATGAGAAGAACATTCCCATTCGGACGTACCAGGTGTGTAACGTCATGGAGCCAAACCAGAACAACTGGCTCCGTACTGACTGGATCCCTCGCGGCGGTGCCCAGCGTGTCTACATTGAGATCAAGTTCACCCTCCGAGACTGCAACAGCCTGCCGGGAGTCATGGGAACCTGCAAGGAAACCTTCAACCTTTACTACTACGAGTCCAACAACGACAAAGAGCGCTACATCCGCGAGAACCAGTTTGGCAAGATCGACACCATCGCCGCAGATGAGAGCTTCACGCAGGTGGACATCGGCGACCGCATCATGAAGCTGAACACAGAGGTGCGCGATGTGGGCGCCTTGACCCGTAAGGGCTTCTATTTGGCCTTCCAGGATGTCGGAGCTTGCATCGCGCTCGTGTCCGTCAGGGTCTTCTACAAGAAATGTCCTTTAGCAGTGCGTAACTTGGCCCAGTTTCCCGACACCATCACTGGAGCCGATACCTCCTCGCTTGTGGAAGTTCGTGGCTCGTGCGTGGATAATTCAGAGGAGAAGGAGGTTCCAAAGATGTACTGCGGGGCCGATGGAGAGTGGCTGGTGCCCATTGGGAACTGCCTGTGCAACCCCGGATACGAGGAGCGCAATGCAGAATGCCAAGGTACAGAACCGTTCACATGGCTTGATTTTTTTTTTCTTTTTGGTTTGACTGGGTTTTTTTTGTGCCTTTTGCTATTTATGACTCACTGTCTGTTTTCTAATACAGACACCTCTTAGGCATTTCTCCCCCTAGTCTTTTTTTAATGGCTCTTTGTCCTTCCCTCTCTTGAGTCACTTACATCGTACTCGGTCGTGTATTTCTTCTTTTTTTTTTCTTTCTCCTCACCCCCCCCACTCTCTACAATATCATTTCCAGTGTCTGGTTGGGTGATAGAAGCAATGATGACTGTAAATGGAGTAATTAGTGAGCCCACTGGGAGGTGTTGTGCAATGGAGTGCATCTCAGGAGAACTGGTGACACTGGAAAAAGGAGCGTTGAGCTCCAACCGGTTTGCACTGCTGCTGTGTCTTTCACCCCCACCTGCTTTTTCTCACTCCCAATGGAGCCTGAAGCTGGTAAAAAGTGATAGGCAGTTTTAGAGGAAAGGAAGGGGTGGGGAGGGGGGTTTATCATTCCAAGCAGGTATGAGATCAGTGGAAGTACACAGCTGTGAGATGGAGTTGAAATGCTGCTGTTTGGTGGGGGGGCTGTAGCCCTTTGTGGACGATTATTCTGGTGTCATCTCATTGTGATCCTATTTCAGGCTTTTTGGTGAGGTTTCAAGGTCAGTGCAAAATGTCTCATTCTGCATTTTTGAATCAGGAGCTTGATAGAGGCTTAAACATGTCGTTGAATTCAATGCACGGCCCAGAAACAGTCACAAAACCTGCCAAGAGATCTCTCAGAATTTCTGCTTTTACAGGTTTCAAGCTGCAGCTCTTATAAAGATTGGCATTTTTGATAGACTTTCTAATGGTGTATCTCGGTTGTTTCACTGCACACAGTAAATTGTAGTTTATGGTATGCAGCACTGTATTGTGGGTAGCGTCCAGTAGTATTCAGCAGCTGTTTTGTGGATCACATGCAGCGTTGTGCCAAGCTGAGGCACAGTTGTCAGCTGGCCAGGCGAGTGGATGCTAATTCTGCCACGATGGTTTATTGGTGCACGCCACCATCCGCCCACCACCTCCGCACACAAAAAGCACAGGGCCACAGCCGTGAGGGGTCAGAGGCTGGGCACGGGTGATTAACAGGGGGATGGACCACTACACCTCTCCTAATTTACAAGGGAGTCTTTATCTTGAGGGACTAATTGCATGACAAACAGGTCTGGTGATTTAAGGGTACTACTGGCTGCTGGGGGGCAGGGGAGGAAAAAGGGGGTACAAGTGGTCACAGATGGGTTTGTGTGTGTACTTGTGTGTATTTGTTCCCAGGAAAAAAAAAAAAAAAAAAAAAACCAGTATAATTTGAGCCTCAAGAATTCTCTTGGAATGTCGCCCTTCTTCCCCGTCGCTGGGCTCGGATGGCTGCGGCCAGGTTCCTGTCCCCAGGGTCGGCTTCAAAGAAGCAGAGAGGGAAAATGGAGGGTTGAGTGAAGGAGACCAGAAGGTAGTTAGTTACAGACTTTAGGTAAAACTTCTCTGGACTGGCCTTTCTATGGTGCAGTTTACTATAATAACCTTTCATTTCAACCATGATTTCATACTTTATATCATAACTTCAATTTGCACACAACTCTCAAACAGCCTCCTTATCGCTCCTTTAATTCCAGCGAAGATAAATGGCCGTTGCCTTCCAATGAGGGCAATAAAGGATTTGGAAACCCTTGATTTTATATGACTAATGCAGGCCCGTAGCGTCTGCCAGCCTCTTGAGCTGGCAGTGTTGCTTTTCAAGCCAATATATCCATTTAGTTCACATATCACTGCATCTGCTTTGCTTTGTTTAAGTTTAGAGTGCCAAAGCATCCACTGTGTTTGCTCTGAGCTCCAATTACACTGTTTCAGATGTTTAACATTTATGTTCCAGTTGGAACGCTTCGGTAGCTCACACTGGATTTGACGCTGCCGAGGCGTAGGTTGTGGGTTAAAAGGTGCAGGGCACCGTCAGTCTTCAAGTGCGCTGATGAGCTGGTTAATATTCCTCCGTGTGACAGGCTCGATGGGAGATGGCCTCCATGTTGACCGAGAGTTTTAGATCGGGGACATGGAGGGGTCACGGAGTCCTTTTTTCTGATTTATTAAAAAGTTGCATCGGCCTCTGCGAGATTCAAAACTCTCATTTTAAAGGTTTTCTATGGTGCACATAAGCCGGATTGTGTGTGCGCAAGACTTGTGTGTGTCTTCGCTTGTCTTGTGTACGTGTGGGGTTATAAGGGCACGGTGGCCCCTAGTTCCCAGCCCAGGATGAATGGGCTCTCCTCCATCATTGTTCGGGGTAGCGGTGGAGCCGACAGAGGCTGGCGATGTTTTCTATGGGGGGGGCTGATGGGGCATGTAGGAGTTGTATTCCCCCCCCCCCGGCAGAGTTCAGGGGTCACCCCCTTCTGCATCCATCTTACTGCTGCATCTGACAGGGTCGTGGATCCAGGATTGATTAAGATGTCAGGATTTTGACAGCTGTGGCGTGGGGTGGGGGGGTCTGTCTGTGCTCGAGGTGGGCCAAGGGTGGCGAGGGTCTGCTCTTGGGGCCAAAGGGAGAAGGGCAACCAGGGCAGTGAGGGCCAAAGGAGGCCCCCTGATCTGAGGACTGTTTGCATTTGGGATCCTTTTCCCTGTTAACTACCCCCCTGAGCACAGTGAGAAAAGGTGGGGGTCTCCCCTCGCTCCTCATCTGGTCCCTACTGGGGGGGGGGGATTAGGGAGAGGGAGAAATGATAATTCCCTCAACTCTGTTTTTTACCAAAAGAGAGAAAACTACAGAAGTTCAGAAGTTGAATGTCAGTAGATGGTCTGGTCGGGTGGGGGGGGGGGGTTACCACTCTGTGTGCCTTTGTTGAGGAGGTGTGACGGTGACGTTAGTGATCTGCCATCTCTCTCTCTCTCACACACACACACACACACATCTTTATGTTAGTTTAAATTGTCTGACAAAAAGGAATTATGTTTGACATTAACTGAGTCCTTATGTTCTCATTCATGTTTTATATTTAAACAATTATGTTTGTTTTGTACCCTGTGATGGACTGGTGACTCGTCCTGACCTGTGACCCCCCCTCGCCAGTTTGAGCTGGTATTGGCTCCAGCATCCCCTTCAAAATGATAGAAGATGAATGATGAATGTTTGTTTTGCTTAATTTTATCGATCAGGGAAATAATTTTCACCACCTCCCTGTGTGTGGATTTGTAGCGTGCTGTCTGTGCACTTACTCACCTGAGCCCCCCCCCACCCGTCTTTCTATTCCCAGCAGTCTTTGCTGAGCTGAAAACTGTTATTGGTATTAGATTAAGAGGTTTTAGGGATGAACTTTCTCTTTCTGTTGTGTGTGTGTATCTCGCTCTCCCTCTGTTGACAGTGTTAAATATGCGCTTGGGAGCATCATTCTAAATTCACCACGTAATTCTATTTAGCCCGCCGGTCCCCAATGACTTTAAATACACAGATTCGATCCCTCCCCCTCCCCCTCCCTCTCCCTCTCCTGCTTGCTTCCTTCCCATTCTGCTTACAGACAAATGAAGTATTTACATCTTCTCCTTGGCCAGCCCGGTTGCTGGTTTGTCTTTTCTCTGTCCGTGTCTTCTGTCTCTTCAAATTTCCTGTTGCTTTAACAGCTCCTTCTTCTGTCTCTGTTCGCCCTTTTTGTCCCTTTTCTGTTAGCGATTTTAACCCATCTAAGCGCTTTTCTCTCTTATCCTCTTCTTTTGATTTTTCTTTCCCCCCTCCGTCTTTCTGCTCCGGTCGTAAAGGTGGTTAGTGTTCGTCAGCTCGTCTCTGGTGGTGTCGGCGGGAAGTGGGCTGAATAATGAGATTACCTCTACTGCTGGGAGGGAAGGCTGCTCACAGAACATCATCACCCATCATTGCTCCCCACAAACACACATGGAGGCGCGTGCACACGAACAGAAACATGCATGCACATGTTAAGTAATGGACTCAACTCCATGAGCGCATTGACAAATGTGTGCAGCAGAGGTGCGCACACTCAAGGTTTTAGTATGTGTTGGCACACACAGACACACACTGAGAGCAGAGCGCAGCAGGATGGAGTCGAACGTACTCATCACTCTGCCTGCCACCAGAGAGGCTCATTTTGTGCTGCTGAATAGAGACGAGGAATCTATTACAGACGGCGAGCAGGAAAGAACAACAGATACAGAGAGAAAGGACAAAATGTCTCATGAACAACCCCCCCCCCCCTCCTCCTGGCCTTTTACCAAAATAATTACCTAAAGCATTTTTTTTTTACACCCTGTTCTTGTAAAAAAAAAAAAAAAAAAAAAGTCTTCAACACTTCACTGAGCGGAGGTGGGGGAGGAGGGTGGGCGAGCTGCTGGTGGTAATTCAGCCGTCATTAACTGAGGTGCTGAAATGCTTTTCCTGCTCGGGCTGCTGTCCTGCCCCACTGTTTGTTCCCTTTTCAGCCCTCGACACTCATCACCTCTCTGTCTTTCTCCTGTTGCTGCCCCGCTCGGGGCAGGAAGCCGCCGTCGATCGAGCATGACCCGGCCGCTGATGGCCACAGTGCTCCCTCAGCGCCGGGTCACACCACAGTGTAGAAAACGCACCGCCACAAATATCCGTCCTAAAGTCATTTCTTCCCCTCTTAAAATCCACTTTATTTCCCCGTGTTTCAAGGGGCTGACGCTGGTTTGAAAGCAGACACATGCCAAAAAAGTTGATTAAAGCAGCCTCAAATGTACTGTGGAAAGATTTTAGGATGGATATGACACAGAACCACATGTTATGCAAACGGGTTTATATTATTTCAACAGTTCATCAACAGGTGCCATATAAATAACTGAGTCACTTTTTTTTCACAATGAGAATGAAAATAAAGAACTACTTTATTCATATTTGGTAAAAAATTACAAAGATGTAAGCGTGCTCAGTAAATTTGTGTTTGGAGTTTGGACACTGTTGTTTGACACAATAGTGTCGTGGTGATACAGCTCCAGGAACAACTCTGAGAAAAAAAAAAAAAAATATTATTTTAGCTATTTTCTTGTTTTCAACGGTTTCAGACTGTGCCTGGTAAAAAAAAAAAACAAAAAACAGATGTATATTAATTCCATACACTGTTGTTATCCAACACAAACCAAAGTAACTCCAGTAGACATATTTCTAAAAAAAAAACAAAAAACAAAAACAAACAAAAAAAAAACACTTTGTTTTTGACTCCATCTTTAAAAATTGGAAATCACAAATGGTGGATGTTCTTACATTGCAGCTAACATGGTTGTCAACTGGCATCAGCGACTGTTGAGGAGATGTCAAAAGGAGGCTTAGAAGGATAACATTTCTCTCTCCTCTCCTCTCCTCTCCTCTTCCTCATCTTTTTGAAAAGCATCCTCTCTTTGAAGCCTGCGCTGGGAAGAGGGAGCGATTAAAGCAGTCAGCAAGCAAATTAGCATGTCAAAAGGCCCTGAATCAATACCCCGGCTCTCTACCAACACAACCCTGCAGTCCTTTCAACCCCCCCGCCCCTCCCCGCTCCACCAGCCCCCCATCCGTCCTTGCCTTAGCCCCATTCCTCCGGCTGTTTCCCTTCTTCTCCACCTCCATTTTCCCCCCACGCTCCTGCACACTCTCCCTCTTGCTCCCTTGCCCTCTCTCTTTATGTTTCACTCGCTTTAAATTTTTCTTCTCCATCTTCCCTCAAACACCACCAACTCCCCCCAGTTTTCTCCCTCAGCTGACAGACAGAGAGAAGAGGCCGGGTTTGTAAAGCGAGATGGACGGATGTATAGGCAGAGAAAGACGGATAGGGCAGAGAGAAGTGGACAGCCATCAAGTGGGCATGGGTGGACTGTTTCAGAGAGAGGAGGGTTATGAAAGAGAAAGAGGGCCTCTGCCACCTTCTTTGTGCTGAGAGAGAGGGAGAAGAGACCCCTCTTGCCAAAAAGAGTAGAAGAGATGGAGATGAGGAGGCAGGGAGGGAGGTAGAGAGGTAGAGAGAGAAAGACACAAAAAATGGAGGGGAGTGAAGTGAAGTGGAAAGAGATTTAGTTCCAGTCTGGCAACAGTGTTTTTTCTGCACTTCATCCATCGCTTCACCATTGCACGGAAATCCCTTTGATCTGGGGCAACGTGTTACTGATTGGGAGGACTGGTTGTGTATGTGTGTGCATCTGAGCCACTATCTCTCCTATATTTATTCTGTGCGTCTGTTGCGGTGGGCATATCGCATGTTGTATCATAAACTTCCATTAACGTTCCAATCGAGCTGTGCGATCTGAGCCCTGGAGACAAAAGCATCCCAGCAGCTTTCCAGATGGACGGCCAGCTCTCCCTCACTGTTGGACAATAAGAGGCTGATTGCAAACGCCTTGGAAATGTTTTTTTTTTTTTTTATCTGTGCCCTCTCCTTTCTCCTGCTGATTTCTATCCTGAGCTACCTCCATCCTTGCCGGGGGCCGATAGTAGGTGGTCTTTTCTTCTCTTTTGTCGTCATCCGTTTTCTTTTGGGGCCGCAGAGTTCAGTGCCCAAATCAAAGGCTGCTCCGTTGCAATCAGTTAGGGGTTATGACAAAAAAAAAAAAAAGACCTCAGAATAAAGGGCTGCTCTGTAATCTGATTGGCTCTGAGATTGGACGCAGTGTCCATTTTAAAGAGCTGAGATGCCCCTTTTATAATCATGGCGGTGAAAGAATTGCCACACCGGTTCGTTCTCCCTGGAACTAGTGTGTGCGAGTTGCGTGGAAGAAGAATGAGGGATATATGCAGGTTGTCAGTTTTGTGGATGACATCTGTCAGTGTGATTGACGTGCAATGTGGGAGGAAATGTTGTTGGCACCCAGGGCCTTGGATGGGAAGGGGTAGGTGAGTTTGGGGCATTTCCAGTTTGGGAGATTTCCAACTCTCAAGGTTAACTCATCACCACAAAAGATGAACGACTGCAGTGGAAAAGAGCTGCCTTGTGGAACATAGAAGCTGAGGAAGCTTGTGCACAGAAACACATCAGTGACACGGCAGAGCTTAAAAGTTTCGATGATATTTCCAGCTTTCTGATGACCGCTCATTTGGCTCGCTTTTATTTTGAGAATAGATTTTTAATGAATGAATTCCTGAGTGGAATTTCTCATATTGTTTCTACACTTATAATTGAACAGTAAAATGTTCCAATTTGACTTTTTTATTTTAGCAACAAAGGCTGAGGCTCATGGGTATTTTAATCTTTGATGCTGCTTTTGAATTACAAAGATGTTTCGATTATATTATTATCCTATGTACTGTATCTGTTCCTGCGCCTATCTGATAGTTATAGATTCTTATTAGGAATAAGGACGTGAGAGATCTGTACGATCTTGTCCCCCCAGAGGATGTATATGTGAAAATACGCCTTTAAAAGAAAAGCCTGAAATGAGTTTGTACATCGGGAATCGATTGATACCTCTCTTTGGTTTCAGCCCACAGCTCTGAGACCAGCTGGGCGACCTCTCGCTGCGCCTGCATGCTGAGACTACATGGGTATCTGCGCTGACATACAAACTACACGTGTATCAAACACACCACGGGGGGTAACCTCCCCGCAGGAGAGCTGAAATGTAATTTTGGGGATGTGGAGGTCTTGCGGCACTGGGGGCGGGGGTTGCGGGCAGAATCCGAAGCTGTGGATCTCCAGCCTAAAGCAGAGGTGTGTCCATGTCCATGCTTGGGCACGTCTTTGGGATTATAAACCTTGATCCTGCCTGATCCGCAGTGAGCAGCCAGATACTGCTGCACCCACCCGTGGGGGGGGGGTGGGTCTGCTGAAGGTTTGCAGCATGGACTGGAGGAATGTGAAGGAAAGAAAGAAAGAAGAAAAAACTGAAAGACAGATAGGACGGAGATAGAGAGAAGCAGAAGTGAGTTGAATGGAACGGAGGTGTTGGCGCAGAGGGAGCGTATGTGCAGAGTAAAGGGGAGGCAAAGATGAATTGACTCCTGTCGAGTGGCCTGATAAACGGCTGGAGATGTGAAAGGTGCAGTAGGGGGGTTGTGGGTACAGACGGTGATCGCTCTTTGAACAAGCCCACTGTGGTTGTGTCACGACCTCCAGCAGCTGCGGTTGATATTACTGTCAATATCACTACCCGCGTATCGTAGAGCAGGTTCATCTCACCGACTGAAAAATTAGTCCCCCTTCAAAGCTGCTACCAGGAAGTACACATTAAAGGGAAACCCACCGAAAAATAGTGTTTGTTATTGATCTTTTTAAAGGCACAATATTGTTTAAAGGTAGATATCTGCATCTCTTCTATATAAACACTGAGGCAGAATCAAAGGCGTCAGTCCACAGAGCCTGAATTCAGAAAGTGATCCCTAAAACCAGCTGTAACTTGGTGATGTCATCACTCTCAGCCACGTCCCAACATTGCAGGATTTGGTTTCTCTTAAGTGTTTCCTTGAAATCACTCAATCAGAAGAGAAATTCAGAGCCTCTCTTCTGATCCCGACTTGTTGTTACCAGCACTCCAGAAAGAAGCCTGGAAATGGAGAGGAGATGCTAAGCTAAACTGAAATGTTTTTTGATTCTTAAAGCCACAAATATATTTTATTTTAGGTGTTGATATCCATAAGAAAACATAGTAGAAGTGTGAAATGGACCGTGTGTTTGGGGCAACACAGATCCTTTGTGTGTGTGTGTGTGTTAAAAAATACAGATTTGTCAGTGTGTAGCATGAGAATAAAGGAAGTGAAGAACACATTTTTGGCAGCTCTGCAAAGCGACGGTTCTGTGTAGATCACTGATGAAGCCGCCACTTAAGCGAGCATCAACTTAAGTGGCAAAAGAAGCCATGAAGATAAGGAGAGATAACAGAGACGGCAGGATGAGAGCGCTGCACATACCTGAGTGAAAGCAGCCGGGCAGTCCAAGAAACACAAAACATAACGCAAGAAACTTGAGTAACCAGTCGGGCCCACACACTGAATCTCATGCCTGTTTTGTTTGCTGCTTCCCATCATCGCCGCGCCTGCGTGTCCGTCCTCACATCAAAGCTAAAGGCTAAAACGTTACACATTAGTAGGGTAACCCTGTCGAGGCAGCAGCCATTAACCCCGGCGTCCTGTTACACATACCCTGCAAGGCCAGGTTCAACTAGCTTGGGGTTAGAGAGGAGGCCAACAAAGTCTGCAGACACACACACACATGCTACTAACTTAGGAAAGTGCACAAAGTCAAGGCATGCAAAAAAAGAGCTGACACAGTCGCCAATTGGAGGGGGTATCGCTTCCACGACAACAGTGACCTTGATCCTGTTTAGAGAGGGGAGGGGGGAGGAAGGGAAAGTGGTCTGGAGCAATGGAGGCCTGAGTGACACCAGGAGAGGTCAAAGGTTAAAGCAGTGACAGCCGCAGTGGAGACCAGCAGACCGTCATCGGGCTGACATGAGCTGTTGAACAGCTAGTGACCCAGGAAAGTTTTTATTTTCCCTGCCAGAGAGCGAACACACACACACACACACACTGCATTAGAACGCACACAATACAGAGACACAATGGTGTGCAGCATGGCGTTCTCAGGGACACACACCCACATGCACATACACATGCACAATAGAAGGTGTTTTGAGGCCCCAGACAGGCTGTCGTCTGGGAGCTACGAGTAGATTACCTAAACAAACAACCCAAAGATACCTTCCTTTTCACCCATAAGTCGACCCTTTGCGGCCCCTCCTAGTTACCCAGCGCGGCCGCTTCTGAGAAACTGACATGCTTGATGTCAAACTTGCTCCTGAGAGCACAGACATTTAGGCGATTCAAGTTTTGCATGTGTGTTTGTGCACACTTAAGTGTTGACAGATGAGTTTACCATATGTCACACGTGTTCAATCTGATACGGCCAAGGCTGCAGTGGAGACACCTAGACTCACTCGTGATATTCATATTTAGATTTTTGGGTTGTTTGTCCGTTGAAAACGGCACAGGGGCCAGTTTCCCCCATTGTTGTTTCCATATTTATCCTGATCCCAGGCCACATGATACGGAGATAAAGGTTTATTTTGGCTCTGAGGTGTATGTGATATGTCTTTGTGGTCATGATGTCAGAGTCTTTTCCAGTACGGTCTTCGTCACCAGAGGTTACACACCTGTGTAAAGCTGAGCACTGAAACTGGCAAACAGCTTCACATTAAAGTTCAACTGCACAAGGAGGCACTGACACATGAAAGAATACTGAAGTAAAGCTGGGCGAATTTTCTCGTTTTTAGAGAGATAATCAACTGTTTTATTCAGTTATATCAACTTTTTCTGAATTAATTGCAATTTCTTTGAAGTGCCTCTGCCAACTTTTTCTACATTTTGATATTAAAACAGAATATTTATAATTAATCTGGTTACTCAGGGAAAACAAATATTTTAATGACGCGAGCATGGCCATTAATATTTCATGAGTTTATTCTTTTAATTGACAGTTTATCATCAGTGTTTTGTACATGGGACCTTAACAGGAAGAAATTTTAAATAAAAGAAGAACATGGAAATAAAGTTCTTTGTTTTTTCACTTTATTGAGCCACGCTACAAAACAAAATATAAATAAACGTGGACAAACTTGTCTGTTTTGATACAGCACAACACTAATCTGAAAGAAGTGAATTATTTAGAGTGCGATTAACTCATAATAAGTCAACAATGGTGTGCATTGTTAATGTGGCATTGTGCGCGATTGCAGTGATTTGTTATGTATTTGTGCTGCAGCGCAACACGTGGTTTACACTTGTTTACAGAGTTGCGTGCGGCCCCGTTGAGACTGCCTCCCTACTCCTTCCTCTTCACCTATTCTTAGTGTGTCTTTGCGGGTGTGCTCTCCTCACACATCCTCCCTTTTCCTGCCCCATTCTCCTCGGCCCGCTGAGGGTAGAATGCTTTAGTTCTCCCAATTGTTTAGCGGTGTGTGCCCATGTGAGTGTCCCCTTGCACAACAACATTAGCATACTCCCCCACCTCTCTGCCGCCTTTTCGTTCTCTCTCTTTCCTTTTTTCTTTTTTTTTTTTTTGTTTTTCTTTCATGATTGAATTGAGAGGCAGCTCTTTTCATTGTAAACAATGTCAGGAAAGCATGTTAAATACTCTGCCTGCCTACATTCACATCTGCACACACACACACACACACACACACACACATAAAGGTTCGCCATGAGATTTGACTCCCTGGAGACTTTGGGGAAATTGGACAAAGACAATACCTTGGCTGAGTTTGTTTACCTCCCATCGTCCCTGCTGTGTTGCTGCTGTCCCTCTGCTTGTACGATTCCCCATTTGGTGGTTGTGTTTGCATGCGTGGCATTGCTGTGTGCACCTGTGTAGTCCAGAGGGCCTTTGAAGGGCTTTGTGCGAATACCTGAGAGTGTGCAGGTGCGTGCAGGTTTGTAAGCCTCTGCTTGTGTATACATCTCTGTCTTGTTTGCCTCGAATTAAAGTCCATTACCCACCTGCTGTGTGAATCTTAGGTCACAAAAGGTCCTTATTGAGCTTGGCGCCGTGCCCGGCTTTTGGGTGGTGACACTCTTACAGAGCTGGCAAAGGTTGCAAAAGTGGAATCTGAATGGCCCCCACCCAACAGAGCCTGATCAAAAAGATGGATCTCTTTTCCTCCATCTCTGTCCAGTTTGATGTCTCTTCTCTGTGGACCCTTTCCCTCTCTTTACAGCCCCCCCCCCCCCCTCACCTCATGTTTTTTAAGAGAAGTGTGGAAGTGTTTGGGTGTATTACTTCAGATTTCTTGCGATATGACCATTGTGCTAATATTCCTTGTTAAGACCGGGCTGGAGGAATCAGGGAGGAAGTGGAGGCCTACGTGTCAATAAGAACGCAGAGGCCTCGCTCCACAGGAAGTGTTCAGAACAATATTTCAATTTTCTCTCGGTTTTGCCGTCCAAACGTTAACAATACAGGTGGCACCGCGGAGCACTCTTGACGAAAGAAATGGCTCTATGTTGAAGCAGGAAATGGCTTGTTTGGCCTGCACCCAAACAGAACTGTTTCAAGTCTCACACTGGAAATAGGCTCATCAGTTATGTTGAAAAAAAAAAAAAAAAAGTCCACATTTCATTTCAGGTTGCACTCTGGTGTTGAATTTGATTCAAAATGGCAAGAAAGATGGAGAACTGTAGATGAACATCATCCATTTTTAATTATTATTATTTATTTATTTTTTGCCTTTGGGATATTTTGTTGTAATTTCTACACCATGTTTTGCTCATCTGGTTCTTGGGCTGCTGCCGGGTGGGACATTTTAATTAGGGCAGCGTCCTGGGTGGCTCTGACGTGATGGATTGGTGCTGATATAAATACAGTTATAAATCATCCCGGCGTTTGACAGACAAACTGCCGCCAACTCCTGCGCTCTGTGCTGCCGGCCGCTGTGAGCAGACCTGCTGTGATTGTCAGCGAGGTTTGCCTGTGTGTTATTAACATTGTTAGCCTCACTGGCTTTTTGTTCTATCCTTCATTAACGCCGGCTGAAGACGTCAACCCTGATTTCAATACCTGACTTAAACCACCAGCACCACCAGTACCGGGACCTCCCCCTACTCCTCCACCGGGACAAGGTCAAGATATGTCGAGTGCATGTCATCCATCATGGTGATCAGTTTCGGTGGCCGTGTGTCCCTCATCCATCACGGTGATGGCTTTCGCTGGCCGTGTGGCTGTGTGTCGCCGTCGGGGCCGGAGGTAATTAATAACCCCCAGTGACGGAATTAATGAGTTAACCTGCTCCACTCTCCTGCTGTTCCAGTGACAGATGTTAACGGTCAGCAGCTAGTTATCCTCGCTAATATGCCTGTGGCTCAGGTGTACTGATGCGTATGTCCTTTCACTATCAATACACATGTCTGTGTGTATATACAGGCAGAACTTTGTGTGAGTTTTTTTTTTTTTTTTTTTGGTCGGGGGGGTTATTTTTTTAAACCCATCTTGGGACTGCAGCCAGAGGGTAAACAAAACACTGCTGGAATACCAATCCTTTCTAGCATGAGTCTTACCTGAGCATGAGCTGCCTTCCACAGGGAGAAGAAGAGAGACACAAAGGCAGACGGATATGGCAGAAATGCGTGTTGAATCGAGAGCTCTGGCTGCTCAGGGTGCAGGAGGAGGGACTCTCCTTGCCCTCAGGTTCTGAAAGCCGATCGCTTCAATTTTTATTTTTTTTGAGGGGGGGCTGGATTTTTGAAAGACTGGCTTTGTGAGGACCCCTCTGACTGCTCTTTTGAAGAGTGCTCACTGTCTGTTATGACTAAGAAAGTGATCGAGTTTTCATCACCCAAAGAAGATAAAGTGAAGCCTTGAAAGGAGAGAAAATGCTGTAGTTTAAACTTAATTCTCTCTTCTTCTTCTTCTTCTTTTTTTTTTTTTTGATTACAAGAGAAGCAATTGTTCTGCCTGGGCAGGCCTAGTTACTGTGTGTGGTGTGCTGGGTGTTATATTCCTGGGCTTTCTGGACGGGTATTGTAGCACGAGTATGCTTTCAAGCTTTAAGTCCCCAGTGTGTTGGATACTTTTGTTGTGTAGGCTGCAGAATAACTTTGCCCATCAGGCTTTTCCAATGCGGGTCACTTAAGGTGGGCTGCAGTGGGTGGGTGTGTGGGTAGATGTGGTTTTATTTGGAGAGTGTGCGGGGAGCATCCACGACTATTCAAAGCCTGGTGTGTAGGCTGTTACTTCATAGCTGGGTTATGGCTGTCTCACATGTGGGTAGCTATCATTGTATCATTAGCTTTTTTTTTTTGTGCACTCCTATTTCCTTTTTTTTTCTGAAGTGGCATTGACAGTTTTGTCTTCAAACAAAAGTTTCAGATCCCTCCCTCTACCCCCGCTTTTTGCACCGTGCAACCAATTCAGCCAACAAAATCCCCGCCACACGGACAAAACTACTCATTAACTCCCTTCACTTTTGTTGCCCACCCCTGTCTTTCCTACCAACGTGCTTTAGCCCAGAGACAACCGGGATCTGGATGGGGTGGGAGGGAGGGGAAAGACTGACAAAAGGGAGGGGGAAAAGAAAGAACTAAAGCCAGAGAGGAGGATTGAATGAGTGAAAGAACTGCCGGGGGAGAAAAGAGGGAAGAATGCGATGTCCCAGTCTATGAGGGATTCCATTTTTTGCCTTTCCAGAATAGAACAGTAAGTCACCAGTCTCTTTGTCTGCCTTTGATCTGTCGGCTCAGGGATTTGGCACCTGACAAACCTCTCTCTGTCTGAAAGGAGGCCTGCAGAGAGTAAGCCTAGGAGAGTGGGAGACCGAGATAGAGGGTGAAGGAGACTGAGGAAAAAAGAAAAAAAATCTATACATATAATGTAGGAGAGCCCGAGAATGACAGGGTGAAAAAGAGAGACGGTTTAAGAAAGATGGTGTGGAAAAATAGGGTTAGACTTTTGAGAGCTGTTTTAGAGGATGTGATGGGGGGCCCGCTCAGCTCTGAACCCATAAAAACTAAATACATGTGTGTTCGTGTGTGTCTGTATTTGTGTCTGCGTGTGGGTTTGTCACGGCTGGCCCAGGCAGTGATAAATCCAACGAGTCTTAAGGGAGATTCCTCTCTGAATCCACGGTCTCTTGGACCACCCACCATTGTGGTCTCTTCTCTCTCACACACACTCCTAATAAGAAGCAAATTCCCCAGCTTTACTTGGATATCGACCTCTCTTTTCCCTCGACTCTTCCTTTCTGCAGGGCATTCGCTGCTGTAAACAAGCGCTCATATGTTGACATCACATTTTCAAACACAATTTTTGAAGCGCAGACTTTAAAGAACCAGCAGGGATTTTGGAGCTGCGCAAAGAATCCTGGGATAGCCGGTGGGGACTGTGGGGTTAACCTGGGACAGCTTAATAATTGACGAGGGAAAAACTCATCAACCGTGCCCAGTTTGAGGTAGCCAGCTCTTAGACTGTCTCCTTAAAGAGGCTCAGGGCCGAAGGCTGTGAAGCATGGGACTCAATTAACTCTCCCTCCAGCTTTGAGCCCAAAAAAAAAAAGGAAGGGGGGGGGGTTCCATTATCTCAAGCAGCTGGTTGACCCCACACTCCACTCCGGACACTTTCCTGGTCAGCGCACATGTACAAACCCCCTCATAGCAACTTTGTGTTTTGTCACCTGAAGCGGTCACAACCTGTTAGACAATACCCACAGATCTGTCTGCAGTGATGAACCCGGGCGTTAATGATAGAGAGATAGCACAAAGTGCCTCCCGACTAATCTCTCCTTTTTCTATTTTTTTTTTGTGGGGGGGGGGGGGGGGGCTTTGAAGAAAAGAAACGAAGGCTTCACGCACCCCTGCAGGCAACAA
Organism: Echeneis naucrates; assembly: GCF_900963305.1. NCBI lineage: Eukaryota > Metazoa > Chordata > Actinopteri > Carangiformes > Echeneidae > Echeneis > Echeneis naucrates. The sequence goes on along the minus strand of NC_042523.1, from coordinate 22,572,754 downwards.
TCAAAGAGGCCCTTAGCTTAGCATTAGCGAGTGAAGCGGCAGGGATTTAGCCCTGATTGACTGAGTGGGAACCGGGTGAAGAATGACCCAGCAGGTAGCTGCTAGCCCTGCTCGGTTAACGCCACGCCACGCTAATCCAGCCACTGCTGAGGAGCGGCTGCGGGGCGAAGAAGCCTGACTTTATTGCATCAGGATTGCTTGGCGTTTTTTAAGGGGGGTTCGGGGGATTTCCTCCGCTGTTTTGTACATGTGAACGCGTTGTCGTAGGGTTGGATGTGGAATGTGTGTTTTTGTTGGAGTGCCGACTTCCTCCTCGCTGTGGTGCATGTGGGTAAACACTGATTTGATTTCTAGTGCGGTGAGCACATGTGGGAGTTTGTTTATGTGACTGCGTCTTTTGTATGTCGGATCTCCTGATGTATTTATGACTGCGTCCTTGAAGTCATGCACTTTTAGATCTGGGCTGTGTACATGCATGTGAGGACGCCCATGCGTGTCTATGGGTGTGCATGTGAGGGGGAATCGCTTCACTCCTGTGTAATTATCTGATTAATATCGGGAACGAATTGACCCAGCTGTCTCCTGTGGGTCTTCTCCACCAAAACCCCAACCTGCAGCCTTTCAGCCCGTTTGCTGCTGACTGCCGAGCGCAAAGCAACGTCACTGAATGGCGGGTTATTCGGCCCAATCAGTGTCGTGGCTGTCGGCGCCGCACCTCTTGGAGAATTGTTCTTTTGTCCTCCTCTTCTGGTTCAGCGCTCAGGGGGTGAAATATAACCCCGTTAGGCTTCCCTGGCAATTACAGAAATGGATAGACGAGGGAGAAACTCCTTGAAAGAGGATCCCTCCAATCAAACCGTCACTCAAAAGAAAGGCGAGCTCAGTCGCCAAAAGAAGAAAAAGTTTCATTTAGGTTGCCATTTCAAGCTGAGGTGTGTGTTGTGTGTGTTTAAAGCACTGTATGGTGAAAACCACCCTGTGAGAGTGACAGAGCTCCTGGTGTGCCAAGTGTGGTGGCATTTGTTTGTTAAATGGTCTGAAATGCCAATAGCTCCGGTTTCGTTGTGGCTCCCAAGTCTTGCCAGAAGAGCATAGTTTGAATTTGTGAGAAAGACACGCTGTAGTTATTTGATCTTGTGTTTTCGTCAGAGGAAATCACGCCCTTTACTCCCGTTCTGTTGTTTTAGATAATAGAACGCAGGTTTGTGAGAAAGGAGAAACGGGGAGAAAGTGCTGAAGATGGAAATTTAGGACAAAGGGTGGAAGGGTTTGGAAGAGAAGACGAACAAGCCTCCAGGCAACCGCATTGTTTCCTGTTGCTTATTGGGGGAAAATGTGATGACTCTTTCCTTCTCTTCAATTGGAAAGCAGCTAGTTGAAGTCAAGTGGCTCCACGTCAATCTGTTGGTCAGTCAGTCGGTCATCTACATGACGGCACCGGCTGCACCTAAACACTGTGTGGTAGGATTGAGGTTGACATTTTTGGGATTTGACTGAGATGTTTTCACGACACTTTTGATGGATCGCTGTGGTATTTGGTCTAGACCTCCAGGCTAAAACTGCATCCAGAGCTGACGCTGCGTCCTGCTGTCACCTCTGACCGAACTCACCTTTTGCTTTTGTTCTCTTTCAGCCTGTAAGATCGGATACTACCGCGCTCTGGCCACTGATGGCTCCTGCTCCAAATGTCCGCTCCACAGTTACTCCGTCAGGGAGGGATCGACCTCCTGCGTCTGCGACAAGGGGTACTTCCGCTCAGAAACAGACCCGGCATCCATGGCCTGCACCCGTAAGTACACCCACATGTTGCGCAGGAATACATGACACAGGCTACAGCTGTATTAAGACAATAAGCCATGATAGGCTGTGGTTTATGGTGATTTGGAAATCTAACCTGCTAAGCATGCTGCAGTATATGCTGCTGTTTGTAACCCAATTCTTAAAGCACACACACACATTGACGTGGTCACAGATCCCGTTTGTCTGAATGACCTCTTCACACACATAAAGCAGGAAGCAGCTGGTTTAATAGGTGTCTTTTCATTCCATGTGGTACTTAGTGATCAGTCATGGTGACAGAGAACTAATAAGAGTATTAAACCCTCCACAGAGAGGCTGCAAAATAGCAGACGATGGCGAGATCAACCGGAAAGGCAAATAGATGTAAAATGTTGGCAGAGATGGTGGGAGGTGACGGGGAAGGTGCGAAAACAAGGGCAGTTGGAAAAGCTGGAGGTGGATGCTGAGAATGAATAAGACGTGCCAAGGAGAGAAAGGAAAAAGGGAAGCAATTACAGACATGGAGCTGAAGGAAGGCGTTTGCTGTTGGATTTCTCAGCGTGTCTTCGCTCTCTATTCTCCGGCTGTGTGAGTCACCTCTGACTAACAACGGCTGCAATAACAAATATTGTTAACAATCTTGCCGCATAATGATACTTCATTCTTTCTCTGACTCATGGAACTGGGGGGGGGGTTATGCCAGTAGAAATATACAGTACAGAAATATAATAATAATAATAAAAAAGTAACTGCGTTCACACTTTTAATACTCCAGGCGTTTTCTTGTTTGAGCGAATATGTGTCATGAAGCGGTTTTAACAACCAGAACATCTGTCTTAGGTTGCTGAGCTCATAGTTGGCTTGCCGTTCAGGCCTCGATGATCTCTCGAGGTCCTGTGGATTCATCACTCAGCAAAACAGTTTATTGAATCAGACTGGAGGCCGACCCTCGTACCCCTTCTTTCCCTTCCTCAACTTTTAACTGCAGCAACAAAACTGAGCGGCCCAAAATTGCTCGCCTGTTGTGTAGGCATCTACGCACACTAATAGACAACACGGCATTGTGGAATATTGTCATGAACGAGATTCTGAGTCAGTGTTTTACTTCAGTCGTTTGGTTAATCTACAAAGCCCCTTTGACCACACTCCAGTTATTTTTACACTTTTTACGAGTATCACTAAACCAGAAGAACTTGCTTTGACTTTATTTTCCAGCTATTATAAAAAATGTTTCAAGACAGCATGAAAAATGGGTCCCAGGAACATGACGGAACAACAGCCATGTTCAATGATCTGCAGTGATTAACTTCATTACTGGGACTCTTTTGTTGAAGACACATTTAAAGCCAAAGTTAAATACACGTTCACATTCTTACTTCCACAACTGTGTCCACTTGACCTCCAGAAATTTAGTGATTCCTGTTTTTATGCTGTACGTTTATACAGTATTTCTTGTTTGATTATGTTTATTAGTATGGTTTAAAAGATAAAATGACTTGAGAGGAACGTGAGTAGCAAGTTTTCTGGTGTTTTACAAATCAAATCATCCAGTAATTCAAACAAATATTGATTGCATTCCAAGTAAGTTTAGCCGCAGGGCATGTCAGACTTTATTACCTTCTTAAAGACTAATTTCTATTTTTATTAGCAACCAGGTTTTACTTTAAAAACAAACAGATCAGACCAGTGTGAAAAATAATGAACACTCAACTCTGCAGCTGGAATTTAAACTGAAGAATCAAGAAAACAAATACTGAGTAAGACCTGATGGAAATTCTATATTAGTTTTAATAAAGGTAAATAAATCCACAGAAAATCAAGCATCAAGCCTCCTGTTCATGTTTTGCTACGTCACTGATGTATTGGGTTACTGCCGCTCTTCAGATGGAAGGGACTGGAGCTCATCTCTATTGTCCTGTTAGTTAGTGTGGCATCTGAGGAGCGCTCCTGCAAGCAACAGCTGTCGAAGCTCATTACTGGGCTCATTTTATCGGAGCCTGCTATGCAGCTCGTCTACCCGACTCCAAACTCTGCGCCGAGGAAGTGAACATTAGTCGGACTCTCTCACCGACCTTTGCCCCGTCTCGTCAGCTGGTTTGATCTCTGAACTCTCACCCTGTCTGTCGTCTGCTGTTTTCCTTCCCCGCGCATTTTTTTTTTTTTAACTTCTCACCCACATGTTGGAGCTCTGTAATTACAGCTGTCACTCACATATCCTTCCTCATACACATTTTGTTTTCATTCTCCAAAAATCCACTCAGAGTCACGAACTGAGCAGATGAAGAAGAAGGAGAAAAAAAAACTCTTAAAGTCATTTCCCAGTTTGACTTGCTGAAGGTCAGTCTGGGAAAGAGCCAGCATTTTTGGTAATTGGGGAGCGTGTGTGTGTGTGTGTGTGTGTGTGTGAGTGTGTGTGTGTGTACAAGTAATTGAAAACGCTTTTTCCTCTCATAGCTTGAGGTCTTGCGATGCGAGATGAAGATTAAAACTGGATGTAGTGTAATTGTGCCATTGTGTGCAGGCCTGGTTTCTCCTGCTGTACTCTTACTGCCAGCACCTTTCTTCAACCGTTTCCAGCGATTGCTCTTTTGATCAGCAATTTGCGTCCTGATCAAAACACGAGCTCTCCAGATTAGAAACAAGGCACGATCCAATTGTTTTGCCTCCCACACTCTGATCATCCACGCCTGAGGAACCTGGCAGGATAAATGAGTTGAATTGCTCTTTAAAATCAGATTTTTGGACATTTTCCTTGCTGTAACAACCTGTTGACAGCCTTATACGGCTTGTTTTTATGTTGTTTGTGTTTTCCTGTTGCTTTACTGTCTCCTGGCTTGTTGTTGTGAGCTTTATCGCTCTCGTGTTGTGTTATTACTTTTATACTTCCTTGTAAAATCACCCTCTGCCGCCGCGTTGTTTCTTAATTTTTCCTTACGTGCGTCACGGCTGTTCTCCTTCCAAATGGCCTAGATAGTATTTAGGAAACTCAACAGGTTCGAGACTTCTTTGAAACACAACGAGCTTAGAGTTTGAGCACAAGACCAAAATCTGTTTTTATATGACCAAAATGTGGAGTACACATAAATAAATGTGAGCGTTGATGCTCAGGCACAGACCACAGGGCGGTAATGAGGACCAGCGACAGACATCGGTGGGAGCGTTCAGGTTATGAGGAGGGGGTTTTCTCCGTTTTGGGGGTTTCTGTTGGCTCCTGATGTGTTTCTCAGATTTTCCCCAGTTTTCTTAGCAGCGGTTTGACAGAGGAAGAGGGAGGGACAGAGCGAGGAATGAACGTGGAGTGGGAAGGACTCGAGGGGGCTGGGGGCGGCTGAATGAATCCCAGCCGGATGGTAATGGCGGGGTCGGCGCTGCGGCCAATTTAGCCTCTTTGCTGCTTCGTCCCTGCCCAACACTTGGCAAAGAGAGAGATAGAACAAGAGAGGGATGAAAGGAGGAGTGGGTGGGAGCACGCGGAGAGCAAAGATGGGGAATGCGAGTGGAGTCAAAATGAGAGACAGATTAAAGAAGGGGGGTTGTGAGCAGAGGAGAAGGCGCGTCTGGAAAGAAGAAAATAAAACTCTGAGTGAAGTACAAGGCCGTAAATGAAGCGCAGAGAGGGGGGGGTTCACTTTCTTCAAGAGAAACTTTCTAAGTCTCCCCGGGAGTCCACTCATGAGGAGTTTTTGAATTTTAGGACCACGTTGAGCCAACGTTGTGTCGAGGTTGTCTCACCGTTTCGCTCCCTCCCTCCCTCTCTCTCCCAGGATTAATTATGGGGTGTCTGTCACAGCCGACGGCTCTCCCGCACTCCCTCGCTCCCACTGGTGCATTGTGGGAGAGCGACCGACAGGTAGCAAAAAAGGTAGTTTGTGTGTCTGTGTGATGTCTGGAGAAGTTTTGACATGGTGCAATGTGTTCAAGACTCAATCCAGTCATAAAATTACATTATTCTGCTGTGTTATATTGCTCTTGTCATAGCAACAAACAAACAAAATAATCTTTGTCGGGTGGACACACACACACACACAGTGTTAACACAAACTGTCACATATCTCAGTTTGTTATTGTCATGTTAAAGCAGCCATTCCACAACAATACATGTATTTGCTTTATTTACTGTTAGCATTAGTTAGCATAGCTTAGCCTAGCATAAAGACTGAACAACATTTTATAAATAATTTTTCTGATTCTTACAAAATGCAAAGAGAAACAGGAAAATGTTTTTGCTAAGCTAAGCTAACTACCCCGAGGACCAGCTTCATATTTAGTGTAAAGAGTAAATCCCATAATATCAATTAATTAATTGATAAATTATTACCTATTCCCTAAAACTCCTTTAGTCACGCTCATAGGTAAAAAGAAGTAAAGAATATTTTTATTTAGGATGATATTCTGTTTTCACCCTTGTGAGCGCAGTCATCAGTATCACTTTTGTTCTGTTGGCTTTAAGCTTCTTTCCCGTTCAGATAACTGAATTAAAGCTTCACTGCCTTTTCCAGACGACATGCTACTGAGTATTAAAGGTAGTGGAGGTTAGTTCAACCGAGCGCACTGACAAAGGCACTATTGTCATGACAAGTGAGTGGAGCACCTTAATTTAGAAACTCCATCTGTAACGTGTTCCCACCCTTTGAGAAGTGGACACGATTGGGGGAGGTTGTGGGGGGCAGGAGGGGCAGATGGGGGCGCTGTGCTTTATCACAATTTTTAATGAGAATTTATTAATAGGTTTTCATCGAAGGCTGCGGTTGGAAGGGGAAGCTGAGTGATGCTAATATCGTAGAGTGTACTCTGCATCCTCTCATCTGCGTCTTGTGCTGTTAGTGGCCCTTTAGGTCACGTCCACTTAGCGCTTCCTGTCACCCATTTTTGTCCCCTTCCTGCCTCCGTCCGTCCGGCCAGTCCTGCTGCTTTTATTCCTGGGCAGAAGAAGAAAAGACATCGGTTGTCTTCTAAATTCAGCCTTGCCATTTGCTCATTCACCAGGAGCTGCCGAACTGATGCCAGCACGCGTGCAGCACGAGCATGTTGTGAAGGCGTGCGTGCGTGCGTCAGGTAGAAATGTTCTTCCACGCCTCCGCAAATACAGCAACCAATGCCAGTGCAAAAAAAAAAAAAAAAACGTGCAAAGATTGGTCCTCGGGACACACAAACTCACACACACTCCTACACACTGTCCCCTCTGCTGCTCTCTGTGAAATCACTCATTGCCACCGTGCTCCTCCAAAAATAACACTGATAATTAATTTCCGTTGTGAAATGATTCGTCTGTGGACCGACTGGCTTTCATATTTCACTGCATCGATTCCACCAGCCGGCTCGCGTGCGCCGCATTAGTCAGAAGGAGAGGGAGAGCGAGAGAAAAACAGACTCAGAGAGCGCGACAGTGGGGGAGTTAAGTCAATTACCACCGCGTATGTTTGAAAGCAACACAAAAAAACACATTAATTACAATAGAGCTGACATGTAAATTTGGATTGATGAGCAGGGGAGTTTGTGTCACATATCTGTGGAGTGGCTTTAATATAGACCTACAGTGTTTGGGTTTTTTTTTTTTTTTTTTAGTTTCTACTTCAAAGTAGAAACTTAATAACAGGGTCCAAAGCAAACTTTGTCTAAAGTTATTGAGTGGGTGCCATAAAGTCCTGCTGTTAGCAGCAGGCTCGGGCTCTGTGCCACTTCCAGCTGATTCGACATATGAATGGGAAAGAAATCTGCCGGCCTATTGGATTTCAGTTAACGCACTGCATTAACTGAGGTGAAATTGGATCCTGGCTCGCTGAAAAGGACAGGACATTAAAAGGGAATTTAAGAAGCCTCAGCCCCCAATCAATTGACAACCCAGTCAATTACACGTTTACATCTTTGCTATTTGAATATATGAAAAGAATTAATTACCATTAGGACATTGGAGATTTCATCTGAGGCATACTGTCAGTGTAATGGTCAGTTCTGCTCCCATTTTCCAACAGCAACCACAATAGATATTAGTGTAACTCTGTACCTGCTTAGCATTTGCCTTCCAACCACCACTGGTAATAACATCAGCTCTCTCCTCACTTTTCCTCCTGCGTAGGTCCTCCGTCGGCACCCATCCACCTCATCTCCAATGTGAACGAGACGTCTGTGAACCTGGAGTGGAGCCCGCCCAGGAGCTCAGGGGGACGCCAGGACTTGACTTACAACGTGGTGTGTAAGCGCTGCGGGCCAGATGGCCGCCGCTGTCAGCCCTGCGGTAACGGCATCCACTTCAGTCCGCAGCAGCTGAGCCTGAAGGGAACCAGGGTGTCCATCAACGAGCTGCAGGCCCACACCAACTACACCTTCGAGGTGTGGGCGGTGAACGGGGTGTCGCCCCAGAGCCCCGGGCCAGAGCAGGCCGTGTCGGTGACCGTCACCACCAACCAGGCCGGTAAGACCACTGAAGTGTTTCGATGGACGCCAATGGAGGTTAAAGGTTTCACATTGATAAATAAGCATAATGTTGCTCTGAACTGTTGACCACTTGGCCCGATGCATTGGCATTCCAATATTTTCTCAATCCTACTGATGATGCCGTCGGATCCTCATGAGACGCTCCAGATTCCATGGTTGTTATGCAAGATATGGATTTTCTGGCCTCATCGGGATCTTCATCCAGGTCCAAGAGGTATTAGAGTAAATGGGACTGACCAAACATGAGCGCCCTTTCATTCCATGGCTGCAGATAATAGGTATGTCTGATGGTTAGCCAGCAGTTCTGCATTAGTGCACATGGTATATTAAACTATTAAACTGTATCGATTATGCAGCTGAATTTAAGATGTCTCTGGCGGTTTGCTGTCAAAATCCAACTCGGCCTCTTCACTTGTCTGCGCATCTGAACGAGAGCATGTATGATGGAGAAGCCTTGCAGTTGTGTGCGCAGTCTTATGTTTGATGCACAGCCCAGGTTTGTTCCACTCTGCACTTTATTTATTTTTTTGAGTGGTAGGGGGGCATTCAGCGTGTCAAAACATGTTTATTAAATCTGTGAATAATTTGGGTGAAGGCTGGGTGATTACTGAGGAGGATGATGGATTCTCTGCAGTGGGGAAATGATTTTCTGCAATATTTCACTTGAGTTTTGCATAATTAGGCATGAGAAGCCGAGGCTGAAGATAGGGGCAACGTGCTATATTTAGCGCTGGAGCTGATGAATTAGATGAGTTGTATTGATCTGTGAAGGCTTCATTACAAATGCTGCCGGAATGTGCGTGTTTGTGTACGCGTCTGTGTGTCGGTGTAATTATTCTAGTTGAATACACCCATGAATACGGCCTCTACTCCAGAGCTGGAGAAGAGCCCTCTAGCCTGGGGTTGCGTTCAAAGCCTCCTGTTGTTTTGTCATTTAGCCATTTTGTAACTGGTTGTTGTGCTAATGGATTTTATGACCCCGGCCCTTTCTGTTCATCCCTCCCTTTTCTCCTCCGCTTACAGCCGATCGTTACCTTGGTCCTCTTAACTGCTCTGCTCCTGGGTGGTAAGCTAAGTGGCCCTTTGTGTTGTCTTTTTCTTTTCTTATCACTAATTTCACTCCCCGGGAAAAGCGAATATCTTGAAAAGGGCTTGGACTTGGCAATTTGAGGACACAGCAGTTTGATATATCAGCTGGGGTCGGGATGATAGAGATGAATGGATGCACAGCCTGTAGGAGAGCAGCGAGTTCCTGCCAGACAGGCATGTGTGGGAGCTGTAATGGAGCACACCCTTGAGTCCGAGCTGTGGGCTCATGTCAGAACGGTTACACGGATGTGCAGTTGCATGCTCTCACAAACGGCTTCATACAAAGACAGAGCAACACACGCACCCACGCACACACACATGCACACACAGCGATGTCCCCCAGAGTCTCCTCGGGGCTAATCTGCTAACTTCAAGTTGTAAGAAATAGATGATGTTGCCTTTGGCTTGTCAGTGTTGCATGTTTCACAAGTGTTACCCAGGATTAGTTATATGATGCTTGCAGCTGGAACCTCCATTAGAGTAACACACACATGCACACTGCACACGGGAGGGACAAAATGTCACACAAAATGTTTGTATGATCTACATTTCTCCCTCTCAAACAGTCTCTTATATGTGTGCGACTCATAATTTGTGAATGTGTGTGTGTGTGTGTGTGTGTTAAAGTGAAGAGCTACAGACTGATTGGATTTCGTCCTGCTAATTCTCAGTAGGGGCTTTGGAAGATCTGGTTTCAGCCGCTGGTAATCCAGCCAGTCATCTGCGGCTGTCCCTCTCTGTATCGCCTCCCCTCACCCAGACACCGTGGATTACACATTTATTATGATAGATTTATTAGGATTTATAAGTGCTGTGGAAAAGACGGCCCCCTCCCCTCGCCTCCGCCTTTCCATAAAAGTTCACAGTTCTGCTGGGGAAGGAGTGAGGTAGGTAGGCAGGTTGGAAGGGAGGAACGCTTGAGCTGAAAGGAAAGTGGATGAAGCTCAGAGACAAAAATTAAGACATGAATGTTGGTGATTGTGTGACTGGGCATGCATCTGATGTGTGTGTGTGTGTCTGTACGATGAGGTCAGATTCCACATTTCACCATGAACAATTCCACCGTCGTAAATCAGCCTGGCTGTGTGTGTGTGTGTGTGTGTGTGTGTGTGTGTGTAGGGGCGGGGGGAATAACCCTTTCACCCTGGCTGCCTTGGACGGGGTGGGGAAGAGGGGCAGGATGGTCAGGCTTTGAACTGACCCCTGGCTGTAAATGGATGTTTTCCTCTTTTATGGAGAAGCACTGTGTGTGTGTGTGTGAGAAATAGGGAAACAGAGAGTCAGAGTGAGAGGTGTTTATGTCTCCATCCAAAATACTTGGCAAGCCGAGGTGACTAAAAGTGAATTAGTGCATGAGAGAGTGTGTGTGTGGGCATGTCTGTCAGCAGATGTGTGTGTGTGAGTTTCCATCTCTCTGGGAAACTGGACAGACATACATGTGGAAATGTGATGGGAGAAGACTTTATTGGTGGTGGGGGTGCTGAGTATCTTGTACGCATGAGCCATTTTCTCGACACCCTGAAAAACGGCTCCCTCCGCGGCTATTTTTCCTCTGCGGCAGCAAAATTGAGCGACTCCAATCTGGCAACCAGGCTCCAATCTGGCAACCACATGTGCACCACGGCCTCTGTCTCTTTTAATGTCAAACTGTAATCAACCACATACCCGTTCAGCCGCTGTAGTGCCGACCACAGCTGCTCCACGCTGCGCAAATACATGCTCGAAAAGACAAACTCGCTCAACTCAACAAACTGGGGCTGTGTGCAGAAACAAAATCTCACACACACAAAAAAAAGCCTCACAATCTACTACCCCTGGGAGGGGTAAATTGTGTGTATTTCTGCCAGGTTTGACTCATTATTATGTATGCATAGGTAGCATGATTGAGGTGTTCACTGTCTGTGTGTGATAAAGGGACTAGGTGTGTGTGTGAATTTCAATCTTTCTGTTTGTGTAATGAAGTCCTTCATGTTGCTGGGCAAGTGTGTGTGTGTGTGTGTGTGCGTGCAGGCTGTGAAGAATGTTTTTTTTTGTTCGTTGTATTTTTTTCTTTTTTGGAGCGCACAATTCTGAAATGAGATCTGAATATTCATTGCATTTATCATTTATTATTCCACTAACGTTTTGTAGCCCACACTTTCAGCAGACAGTCAGATCTGCCCCACATTTTTAAATTCACTCACGGAGGTGCCAGCTAGTCTAGCGTGCTCCACCTAAATCACAGCCCCAAGTTCAACTTTTCTTTACTCAGGTTTTGCCCTTGCACCAGTTTTGACAATATTTTAAATATGTATGTGTATCGGTTTGCTTTCTAGTCATCCCTCAGACTAATTCATCTGTAACAAGTCATAAACTTGGCCTTGATGGATTGCTTATTTTGTTCCTGGGCTGCTGCCTCACATTGTGAACCTCAGAGGGGACCACTCAGAAAATCACTCATCTTTATCCACACATTAGTTGAGGTAAAAATAAAAACGCAACAAGAGGAGCGAAACATGATTAAAACGCCATATCTGTCATCTTTGGTGGGGGGGAAGATGGATGTGTGTGTTACCTTAGGGGAACGAAGGCCTCTGACCCCTCAGGGGTATTCTCTCTGAGCCGGAGCGTTCTCTGTCGGCCCCAGGGGGGCCCTCAAATTGGCTTTCGCTGCTGGGTAAGATTGATCGGAGGGATACAAATGGCCGCCGTCTAATTGTTTAACGGAGATGCAACACATTAGGGCAACAGGATGACACAACCTTGGGTTAATCTATTTACCAAGAGATGTCTGCAATCCCATCCCACTCTATCTCCATCTCACTCCCCCCGCTCTCAGCCAGTCACAAACCTTCCAGCTCACCTCCCGCCGCTTCTTCACCCGCAGCTGAAACTCTATCTGTGGCTGGTGCTTGAATTCCAGGCCCGTTTGAACTCAATCCCCAGCTAAAAGCAGGGTTTTGTTAGCGTTAGCTCCAAGGCTAGGCTCCCTGGAGCCCCCGGTCAAAGTGATGAGAATGTATATAGTGTCAAAGATAATCCAATCATAATCGGTGGACCACGAAGCCCTCATTAATCATCCCACTGTAATTTTTTAAAAGGGCAGATGGCCTGGAGTGAATAAGGTTACAGTATCGCTGAGAATCAGAGGTCAAAGTTTTACTCCTTCTGAGTCTCAACGTGTGAGAACAGATGCCACAATGAAATGATACCTGGGCATCCATGGAAGTGGTTTGTGTGTGTGTGGTGCTTTATTCCGGGTTTGTGGGGAGAAGTGAGGTTATTTGGTTGCTGCAGGTGTTTGAACGATACTCTTGCGTTCATCATGCGCTGTCTTTTAGTCCTGGGGATTTCTGCTCATCCATGTAGGGCTTTGTTGTGGGTCCATATCTCCACCTGTCCTCATGTATCTTCTTCATTCCTCAAAGCACAGGCTGCACAGGAGCGTTTCTCTTTACAACACTATCTCTCCCATGCTTATGGATTTCTCGTTGTCGCATCGAGTGTGTATGATCCAATTTTGGCGTTGTCACCACCCCTGAAGATAGAGGCTTGATTTGTGCAGCTGTGACACTCCGGGTGGGAGGAGACGAGCGTGAGCCGTTATCTGTGCTTTAACCTTCACATGTTAAAGGCGTCTGAACGCAGATAGCACGGCTGCTTGAAATATGGCCTCATTATCAGCTGCAGCAGGAAGGGCTTGAGATAAGATCAGCCTCCCGAGCTTTAATGAAAACCAATTGATTTGATTTGCCCCCACTCCCCCTCAAAAAAAGCAAAGGCAGTGAGCTAATTTTCTGCTTTTTGAGGCAGACTTTGTTGCCATGTAAGGTTTCCCAGGGTGACCTGGGAATCTGCAGAAAATTAAGCCAGGCATCATTTTGCCAGCTTGTAAGATGCGAACATCAGCCAAGAGGAAATGGGATCAGTTTTACAGAGAGCAACCATTAGTTCAGAAATATTAGAACATCCGCACCCCTCTACATTTTAGTTTGGCAATTAAGCCACATGGCTGAACACGGCTCTGTAACGCCTGCGCTTTTGAACGGAAGCCAAGTTCAAGGACGACTGGAAGCGATTGCCATGTGACCTGGCCCGATGTTTGAGTCTCCCAGCAGGAGCACAAAGTCTGGGATTTAGGAGAGCAACACAAAACAGACTCACAGTCTCCAAGGCTGAAAGCAAGCCGAGGACAGGGAGATAGAAATGGACTAAAATTGTTTTTCTTTCTTTCTTTCCCCCCTCCCTCTTTTTCTTTGACCGTCTTTGTAGCTCCCTCTCCGGTGACTTCCATCCAGGCGAAGGATATCACGAGACACACCATCTCTCTGGCCTGGCAGCCGCCGGATAGAGCCAACGGGGTCATCTTGGAGTATGAAGTCAAGTATTATGAGAAGGTGAGGAGTTGATGATGTAAAGTCTTTGACAGAAAACCCAAACCGGCCTATTTTCTTTTCCGTCCGTCTCACAGTTTTCGTTCCTCCTCAGGACCAAAATGAAAGAAGTTACAGGATCATAAAAACATCATCAAGAAACACTGACATTAAGGGCCTCACCCCCCTCACTTCCTACGTGTTCCATGTCCGGGCTCGCACAGCGGCGGGCTACGGGGAATTCAGCGGACCGTTTGAGTTCATGACCAACTCCGGTGAGTTCAGCGCCGCCGCCCATACTCTGCCTCGCCTTAGCGACAATCAAAGCGAGGCCCGGTGCCAGCACCACTGCACCTCGCTTCTGCAAAATCCCGCTGTGAGAGCATCTTTTACAAATTTGTCTTTTTCATTGTAGTCATTAATCAATATAGCTGTCATCTATAAAAGATAGATGATATTCTGCTTCAGCACCTGACTGGCAACCCGAGAAGCTTCCATTATTCACGTTGCAGTGACGCGCCAGCTAAGGTTCAACTTATATGGGTTTTTGAAGAATGATACAGTTTCTGACGTTTATAGTTGGAAGGTGCTGAAAGCTGCTGTTCGTTTCTCGTAAGGGGCCTCAGAGATGTGAGCGTCGTAACGCCAAAAAATAGGTATTCATTGTTTCCACCAGACAGTGAAACTTTGTAAACCTCCCAAGATAACAACATTAACAAGCGCCGACGTGGGTGGACTCTGATCACAATTTAAAATTAGCCCCGGAAACCTCTCTGACCTGCTGGTGGGTCAGTCATTACAGAATTATGCAGTGAATTGTCAAAGCCAACAGAACTTTATTTTAAATTCTAGTGGTGATCCCATTTCTGTTTGGAGCCACAAAAAACACAGAATGTCAGACGAAATGGAATGATCTCAAAAATACTTCTGGGAAAATAAAAGTGGATGTAAAAAAAAAAAAAAATCCCGCATTTTACAGTTTTCCTGTGTTTTATTTGAAACACTCTTATCCGTAACGACATATATTTGTGGTTTTAAGGCCCAAAGACCATCTCAGTGTGGTTTTATATATCCTCTCTCAGGCTCCCATTTGAAAGTGCAGTTTGATGAGCCAATCAGAAGAGAGGATCTGCACCTCTCCTCTGATTGGCTGGCTGTTGTCTGAGTAATTCAATAAAAAAATAAATGCTCATGACGGCTGGTTTCACGGCTCAGTTTCCGAATGCAGGTTGTGAGCATTTCTCTGTGGACTGAGCACTTTCATACTTTCACACTCTTCCTGTAGATCTCATATCAACAAAAACTCCTGGGACATTTAAGGGGTGGGAACGAATTCAGTCAGCTCAATAATACGTTATTAACAAAACACAGGCTTTTATTAACATCCATAATTTCGCTCAGTAAATGTTATTCCACGTCACGCTGACTGTTGCTGACAGATTGCGATGTAAAAGGTTGCTGAGATGCTCTGGAGGCCCAGGTGTCCCCTTTTGTAATGTAGATAGAGACAGCAGCGCATAATAATGACACGGTCAAGCTCACACCCTAATGGGCCGTCATTGTCCCTCAATGGAGCATGCAAAACAGAAGAATTTACGGGGGGGTTGTAAAATAGAGGAAAAGGAAGCAAGGACAAACATTGTGTGTGTGTGTTGGAGAGATGGGGATTGGTAGGGGGTCCCATGACTTTGACAAACACACAATCCGCACTGCTTCTTCGTGTGCAGCAGCTCAGTCTCCATCTAACCTTCCTCCCTTCCTTTTTCCACAGTCCCGGCTCCCATTATCGGCGACGGGGCCAACTCCACGGTGTTACTGGTGTCAGTGGTGGGCAGCGTTGTGCTCCTCATCATCCTCATCAGCGCTTTCGTCATCAGCCGAAGGTGAGCGTTATCCCTCTCCGCCCCCCGTTCTGTCCCTTCTGCTTCCCGTCTCTCCTTCTTTCCTCCCAGGTGATGGATGTCTTGCTTAGCCACAGGAAAAGTAGCTGTCGGGCAATGGACGTCACTCAAAACACACAAACACACACACAATCACATACACACACACTCAGCCAGACAGCTAGCGCAACTTGCTCACGTCGGATGAGTGATGACTCGCCACACCGGAGACGTGATTGACAGCTCCGACAGCAGAAGAGATGCAATCAGTGACCCCTCGCTCCCTGTCCTCTGCATCCATCTCCGGCTCCCCGCATCCCTCCATCTCTCAGCTAGTGGCTGTAATCCTGACCGCTAGTTATTTTCTCCTGCTGCGCCTTGCCAACTGCCGTGAAGAGAATGAGAGAGGGGGGAAGAAAAAAAGAGGCAGAGGAAGCGAGGATGGTGATGGTGGTGGTGGGGGGGGGCAATGAGATAAGCGGGCAATGAAAAGCAGGAGATAGAATACAGAGACGGAGACGGAGAGGCATCAGGTGGATTTGCAGTGACCCAATCTCAGGGTGTTAACCGGCGAGCAGGACAAAGCACCGTCACAGAGAGAGGATTACATGCAGATGGGCCTTCCTCACCTCTGGGTGTTAACCACACTCCCTCTGTGAGTGTGTGTGTGTTTGTAGGGGTGGCATATGTATAAATATATGTGTGTGTGTGCGCGTGCACATCCCTACATCATGTGTGTGGTGGGACTGTGGAGAAGAGGAGCGTAAGCGGCCTGTTTGTGTGTCTTTTATGAGCAACTGCTGATCCCTTTATGTGTGCTAGTGTGCCTCTTTGTGTACGGAGACCAAATTGCTGTTTGCATGTGTGTATTGGTGCTGAGATGTTGGGGGGTGTTGTTTGTGTGTGTGTGTGTGTCCTCTCTTTTCCATGAGATTGCTTCTCTTCCCAGCCAAGCAGGTGGTTGTCTCTGCCTTTTTTATATGCATGTGGTGGCCACTGTCATTGTGCTGCTGCAGCCATCCTGTGATTGTGAGATGAGAAAAAAAAAGGGGGGGGGGTGGATTGTAATCACGTAGCCGTTTACCATCATTACACAACCACAGAGGAAGACAGTGTCCCCCCCGCCCCACATCTGGTCATTTCCACCACTGACCCGACACATCAGTATGAGGACAGGTGTCAGGCTGCCTGAGGGCTTCAGAGGGATTTAAGTCCATCTTGTCTCAGATTGATTTACAGCGTTTATGCCCGTTTGGTTTCTCCTCTCCATGTTGTTGTTGTTATATGCTCAGTGCCCTTCAGAAACCATTAGTGCTGAAAGATATTTCATACGCACAAACACCGCCGTGTAAAAGCTTTTATTGCAACTAATATACACAACATTACACATTCAAATCTTTACTTCAGTGGAAGTAGCACTGTACTTAAAATTTTAAGACCTCAGATAAAAAGTTCAAATCCTCATAGTTCATATTGTTGCGTTAATATATGTCGTATATTTGCAACACGTTAACAGTGTACTAATGCTGAATCTGATCAGTGTGACTTCAATTTATATACAGCTTCATTTGAAAAGTCACTTTTAACTTCATTCAAATGCTCTGAAAACATAAAGTTTGCCACAAAAAAACATAAAACCATCATACAAAATTATACAACTTATTGCACTTGTAAATGCAAACGACAACTGATGTGTGATGTGTTGGTTTGTTGTGAAGTAACTGATCCAGCTAAAAAAAAACTGGTAAAAAACAATGCAAAGGCATCGTCGTTGGAAAGGAAACTGATCTTTAGTCGAAGTGGATTTTTAACAAGAACATCAGGTTTTCTGGTTAAAGGCTGCTCACTTCGGTGTTCCATCTTTTTATGCAAGGAGATCAAGAAAGCAAATAAGGATTCTCCCCAAATGACGGTGTCTTTAAAGCTCTTATCGGCAGCATTAAGAATAAATCTAAAAGTGCCATTGAACATATCAAAAAATAATTAGAGCAGGGATTCAAAACCAGTTTCTGTTCTCCACGAAATAATTATGTCAAACAGGAACATCAATGCTTCCTCACTGAATGCGTAAATGTTTTTAAGACTTCCTTCAAGTTTTAATTCGAGGATTGTGCTCTACATGATATGCAGTTGATGTGCTTCATGTTGTGGCCCGCTCTCCCTGACCGCCCTGCTTGTTTTTGCCCCCAGAAGGAGTAAATACAGCAAGGCCAAGCAGGACTCCGACGAAGAGAAGCACTTGCATCAAGGTAACTCACAGTTAACTCTCCTGCACGCTCTTATAATTGAAAAAGACATAAGTGCCGTCAGGTGTCTTCGTGTGCACGTGCTTCGAACCACAAATGAAGCCCATAAAACCATAGGGGGGTGAAGAAAACACAAACTATTTTAAAGTTAATGTACTCGCATCCTAACGTGCTCCAAAAACCCTCATTATCAAGTCATCAGCATTGTTATTTGCATTCCGCAAAAATTTGAAGTTAATGAGCTCCATCTTCATTGAAGTCAGCCACAGTGACATGAAACGCAGTGGTGTTAGAGTGTGAGGCGAAGGTATGGAGAGAAGAAAGGAGGAGGAGGAGAGGCTCCACAGAGGAAGGCAGTGTAGCCTGCAGCATGACGAAAATAAAGAACAGATGGAGTTTGGTTGCCGGAATGAATTAACCTTCATTTTTCACTCCCTTCTTTTTCTTTCTTTCTTTCTTAAAAAAAAAAAAAATGTATATATATATATATATTACTCTCTTGTAAACTTTTGTTCCTCAGGCGTGAGAATATACGTTGACCCCTTCACCTACGAGGACCCAAACCAAGCCGTGCGTGAGTTCGCCAAGGAGATCGACGCCTCCTGCATCAAGATTGAGAAAGTTATTGGAATCGGTGAGGAGACACATATTGAGTTTCCGTCAGCTTTCATGAAATCAGTGTTTTGGGGGAGATTCTGCTGTAAAGCATACTTTGGATAAAAGCATCAACCTAATGGGATAACAGCATATTTGGTATTCATTCCATGTAAATACTCTGACGCCAGGATACATTTGCCTGTTAGTGTGTGTGTGACTGCTCATGCACACTGCTTCAGGAAAAAAAAAAACACTAACATTTACTCAGACAATAACATTTGGTTTGCTTCTAGGCAGGTCAATGAGTAAATAAGAAAAAAGAATTAGGGGAGGCTAAATATGTTGTCTGCGCTATTCCTGTGGCCAGAGAAAAGTCATCCAATGACAAAATAATAAAGAAAAAGAATCAATATCCATTTCCCCTCTCTCTCTGCACCAGAGGGTGAGGGGAGGGGGCCGGGCGAGGGATTAGAGAATCTGATCAATGTTTAAAAGGGGACCCCTTCAACCTCCGCACACACACACACGCACACACACACACACACACACACACACACACACACACACACACACACACTAGCAACCACAACCAGTCCAAGCACTATAGAAGTAGCTGGCGTGTTTTCTTTCAGGGGAGTTTGGTGAGGTCTGCAGCGGCCGCCTGAAGATGCCGGGCAAGAGAGAGATCTGCGTGGCCATCAAGACCCTGAAAGCCGGCTACACGGACAAGCAGAGGAGGGACTTCCTGTCCGAGGCCAGCATCATGGGCCAGTTCGACCATCCGAACATCATCCACCTGGAGGGCGTCGTCACCAAATGTACGTTCAGAGTGCTTTGTTTTTTCTTTCTGGTATGTGTGGAGAAAGGTGATGGGTGAGAATTTAATCTCTTTCCAAATGAGGGCACAAACATCATTTGGTGTGTAATTGTTATGCATACCTTATTTTATTTAGGGGGCAGGAACTTGCAATAATGCACACACACACACACACACACACACACACACACACACACACACACATCTATAATATCTTAATAACACGTAGAGGACATTCATTTCTGCTCTCTCCCTGAAGAAAAATACTTAATAAATCATCACAAACTACGTCTGCGGTTCTGGGGTGACTTTGGAGAAGGGTGTGTCGGGACAAACCAAATCTTTACCAACCAAAGTTGTGTGTGTCTGCGTGTTTGTGTGCTGGTGTGTGTTTATCAAGGTATACCACCATTCGTGTGCAATATGTGTGAGGATACCTGTGGTCTCACTTGCACACGCTTGCGTTTCAGCACACGTCTGCTGCGGCCCATCCGAGGTATCCCCAGGTGGGCTTTGTCCAGATGGAAGAGGTCGTGCATCAGTGGGGAGGGGAAGGGTGGAGTTAGAGGTAGCAGGGCAGTTGGGGGCGAGGGTGGATGGGGATGGGGGGGTTTAATGGGCCCAGAAACAGGCCCTGTAGCACAGCACCAGGCTCATTAATCATGGTGTCAGCCGTAAATGTGTTTGGGGTTAGGGAGTGATACCCTATCCCTGCTCTATCTGCTGCTGCATGGCCACAAAACACCGGCCAAATCTCCCTCCTTCTGCCCTTGGCACTCTCTCCTCTCTGTCTCTCCGTGTCTCTCCAGCTTTTACACTTTCCCCCAACACTCTTTGTTTGGCTTGCAGTGTATGTGTGCACGCGCATATCTATATAAATGTGTGTGTGTGTGTGCAACATGCTGGCGTCTGTGCGCTTTTGATTGTGCACATGTGTGATGGCCTGCCTCAGCTCGGGTTAGATGGATGAAGTGCCTTAATGTGTCGTGACACAGTAGCCTGGCTCTATCTGTGCTAGATAACACTGTCTCATGTGTGTACACGCTACAGACACAGATGGATGCACACGTACACTCTTAAAGTGAACAGCAGCACGGGCTGAATTGGTTATCACCTATCAGACCTCTCAGTGTGGGGAATGACCTCTCAGACCACGTGGAGACAGAGCGAGGATGACGGGGGAAAGGCCGGCAGATGAATGGGAGGAAGGGGAAAGAATTCGGACACGAGCCGAACCCAGAGAAGGTGCAAATAGAGACACGGAGAGAAGGCGGCAGGGAGGCGGTTTGGAGCTGATGGATTAGAGGAAAGACAGAGAACAACAGCGGGAGCGACACAGAGAGTGAGAGAAAGCGAAGGGTGGTAGAACCACTGAACCGGTGGCTGGAGAAGAAAGAGACGGAGCGAGACGGAGCGAGAGAGAGATGAAGGAGAAGCAGATGAGCTGCAGCAGGAGCAGTGATGGGAGCTGACATGAAAGGGTGGCGAGCCAAAGCAAGAAGGGCGTCCAATAACTCCCTCCACTCTTAACTTTTGAGAGCTTGACACAAGGTTTGGGCAAATTAGTCCTTCACACTTAAGTGTGTCAGTGGAATCTATTAAAAATCCATTATTTGAATTGCACTCCCTTCTCCATTACAATCAAGTTAAAAGGAATTCTCAATCTGGACTCAGTTTGCTGGCTTGTCCAACGGAGCCAATTAAGCCTTATTAATTATGGAGGAACTCCAAATAGGCACTAAAATACATAAATGTGCAAAAATCTCTCACTAAGGACTGTTGGCTGCAGTCCACCATCTTGAAGCTTGTATATACTTAAATGTTTCTATCATGCTAGTGGGGTAATTAAAATGGTGCCTCCATCAGAGCTCAGAGTCAGATGTAATATGTTGAACGGCTGATTTACATAAGAGCATGTTAATTTAGAAAATATCCGCTTTTAAAAGTAAGTTCTTTGTACGCCACAAACGGCGAGGACTCCAGAGAGCGCTGGCCCGTTGTTCCCTCAGTATTGTCCCCGTCCCCAGTTTTGTTGGCAGGTGATAATCGTCCTGGTGCCGGGGCCCTGGCCCTGAGTTCATTGCCAACGGCGGCGGGGCGTATTCAGTAAACAAGAAATTAACATGCAAATGGTGTGGGAGGAAGAGGGCGGGGCTGGGAAGGCGAGGGCTTAAGGTCGTAGGTCAGACGCTCCTCAGACTTGATTGGGGAGCTGTCAATCACAGCCAGCCCCGGGGCAGGGGCGCGCAACAAAGGGAACAAAGATGGCTGACAAGGAGGGCCCCCTGCTCTCCGCAAACTTTAACTTCACTTCCTCTTTTTTTTTTTGGGCGGGGGGAGGGGGCATCACCAGAGCGCCCCATAATTAATGGAGTGCCAATCACACGGTGGGTAAGGCGGTGACTGACGGCCTCTTGGCACGGTGAACGGCCCGCTGTGGAGTGGAGGAACTTCACCTTCAAGAGCTCGGCCGGCTCGCTGCTTCGGGCGTTCTGCTGGAGCTCAGCTGAACGCTGAGCACGACCTTCCCTGAAGGCATTAGATTTAAGTCAGCGCTCGTCCTCAGCACAATGAGCTTAAGTCCCCCTTAACTGTGACACTTGAAACAGAAAGCGGCAGAGTCCTGGGAGGAATTTGCGGCGGCACTTTTCCGCATGTGTTGTCACCATGGCTGGTTAGGCACCAGCTTGCTGCCGTTTTGGGACAATAACAAGTCGCCCTCCCTTCCTTTCCCTTCCCTTCTTCTTCTCTCTCCCCCTCTCTCTCTCTCTCTCTCTCTCATGTCCCACTGTGCTCCCTCTTCCTAAGAGACAGTGACAGACAGAGACCCACCAGGGAATGTCCACCCTGCACCAGCTCAGATAAAGACACAGACGCTCCCAGAAGAGAGACGGAGAGGCGAAGACAGAGGAATGGGGTGAAAAAGGCCAGAGAGGAGGGGCGGGGACGTGGGGGGGGTGCGTGAGAGAAGGAGGGAAGAAAACAGAAAGCAATAAAGAGGAACTAGCAGGAGAGTGACAGATGTGTCCGAAGTTGGCAGAGGAGACAGAGGGCGAAGGGACGGTGACTTGACAGAAATAGTTAGTTGGGGAGATTCTGGGGGGGTGATGAGCCTTTGGATGAGGCTTTCAACTTCACTTTGGATTTGCATAAACACAACATGCTGTGTGTGTGTGTGTGTGTGTGTGTGTGGGTAACTTGTTTTGGAAAAGATGCCTTTGCATATGCAGGGAAGATAGGAAGAGAGAGATTGGGGGGGGGGGGGGGGGGGGTTGAATCAGGGCAACAGTAATTCTGAGCTAATTAAATCACTACGGGACAGAGATGGATGGTATAGCACACACGCACATACACACACATATTCCCTTGAGATTCCTCCTGCTGTGTCGGCTGTGATGTGCATCATTTACTCCCATAATCATCTGACTTTCACCCCCCCCTCTCTCTCTCCCTCCCCAGGTAAGCCAGTGATGATTATCACGGAGTACATGGAAAACGGATCGCTGGATGCATTCCTGAGGGTCAGTCATGCGTTTCTTTCACATGTGCATGTGTGTGCTGATCCGCTCTTATCTCACTAATGTCATCCACCAAAGCTACAAGCGTTTGTTCACAAACATTCGCCCTAATTTCCATCGACTTCCTGCCTTTCCGACGAGGAGGTGGGCGGAGCTTTTCACCTCACAGCTCACTGCGCTTGTGACAAGTTAAAGATGAAACTTCACTACTTTATAGAGAAAATCCAAAAACACATACACTGGACAGGTGAATCAAAACACTAGAACTGAGCTTTAACGGATGACTTACAAACCAATGACTCGCTGAAATATCAGTGTCTGAATCAAAAAGGTTAAAGATGGATTAAGATACCATGATAAGATTTAGTTTCCTGTCCTGCAGAAGAACGACGGGCGTTTCACAGTCATCCAGCTGGTCGGCATCCTGCGGGGCATCGCGTCGGGCATGAAGTACCTGTCAGACATGAGCTACGTCCACCGTGACCTCGCCGCTCGCAACATCCTGGTCAACAGCAACCTGGTGTGCAAGGTGTCCGACTTCGGCATGTCCCGAGTGCTGGAGGACGACCCCGAGGCTGCATACACCACCAGGGTGAGTGTGTGTGTGTGTGAGAGCGAGCACACGTAGTCCGTCTTGCATGTCACCTTGCTTGTCGGCTTAGTCTGATTTAATTAATCAGCCCATCTTTCAATTACAGGGAGGGAAGATCCCCATCCGCTGGACCGCCCCGGAGGCCATCGCTTACAGGAAGTTCACCTCGGCCAGCGACGTGTGGAGCTACGGCATCGTCATGTGGGAGGTGATGTCGTACGGCGAGCGGCCATATTGGGACATGAGTAACCAAGACGTAAGTCCCAAACGGTCATAAATAATATAAAGCTTGAATGACTGTGATATTAGAGCTGAAACAATCATTTCCAGCTCCATGTTTACTGTCAAACATTTTTAAAAGATACTTTATCATTTTAACTTAGTTACTTAATCAAATTACCTGCAGGTATAATAAAATACCAGCACTACATTCCCGCTTCTCATTACCCACTGAGTGCATTTTTTAGTGCCACTAATGATGATAAACTATTTAATTTCCACATCAAAGCAAACGTCTTGTGTAGGTGGCTAAAGTAAGGTGATTAAAAATTACATTAACATAGCTATAATCCAACTGCTTCCAGTTTTTTATTGCCAGATGCACTCAGATATCATGTGACTTAGAGCAACACTGATCTACTGCGTAGGTAATCAAGGCCATCGACGAGGGCTACCGGCTGCCGCCACCCATGGACTGCCCCGTCGCGCTCCACCAGCTCATGCTGGACTGCTGGCAGAGAGAGAGGGCCGACCGGCCAAAGTTTGGACAGATCGTCAACATGCTGGACAAGCTGATCCGCAACCCGAACACTCTGAAGAGGACCGGAGGAGAGACCACAGTCAGGTGAGAGAGAACTGCAGCTTTTAGGAATCTCAAGATGAATCACAGAGAAACCAGTAAAAAAAGGAATTTTCTTACACTCGACAGAATACATTTTTTACACTTTGAAGTCCTCTGTCATTTTTGCAATGGATAAATTAATCATTTCAGCTCCTCGAGCCTGTAAATACTAAACAAACAAACATAATTTCACAAGAAAAACCATCTTGAGCCACAGTTGTGAAATAGATCTGAAGACAGGTCACATTAGTCGACCTTATCTCAGCTCTTCTTTGCGTTAATTAGCGTGATTTTAGCCTGAATCACAAGCGTACCTAAGATTAATAATAATTATATGTTAGGAATTTCACACGCAGCCAACACACAGACACATTTTGACCCGTCTGCTGAACTCACAGGCTCTATATGCAGCTTAAATACTGTAAAATGTATTCCTGCCTGTGAAAAAACACACTATTCTCCCGCTGGTATTTACATTCACCAGCAACCTACGGCTCCTTTTCAGCACAAACACCTTCCATAATGGATTCCCCTGCAAACCGACTTTAATGGCACCGCACACTCAGGAATGCAGCCGCGTTAACAGCACAGGAGAGTTACGACGTAACGCAGGGTAAAAAAAAAACAAAAAAGCAAACACAAACACGACCCCGCAGCTCCAGCACCATTACTCTGGAGCAGCTAAGCATGTTGAGAATGACCTACGCGTGTTTACAGACTCCACAAAGAGCCGGCGGGAGTCTGTTTTTGAGTTTAATAAGTGTGTGAGCACACACACTCGCTCGTCTAATGGGATGCCGTGAGAGCGAGAGGGGAGCCCTTGTGGAGTAATTAGCAGAGCTGCATCCTGTGAATGCAGCTTTTACAGTTACAAAAGTGAGGTGACTTCTCTTTCCCAACGTTCAAGTCAACATTTTCTCCAGTCAAAGAGAGAGAGTGAGAGCGTTAAGGTTAACCCCCCCCCAACCCAAACCCAGAGCGTGACGAGGCCGGCTCCTCCTGTAAATGTTTCATGACCGAAGGCCCGGCGGTAGAAAGGAAGAAGGGACACGAAACAAGACAAAGGAAGGGTTAGGGTCTGCTGATGAACATCCGGCGAGCAGTAAAACTCGCCACAGTGTGACCACGTTGGGTGTTTTTTGTAATATGAAGGTTAACTAACTGTGTCGGTGGCACTCAGGAGTAACCGTGTTTGGCTTGGCCCGCTTTCTGGTGGGACTCTCAAAACAGGGACACAAGACTGAGGTGTCGGGAGGATGGAAAAAGGCAGAGAGAAATGTTCCATGGCGCGTTTTACAGCCTGCGGGCAGCTCGCTGTCAACACGGCGTTCGCGTCACGTCCATCTGATGCTACACCACGGCATCGCGGTCGGATTAGTCCCGCAGTTCTGCCGTCACTGCGCTTATGAATCAGCTCAGTTCCCGACTGTAAGAGAGAGCAGATCATTAGCTTTCCAGTCAGAAGCACTTAAACACAAAATAACTTTTATGATCTATTTGCACAGGCCGTTGCACGCATCACCGTTTTGTGCCGCAGCTTTCACTCACCGACTGCAAACACAAAACCAAACCAAAGTATCATGAAATGAATTCTTCTCTCTCTCTCTCTCTCTCCCTCGCCCCCACAGTCGGCCCAACACCACCCTGCTGGAGCCGGGGAGCCCCGAGGCGTCCTCGGCCGCGGGCACCGTGGAGGACTGGCTGCAGGCCATCGGCATGGAGAAATACAGCGACAACTTCACCGCCGCCGGATACACCACTCCAGAGGCCGTGGTCCACATGACACAAGAGTGAGTGCCACATGTTTAAGACACACGCGCTGAGAGTTATTGAGGTTATTACTCTGCTAGCCCTTCTGATTTTTGAATAAACTGGTTAGCTGGGTTTCATGCTCACACCACAAAGAGGGAAATACCTATCTGAAAAATTACCAAGCTAACCGTTTTTTTTTGTTTGTTTGTTTTTTTTTCCATGGGTATAAAATGTGCCTGGCAGCACCTGCAGCTTTAATTAGCACACATGTATCTCATTTGTATCTCATCCACAAACAGCTTGTGGTTTTTCCAGGGAACTAGGCGGTTTAGCTCCGCTTCCAAACTGGATGGCAAACAAGGCGAAGCTATTCACCTAAAATAACTCCTGCACTATTTGAGCTGCTTCGACGGTTAACCTGAACTCCTCCTCCTTCATATGTGGCCAAACAGAAAGGAGTGATATCAGTGTTCTCCTCCAATTCTCAGCAACAAAGTTAGCATTTCCTGCCAAACCTCAAACTATTCCTTCACGATTTGACCGTAATCCGTCTTTTATGAAGTGCACATGAGTTAAACGTCTCTCAGTCTCTGTCACTCTTCTGTGTTATGCTCATTTTTCACTCATTAAAATTACAGGATTAGTGAAATCCCTCTCACAGCCGTTAAACTGTCCGACCGGTTTCGACTGGAAGGCTGTAAAATTCATCATGTGTATCAGGCCTGCGTGTGTTTGTTATTCTTGTCCTGCCTCCTAAAAAGGCTTCTTTCCGACATCTTTTTTTCTTTTTCAGGGACATGGCTCGCATAGGTATCTCCTCAGCGGCACACCAGAACAAGATCCTGACCAGCGTCCAGGGAATGCTATCCCAAATGCAACAGATGCAAGGCAGAATGGTTCCCGTCTGAGAGGTTCAAACGAAGGCAGAAAAGGAAAAGGAAGCAAAGCGACTTTTGTTTCTTATGAAAAAAATAAATAATAACACAAAAAGAATAAATATTAAAAAAAGAGACAAAAAAACTATGAAGAAATAGTTTACCTCATCCATGCACTTTAAATTGGATCTAAAAGAAAAGACGACGTTGATGAAGAAGAAAAAAAAGTGGTGAAAATGGCACTTTTGGGGCGAAAAAAAAAAAAAAAAAATCAGACCTTTACCTTGCCCTCTTTTTGTTGTTTCGGGGAAAAAGGGCGATTCTGTGTGCAGCATTTATGGAAAGATGAAGGGACGGCTGGAAAAATGCTTCCGAGAGGCCAATCTGGAGTGCCTTTAACGGTCTGGAAAGGAAAAGCGAGGAAGAGGAGGGGAACCGTACCTTTCTTGCTCTTCTTGGGCAGAGTGTTGTTTCTGGAACTTTCTTTGTGGAATAATCCGCAGAGAAGATTTTTTTTTTTTTTATTTACTGTGACTGTGTTCATTGTACATGAATTGTTTGTGTGGGACTCGCAGGCTGCCCCGGCCGCCATCGTTCTGTCTCTCAGTTGGATCTTTTTGGTATCTCACAGACAAAATGGAGGAACCTGCCCGTCAGATAAACTAAACAGTGAATCTCTGAGAGGTTGAGGGTTGGATTCTGAAGGGGAGACGGCGGCGCGGCGGGGGCTTATTTTCGAGGCGCTTCTTGTTGTTTTTTGCTCCGTTCTGGCCTTGTTTTTTCCCCAGAACGCTGTGTTTTGTTGCCCTCAGGACATTGCTGGGAATGTCTTTGATCTTCCAGAGGAGCCTTCCCGCTCCCCTGTCTTCCCAAAAACACTCGCCCACATCTCAGATAAACACACTATTTGGATTCTTCCGTTCATCTCCACGCCTGAATCCGAGCTCCTTCCCCTGCACCGACGCAGGACTCACCGTCTCTTCCTCAGCTCTTTGGACCAACAGCTGTCTGAAGCAGTCCAATTGCCTTTATGAACTGGAGAAGGACTTTTATTGGCGGGATTTGTTGGGGACAAAGGGATGCAACAGAGGCAGCGTGGACGTAGACTCCCATCGGAATCATCAGCATTGTCATCGCAGAGAAAACGCGCTAACCTGCGCTTCGACCATCATCAAGGTGAGGATCAATACTTTTATGTTACCTGGACTCAGCACAAAACAGGCCCATTAAAACAAAACTAATAAAGCGATTGGATTACACCTCCCATTATTCCTGCAGTATGCTATAGTAAGAGTCATTACACAGCGCCCCCCCCCGACCCCCACACCCCTCCATCATTGGCCCCTCAGCTCCAGAAACTGTTAATTAACAAGCAGGTTGTGCCACTTCAGGCAGCCAGAGCAGATCAATAGCCACCGGTCTGTGATCAGTCTGCGTTCATGATGGCGCCGGCAACTTAATGAGACAAATTAATCAGCCGCCGACCCCGAGTCTGCCGAACTGAGTCCACCAGAGCTTAGAGACACTTTCTAGGACAGACATTTCTCCTGAGTGAACATACTAATATGTTTCCATGACAGCAGGACGGACTTAACGGAGGATGGAGGTTAATTTAAGTATCCGATACTGCAGGTTATAGAAGAGAGACCTCCTGAACTGAGGGGTCAAATGTATGCACATAAGTTAATAACGTCTAGTTCAACACTGATCTCTCTCTCTCTCTCTCGCTTACATAATCCATTTAACTGATGTGACAGCACTGATTTATTGGGTTTTCTTCACATTCCCAGTTGTCACTGTTCACTTTGCTGAATCGAATGCAGCAGCTCTACAATAAACGCTACCAGGTTATGTTAAGTTTGATCAAACGGGTTTGTCTATAAACGTCTGCAACACTGAAGCACGAGCACAAACATCATTTATTTATTGACTATCACTGTTCCGTTTCTTTCCGTCATTCACAAATATAAAATATTTATGGATGAACTATTAAAAAGTATTAGGTCATGAGAAAAACAGCATCCAATTTTGTATTGTGAAGCATATTAGCAAAAAAAAAAAAAAAAAGCTAACAATGCTTCTTCCACATACTGAAGGTTGATTTTCTATGATTCATCTAAACTGCTGCTTGATTGGGATTCTTTCAGTTGGCGTCAGTAAAAAGCAGATTGCGGTTCCACACATGGACTAATCATTTAATACACAGACTCAATTCAAGGTCTGTTGCTGTGCCAGTAAGTCAAGGGCACGTTTCATATATTATACACACATGGCAGCATGTGGTGCGCACAAGTTAATATTTTGCTGCCACGAAATCCATATTTTCCCCCGGCGGCGCGGCCGCTCGTGCTCTCTGGGCGCCCCGGCTTTGGCTCTCGATCGTGTTTAGCAAATGAGTCGAATGTTCCGTGGAGCCGGAGCTGCGGAGCGGCACCGCCGGTCAGGACTGGATGCCAAACTCAAATTGTTTATATTCAAAACCACCGTGTCTGATGCAGCCTCTCTTCTCTTATTCTCCCCAGCTGCTGCCGTCCATCACAGCCAGGATCCCGGCCTCGTTCGCCACGACCAGAATTCTTCCTCCTCCTCCTCTTTGTCTTCCTCGTCCTGCTTCCCTCCTCCTCCTCTTCTTCCTACGACACAGAGATGACAAATCCATCCCCGAGCGTCTTGGACATCCGCCGTCACAACACGTCGACTTGACGGACTAGCCACCGTCGGCTTGTGGCCATCCAGCAATGTACTGGAATGTACTATGAATGATTTAACAGCATAAAAAAGAGACAATGAGAAGAATGTAATATAATCGAGAAGCTCTGCTCCAGCGGATAATGTGCTTTTATTTCTGAAAGTTTCAATTTATTTTGTTGTAGTTTTGTTCTTTTGTTTGTTTTCTTTTTTTTTTATTGCTTAATTCTGTTTGCATGTAAAGTTACAAGTGTTTGATTTGAGTGTGCGAATGTGATGATGTGTGTGTGTGTGTGTGTGTGTGTGTATGAGTGAAAATGTCTTTGAAGTACTATCAGTAATCAGTGTCTGTTCTCATGCCACTGTGGAAGAGGAGATAACAGTTGTAATTGTTTTTGATATAAAAAAAAAAAGAAATCCATGAACCACTTTTTTTTTGTTTTGTTTTTTTGCTTCGTGTTGTCAAAAAAACAAACAAAAAAAAAAAAACAACAACAACAAAATTAATCATGTGAGGTGTTTTCTCCCGCCGTGCAGACTCACAAAGAGCTCTCTGGTATACAAACCAGATGAACCGAGACCAGAATGGACTAAAAACCTCCTGTACATAAAAACCATATGGTGTCTGGACTCTCCGAGCTCACGACCAGGAGGAAACGTTGGAGGATCCGAGCAGTGAGGACGAAGGTGGAGAAGGAAAACTGTTATTTTTCTTTTTCTCTTTTCTTTTCCCAGAGCACATCGTACAGCTACAGGTTTAACCCAACGGACTGTTTTCCTTTTTCCTTCCTTTATCGTTTTAAAGTATACATATGTGAATGTTTTTGAACTCGTGACGTTTCATATAATTCAAAAGAACACCTCCGCCCTTAAATACAGCTCGGCCACTTTTCCCAGTTTTCGCAATGCGTTTTTTTTTTTTTTAATCTGTTGAATAATAAGATAAATTTAAAAAAAAAGGACCTGTTTGGAAATATGCAAGACGTGTTGGGAAGGAGATGGAAACCAGAATGTACTGTAAAATACTTTTTTCCTTTACTTAAATGTCAGAAGAATTGAAAAAAGAAAAAAAAAAAACAAAAACAAATTGCCAGAGTTAATGTTTGTCATTGTATGCCTTCCGATGCCATACGATCTAGCCATGTAGATCTAACATTCTCTCAATCTTTTTCTACTTTTCTTTTTTTTTTTTTTTTTTTTTTTTTTTTTTTTTTGAGGGACATGATCATGACTTTTTTTTTTTGCCTTGTTTTTTTATTTGTTTATTTGTTTTGGGGTTTTTTTTTTTTTTGTCAAGGAGCTCTAGGTACATGTAACTTATGTCATTTATTTATGTCCTTTTATATCTAGTTTGTAAAATAATAGCCTAAAGTGAAGAAAATAAAGGGGTGCCAAAGTGCATTCTTATTAAAGTAGAAACTGTATGATGATCTCCCTGCCTCTCATTCACACACACACACACACACTTTCATCAGTTATTGCCGTCATTAAGTCTGCAGAGAAGAGCTGATTACCAAACTCTTATTCATTGATTACTGCATTATTTGATTGCGTATAATGGAGGGAGGTTACGTAACAGAAGGAAGTGGCCAAGGTAGAACATCAGGCAGTTTCTTGGCCTCGTTTTTCCCTTCAGTGTTTTTTTTTTTTTACAGTTGGTCTTAACACACACACAGGATGAAAAAAAGGTTGGTGTGTTGGCAGTTTGTCTCCACTGCAGCACATGTTCAGCAGATATCACGACTCTGGACTCCGACACTTTGGACCATGAGCTCCTCTCAAGGCCTTCAGGCAGCCGCAAGCATCAGTCAGTTGGCCGTGTGTGTGTGTGTGTGTGTGTTTAATCAGAACAACATCTGCTTCCTGCACTCATTTCCAGCAGTGATAAACCACTGATTGTCCGGAGTCTTTGATAAGGGCCTGGGAGAGAGACGGATGGTGGGGAGGGGAGCAGCTTTAGAAACCAAGCTCAAAAACGAACGTTGAGCCAAACGGCATTTTTACACGTTTCCTGAGAAATGACCAGCACAAGACGTGCACACATTAAAAGCAGGGGGATGTTTATCTGCCTGAATCTGAGAGAAAGTGATCCTTCGCTGATTGTTGGCAAGCGAAGAAAGGATGAAGGAGGATATCGAGTGTTGTAGATTTGCTCTGAATGGGGATTTTGGTGCAGTACTTAACTATCAAATCAAATGTTGAATAATTAATGAGAAAATGAGTCGTAGTTTGACAAATCAATCTCAATGTGATCAAATAATAAAGTCATGGTGTATTTCGGCACCAGCCAAGATATCTCAGACTCCGAAGCAGAGAGTCCAGATATGCAGGAATCCACCCAGGGGCTCCCACTTTGGCACTTTGTCTTTCTGTCTGATAGATATTAAGTTATATGACGTAAGAAGCTTTGATTTGTCGTTTTGCGCCGGAGAAAAAGAATCTGATGATCACGCAGAGTCATAAATTATCCTCGTAGGATGCTGAATATCCATCCACCAGCTCTCCAGATATCCTGACTCCAGTGATCTCGAGGGAAATGAGTCATCATCGCTCATGAGGGTACTTCAGTCTGGAAAAAAAATGGTGGCTTAATAAGGAGAAAAGTGCAAAATGTAGCAAGAAAAAAACAGAGCAGGAAAAACCCAGACACCGTGAGAGTCCGGGTCACGGGGAAAGGAAAAACTGTCTGCTGGACGAGAATAACCAAAGAAAGTTGAGTCATGTTGAAGGTTCAGGTGCTGGCTGCAATTCAGCTGGAATGTTTCCGCTCTCCTCAATGCTACGACGGAATCGGCTCAATCTGACAGTCCTGTCAGCGAAGCCGATCTTTTTACCTCAGATCAGGCTGAAGGAAAACCATCTCTTGGGAATTCCGACCTGCGATCTGTTTCAGGGGAAGAACTCAGAACGCAGATGGCTGAAGTATTTGAATTATTGTTGCATCTACTTCGGAGCTACTATATATATAAAAACACAAGTCCAAAGAGGTATTTTTATGTGGCCTGTGCTGGCCTTGTGTTCCAGAGGAATGGGGGGGGGTTAGAATCGGACACTTTGTCAGCTCATGTTTTACTTCCACTGGCAGCATTCGGGGTCAGTTGGAAAGTTGTGTCCTCGAAGCATGAATCTAAAAAACGCTCAGAGAGATCTCAAAGTAATCCAGAAACATCCATCACGGATGTTCTCGCTGTCTGCACTTTATTCTCGGTAACAAAGAGGGGGAAAGAAAAAACAAACTTTGTGGGATATTGAAACTTCTTGTCTCAGCTGTGACAACTCAATTCTGTAAACTCTCAGTCTGTCTTATGTCCAAACAAAGACGGCTAAAAAGAAGCCCCAGCAGAGAGATAAAAAAAAAACACACACACACACACAGACACACACTGTGTGAAGGAAGCCTCTGTGCTTTGGTCAACCCATTTAATTAATGTTGTGGTGAAGTGGCGGCACTTCAAACTGGCTTAACCTGCACGGTCCCGTACTGTCACCGCCACCCCTTTCCATCGGGTCACTTTGTTTCATCATTCAATTTCCTGATTTGGACGATAACCCCCCCCCGCCCATCCCCCGCCACCGGCTTGTCCCCTAAGCCAATCACAATAGGGCGCCACTCTTCACACTGACATTATGATTACTCCGTCCTTTGTGTTGTCATTCTTGAGTGCGTCTTTAGGTCCACACAAAACATAATCCATAATCCAAAGGCTTCAAAGTTAATCCCCAGCTGCTTCAACCAATTTGGAGTCAAGATTTTTTGCTCCACAAGCGATTGGTTGGCTTTTTATTTGAAGAAGAAGAAGAAGAAGAAGGCGAAGGACGACTGAAGAGGCAGACTGAGTGCTGTGGTGACGCACCGGGAAGAGAAGTGAAAAAACCTTAAGGGAGAAAACAACAAGAGCTGAAAGCTTCAGCGGGAAAATAGCCGGACGGAGACTCTGAAACGTCTGAGCGTATTGATCGAGAGGTTTCCAGCACAGAGTTGACCTTGTGTCTGGTCTGCGAGGTATAAACTTCTGAGGACTTTTTGATGCACAACACTTAGGGCCGTAAAAAAAAGCAAGCCCATGTCAGAACAAAACAGGAGCAAATCCTGCCGTCTTCATTTAGGTTTGTTTGAAATCTCTCGATTCATAGTCAAACGCCGTCTTCGGTCCAGCAGCAGCTGGAGATGGAAACTATCACAGACAAACAGCCACAACATGAAAAAGCACTTATGGGCAATGCAGCCTGTCTCAGGCTTTTAGGCTTTAAGGTGACGTTTACTTTTTCCCCCCGTGAGGAATGGAAATGAACAAAACAAACCGAGAAGACAGAGACACAAAGGGGAGATGAAGGGGGGAGGGAAGTGAGTGAAGACTGATGGGTGACACCTTGAGAGAAGGAGCTGAGGCCGTCTTCGGGTTGAGACTCTGTTGGCAGCAGCTCTGAGAGCAGCTACCTGACAAGAGCTGAAATACGCATGTGAAGGTTCTTTCAAACGAGGCAGACAAGATTTCTGCCGCATTCTGTGCAAGAGCTACAAGGAGAAATGAATGATGGCAGCAGAGACCCCCCCCCCTCCTCCATCTCTTCGTATTTCTGTATCTCTCATGAAACCGCGGCTGCAGGGTTAACATCTTCACTGTGATCGGACGGATTGCTGCGACGTTAGCTCTC
Source organism: Echeneis naucrates (assembly GCF_900963305.1). Lineage (NCBI taxonomy): Eukaryota > Metazoa > Chordata > Actinopteri > Carangiformes > Echeneidae > Echeneis > Echeneis naucrates. Next base: position 22,538,637 of record NC_042523.1, on the reverse strand, counting down.
CGCTAAGCATCAGGACCAGATCTGGTCCAGATGATCCGGCTCGCCACACCATGAAATTTTGAGTAAAAGCTCTGGTACACTGTTGGATAGAGCTCCATAAAATTTGGTCCAGATATTTTTACCCCACTCAGGAGGGATTGTAATCAACTGATAAAGCTTTCTGTGTTTTATGTAAATATCTTCGCAACATGAGTTTCAGAAGCTGTCCGTCTTCTGCCCCGTCAGCTTCACGGGTCCACTTTTACTTCATCCCTGCGAACGTTTCAGGTCCATGTTATTTTGTGGACGGATTGCAGAGGTGACGTGGACCGAGACTCAGAGAAGGTTTCCTCTGTTTATGAACTCTGCTCTTCAGCGCCTCATAAAACATGGCTGTTTTCAAATATGCCACGGCTCCCAACATCTGTCTAAAGGTTAGAAGGACAAAGCTCGGAGACGAAGCCAAACCATGTGTTGGTCCGACACGCAGCCAGTCGGGGACGGCTGCAGCTGCTTTTCTCTGGCCAAACCAAATCCATTGACTGACGGCTGCAAACCTAAATTGGTATGTTATCGCTTGAGGCTACAGACACCGAACCAACAGCACTAGAGCCTCTAAGTAAGTGGCTCTGCCTGCTTCTCCACCTGCTTTGTGTGGGAAAGCGTCTCTCTCCGGGACAATAATCCTCAGTGATTGTTGGTCTGTTGGGAGAACATGCAGCTTTATCAGCCCCACCAGACTAATCTCACCTCGGGGGCAAAGAGTGCCGGCGGGTGGCCTGTTCCCAAATGAAGGCGAAGGGAGGTCACCTACTTGACCGCTTCAACCGCTCTCTGTCTAGATCCACTGGCCGCAGAGCTGGCCACAGCTGATAGGCCGACCTTTGACCTTACAGAGGGCACATATTTTAATCTGTGGAGCAAACCACTTTCTCCAGCTCCAACTCCTCCGTCCGCAAGCTGGATCCACAATCTCTAACGGCAAGATGGCGATTATGTGTTGGCCCCCTCCCCTGATGAAAGTCCAGCAGGCTATCAGCTGAAACAGAAACCTGGTTATCAGAGTGAAAGTAGTTTTCAAAGTCCCCGATAGAGTGAGATGGACAGACAGCGATGTAAATCGAGAAAGACAGAGGGAAAAAAATAAAAGGAAGCTGATTCAACCCCTTTTTATTTAAAAATTTTTTTCAAGACAAGAGAAACCTACCTTATTTAAAAGTTTGGAGGAAAAATAAGTGAGAAAGAAAAAGGAGGCACCTTGTGACACAACACTCATCAATCATCTGTTGGTTTGAGCCCAACGGTGAGAAAAGGGAGTCGTGATTAAAGGAGACAGAGGAAGCGGGAAACGAGAGAGTCGGGCTCTGGGATTTTCCCCGTTCGCCAAAGCTTTGGCCTTTGGACCGTTGACAGCAACAAGATTCCTATCGCTGCTCACATGTGGGCTGCAAGCCTGCACACACACACACACACACAGCTAAACATATGGACATACGGTATATACTTCCATGTACACACGATCCACACAGTCTTAATCCTCCGTTTCAGCAGGTTGGAGACTGGAATTAAAATAGCAGCCATGTCTGGGCACAATGTGCTGCGATACGATAACGAACAGAGAAACACAACTACAATTTGTCCGTATCTAAGATTTCAAGCCTGACAGGTTTTGTTAACAGGGGATATGTGTGTGTTGGTGTGATACAAGATACTATAGTTTTGTATTTCACATAAAATGGATAACAACCACTACAACAATAATACTGACACAACATGGCGCTAATTCTACCAGAGATTTTTTTTTTATTAGGCCATAAAAATATACCCCCAAATCCACTTGCTAAATTATTTACTATACATTAAAAAAACAAAAGCAAAACAAAAAACAAACAAACAAAAAAAAAACAACTCACAGATAACCTAAGGAGGAAAACAAATGGAAAGAAACATGAGATGTGCAAACATGAAAACAAAAAGTAAAGAAAAAAATGTAATCAATAGCATCTAAAAAGAAATGATGCATAAAATTGAAGCGCAACACAATAAAATTCACAAAATAAATGACAATACAAACACCAAAAAAGCTGCAACTGATCAGTTTATCAAACCAAATATGTTCTCTTATTGTAACACCAATAATCTGCAGCAGATATTATAATTACTTAATGATATATGATCCACAAAGAGCAAAAATGTCCTATATTTAACTTATATTTCTATAATCACGATGCCTTATGAGAACGTAAGCCTGTTTATTACAGATCAAGCAGGTCAATAAATACATTAGTGTATAATTTCAACTCTTTGCTGAAGCTGAGTGATTTTTTTGGTTCGATCATTAATCGACAGAAAAGCTTTGAATCATTTTGCTCTCCCCACATTCCCCCACAATTTAAACACTTGTAGGTTAGATCAGATAGAGGCCCCTGAGGCACAATCTGACCAATCGAGCGTGTTTCCAATCATGCCTCCTGATGCATGCTGGGTAGGCTCCAGCTCCTCGCGACGACGCCCTCATAATCCTGAAGTAGCATTAGAAATAATTACCAATGAATGACTCTGTGAAAAGACACTCCCCGCCACGTTCTTCTCCTTCTCCGCTAATTGGAAATCAACAAAAACGACCGGACTGGAGATCACACGGAGGGACAGAAATCGGACGAGAGGCAGGAAAGTGTTTTTCAGAAATAACAAAGCTCAGCGTGGATTCTTTGGACAGTGAAAATTGAGTGTTCAATAAAACTGTGTAATAAGCTCGTCTGGTAGCCGGCTGCTGTGTTTGCCTGTGTATTTATTTGCGGCTCTTTCATCCGCCCTCCCTCAGCTCGCCTGCTTATATCCCATTTGAAACATCACTCAGTCCCTGAGCCCCACTGTCCCGGCTCCTCCGCCCCCGCCTCGGAGCGAAGGATTCTGGGGGTTGGGCCCGGCTCTTCACCCATACATGACCCCATCGACTGCGCAGCTCTCCACTGGCTAAATGATTGATTCTAGCCTTTGCTAACTAGACTCCCGAGTCCAAAAACAACTAAAGCTGACCGGCCGGTCGGCTGCTGCGAGTGTGTGTCTGTCTTTGTGTGTGCGTACGTATAATCAGCCCGGGAGACAATGTGTGTTTGTGTATGTTTGGGAGAAAACGTACTTGCGGGTATAAAAGTTTAAAATAGCAAACCTTGTGAGTCGTTAAGGTGTATGTATGTACTATGGGAGTGTGTGTTTGTGTAAAGCATTGTTGTTTCAGCTTTGTGTTTTCCCCTCAAATCCCAACAGAACATGCACATTACATGAACTCTTTGGTGTGTGTGTGTGTGTGTGTGTGTGTGCTGACTTAAATTCAGCAGAGCCCGCACAGCATGCACTGATGGAGATGCGGCGCGGCCGTAATAAGGTTACCGTTTGGGCTAATTGAATGAAGGGCTTCATGCTTTGGCTCCCCAGTTAGCCTGCTAGCACTTTTTGAACTCATGACACCAGTCGTACAGTCCATTAAGCAGTTATAAAGGTCCAACAGCAAACATAGAGCGGGTCAAAGGGAGAGAGACGGGGGGGGGAAAGGAGCTTTACCTGGAAATATAAAGGCACAAATAACACGGAGTGACATTAACATGAAACCTGCCGTTCCCTGAAGATTTAACATTTTGGTTATCGGGAGTGTAACCTTTATTTTCAGCTCCGCTCTCCTCCCGCTCCCTGTTAACCCTCAGGCTCTGCGCCTATTAATAACTATTATTGCTGTATCTTTACCATCATTACTGCGGGTCAATGGACCTATCTGGGGAACGTATGGCTAGACGGTTACCGTGGAAACCGAAGCCTTGCCTCCAATTAATTGCCAATTAAACTGGGTCAAGGAACCTTTCTTTACAAAACAACGTAAACCAGCTCCTCGTCCTCGTCCGGTGGCCTCGCTCGGCCTCGTGGGTGTTTGTGATGTGACTGAAAACGCGGTGTCTGGGAGAACGGACGAAGTTTGGACGTCAGGGAGTGGGACGAAGAGTAAAACGCACTAATAAGCATTTTTGTTTTGTTGCTCACGCTGCTTCTTTCCTTTATTCCTTTCTTTCTTTCTTTGAAAAAAAAAAAAAACCCACACAAAAACACACTCACTGGGACAAGGCCTCCTTAGCTTGAATCAAGGATAAAATAAAAGAAGTGTAGCTACAACACAAATAATTCATGTTGAATCTCCTTGCCGACTAACAGGACCGATCCGGTTTGTCGTCATGTGTAGACCGTGCAGCTGCAGCTCTGGTCATTCTCAGCTTTTCTAACCTCGTTTGAAGGATTCTGTCTTTCCTCTGTGGGTCAAGAACGGTCCGTGACCCTCAAGCTGATGTAACACTTTCAGTCGGACGCAGACAAACGTCTTTTCCTGATGTCGTTGGCGGGTCGACGTCTCAACGTGGCTCATTTGGGAACACAAACCACTGACTCATTAGTGTGATTTTAAAATTCCTGCCTGCCTTGTTTTCTTTCCTCTCCGCTCGCCGACCTCTGCTTATTCTCTCCCTGTTGTCTCGGTGTTGTCTAAATAAAGTGTCTGCAGGGTAACTCGGTCCCTGAAACAGAGGAGATTAACATGTCCGCTGAGGACAACAGTGAGTGGAGGGAGAAGGAGAAGAAGAAAGTGTGCTTGCTGTGTGGAATTCAGTTCACTTAAAAATAGACTCCTGGTTTTTCTCTCAGCAGTTTTGTGTTGTGGAACAACAACTGAACAACAAACCCGTCCATCTCTAACAATATTATTAATATAATAATCTGCTGATTTTAACACAATAACCTGAGTGTTTTTTGTTTTTTGTTTCTCATCAGTTCATTCATTCATGAATATCAACATCTTGAAGAAATGTATAAATATAAAGTTTCTTTTTCAAATCTCGAATTTTGTAATTCCTTCGTAGGGGAAGTCATAAAAGGAGTACAAATTAAAATAAAAGCCTCTGATATGGTCCTTCTGATGTGGGAAACAAGTTGTCCAACGTCGGCTATTTTTTTCCAACCCGGAGGAATGTCTCCTGAAATATTGCCCCAACGGTGGCGGGCACACCGGACCTTGGCTACCATGGTCTTGGCTTGGTTAGATTTAGGAAAAAGAGCGTGGTTTGGGATAAAAAAAGTGCTTCCTCAACATTAGGCTACGTTTTTTTGTCTTAGTTACAATAATAACAATGCGGTCAGCTTTGTGTAACAGTCTCAGATAATAGAAGCAACAAACTGCTGGTTTCTCATGGGAATTGACTCTGCGACTCAATAAACGACATGAATACTCTTTTTCCTCCATTGCTGTGGGCACCCAGCAACAAAAATGGAGCTACGGGTCTTAGTAATGTCTTAAATTTTTACAGGAGAGTGTTGATATGGTTGAAATCTCTTTAGTCGAGAGTTCATGATAATCAGCGTTAAACCAAAATACCATCAAGTTTGTAACCGGAGTATTAAAATAGCAGTCTGATCCAGAAAGGCACACGTACGACCACCTTAGTGTGTTCACACTCATCAGCTAAGCCGCCACAGATAATGACATGCTCCCCTCGCCAGGTGTTAAAGCGTAACTTCGACAGAGGCCTAACTGTCGGGGCCGTCTGAGGAAATCAAACAGGCGGCCTGACAGACAATCCTCCGATTTATTTGGCTCTCAGCGTGCTACCGGCGGAAGGCGAAGCTAAAATGGAAACTCAGTAACTGACTTTTAATGTAACACAGCGCCGATGGCTCAGCAAAGAAAGCCTCTCTGGTTGTGTTTGTGTGTGTGTGTGTGTGTGCGTGTGTGCGTGATGAGTTATGACCAGCGCTCATGTCGGCATATGGGAAGTTGAGAGCCAAAGCCAGGTGGATTAGGACAAGTTGCCTCTGTGAGAATTCTCAAAGTGGGCTTCAGAAAGTGTGTGTGTGTGTCAGGGAGAAATAAATAGTGTGTATGTGTGTATGAAAACAGAAATACACAACACACACAGAGACATTAAAAAGACCAGGTCACACAAAAGAAAGCAAAATAAAGAAAGCAAACCGCTGGCTTAACGCTGAAAATAAAAGATGTAGAAAATAATAAAGTCTGGCCATAAAAAACTAAACACAGGCTGCTGTGGGAAAAGGAAACACACACACACACACACACACACACACACACGTCTGCACCTTCACTTACAGGTCACAACCTTTCTAACCTCCAAAACAGGTGTGTCAGCGAGCCCTTATGTCTTCTTTTTTTGTGTGCTGGAAACAAATGATCGTGGTAAACACGCTCTCTCAGTCTCTGAAAGGGAGACAGGAGGCAAAAGGCACCGGAGCGGAAAAAGGGAAAGTTTCCAGTGACTGAGCTCGGAGGAAGAAGGATTGACCCGAGAAGATTCCAGGAGGAAAACACATTCGGGGGAAAAATGAGGACGATTATTTTCACAGTAAAAAAGTATTGATGGTTACTTCGTGTAAAACAATAAAATACACTAAGTGAACATTTCCTGTTGCCTCCATAATGTTTAAAAATTATGTCTGCGATTTCAGTCGAAATGAGTCTTTCGGTAGCGAAATCCAGGAGCGAGCATTTATTCTCCAACCAGCCGTTTGGAGATTCAGCTTAGAACAAAAAGAAACTCCTCCCTCCAACTGAATGAACAGCAAAAATACGGAGGACACAGGGCAGTGACTATGACTGAAGGAAACAAATCGAAGAGTGTTAGAAATCATCACTCCTCAAACGGAGCTCCCTAATAAACAGACAAACTTCCTCTTCCTCTGAAGCCACAACTGCTCAGCAGGAAAGACCCGTCCGACCGGGCCGCAGCCGAACGCCTGATGTCCACGACCTATTGTCTTCTTTTTGTGATGTCCCGTTACCCGGGGCAACTAAACTGTTTCTTCCCCCCCACTTAGAAGAACTGACCTCTGGATGCTTGGAAATGACCCGCGGATGAATTTACCTGCCTGTAATGCCTCCTCTGCCAACATTTGGTTGTGGCCTTGTTTTCCTTGTTTTCAGTGTTGAATAGTGGCTGAAAAAATATGACGTCCTGCCGAAAGTTGACGTTTGACCTTGTGGATTTAACAATGTGGTCACTTAATTCATTTTTTTTTTTTTTTTATGAATACACAATTTATATGAGAGAAGGAGAGTTAAGAATATGGAATGGTATAAAAAACATTTTTAAAAAAGCAATCAAAAGGTGTTAAAGACAAAAATAAAAAAATTGAGAAAAAAAAAGATCAGTTAAACGTTAACTAGTTGGACTTGAGCCTGCGGGTCGACTGTCTCTGCGGCCCGGAGGTCCTCTGGCAGGCTGTTCCAGTGACAAGGGCCATAGAATTGGCTAAAAGGGCAGTGGGGTCCACGAGGGCCTGTAGTGTAGAAGTATTTCAGATAAATGAGAAGGGTTAGGGTTAACCCTAACTAGGGTTAGCTAGGGTTAACCCTAACCCTAGGGTTAACCCTAACCCTAACCCAATACTGACAAGACATTAGTTAACTAATAATAGAACATTAAAATCAATTCTGAAATGCACAGGAAGCCAAAGGAGCGGTTCTAAAACAGGTGTGAAATGCTCTTTTTGGGAAGAGCAGAGAGCAGGACATTACAGTCATCTAAACGACGAGAAATAAAAACATGCATCTGCACCTCCATGCTGGCGAGGGAGAGAAACGGGCGGCCACTGGCTATGTTTTTACATTTTTAAGATGGTAAAATCCTGTTTCAATAATTACAACCTCAGTTTCGTCCCGGCGGAGCTGAACTGAATATCTGAAATACAATTTAAAAGAGCATCAATCTGACCTGAGTCATCAGGAGACACAGGAATGTAAAGCTGCGTATCAACATAAGGATGAAAACTTATTCCACGCTTCCTGATGACGTCCCCAAATGGAAGCATATGTAGATTAAAAAGCATTGGACCTAAAATTGAACCTTGGGGGACCCCACACCTTGAGGAGCATGTGTCCACACTGACAAAGACTCTGCGATCAGAGAGATCGGAATAAAACCTGTTCGGGACTGTACCTGAGAGGCCCACCAGGTTTCTAAGCTACTGCATCAGAACTGAAAGTCTCTGTGTCCCTGATATCACTGACAGTTTTTAAAAGGGCTCTCTCAGGATTGTGATTCGTCCTAAAACCTGATTGGTATTCCTCTAAAATACTTTCCTTATTCAAAAAATCATTCAGTTGAATAAAAACCACTTTTTCTAGGAGATAAACAAATAAGAGTCTTCAAAAAACACTTCTCATAATGATAACACGCTGGAGATTTGCTTAACAGTAATCATCATCTAAATTAAACCTTTGATCGTCGGCTGTAATCCTGAGATTGCACGCCTGTTACGTGCCATTACATCAGGATCTCCGCTTTCATGGGGGGAGAGTCAGTCAAAGCTCCTTTCTTCTGCTTTCAGGCCATGAAGAGAATTTACTTCTTCATCTTTTTCTCTGTTCCGAGCGACACATAAATGCATTCATCAAAGCGTCCCTGTGTTTTGCTCACATGTGTTTTCATAAGCGGGAGTGATGTTGCGTTGGTAAACATTATTATCCGGGGACGGGGGTGTAGGACGACAGTGAGAGAGGGAGCGAGAGACACACAAGGAAGCTGCTTGGGGGAGATATCATTCGTGTCAGTCCGAGTGAACACCTATCGATTTACATCCTGCTCTCTTCTCTCTGCACCACAATGAGATCTCATGCATAATTCATGCCGAACCTACGAAGGAGAGGAGCCATAAATACAGTCGCTCCACTTGCCGGCTAGTTAGCAGAGAAAGTGGAGAGATGCAGGCGTGACAAGGAAGAGAAGATCCACTTGAGGTAAAGATTGAGATGATGAAACGTTCCTGCTCCGTCTCTGCTGGCTTGTGTAGGTTCGGCGTTCAGTGCAGATGCTGACCTTTAACCCTGGATAAGTCCTTTTGTTGGAGGCCCCAGAGTCGAAGCCCCCGCTCTGACGACCAGGAGGATTTACATCTTGCTCCCTCGCAGTAAAACAGCAGCTCGCCTTTCACCCCCCTAACACTAACCCTGCCTTTATGACCCGGAGCGGAAAAGGTGCCTGAGTTATGGGCTTTGTTTGGGACAGAAGAAATATAAAAATGCTATACAGCCACAGCGTGTCATGAATGTCACAGGGGATTGTATCCCTCGCATTTGTGGAGAATTTAAGATGAGGTGATCGTACTCTCCGGTGTGTGTTTTCATCAAACCGTCGTTACCGCCAATCAGATCGACAGTTAAATCAACCGGAGCAACTGTGAATCAAATGTTTTGACCTGAGAGGGAAACTCAGAAGACAGAGTTAGTGAAAGTTCAGGGCAGGAGCCCGTCGACCTTAAGAAGTGAGCAAAGTATAAATGGAGGACGCTCTCTCAACACAAGGCGCCGTCTGTTTTCCTCGGTACGGCTGAATCGGCCTTATACACGCCACTAAATCTCCTCAGTACTGAGGTCATCACCTCGCAATCGCCGTCGACTATCCGCTCAGGCTCGGAGAAAACCTCCCCTCATTCCTCCCCCTCCGTCACCCAGGACACTTTCTCAAACAAACATGCTCACAAATAGAACAAATATTAATTTCAGGCCGACTCCTCTGCACCGTAAAGCACCGAACGACTGCTCTGTCCTTGAGAGTGGAGGAATTAGGAAGACAGACGAGGTGTAGGAGGAGGAGGAGGAGGAGAGGAAGGCACGAGAAGGAAAACAAGGTAAAAGAAAGAGCTTTTTCATAATGACAGTCAGCTTCATGAAAAAGAAGTTAGGGCTCATATATCTGCTGGCCCCCAAGGTTCAGCAGAGCCCCCCGCCCCCCACCTCTCAGGAAGGCCAGCTGGGTTGAGACGTGCTGAGGCCCGGACGGGTGGCGGAGGGTCAGATTCAGCTGAGGAGTACCGAGACAGGGCTGGTGAGGGCGAAACAGAGGCCAGGGAAGGTCGGGGCGGCGTGGGTTAATGAGTGCTGAGCTGGGCTAAGTTGGGGGGGGCGGGGAATCAGGGCGAAGGGAGGGGCTGGGCCGAGTCCAGTCGGCCTTGGGTGCACTGCAGTCGGGCACATCAATCCACAGCGGCAGACAGGAAGGATGGGGAATCAGTCACCGGAGCTGCAAACCGCAGAAGGCGGTGAACAGTTACACACACCGAGGGACTCACACACACACACACACACACACAAACCCACCCAACGCACCACAGAGTAAAACACACCACCACTAATTACCAGCAAACGACGATATCGAGGAGAAGTCACTATCTGTTTGAAAACCTTCTTCCTTTTAATCCATCGGAGCAAATGACTCCGTAACATTCACTGGCACGTGAAACGGCCTACATGGCGGCCATATTGGCAGGCACGAGATGAGCTACGTGCGGATGAACTGGGCCAAGGGTATCTGCTGCAGTCAGATGAAAAGCCATCCGGCGCACAAGGGAGCCGCTACTCACGGAGGAGGAACTCATTTCTAGGCCAAGAAAGTTCGCAGTGTCTGTGTGTGTCTGTGTGTGTGTGTGGAAAATGAAGACAGACAAAGCTTCACTGTGTGAGCAGCAAAACACAAAGTTGGGAGTAGAAATCAATAAATCGTGTTCGTGTGCAGGTGGAAAGGTCTTAATGGGAGGTTCGAGGGGTAATTAGCTCACACAGCGGCCAGCCAAAACAAAATAAGATCGGCTATCTCCTCCACGGCCTTCAGACTCAGCCTGAATTCATTACATCGCTGCAGAAATTCTCAAAAGCATTTCGACTCAGAAAAACACAAGGTTGTGCAAAACTGATTGGTCAACATAGAGCTTTGAAATCTCTTTTGATCATGGAGGCCAAGGCCGGTGGGAGGACGGCGAATACCTCTTTATCGAAAGCGTGCCGTTTGCAGGCAGCAATAAGTAGAAGCAGAGCGGATGGTAGCAGACAGGTATGTCTGGAATGCGTTGGTAAATCAGCTTTCTGTAAACTGTCGCACTTTTTTCATCTTCTTCCACCTTTTTTTCCTCGAGGGTCAGTGCAGCCCCGTCAAAAAGCGGAATCATCCCATTCGGATACTTTCGATTTTATTTTTCCAGCTTATGAAGCTATCTGCTTCTGAAACATGCTGTCTTCATTAGCGGTGTTTAAAGACACGACAACTTATATTTTCAATAGTCACAGCGGAGTTTCTTTCCAGAGCGAGTGTCTGTTTTTGGGTTTCGCAACCTGATCGTGAGCTGACGGATCCAGTTTCAGTCCAGGCTCGGCTCTGCTGAAAGCTGCTTTGTGTTCCCGTCAGAAATGGGTTTAGTCTTTTCCAAATTCATTTCTCTTCTCGGGATGATTGTGCCAGTTGTCTACTCACTTGTAATCTATTGAAGGTTCATAAACTCAACATGGAAGAGCCAAATTGAAGCAGACCTCGGCCAGAGTGTCGTCTTGGGTCGGGTTTGTTTCTCATATTTCAACGAAGGCCTTAAATGAGTCCCGTTGGTCACAAACAAAGGAATAAAAAGTGATGTTATTATAAAGCCCACACGTCAACAGAGCGAGGAGGCTGGTGTGGGCTGACGGGCTGCTGCGCACTTCCCGCCTCAATATTAGTCAGTTTTTCTTCCACCTGCAAACATCAGAGGACACATCTAAGAAGCTGCTGGGTGAAAATAGGCCGCACTTATATAACACTGATGGAACAGCCATCAGAGGCAATCTTGGGTTCAGCATCTTGCCTTCGATATGCAGACCGGAGGAGCCACGGACCAAACAACCGCCTTCAGATTGCTTCCTCTGGTTTTCAGACTCTTTCAAAACATGCTGCGTCCTAACTATGATCAAGTTTGGGGAATTTCACTGATATGTGTGTGAGCAGAAAATGTAAATCAATTATTTATTTCTTTATTTTTTTGTTGGCACAAGCTTCAGCAGAAACCAGGATGAGCATGTGATTTCGGACCATAATGGCTTAGGCGGTGAAGAATACAGACACGACACTCACAGATTGTTGGAGACCTCGATGATGATGAATAAACAGGTTTAAAAATCACATATCAATCAAAACCAGGCTACTGGCAAACAACAAGCCTTCCCTAAATCTAACCAAGTTGTATTTCGTGCCTAAACGTTTCCAAACGTGAAAACAACAGCAACAAAAAAAAAAAAAAGAAAAAGCAGCTTTACGGTTTTGTGGAGGTTTGATTGGGCCTGACAGATTTTGTCAGAAAACCATGCATGCTGTGAGCATCTGGAGGGAAATTACGAGCGTTGTATTTTTGCCGTTTCGTTCGTAGGACTTGTTGAGGACAGCGGGTCTGGTCTGGGTCTCACTTTCACACCTGTGCACAATTCTAGTTCCTGTAACTCTGGATAATCCACAGAACACCCTGTCTACATTTTTCATATTTTCTTGGCAGCAACTAGTCCCACTCAAACACGCTGAAACAATTCCCCACATCCACACTTTACTGGGTCAGAGCCAGATTTTTCTGAGACAGACATAAAAAAAAAAAAAGCTGATCTGCATGGATTCAAACCACCAATGGAAAATGACAATATGTTTGTAAAAGAATTTATTGCTCGTTTCCTGCTGCCTCTCCCTCTTCTCCCCCTCTCCTGCCTCTATACTTGTCTTCATGCACGGAGAGCGTCAGCAATGAGTTTTCCATGCAAACTCCTGCGAAGCAGTCCATTTCATAAACACTGAGTTTCAGCCCGGGCCTTTGCCCCCGTATGCGAGCTATGAAAACGTAGGAGTGCAATAATATGTAAGTGCACAATAATAAACTTTGAGTACATGTCTGGGTTTACACTCCACTCCCGACCCTCGAAACCCGAACGTGTGATAAGACGTAATGAATTTCTCTGGCCTGACATAAAGCATGGCGCTGACTCCGTGTTTACCCTGCCGAGGAATGCCAGATACACCGAGCTGCTCTTTCTCTCTCTCCCTGCGAGGCCGTGCACCACCGCTGCTGCTGCTGCTGCTCATATCGGATGACTGCCCAAAAAAAAAAAAAAAAAAAGGAGCTTTTAAATTCGTCACATTTTATTCACGATCTTTTACAAGGCTGTTAAACCGAGGACAAGGTGTCTGGGTGTGTGGGTTTACATATGCATGTGTTTTTCCACTGTACGTACAGCATGTGCCTGTGACTTTGCTTCCTCCCATATTTGCCTGGGAACGTTTCTCCCAACCTTTATCTTTGGTGTCTTTTGTCTGCGACTGTACGCCATTGTCTCTAAATCAATTCGCCTGTGAGCCGACCTTCAGAACTGACTGTATGTACTTTTTCCCCTGTGCCAGGATTGATAACTGGATTATGGGCTCAGTAATAAGCACACAATGGCCTTCTTTGATAAGAGCAGCGCAGTCAGAACGGGGAGGCTGAGAGAGGAAACTGCCTCAAAGAAACCACTGTGGATTACTAAATAAAAGAGCCATAAAACACAGCCCTTTGGCTGTAGCAGAGGAAAGCTTATGCTAACACGCAGTGGTAATGATTTTAATATCTGCGTTTGGAGTGAGGGACCACACACTGTAAATTTCAAATGCACCTAAAGCCGTAGGATACATCAACACGACTCCCTTTTCTCCGGCCGCCCCGCTCTGGCTTCCCTCCCCTCCCCTCCGGGTCTTTCCCTTCAGTTTTCGAGGGAGAAATATGCAGAATCAGCTCCTGTGTTTCTCTTTATTGACACAGGAGCAGACGATCTTTCTATTATTTATTTCTTTTCCACCCATCGGAGCGAAAATATGGATTGCTTCATAGCCGCATAGGCAGGAAAATCTGACCTTTTCTTCTTGTTTTAAAAATTAAATTTTGCCTTTTAGTCTTAACGTCTCCGATGAGACTTTCTTCTTCTCCCGGTGCTCTGATCAGGAGCAGGCCTGGGAAAATGAATCTATTTAACTCTTGAACACACAAGAAGAACAAATCTTAGCATATCTTTGAAATTATAGGTTCACTTTGGAGGCTGTTCAGGCATCTGGCAGGTCACATCAAACACACCGGAGTGGTCGAAATGTTTTGTTCCAAGCCGTCTTCTATTAGCCCGCAGTTTTGCCAGAATTTGATAAGAAGTGAAATAAGAGCTGCGCCTCCGCTCGCTGCCCTCCGAGTTCTGCCCCTGCATCTGTTCACTGTTAGGCAGATAATGATTTCAGTACCCCTCCTCAGCCAACGCTGTTCTGATCCAACAGTCCAGGAAATGTTAAGATTTTCTGTGTGTCTGCTGATACTGGCACGGATTGTGCAAATAAACAGAACCAAAGAACACATTCACATGAAATTTTCAATTATCAGCTAACACTGAAAAATTGTTATTTTTCATTCTCGGGAGATGTTGGCTTTTTATAAATACCCACACAGACTTGTATTCTATCCAAACTTTCACATCAATCACTCACCGTGTTTGTTGTTTTATACTTTATCTTCCTTCGTTTTATTTCACGTCTTTCCTCGTGTCGCCTTGCGCTGTTCCATTGATTCAACATATTTTTCTAATGTTCTAATGTTTTTTTATTTAGACAAAAAAAAAAGAAAAAAAGCCACAGTACATATAAAACTCTTCTGCTGAAAAAATGAAAAAAATTAAATAACGTGCCATGATAAATATTTAGTTTTAGATTTTTTTACATAAAAAGTGAGGGAAATATTTGTGATGGCTGCGCTGCAGCTCCACAATGAGTATCTCAACACAACACACACGTCTGTTATTTATGCACTTTTTTACACATCATCGTGGTGACGTAACCCACAGCTTTCTCAATCTTGTTGCTTTGTCTGTGTCTGTTGTGTTGATTTTGTGTTACCTGTACGTCACGGTGGTAAAGAAGAGCCAGCGTCCCCAGCCGGGTTAACCCTAAACTGAACCCACTGAGATCTCCTCGTCATTGTTGAAAATATTTCTTCACTGAGTTTGTATATTTCTTATTGTCTTTCTTCCTTTAACCTAGACGTTTGTCTTATGTGCGTTGTTAGTGTTGTTACTGTCTACTCCCCCCTTTGTGGTCAGCCATAATAAAGACCTCAGTGTGTGTGTTTGTGTGTTGCTTAAGGTTGCGATTTGCTTCAGTTCTCTTTAGATGACCTTTTTATGGGCTTATAATTTTTTTATTTATTTTTTTTTTGCCTCATATTTTTTGCCCCATCTCGGGTAAATAAATGCCCCATTTTTCAAACTTGGTCCCCCACAACACAAAAAAAATGAGGGCTGGAAGCACATCTATCTCAGGTCATCATTAAAGCAAGAAAACGAAACATCATCACCAAACGTCCAACTGGAAGGCATCAGAACGGTGCATGTGTTTTGTTTTTATCGTTGTTGGCAGTGCGAGCAGCTGTATTAATGCAGATGGCTGGAGATTCAGCCAAAGGGACGGCTAGCAGCGTTGGCATATTTTTTAATGTCCTTTTGTTCACAAAGTATTAGTGCTTGTGCTCATTTCCAACCCTCCCTCTCTGCTCTGACAAGAACTCAGCCTTATTTTTCCCAACTCCACCATTCCCACAAGTTGATGGTGTTGTTTCCTTGGGTTAGAAATGTATGAATCCTTGGCTGTCTGGCAGGTTTTATGAGAAATATTGGTGTGCTGCAGTTTTAGCCTTGGCGTTCGCCGTCGTATACGGACACATTAACAAGGTTAAACTTGATTTTCTTTTGAGGGCATCTTTAAACGCTGCCTTAAATGTTTGTCTCAAGTTGTGTTTCATATGTTTACAAGTCACAAAATTTTGTATCTGTTTTCATGCTGACATTAATTCCGGCCTGGTTTGTTGTCAGAAGCATTTTGAAGCTGCTTCTCTGAGACACCGAATCTTTATTTCTGTTTTAACTTTATTTAAGTGGAATAAATTTAGCACGTTCCCGGCACAGAGTTTGGCGTCGCGTCACTCTGTGACACTGGTGTGGCAATCTCCCCAGTTAAAGGATATTTAGTGTAATTTCATGAAAATAAAAATATTATTCACTGTCTCAATGTGCTCCTAATGGCAGCTGAACACTTGTAACATTGTGGAATATTTCCAGTGTGAGATTTTGGTCCCAACACGCCGAGTCGGGGAGTCCAAGTCGGACAAATACCCTGATGTGAAGGAACAGATGCGTTGTCATCTCGCTGTTCCTCCAGACTGTCGCTGCACGGTTTCCCATTTCCCCCTCCTCTTCCTCGCTTCCTCCCACAAACCCAGATGCGCGTACACACACTGATGCAAACACACCGACAAACGTGCAAAACCTCACACACAGCACGGCCGCTCCTCTGGCTGTATCTGTCGGTAGTGGTTTATAGTCCGAGTCGGGCACCTCATTAGAGGACAGCTGCTGCTGCATCTCCTTCCTTACCTTCACTTCCTCCATCCTTCCATCCTCTCCCCCTCTGAGCTGCCCTCACCCTGAACTTGTCCTGAGGGGGAAGATGGAGAGTGAGCGAGGAATGAGAAAGGAAGGGAGGACAGAAGAGGAGGGAAGTCATTTCGCCTGTTTCTGCTTGAGTGGGAATGAATGTGAGTGTGTGTGAGTGTGTGTGTGTGTGTGAACATTCCTGCTCTTTATCTGTGTACATGAGGGTCCATTAAACTGTGATGATTAAGCGTCTGCACTGTGAGTCAAACTGTACTGATCACAGAAGGAGATGAATGAATCAAACTGTCGTTCTTTCGAAACACTTTGACACACGAAAGATTGAAAATAAAACAAAAGCAGAGTTTCACACGGACAAAGAGAGAAATAACGAACGTTCTTCTATGAAATTTTATCATGTTTTCAGCAACCAAACACTTATCTGTCCCACCTCTGGAATAAATCCAAGCTGTTCTGCTCGGAGAGCCTCATTTTGTCGAAAATCCTCCCCTGAAGCTGCCGGCGTCAATCCCAGCTCCTCTTTCATGTCTAATCAACTTTTACAAGCCACCGTCCCTCAAAGGCCGACTTTTACAACTTCTGCTCCTGATTGGCCGGATGACTGAGTGTCGCCGAGCGGCACAGGTGCAAAACATTACTCGGCTAATCAGAGCCAATAACAAGCAGGTGTGTCGGCGGCAGGGAAGGTGACTTTCTGAAAACGGGAAGCGGAGCGGCGTCTGAGGCTGGGGAGTCGTTACATGGCTGAACACTCTGGGTGTGTGTGTGTGTGTGTTTGGGGGGGTTCATGGAACAGACTGACTCATTTTAATAAGTTCTGCTTATTTCTGTTTTTACAAAGCGAGCCTGGGCGGACGCCAGCTCTGTTCGGGCGGTGATTTCGGCTCTCGTCCAGATGTGGTCGGGCTCAGGCACTCTGCCGTCGCTGCGGATCAAAATTAAATCAGCGGACGAAGTCGTTAACAGCTGAGGTGGACATTCCTCTGAAGTTTATAAAACCCTGCAGGCTGTTTTCAGACATGAGATTCCTTTTCATTGGAAAAGGACCGAGGCTCGGTCACACTCAGCAGTGTTTTCGAACAACAACATTAGTTATTAACGTCCTTTCTGGGCTCGTTAGCAGTATTATTCAGTTAATTTAGACTCATCCACCAGCGAGCTCACCTTGAAATGTGCGTGCTGGGTTTCAGCCCCGTTGAACAGCTAAAGCCACAGGCCTTAAAAATGCAAAATACGTTTTTTGGTGCACAGCTGGTGACACGAAGAGAAAACCCTCCGGCCCTCGCGGTTTATGACACCTTTGTTTGTGCACTCTGAAGGATCCAGCCTCTGAATCAGGGCGCTGTGGTGGACATAACATCTGTTTGGCAGCTGCATCGCTGAACCGCTGCGGCTCACCGTGTCGCCATGTTAGACGGTCAGTGGCTGCTGGATAACGGCCTGTTTATCTGTCGGATTCGTGTACTTCCCTTTGTTGTAAATTAAAGCCTTTTACTTCATCTAGCAATAAGGATGCCCACATGAATTCACGGCATTAAAATGAGACTCCAGGGAAGAATATTGTACAACAATGTGACTAAAACAAACAATAATTTAGTCAGAGGCCGAAGACAAAATCAAAAAGTTGAAATCTCAGTACGAGCTCTGCTCCGTTGTTGCGTCAGCGGCTTTGTTGATGATAATGAACGCTCCTGTCATTGTTGGTCTTCGAATATTTATGAAACTTCATCATCAGTTCATTTGTTCCGTGTCCATTAACGGCGCCACGAGTGCTCACGGCGGTTTGCGTTGCTGGTGATTTGAGTTATTGACTTTGCTGCCTTTTATTAAAATTGCTGTGGCAGAACACTCAACTTTTTTCTCCCCTCCAGTGTGAATCATCCTTTTTTATTAGTGTTTTTGTGCTTTGTTTTTTTTATGATATTCTTTATATATCACCAACCACGAAATACTAAGAATGAATCACTGAGTGACGATTTGGATGTTTAATAAGATAAAAGCCTTCGTTGAAACACATCTCAATATTGGCCTTGACGACATCAGATGCCAATATACAAATATTTTACTGGAAATAAAACAATAATTCATTAATGTGAATGATCCCACTGTCTTTTCTCAATGTATGATGTATGTTTTTCTACTGTAAACAGGAAAATTCAGTTCAGTGCATAAAATATATGTTATTTAAAGTGAACCATTTAAAGATATTAATTAAGCTCCAGTCCTTTTGTTGCTCACATGTAGATGTTAATAGTCAGCACCTCAGATGAGTCTTTGTGCAGCACAAAGGTTGTTGTGATAGTCAAGTTCAATAAATGATGATGTACTTGTATTGCACACGTCACATTCACTTTCTGCAGAATGGAAAGAAGGAACCAAGATTGATCTGTTTTGAATTGTCCATATTTAAGACTCATTGTTTAGTTGTAAAACATCTACTTACATGGGTTTTTCTTGGCTTTGTCTCTGAATCTGCATTACGGCTGGAACGAGACTGCTGAAAAAACAGCAACACACAAAAAAAAAAAAACCAACAAAAAATAGAAATAAATGGAAGAAATTAATTTTTTTTTTTCTAAATGTGAACGAGTTCTTTTGAATTTGTGTGAGCTGAACTTTGAGCTTCGCTCTTGTGAAGCCTGAAGTTGCACAACAGTGGCGGTAAGCTGCCAGAAAGATGTTCAACATGTTCCTTTTAGTGCTCTCACCCTGGGACGAAACATTCACTGCCAAGAACGCAGAAACTGTTTGTTTTGGTTTCAGAATCCAGATGTAAATACACTGAAGATGCACCCGTAACCTCATCAGTGGCACGTTTGGTGTCATGTGAATCCCATCAGGTGACAGCGAGCTTAGTAAGTCAAACATCTTGATCGGTACTGGAGTGTCGGGATGACACAACAATCATGGCGAGGTGTTTACTGGCTCTGCTTCGGCACGTAAATATTAGGAGAAAAGAAGACAGTCCGTGTTTTGGCGACGGAAGGAAAAATCCAATTTGACCACGTTGGAGGCAGATTTGACTGTCAAACGAAAATGTAATTCAGCTTAAGTAGACGTTCTCCAGATGCACCACAATACGTGCGTTCATGCCAGATAGAGAGGAGGCCAATCCTCAGGAAGGAACCTGAGTCCTGACCAAGAGCTCAGATAATAGAGACATGTGAAAGTGATGTATTATTCCAGTTAAAGATGCATGACGCAGACCTACCACAATGTGGCTGGTTCTGTAAGCTGGGACATCATTTCTGCTGCTCAGACTCTTCTGTTGTTCTACTTCAACACGCTCACTAACTTTTCTGTAACTGCATCTTCTCACCGCCCAGCAGCTGGAAAAATCATGAAGAACATCTGGGTTGACTTCAGACACACTGAAAAACTCTTTCAGGTACCTTTTCCAGTGTGTTCCTGTAATATCATAATAACTGTGCTAACAAACAGTAAAGGATTGCTCTTTTTGATTTCTGACATCCCTCCATGTATAAGTCATTTAATTCTGATATGCTCTCTTAAACTAATTTAAAAGCAATTGGTGGGAAAAAAAAAACAAAACAAAACGCTGCAGTTGAGCTCCTTGTTGGCACAAGCTGATGGTCACGATGGATATGACGGCAGAAGTGGGAGGAATTTGTAGGCAGCATCAGTGAAAAAGAATCAATTCCACAATCGAGTGTCACGGTTAGTCCGTTCATGATGAAGCTTCATTCAGCTGTTGAATGATGTGATGTGTGAGGTGGAATGTATTGATTAGAAAAGGCAGAAATCATCGACACAAATGCGACGCATTCCTCACACTTCTCTCAGAAACGCCGGATCAGTGGGAGCCTGCACGTATGAAGCCAAGTCAAGTTGTTTAACTTCTGAGTTAAACTCTCAACTCAAGCTCAACTCAAAATCAGATCTCTCTCTTCGCCCTCCTGTGTGCGTGGTGGGTTTCAGGATGATGCATGTTCCTCAGTGATAAATTGAATCTCAAACAAAAAAACATGTTGACTTTTCTCCATAATAAATCGCTGATCATAATTCATGCAGTGAAGTGGGTGTTGTTTACACAGCGAAGCGTGACAACATGAAATGTGCTGTCGATTAGACTGATATGGATGTCTTTAAAACGCAGAAGAGGGCATCTGAATCACTGTGAGGTTTTTTTTGGGTGATTTTTATTCGATTTCTTTTTACGTCTCTAAGTCAGAGTGGGTCTTCTCAGTCACGCTGGCTCCGTAGTCAACCAGGACCATTACTTAATTAGTTAGGTACCATACTGTAATTTACTATCCAGCAGATGTTAAATTGTTTTTCTACTTTCAGTAAAGCTCATGTGGAATCAAACAAACAACGCGGTGACTCATTCGCTGACTAAGGCCTGCAGCTGCTTGGAGCATAAGCAGTTTCACAAGATTGATTAATCCTAATTCCTTCACCCTGATCTGACTGGCTTTTAACGCGGAGTCGTACACTGGTGAATGATGTGAAAATGAAAGCTACAGATGAGTGTGTGTGTCTGTGTGTGTTTGTGGCTGGTGTTTGTAAGGCCTGAGGAGACCGGTATGGTTTACACAGAGCCTCAGAAACTTATATAAACAGACCAGTGGCCACAGCGGCTCCCCTGCCAAACACTGGGTTTCTCATTGACCTCAGCCAACTGCACACAAACACACAAACACACGGGGATACGAAGACAATGTGAGAAAACATGAAAAATTGAGCTGCGCACAATGTTAAGCAGGAAAAACACACACCTGCGCTAACAAACTGACCTTGTGGCTCACATCCCATTACATGACAACAATGTGAAATGTAGCAGAAGCCGAGCAAATCACTGTCAGAGTGGATCCAAACTAAACATGAAACCACATCTCTCGCTGACCTTCTGGAAAGCTATCCCCAAAAAACAAAAACAAATAACCCCTACACAAATATACAATATGCACACCCGAATGTACAAGCGATCCAAACCATACTTCACTTTGCACGTATTGGTTTAGACAAAATGAACCACAAACACCACAACGCTAACAGGAGAGAGCAGGTCCGACAGGGAGGAGGGTGCTGAATGAGAGATGGAGGGATTTCCCGTATGTGAGGGATGAAATGTGAGTTGGATCGAGCCAGAAAAAGGGAGGAAGAACGAGAAAGAAGGGGGAGTTATTTGTATCCAGCCAGAAAGTTTCAGAGAGAGAGAAGAGCAGGGAGGTGCCGCGTCCTATCCCCCGACCCCCCGCCTCTGACATTCATTCAGCTGCATCCTGGCCGGCAGATCAGAAGAAAGGGATTGATGCCCAGGGGCAAGAACTCGGGCATTGGAGTCTCATGAGCAAAGCCTGGTGCGACGTCGGGTGTCGGCTGGGCGCGGTGGAGAAACCTGGAGGTGGAGGCGTCGAGAGTTCAGAGAGAGTCCACTTTTTCTCTTCCAGGGTCCGGGGAGACAGATCGGTCGGCGTGCGTATGAATAAGTTGTGTCAGCACTTGTGCTCGGACATTCTCCCTTCAGCCTTCCTCATCTTCGACGGACGCGCTGCCAGAAGTTTTTGGAAATTGGCACGTGCCACAATGCAGCTCAGAAACAACTGACATGATCCTGCACCTACACACGCCGTCATCTGAGAAAAGATGTCTATAAAGATGGACGTAACGTCTGTGAGTTCAGCCATAGGTTTCTGAAGAGCGTTTTTCAAGCTCAGAGGGGGCTGCTGCACCGTCGCCATCTTGGCCAGTCGCAAAAATTGGCAAAGCATCATTCCTGTTAGCATTGTTAGCACAGCAGGGCGCCTGTGTGTCTTGTTGAAGGCTAACACCAAGCTAATTAGTGTGTCGGCTAATTAGCATGACACAGACACTAATTAGTGCTAATGTATGATTGGAATAATGCTCACCCTCTTAACTGCACGCCAACAATTTCATTTTGATTTGATTTTTGCATAAAACATCCTCCACCTGGCAAATACACCACAAACATGGCCGAAGGGGGTCACCATCGGTGATTTGAATTAGCAGGAGTGTTTCAATTTTGGCATTTAAACATAAGAGTGTGTTCATTTTAAGTCCTCAGTTGTTGCCGCCAACTTTAGCTCCATGAGAGAGTTGGAGGAGAAGATAAGGAATAGCCGTAGAGGACCTACCTGTCCCAAATGAGCCCAGCTCTGGAGAACACATCTTGCTGATCCTCCAGGAGGTTGAGTCAAACAGACTCTACGTGGGATGGTGGACATTTCATATCCCCGAATCAGCAGGGTGCCCAGAGTATACATATTTCTTCATGTGATCAACGGCTTAAGTGATTTTTCAGACGATTAAGGTAATAAATTTACTCTACGCCTCTCTGCCATTGCCTTCTGATTTAATGGCCGTGATGTTTGGTTTTGTTCGGTTGTGATGAAAAGTAGAAACCTATCCAGTTTTCTTCTCTTCACCTACGACGGACGAAGGGTGCCCCCTTCCTCTCGCTCTCTCTCTCTCTCTCTGCTCTCAGAGGAAGTGATGCAGCCCATCTGGGGTGTTCGTTAACATGCTCGAAGTGGTTGAACGTTTGGCATGGGACACGTGAAAACATCTTACACGCTGTATCCACAGCAGAACCCAGGGGTCCATTATAATGGGGAAAATCATTTTGTTCGGTGGGAGGGTGGGGCGGGGGGGGTGTCTGGAAAGACAACAAAGCTGTGGGAAATGTCTGTGAGACAACCGCAAGACCTCTTTATTTTCCTCTGGTTTCACCAATTGGAGCAGAAATCGTTCACGGGGAAAATCAAATCATTTAGAAAGTATCATTGCTCCAGTGTCTTTCCCGTGTCTGTGAAAATAAGTGGCTTAGATGTTTACTTGTCTCCTTCTCGCTGCCAGCCCCCTCGATCCACATAAACGCTGCACAGACGCGCTAAGCCGACTGAACCGTTTGGCACAGTAACACTACGTCACTGTCCGGCAGTAAAAACGCCTGCAGACTTTTAACACCGTCTCACTGCACCGCTCAAGATCAAACGACATGACGATGACCGTTTGGCACAGAGGCACACAATGTCTTTCAGCTCCTGGAAAGGTGATGGATGATGAGGTCAT
Organism: Echeneis naucrates; assembly: GCF_900963305.1. NCBI lineage: Eukaryota > Metazoa > Chordata > Actinopteri > Carangiformes > Echeneidae > Echeneis > Echeneis naucrates. The sequence continues at coordinate 22,515,311 of NC_042523.1, read as the reverse complement.
AGGAGTTTGTTTCCTTTATTAATCTTTTATGCAGATTTATGCTTATTAAACTTTAGCTTGCCTGCATAATGATCTCAGCGGCGTGTCACACCGGGTGCCAGTATCTGCCGTCATCAACCCACCGGGCCGTCGTAACCACTGCTGCTCTAAACGAAGAAGTGATACCCGACGTTAACATAAATATGCATGCACGTACAAACTACATAAAAACGTTTCGAGCCAAGAGTGTTTTCGTGAAATCTATAAATTTCTCACCAGTTAGCCACTTAGCATCCCATCAGCATCCAGATGTGGAAATGACATTTGCATTTATGTTTACTCATTTCTAAACTCACTCTGAGGAACATCAGTGCAGCCTTGGTTTGAGTAAGTACACATTTTAGTCAAGAAAAAGTCATCGAATTTACAATTCAGTGGGCTACAACTGCTGCTATGTTAATTATTCAATGAGATATTTTGGCTCAAATACAGATTAATTAAAGATTTTGTTTATTTTCACATAATGAAGAAATGTATCACATATCCATACAGAATAAAAGGCACATTCAGCAGCTGCAAAGAGAATCTACAGTTAAAGTAAATAATTTAATTAATTAAAGTCAACCTGTTGATTTTCTGGCTGACTAGAGTTCAAGGCTGAAATGTCTTTTTTAATTATTGATGCAAAAACATGAAATTTAATGCTGAAAATATCAAGTCAGTGATCGTCACCATTCGCAGCGAGAGCGAGCTAGCAGACGCGCTGCGGTTGTGGATGTGGTGTTTATGTTAACGCTAAAGGTGGATGGTGTGTGACACCACGGTGGTGCTGTGCCGGCTACGCTTCAGCTGTGAATGCGAGGTTAGAAGTTTGCATCCAGTGCGCTGTTGGTTTGTCCATTTCAGACGTGGAAAACACCCATCTGCCCGCTGGAGGTGCATGAATGTGCTCTTAATTGCTCAAGACTGCAAGTGTTGTCATTGGGAGAGAACCAAACAGCCTAGAAGTTTATCGAACACTCACAAATTCCCATATTGGGTTTGATTGAACCACACAATAACTCAGGAGTGTAAACGGGCCACGCTTTATTTTATAGCGGTTGCTGGAGACAAGTAGCCTTGAAACTGTCGGTTAAAGTCTTGTCGAATATTCTCTTTTCTTTTTCTTTAACCTCTTATTTTCTCTCCACAAAGCCATTTACTCTGCCGAGTGATGGCGCTCAAAAGATGCCTGATACAGGGGGATACGGGTTTATGTGCGTTCTTACGAGTGTCGGAGGTAAGAGAAGGCTTAATGATGCGTATTAAAATGTAAAACAGGGAAGAAACAGGCTATTTATATGGGTAAAGCAGCTGTAACCGGCAGCTAAGTGATTCATTAATACCGCCATAGGAAAAGCACCGTCTTAGCTTCGGGGAGTTCACATGTAAAGTGTGTGCAAACAGAAACAAGCGCACAAGCCCACACATGCACACAGGCACATTTGGAGGTGTACAAATTAACCTCAAACTATCATTAGTCACAAGGAGCACATTTGCAGCGTGCTACGGAGCGCGCCCGCTGATTAATTTGTTCCCTCTGTCAGAGTAAAATATATAGGTAAACACCAAAGAACCGGGCTGTGGGCGGCCGAGCTGCTACAACAAGAAGAATCATCCTCCATGCTGTGTGCTCCCAGAGGAACCTGGCGCAGGCTAATGCTAATGGGCCCAGTTATCAGTGTCTACTCAAAGCAAATAGGATGCTTAGAGTGATGCAATAACTTGCTAAACATGCATGCAGTAAATACACGCCGCAGTCTAACGAGAAATCTCATGATACTCTGTCACTTATGTGACAGAGGAGTTCTGACTTTTGTTTGTTGCCGGAATAATGAATCATCTGGAGTCAGTGCAGGGCTGGTGGGAGCTCTGAGAATGAGTAATGAGTGAGGTGACCTTTCAACTTGTTTGGCATATAGTTTTCATTAAGGAGAGGCTCGTATGTTATCAGTCTGTCTTAAAACAACATGGAGCCCGACTGATGTGTATTTTGAAAGCGTTATCAGTTTGCTGTTAGTGTTTCTTCTGTTCAGGCTGCAGAGAAAGCGACTTCAATGCCAGTAACACAAAACACCTTTTCTTTAATCTGGAAGATACCAACTTGATCTTTAGCTCCAGATACTAAAACCTCAGATGACCTCCAGGTGAACTTTAGAATGACGGCCAGCACTGGATCTGCTTTAACATGCGACCTCTCTGCAGCCACTGGGGAGGAACAATTACAGCGTAATTCTTGTTTCTATTGAGGGAGACTTGGAAAAAAAGAATGTGCCCAAACTATAACAGACGGAACTTACACCAGGTTCTGATCTGGACCTGATGCAGACCACATCGTCTCCACAACCGGTCCGGCCGATTGGACACAACACTTAGCATGCGATGCTCCTTAGCCGTATAAAGATTGAATTTTACGCCGGCCCACATGAGAATTAGGTCTATACGGTGTGTCTCCTTGTTTTTGAAGTGCTTATCATGTACAATACAGAGAACATACAGGGAAGCTTCATTATATTCTGCCCAGGGACAGAAAGCAAGCATCAGTCCTCCGCTGGAACATTGCAGTGATTTCAGTAAACACTAACATATGTATGTAGGAATGTGCTGTTAGAAGGAGGAAGATGCGTTTTTTTCAAACTAGCCCTCTCCAACTCCGAGTCCCTGAACACCTATTTCCCTGATCATCCTTTCACTCTGAGTAATTAGAGCCTGAACGGATGAACACATGAACACGGCATCGTCTGCCAAAGTCAGAGCAGCTTTGGTTGTTTCACATCAGAGCTCCTTTCACTGGTTTGAAGTGGGCAGCACTGAGCTCAACAAAGATGTTGCTCCATACTTCAGCGCCACAAGCACAATTTGGCAATATTTGAATTAAAAATTAATGACAGTTGTGCTGAATATTTCCAAACCGCTGTCATTCACATGAAACCACAGAGATGTTTTCGATGCTGCACAGAAACGCTTACCAAAGAGTTTTTTTTTAGACTTTTGGTATAAACGCTGCTTCTGTGACGTCTCTTAGCAAAGAAATTTGTGATTATTCCGATTTCTATAATTCCACTGAAGGATTAGCAGACCACCGTGACGTCATCTAACAGTTTGTGTGCTGCCTTTTTGAAGACTTAAGTTTGTAATTTGGGCGTCGGCATCTTATTTTTTCTTTTAAAACCCGAGGAAATCAGATTTACAAATCGAACCCAAACAAAATTTTTCAACCAGGGTGAACACGAGGAGAGGAAAAACCTCCTCCTCTCTCGCTTTGAAATGTTCTCTCCAAACTTCTCCCTTGTTATTTTCTCCTCAGCATCAAGCCGAGCGTTTCTGTGCCACTCTGGCTTAAACAGAAAAAACTTTCAACCTTAATTTGCCACTTAGACTGTGTCACATCTCCTCAGCCAAATCCTCAACATACCCCCCGCCCTCGCTGCCCCAGCGTCCACTCCCAACTGCCTCCACAAATGGTATCATTTAGTAAATCCATATTAAAGCTAGAATTAGTGTCTCCGTTTCAAGCGGGAGCATGACATTTTGAATTAAATCATCGCCGAGCCTCCTCCCATTCTTACTCTTTTCCCCCAAACGTCTTTGTTGCTTTTTTTTTTCTCTGCTTTTATTAGTTTCTGCAACCCCCCCCCCACCCTCACCCCATCCCATCCTGCCCTGCCCCCACCGGCTTCACCACGGGTCCGATAATCTGCTTAAAAACCTCTGGGCTGTGCTGTCTTTGCAGTGCGACCAGCCATGGCCAAACGCACCGAGACAAGGGAGCGAGGGGGCTGAGGAGAGACTAACTGGGGTGTCTGAAATGAATCTGGATTTTCTGCAGGGGGGGGGGGGGGGGGGGTGCAGGAAGATTTCCATTTAAATACGTCTCACTCACAGGATTTGGCAGGTTGTTCCCATGGCAACAGCGCCCCATCTTTGGATCATGTGTGTGTGTGTGGGTCTTATTGAATGTGTGTGTTTGTGTGTGAGTCGTGACCTCTTAGCTTGACACCTTTAGCCGGTTAGTTTCGCCGCGGAGGCCGGGGCCGACCGGTCGCTCTCTCCTCAGACATTCAACATGTCTCCGCTCTGCTGAGTGTTGAGATCCGCTTTAAGAAACACATACTATCCTGCAGTTAGAGCAACTATTTACTTTTCAACGTCGACTATACCGAAGATTAAAGGGGACCACCTGGTGTCAAATCCTGATCATGGATTGGACCTGACAAGCGTGAAAATAAGATGTACGAGATATTGTATGGAGAAACAAAACACCGGTCAATGTGGAAAAGCATCTTCTGAACATGTGCTGCAAATATTAACAAACACTGAACAAGTGTGCGTGGATCCGTTATGACACCAATACAAGTACATCTGCTATCATTTCATCCTCTGTAGAGTTATTTCTTCCAGTAGCGATGGGGAAAGTCGGGGAGACAGAGAGACGTTGACGCAACAAAGCACCACCGTCTGGACTCGAACCTGCGGTCACTGTGGTTTGGACGGCGCTTTCGTAGTATGCACTCTATCAAGTGGGTTACCCTTAATACCTTTTTGTGTTTCTTGGAAACTCTCCGGTTCTGTTGAGAGTATTGAAAGCACATTTGTGCATTTAGTTGTGTTGTGTGTATATTTGCGACCATAAATTTATGGGCCACTATAAAGCAGCATACATGGAAAAGAATATCTGGATGGATTGAAACACGATACCTGCCCAGAAGTGACACTTTCTATTTATTGAGTATTACCTATGCAAACTTCATAGAATACAATAAAAAGACATGATCAAAAGTTACATTAAAACAGTTCAGATAATAAAGAAACCTTTCTGCAGTTTGGAGAATAATCCTGGCAGCCACGTCTTTAGTTGATTAATAACAGGTAGATTTTAAGGGGACAGAAAATATCTCAATCTAATGAAAAAAAAAAAAAAGTTGATGCATGATGGATCTAGCGATCAGAGGTAAATGGTAAAATCTGTGATCTCCTTTGAATGTCGTATTATGAACATTCTTGAAATAACGACCCCGTGCAGCAGATGTTGGAGCATGTAACAGAAACTGACCCGGCTTCTTCTGCTCGCCGACTGAAAAGGCTAAACCAGCCGTACTCTGAGCAGTTCAGCCATGATTGAAACCCGTGGCTGCGAAATCATGAGACGCTGCAAGGCGGGAGGGGGAGGGGGGACGTAGTGATAAAGGCACCAAAATGGAGGCCGCGTGCACAATCTAAATGGATTACTTCCCCTCAGATTGAGAGATCACTGTGTCTCAGGAAACTGGGACCCCATGCTGGCTTTTGAGCCGGGGAGGGGGTGGAGGGGGGGTGGGGGGTGCACTGAAGGCTCGGGTGAGGGTGAGTGAGTGGGTTCATTCATTTACGGACGGAGACAAACGGAGCAGAATCTGACAAATCACATGAACGCTGAGCTGGAAGGGAGCAACCTGATAGAATGTCTCAAACAGAAGAGAAGCCGGTGAAAAATACACAAAGCCGCCCCCCCCCCCCCCCCCATCCTCGATACCCTGCTGTGAGCGTGCAGATGCTGTGCTGGTGCCTGTTAAAAGGCTGCTGAAGAATTGGGGTGGGATGGGGTGAGTTTAGGTGTGAAAGGAAATCTGAGACGATTATGTGTGTGTTGGATGGGAACAGACTTGTTGCAATGCAGCGATATCACAAAAAGGGGCAGTGCAGCAATAATTGCATTAGTTTCATGTGCGAAAAATGAGTTGTGACTTTGGTTATCACGGCTACTTAATGTCAAACTGTAAAATGGCCCCCTGCCCCTCTTTCCCTCATCCTCCCTCATCATCCTCACATGAGTTAACTCTCTTTGGCTGGAGGGATTCTCACTCGCAAGCAAAAAGATGGAAAACTAATAGAAAAATAAGAAAATTTCATCAGAGGAAACAAAGAAATGCATTGCATGAAATTGAAATGTGTTATTTTAAAGGTCTGTAATTGCTACATGCCTAACTTTAGCTCACTTTAACTGGCTTTGTCAACCAACAGCTTGAGCCATTGGTGCATTTACAAAAAAAAAAAAAAGTGTAGGCAGCCACGGACACACTGGATGGGCCACGGCTGTGTGGCAGGGGCAGAATGTCTTGGTTTTCATTTGGGTGTCCATGTTGAAGGGTTGGAGAGGAAGCACAGCAATCATGGCTGAATCACGTGATCTCGAAATTCTGCGTTATTTTTCGAATGGGATGTTTGGCAGTAAAATCAGACCTGTTGATCGTCACACTGCGACCGTAACCGTACCACTAAACCTTCCACGAGACTTCAGCAAGGAGGTGATAGGTGATAGGAGTGTGTTGTTTTCCACCTGGAGGAGCAACAAAATTGCTCCAATCAGTGAAGTCAACAGAACATATTCATCCCTTCATTACCTTTCATTTATAGAACCCTGAGGTCTTTGCTGACGTGCACCTGAAGACCCAGTCAGCTCGCCTCGTTCAGAAAGCCTGATTTGCACGGATCCCTGTTAATTTTAGCTTCTAACAACGACTTTAAGCTATTTGAAATTCCACCATCATCACGGGCCTTTCAGGCACATTTCTCAAGTGCAGCTCCAGGTGTCTCAGGTGATGAAGCTCAGGATGTTGAGTCAGAGCAGCGAGTTTACTGGAACTCGAGGCTACAGCAGCATGACACACCGAAATCTGACTGAACTGAAGAAAATGTAGGATACTAAAGCCATTATCTGTCAGACAGGCGCACGTCTCAATCCATGGAGTGTGGGACGCTTTGTAAGTTGTTTAAAATGAAGGATACATTAATATAAATCAGTTACTAAAGCAGTCACAGCAGTTAGCAGGCTGAACTGACTGCATGCAGCACTTCGGTCAGCAAATCTGACGCACAACATGCACTGTATGTCAGACAACTTTTGTGTTACCAACAACAATAATCACAGCTCCATCTCTGTCCTGAATGACTGTATATTTATAATGTTACATCACCTGAGCCGACAGCAGCCATTCTTATTCCATCCGCCGCAGGTGATTCATGTCTGCGGGCATCATGGGAAACAGCAGGGCTCCAGATAAACTGTGTGTGTCCTCAGAGGTCACGGGGTCACGAGGAGGGCCACCTGTGTGCCATTTCACCGCTCAGCCTCGACACACTCGCATGCTCGCACGGCGGCGCTGAATGACATGGTTCTCTTCCTCCCTGGAATGGCTGCAGACAGCGGTAAATTAAAAAGCTCTTTTCCTAATAATTAGCCCCTCGGCGGGGGCGACCTTTGTGCCTCCCACAGCAGGAGAAGCACACAGGTAATTAATGCCCCCACAACCCCACCCTCTTCCCCTCCTCACCACACACACACATGTAGCCTGGCCTGCGGGGCGAGGGCTGCACGGGCCAATGGCTCCCGCTGAAAACGATACCCCGTCCTCCATGCCCCCCTTCATGCCCCCCTTCATGCCCATGGGCATCCATGGGCAATGGCAAGGAAACAGTGTGTGTCAGTGTGTGCTTATAATGAACTGTCTATGCGAGGGGGACACAAAGATTACTTGCTTGATGGGTTATTTTAGAAATTACTTGGAAAAGAACAACGGGGTGTGTTTATGTGTGTGAGAGTGCGGTTGGGCATGCGTGTTGCAGCCGTTTGTGTCCATATGAGCTGCGTCGGCGTGCAGAATTTTCTTTGCTCACTAAATCTATTCAAGCATACATTCGCATGTGTCGTGTGTGTGAGAGTCTGACAGTGTGTATGTGTGTGTGTAATGGTTTTAGGCTGTCAGAATAGCTGTGTAATGGTGCGTGGTCTCTTTTGATAAGTCTTACAGTTGTGACCGCGGCCCCGTCCTCTTATCTCCAGAGGACAATGTCGCACTCAGTGCAGCTGCCTTCACAAGCTCAACACACACCGCCGCACGCACACTCCTGGCCGCTTCACAGCCTCTCATTCATCTACGCACACTCAGTTTCACACACACACACATAAATAAGCATGTAGTGTAGTAAGAACACAGTCCAACGCTCTGCTGCAACAAACACACACACACACATGCACCATCATCTCTCCAGTCTAAACAACTTAGTTCTTATCTGTTCAACTCTTTCTGACTTCAAATTACTGCGTCATTATCTGGCACTCACCTCCTTAAACGGTAATAATTGATAAAATGAGATTGATTAAACATGCTATTAGTGCAGGATAATTGGCTTGATAATGAGCAGATTGCCTGCTAATTGCTGAACAGATAATAAGCCTCAATGTTGCCTCAGGCGAAAACAGCGAAATAACAGATATGCTCTCAGTGAAAACTATCAAACTACAGGAAAATGTGGCCAGATATTCGCCACAGATTACGCGGCCGCCTTCCACCCGCCCCGGTTCTCAGATTGGACGTAGATTGGCTGGTGTTGCACAGCAGAACCAAAGTGAATCAGCACATCCTACGTTACAGTGAAAGAGGAAGAGGTGAAAACCAAAATACATCCGCACCGAAACATTTTCACGGCTCATTCACGTCAGGAAGCATCGAGCATTAGATCACAATTTTCACTTTACAGACTGCACCCTGGAAAGCCTTGGTATGCATTTGCTTTGGGTGGCTAATGTTTCAAGTTTTCAGGAATTCAAGCCCCCCCCGATTCAAATTTAAAGCTAATGATCCAGATCTGCACTGAACTTTATTGAGCTCCACTTTGGCCATTGTCTCGTCTATTTGTTGTCACTATGCAGCTGACCTTTGCGTTAACAGCTGCAGTCTAGAGGAAATTCAGCATCAAACCTAAAGCCCTTCCGCGTCTTTTCTTCGACTGTGCACCAACTTCACAAACCTCACTGCAGCCACCCATATCTTTAAGGAGCAGTGGAACAATCACCACCACCCGATCTCAGCAGGAACACACAGTCGGCGGCAAAGAAAACTTACAAATAGCCCCTAAATGTTTGTTTCCAGACGTTAACGTTACCTGGGGGGGAAAAAAAAGCATTCATTTCAGTAGCACTCCCTGCTGATGAAGGAGGCCTTTAATCAGCAGGATATCAACCGAAGAGGTGTTACAGAGGCCGATAAACAAAGTGAAGCTGACCTTCATTGTTATAATTAATTGCAAACTAAGAATCATCTTCACTGAAGCCAGCATTCCACATCCTGCAGGCATCTTTAATTAAACAGGTCAAAATATACATGGGAGCAAATAATCGCACGATGCAATTTCAGTTTCAGGCCCCAGAGTTGTTCCCGTCTGTGTTTTTGTGAAAGGCAAGCCGTCATTAACTGAGCTGTTCCTCAAACTAATCTGTTATTCCTTCATTGTGTTTTAGCCGTCAGTGCAGCTCTTTTATTTCAGGCCCGTTATCGGACTAAACACCCGGCATGGCTGCATTTAGACCTTCGGTTACTGGTTTTTCAGCTTTGCTGGTTATCCTGCTGTGCAGAGGTAAAAGCATTTCATAATCATTTAATCTAAAAACTGGCCTCTCACCATCATGTTTAATGGATTATTTAATTTTAGATAGACCTCTTCACAAATTAGTAGCCTATTAACAGGGCTGCTGGCTGATCCCGTTCTCACTGGACATTTATTTTTCCAGACGAATATCTTGTAAAGGAAACTGAGTTCGGGAGATTAAGGTTGGCTCTGCAAGGCTAATTTTAGCACCGCTGATCCCCTAAACCGACCACTTTGTTCTCAGAAACTTGGTCTGTACGTGAATATGTTCAGTCGTAACTGCAGGGACTTTGCAGTACTCATGCCCATGCAGCTCACCCCCCCGCTCCTTTCTCGCTCTTGTGTTGTTTTTTTTTCTACTCCTCCATTGGAAGTGTCTTTCGGCATCCCTGTCAATACGTTGGCCATCAATGGCCCACTGTCCTCCTGCTTGGGCCTCTGTTTGCCTTAGGGCTTCCCCCCCTCGCTCCGAGCTGCCACCTTTTGTGTGGGAGAATCACAGCGAAAGAAAGCAAAGATGACGGAGAAGTGTAAGGGGGTGTTGGGGGGTTATGGTAAACAGAGGCCTGTCACAGCTCAGCGGGAGATGCTATAGCCACTACCACCAGGGAGATTTTTAATCGCCGGGACGTCTTAAAGAGCCAATTAGACAAAGGAGGGTTTTGTGTCGTGTCTGCAGAGCGGACTGGACATTGACAAACAAGTGTGTGAGAACTGAGGGGTGTTTGGGGGGTGGCTGAGAGGGGGTCTGTTACGGTCAAGAGCGGTCTCATTAATGCCCGCTTGTGTACTGTACTGACAGATGGGCCTGGTGAGAGAGTTTGGGTAGAAATCACCTCCAGAAAAAGAATTAATATTTCAGGCATGTCGTCTGTTTCGGTTTCGGAAGCAGAAGCATTTTCCAAGTCGCTAGAAAGAAAAATAGGACACTTGTTCCAGGTTGATTTGACTTAAAAACGGGATAACGGGAGGTTGGAGTTGCTCAGATCATCAGTGCGTACAGTAAAAAAGAAGAGGATGTCAGATGTCCTAGTCTGGATTTCAGGCGCGTTCCCAGACACCAGGCCACTGTGGTCGACACAAGTCTCCACTGTCATTAACCTACATCGCTCTAAATTACCTCCTATTCCCAATGAGGGGGGAAAGACAGAGGGAGAGGAGTGGGGGAGCAGAGGGAAGAAAGAAGGAAGAAAACAGAGGACAAAGGAACAGAGGTAGAGGAGCGAAGGAAATTCAGGAGGTGCAGGCCGGAGAAAGGAGCCCAGGATAGATGAGGACAGTGATGGAACATGACAAGGTAGAAAAAAAAAAAACAAGGAGCGAATGAGAGAAGTAAGGCCTCGAACATTAGGAAATGAAAACCCGGCATAAAACTTTGTCATATTTTGTCACCGGATCCTGCATTAAAAGTGAAAAGTGTGATTTATTAGTGTTGTGTTTTCGCCATGAAAATGTAATTCATCGGATTGTAAATACCGGGCTACTGGCGAGTGTGTGTGTGTGTGTGTGTGTGTGCCATTTTCTCGACATTTGGGATTTCTGCTTTTTAATTAAAATGCTGGCGAGCGAGGCAGCGGCTGTGTGTCCGTGTATGTGTTTCCATTCGTATGTGACTGTGCCGTAGCTCTGCGTATTTCCATGATTCGTGTGTATGTGCGTGTTTGCTCTTTGTCATATTTTTATCAAGTATAATTAATGTGGTGTTTTATTGGCTAGCACGCTCAGGCTGTGCACAGTTTCTGCCACAAAAACACACAGACGCAGACACACACAACGCCTATGAGAGGCAGACTGATAGAGTTGACTAGACTCGGAGAAAAACACACTCACACACCCCACTGCCTCAATTACCAAGCAGAAAAGAACCAAAATGATTATTGAATTCCAAGACAATTGCAACTGAGGCAAACAGTAATAAGTAATGGGCATGTTGTGCAAATTGATTATGAGGGAGAAATGGCCATGAAATTGAAAAACAACAGTAATCAGAGAACACACACACACACACAAAAAAAAAAAAAACTGAGACAAAAGGGAGTCTGTTAAAAAGGCAAAGAAAGGAGAGGAAGAGGTGGAGGTAGTCGAGGGGCAGGATGGGTGACTGGCAGCTATTGACCCAATGATTGGCAGGTAATGAATGGCTCCTGCCCCCCCCAGCCCCTCACCTGTACACCTAATGCCTCTGGGCAGGTGGGCGGGGGCAAAAGGATCTCAGGTGACACTGTGAAGTGGGAGAGAAAGATTCAGACAATGATATACTGACCACACATGTGGGGGGGCGGGGGGGGTCACACATGCCCACACACTTTTCCCCACAAATACAGTTATGAATTGATCGATTGGCAGGAAAGAAAAATAGCTGCAGCTGCAAGTTCTTTGTTTTGCATGCAAAGAAAAAAAAAAGTTGATGGACTCGACCTTTTCTATTTTTTATTTTTATCTTTTCTGTCCCACCGTTGAAGATCGCCAAGTAAACTCAAAAGCGTGTGCCACATTTGAAATATGCTGGAAAACACAGCGCAGAGGTCACAGTTTAAGAGCAGATGTGAGTGAACATGTGTTACTGTGTGTTACTGCTTCACACTGTCGGCTTTGCCCTGAAATGGGATACGGCTTACAAGCAAATGGATATAAACAGTTATCAGAATCTGATATGAGCAGCATGTGGAACGCAGCCTCGTGGGAAGGCTTCCCAGGCAGAATACGCTTACACGTCCATACAACAAATCAGATGCTGTTCCGATTTGCCTCCTTTATACTTTTTTTTTTTTTTTTTAAAGACACCTTCTCCGTCTTTCACCACCTGTTTGGGAGTCCGTGCACACTGTTGGATGTAAAATCAACATGCTGCTTAATGCGCTCTGAAGCACATGTTTGTCAGGCGCTTCAAGAGGCGCTGGGATACCTCAAAGCTAGAAAACAAGCCCTCTGGAGGAAAGCTCCACATCCTCACATCTCCTTCCCTCCAAACAAGTCCCCATCCTTCCTCTTCCGTCCTCGCTCTCTCTCACGCCTCGTCCTTCGCCCTCAGATGTAAATGGAAAACAGTTCTAACCCCAACGCCGGGTTCTAACGTTACACTCGAGTTCTTTCAATCTCCCCCGCTGCTGTTTTTTTGTTCCAGGCTAGTGAGTGAACTCAGCGGGAAGACTTCTCTTACTAATGGTCAGTAGTTAGCTCACGCTGAGGAGCTTGGGAGGCAGAAACTAATTTCAGGGTTGCAAAGTCAAACAAGAACATTGCAGTGAGGACTGATTTCAATAAAATGGCATCTATCCACACACGCAGATGTCAGAATTTATGTTTGACTCCTCCTCCTCTTCCTCATATCAGCTTCACAGAGTCATAACAAAGAACAGTCAGCCACCCCCCTCAGCTGTATGTAAGAAAACAGGCGCCTGGGTCTGGCTATTACTCATATATCACACAGCATATGTGCAGAAGATGGCAGCGCCAGCACCCCGCTGAAGAAAAATAAGAAGGTTAACGGGGATCTTTCAAACGGGGCAGCGCACACACTCTTCCAAGCACAGGCGTCCTGAATCAGTCACATAAATGAATTTGTAAGATATTTGGCACACAGCGGGGAGGCGAATGTGCCGGTGGTGCATTGCGTGTTGTTATTGGGAGTGTTCTTTAAATGCACAGGTGGTGGTGGCGGTGGGGGGGGGGGTCATTGAAGATGACAGTTGGGGTCTGTAAAAAGTCCATAAGGAAATGAAGAGGCGGGAGGAGGGATTTCCTCCTGATAGGTGACTGCTAGCCAAACATACCTGCTGTAAAAGCACTCATAAATCACAAGTATGAAAGGGGAGGAGGAGTTGGGGGTGGGGTGGGGTGGGGTGGGGGTATCTTGACAGCTCACTGTACAAACCCAACACACCACAGTTCAGTAAGGATGATGAGGGCAAGTGCGATGGGAGAGACAGGAGAAGGGGAGACGATGTCAGGAGGTAAAAATAAATAAATAAATATAAAGATAAAAGGAAGATCGGGACGAAGGAAAGCAGGCAGATATGAAAAAGTTTATAAGGATATGAGTGTTAGAGGGCAAACAGAAAAACAGAATAAACAGCAGACAGCCGGTTTGATTGAAGAATGTGGTGGAAGCAGAGAGGGAGAGAATTAAAGGAGCGAGAGGACAGCAAAGGGAGGAAGAGGAGGGAGTGATGGATGAAAACACCGAGTTACACGCCCTCCGAGGACGAAAGGCCAGCTCACTTCATCACGATTTTTTTTTTTTTTTTTTTTTTGTCCGTGCCAAAATCGTGAGAAAAACCTTGACACCCTTTGATCCCACACACACCTCAAAAATCAGTCATGCATCCCCGTCCATACAGCTCTGATCTCTGACTGACCCCAGGTTATAACTGAGGTGTCGTGCTTTAATGGCTCTGTCAGTGCTCTGAAGAGAGATCTAATTCACTCATAAAGACACACAACATAAAGCAAAACGGGATGACGACAAAAACCAAAGTGCCTGTCCCAGTATTACACAATCATGCAGAAGCTGAAGGCGGAAAGATGTGACTACACAACACCTTTTTATTGAAACCGTGGAGGTATCAAACATGAAAGCTGATTACAGATCAGGAACATAACAGAGCAGTGCATTCTGGGAGGTTTCTATTAGAAACAACAACGAAGATTAGCGAGGACGAAGCGAAGATAGCAGTTCAGCCAGTGAAACCAAGGCCACATTATACATCAAAAAGAGTTTGTGCCTTCGGCTTGAATCTCATCTGTCACATTGTAGAGCTGATAATGCTGATGGCAGGCTGGATTAATGACTGTTTAAATACATTATTTAGCTCTCTGCGGCGCCTCCGGGCACCTCGGGCCGGTTCAACGGAGGTCGGGAGCAACCTGTAACATTCTTTGCTTTGTTCTTTGTCTGTTGGATCAGGGACTCCTGAGGTTTAACCTTTGGGAGCATTTATCGTCACAGCGGGCGGAAAGATGAGAAGTTACTGAAAGGGTTTTTGTGCTGTGATTTGAATATTTAGTGATTAACACTTCAGCTACTGAGTCTCTTAAAAAAGACATTCCCTGAGTATAGAGTAAGTTTCGCAGGATGTCAAGAGCTGTACGACAAATGTTTAAATCCTTCTGCAGTTTTGACCCTCCACATGTGATCCAAAAATTAAAAGAAAAAGAAAAAAGGATGTCCACAGCAGCGTGAGTTTTATTATAGTATCAAAGCGCCAGGTGCAATTTTGTTTCAGAAGTCCAGATCAGACAGGAGAGATGCTCAGGATAAATAATAGAACAAGCACAATCTCAGGCAAACAGAGCGGTGAGCACGGGGTCATCGCTGGAGCTGCAGAACAGAAGCCATGTCATTACGTTCCTGAGTTCAGCAGTTTCCCATTGACCTGCCTTACTCAAAGAGGTGCTGTCTTTTCCTGGCTGCTTCAAATAAACCTCTGATTTACTGTACATTTAAGTCTGACAACTCTGAATATGAAATGAGAGCTGCTGCAGATGTTTCATCTTGTTTCTGACGGTTTACCCTCAACTCTGGTGTTTCTTAAGGGCGGCTGAAGGCTTTATTAAATCGAAAAGTTGACCGGCACAATGTAAAAACAGTAGAATAAGTCTATTGCTCGACACCAGGTTAAAAATTCAGAATGTCCCCAAGCAAAACTGGCAGAAGGTAGAAATATGGAGTCATCACAGGTGATACATTTGTACGCCAACACACACACACACACACGAGTTTGGAGTCGGCTGACCACTCTAATGCGAGATCAAACAATGTCAGACACTTTAATCTTTTACATTTGGTGGCGGTGGGCCTCAGGTTGAGTGCCGTTCAAATCACTTAAAAATCATACAATCAACCGTAAAATGTTCGGCCGGTAGACACAAAGACGACCTGCGAAGGTGTTACGCAAGTCTGGAAAATCCACTTTCATCACTGACTTGTGGACTGACAAAACCTCAGCGTACAGACACAAAGCTGCAGACACAAATGCTGTTTGCTGATGCGCCACATCAAACGGAGCCTGCAGATGGGTAATGTGCACACACACACAAAAAAAAAAAAACATTGGAAAGGTGAGCGAGAGCACGGAGGAGAGAAAGCATACAAACATAGGTAAACAGCATGTGGGCTTTGATGTCGTTTGATGTCTCATGCATATCGGCCCATTCTCTGTATGAGGAGAGACGGCTGGAGGCCTGAGATGCAGGGAGATGAAGAGACAGACGACATGAAAGCATCATTAGACGGCGGTGGATTTAACCTCTCACTAAAGGCACATCCGCCGACACAAATCAGTGCCAGCAGAATGTCGGCCAATGGCACGCACACACACACACACACGGAGGGGAAAACGATGCCTCTTCTGTGTGTTCACACGTCGTCGACGATCTGCAGAGGAAAATCTGGATGGATGGATTTATTATCAGGACTATTTTTCCAACTGCCATTGAGACATGAGTTGCAAAAGGCCGCCGGACTGACCAACCACCCGATCACCCCTCCTCTCTGTCTCTCTCACACAAACACACACACACACAGACACACATGCACACAATGACCCTCTGATCTCTGCATCAATCCGTCTGTTAGCAGACCCAGTTGACCTCCACCTGACTGTTGATGCATAAACAAGCCCAGAGATCATCTTCTTCCTCCTTCCCTCCCTCCCTCACTCACACACACACACACACACACACACACACAGTGTATTGGCACATACATTGGCAGGGATTTTATCAATGTGGAACATTCCTGCCGTTCATTCTAAAATAAGGGGCCTCTGAGCCGGGCCGTAGTCCTCCACAGTGCTCCTGCTCAGGCCTTCTGAGCTTTAAGCTCACTGAGGTTGGTGCTACACTGACAGCAGCGGACCTTATGGGAATCTGGTGGCGTATTATGGTAATCCAAGTGCCATACTGATTATGAAACCAGGGCCAAGACCACAATTAGAGTGGGTTGGAGTGTGGGCACACAATCCTTGTATGCAGCCACACACACACTCGAAAGAGTTTCTGCATAAATACATGGAAGCAAATGCTCTGCATGAAGCAGCTGATTACCTAATTGTGAAATCACCGCTGAATTTTGGATGTTGAATATATAATAAAATATCTAGTTTAAATGCTGCTTAATGAATGTCTGTGAGATATCGAGTCTGAATATTCACCTAAATGTTGATTAAAATATGAATTTGATTTTTTGGATTTGACTGGAGGTCCAGGTTTTAGAAACCAGGACATCAGTTATCTGAGTCAGTCGCCCACATTCGACTTCTCACAGACACATGCTCTTATGTTGAAGGGGGAGTCTGACCAGCGTGAGGCTTGGTGAGTTGATCAGCTCCATATCTGTTGTTCTGAATCCTTAATGCACAGCACAACATGCCGTACGTAGGTGAACTGCACTGTAGAGGCTGACTGTGCTTACAGAGAGCACAGTTGGGTATAGCGGCAGAAAGTAGCTATCCAGTTCATCTCAGCTAATACAGATGCATTACAGCTGATGAGACATTTTACCTTGAAAGCTGTCCCAACTTCCCCTCTTTGAAAGAGTCACCTGTCAGTTTCAGGCTGTGCAATTTCACATTAGTGTGGAAAAGTTTTAGGCACTTAAGATGTTGAGATTCTGTCACATAAAAACCAACAGAGACTTCATCCTGCATGATGAGCCGTCCCCAGAGACAAGAAGAACAAAGACACGTGCAACAGATGGTCTGGTGCACACAAAGCCTTGATCTCATCATCACGGAGTCAGTCTGGGATCACTTGAAGGGACAGAGGACACGGAGACATTGTACGTCCTCCAACAGGCCTCAAACAGCATACCCGAAAAACTGTGTGCAGATGTACTGAGGAGAACTGAGGGGATTCAAAACTTTGTTCAGTTTGCTTCCATACAGATGCACATTATCTGTGCACCACACTTCTGCACACACACACACACTTTTGACAGCTCCCCTGAGGCCAACAAACTTTTCCTCCTTCTCCTTCCCCTTATCACGAGCCGATTATCAATGCCTACTGTATTGTTGCAGACGGGCACCCCATTCCCAGCCTAATAGGCTGCTTAAGTGATTTTGTCTTTGTCCTCTTGCGTCCTTGCCTTTCAATCAACCCTGTCTGATTGCAATCTAGCCAACCAGGTGAGTGGATTCGTCAGGAGAGTGACAATTGGATGCCGAGACGGGGCAGATCCTTTATCTCTGTGGGACTTCCTGGATTAATTGAGATGGGTTAAGTGGAACGTGGGAGTGAAATGTGGTGCGGAGTTGAAGTTTGTCGAGTTGGAAGATGATGCTGATGCGGGAAGAAGCTATAAAGTCTTTCAGCATTTCTCAGACAGGGGTCCTTGAAAGTGGGATGGTTGAAATTATTTAAACGTATTGATTTAGTTTGTTCAGAATCGTAGCTGTTCTCGCTTCATGTCCTGCAGTTGTCCATCTGTACCAAAGTCTTCGTACCACTATGAGAGGATTTGTACAGATTCGCAACAAGCTTCACTTGGTCTCGATGAAGTTACTGATAAGAGACTAGTTTTGATCTGTGAAAGTTATATCTCTTCTTCAAACTGGGCACAAACCTTCATTAAGGACCTCAAAGATGAACTTTGGTGGTCAAATGTCAAAGGTCAGCAAGTCAGCAGTTAACTTGCAATGGTCTGACAAACTTGTCCTGTTGCAGTTCATTTGCATGTCAAGTGTCCGTTTCCAGTTTTCAAATCAGAACCTCGGTAGTTTCATAAAAGAGCTGAGCGCTGTAGTTTTATTTTCAGCCGTATATTTTTAGTTTGGGCAAAAAAAAAAAAAAAAGTCAAAGAACGTTGGGCCCAAACAGAAGCAGACCCAAAGCTGATGTACGTGAATTGAGGTTAAGAAAAGAGAGTGCTGATCTGAAAGGGGGCTCAACCAGAGCTAGACTCCGAGATAATTACACCTTATCCCAAAGGTAGTCATCCCTGAAGAAAGAAAATGGTGGGACCGTGCTTAGAAATAACGGCGTGTGTGAGTAGGATCAGTAAAAAGAAATATAAATATATTTATATTACATCTATATCATCCAATAGATATCAAATACAACAAAGTACCAATAAATCACTGTGAGTCAGTCATAAACAAAACAAAATGTCATCTTCCTGTGACAAAGAAATGTCATGCTGGCTGTCACATAGTGTGTGTGTGCCGACACAGCAGCAGCAGAGGGGAGTGTGTTCTGAAATAGCGCGTGTAAAAGTCATTTCTAAACTCTCCTCTCCCCTCTGTGGCCTGTTTGCCTTCGGGCTCAGCGTGGCCTGGCATTTACATACTGTTCAGCATGTGCTGTGGGACACAGTCCGAGGTGCCAACACACACAGACACACGCATCCAAACATGCCACAATATATTTATCAGGGGACATAAAAGCCTCCACATCTGCCACCACTCACACACATCCAAGTGTGCTACCATAGACACATCTGGGGGAAGTGCGACCATGCACATCTGCTGACACACAAAGACAACAGACACACACACTCCAACCAGAGGATCAAGAAACAGGATGACAGCAGTGAAGGGACCGAAGGGGGAAAGAGATCACGTTGTGGTTTCCCCCTTCCGTCATTCTTGACTCATGACAAATGATATGTCACAGGCCACAAGTCAGCACATGCAGCCCTCTCCTTCCACTCTCTCTGCTTCCCTCTCTTTTATATTTCTCTCGTCTTCGTGTTTGTATTCGTCCGTCTCTGGTTCTGTTTTTGTTTCTGTCTCCTCCACCGCCCTCCCTGATCTTCCTCCAACAGAATCCCTGACCCTCTCTAGACCCCGTAAAACCTTTGGTACATCAACAACCCGTCCGCCCGGCTCACATGCGACGTTAAGTCAACTTTCCTCTGACACTGATCCAATGCTTCCCCCACGTTCCCACAACCCTTGTTAAATCCCTGGCTGCTCAGCCTCTCATTACACCATCTGCCCAGTTGTGATCCACCTCAGCGGTTTAAAGAGGATGCAGAGACCCCCAAAAGCTCCGGTCCTATTTCACTGCAAAATCAACAACGGCTCGAGAGAAAACCGATCAAATGCAAGGTTGCAAATGAATGTTGCAGGTGTTTACAAACGTGTGTCCTTCATGCGCATGAGCAACCCCTCCCCCCTTCCACAGCGTGCTGCATGCTTAGAAAAACAAACGTTCCCCTCGACTCGCCAGCAACAATGCGTGGCAGTTACGATCTTTCATTTTTTGGGTGAAGTGCATCAAGGCCTGGCTCCTCCTCCCAGACTCATCCCGAAGCACAGGCTCAGTTCTGACCTTACAGCAGTAAAAACCATCACTGACATGTGTTGCTGCAAGTCCACGGCTGTTTTACGATGCAAGGTTCAGGTACAAAAGACAATAAACCAAGAACGGAGTATTGTGCACAAAGGATGGGGTGTTATATCTCAACATGGAGTCTTAAAATGATCCCTCCCTGTTCTTTTATTGAGTAAATTTTGACAGTTTATAGTATTCTATCTTTTACTAAAGCAGGAAATGTGTAATGCGAGCCAGTCACATGTGTCTGGCATAAAACAGCTTAAAAACAGACACATCCTGCAACATAAAAAACCCTCAAATGGTCAACTGCACAGAAAATATTTGTTCTAAAGTACTTTATACTACTTGGCTGTGTTAACAGGAAAAACAGACAGTCTAAAATGAATGTGGCCGTCTTTGCTGATTAGTTGTGTGGGCTTCCATCCACTATTATTCAGCTCCTATATAAACTGCTACACAAAGTGTCAAAATGATTTGCAGACAGACGTCATGAAGCAAAATTCGATGGCACGAATATATCTCCAAATCATTTCATAAAAAAAAGCGCAGCAGCCAAACAAAGCGGCTCAACGGTAACACCCAATTCACGGGGAGAACAATGGAACAAAATGTGCTCGCTGCCCGGCCTGATTAACGGCAGCAGGAGACAAAGGTAGCCGGAGCAGCCGGACCAGTCGACGCCAGCTCCGGCACACCTGGTCCTCGCGACCTCTCACCTCGGCTCCACACATCACAGCCAAAGCCAGAGAAGCAGGAAGTGCAGAGATTACGACTGGCAGGAGAAGGATGATGAGAAGGAGCTGCAGCGGCTGCATGCTGGGAGGAAGGGAGCGAGAAATGAGAAGGGGGGGGTTCACCTGAAGCAAAAAGCATAACGAAGAAAAATAGCATAAACGATGTCAAGCATATCTGCACGCACAATATTTTATTCTGTAATGTTTGTCAAAGCTTGGCCTGTTTCTGGAAACCTTCACATACCGGGAACGGGTGGTGGGGGGGGGGGGTGATGCAGCAACACGTGTAAACTAATTTCAATGTATTTAAGATGAGCAGCTAAAGCAAACACACAACTGCCACACAAACACAGCCCTGATTTATCACCGGTTAAGTCAATATGGAGATGGATGACAGGCAACTGATGTGGGAGGGGTGGAGGACAGAAGAATGGAAGGATAACAGGTGGAGGAACTGTCCCTCCGGCTACGTCCAACACACAGAAAATGGCCCAGGTAAACACTGGCACCACGCCAAGGCATGACACACACACACACACACACCTCCCAAAAGTTTGAGCCAGGACGCACACAGTCATGCACACACACAGTCCAATAAACTCGCATAGGAGAGCCAGGACACACACACACACACACACACACACACACACACAGCCCACTGTAAAGCTGTCATATGCTCGGCTCTGCCGCAGTGCTGAACCCAGCAGCCCTCTCTTCTTCGGGCCCATCTGTCATTCTCCCCCATCTCTCCTTCTCCCTCCGTCTCTCTTCTCTTTGCTCTCCTCTCTCCTTGTAATAACTCTTAACCTTCCGAACATTCATCTTTGCCTTTCTCTCCCTCCTCTCCCCACCGTCGTCGTCTCTTTTTCTCGCTCTTGTCTCGGTTTAAAGTGAGAATCCAAACCCCGGATAAAAGAGACGTGAGGGGGAGAAAAGGGAGGAGAAGTCAGAGGTGGGGGGCTGGATAAGACAGGCTCAGAGCTCATGTCAAACGCAGAGATTCAGAACTACTGTCAGAAAAAAAAAAACACTCTTGACATCAGACGCGGACCGACTGGTGCACACGGTGGGAATTAGTGCTTGTGAAGGACTCGCTGCATTGCGCCCTGTAGCGCTACACCTCTGATTTGTTTTTAATGTGGAGTTGTGCGCTTCATGTCACGAGTTGTCATTAACACACGGCCTGCACTCCAAGCCAAGGCTTTTTTTTTTTTTTTTCTCTCTGATGTTTTGATGATGAAACCCGACTTTCTGTAGGTGTTGCTCTTTGTCTCTTCAGTCACGGCAGTTTGCTGCTGAGACCAGCAATGCGGTTCTTCCTGTATTCATTTCAAACAGACTGAAAACACATCACTACCTCACCACCCTCGCAAGAAGGCCCCAGACACCTGATTTGGATTAACAGTGACGGGGCAAACTAGAGTGAGCTGGTTTTGTCACTTGAAAAGATGCATTCGACTCGTCAGTAATTGACCTGAACCTCACAACCTCTCGGTGTTCCTGTAACTTCCAGTGAATATCTAACGTCATCAGCAACATCAGTGTTTGGGCTCATCACTCCTGCGCCTGCGGTTTGGGTTGTTTGTTGAGGATTTTCAAGCCTACACATGCAAGCCATCCTCAGTCTGAGTTCCTCTCTTGGAGTCGTATAAAAAGGAGAAAAACAACAACAACAAAGAAATGTGTTAATTGGCCTCCATTGTGTTTGTCGTGGCAGTATGGCCCAATTTGTGCCGCCTAACTCATAAAATGTTATGATGTGCTAAATACAAAAAGAAAGAATAAAGTCAAGATTCTGAGACATGAAACATCATTAAAGATAATTTAATCTTTAACGATGACAAAAAAAATTCCAAAATTGAGGGAAAATATATTAGATTCATAATAATGATGGGAAAGAATGTTGTTAAAATAAATAAAAGTCCAAGCATGACTGTTCATAACCCTAAACCACATGATGTCATGATGACAGATCTTTTTTTTATTCACAATTAGTTTAACCATGATACGCGTGATGAAACTTTGATGTTTACCTAAACCCAAACAAAGTCTATCTTCATTTTTTTAACGGAGGAATTTCAGATAGTGTTGTTTTATTTGGGGGACATAAAGGAATTCTTTTGTCTAAATTGAAGAAATAAAAGCAGAGCAAACACATAAATAATTTGAGTCTGGTTAAAGTCCACAGTCCCGACTGAACATAGAGGTCTAAGTGTAACATCTTATTCCATCTTTCATCAGTTAAAGTCGACCAGCTATCGTTCACCCTCCTGTTGACAAGCACCAGTTTTAGTGCATCTTAATCACGCTGTTTTCAGCGGAGCGTCAGTAGTTTGTTGAGAGAACGATTCTCTACAAATTAAAGCCCAACCTGCCTGAAATGTGACGCCTGGAAGTGAGCAGCAGAATGATCCGTCCTCACCTTTCCGCCCCTCCAAGGACGATTAGCCCCGTTAAGAGATGAACACAAGAGTGCACTCACACAGAGACACACTCAGTTTCCCTCCCCGACAGATACAGTATCCCAGATAAGCCATAAGGTACATGAGAGGGGGGTGGAGGTGGGAGGAAGGGGGGCGGGGGATGGGGGGAGGGGGGGGTTGACTGTCCATCTAGATAAAGTCCTGCTATTGATGACATGAGGAAGTCACGGTGACAGGCCGCTGACAGGAGGGTCAATAAGGGAAGGAAGGGGGAGGTGGAAATGGGAGGGCATTGTCAATCATTAGGCTTAATGATTGGGGCAAACATTCACACACACGCACACACACACACACACACACACACACACGTGTTAACATGCTTACATGCCATGACATGACCACACAGAGACATCACTGCTACAAAATCAAAGGTCGAGTGAGGTTGTCTGAGGGAGAAATGAGGAATTATTGATCAGCCGCAGGAGGGAGCGATGTGGTCAAACATGAGGTCACACGGGAAAGCGACGCCGTGCACGGTGAACTGTTCACGTTATTAACAGCAGTCAGGAAAAAGGGCTGTTGTGTTGTTTTTTTTTTATTATTATTAGTAGAGCGATTCGTTTTAGTGTTACATCACAATTAAAATGTAATTATGTTTAATCAAAGCATCGAAATGGCGTGGGTTGAAGTTACTGATGTTAATAGCAGTCATCACGGCAGGAAAAGGTCAGTTTTTCAGAAATTAAATCAATAAAGACAAATTAGAATTTATACAAATCACATAATCAGCATAGTTTGATTTTAGTTTTGGTTCCTCATTCATTTATTTAATTTTACTCTTTATTATCATATTTATGCTGCCAAGTCTGGTTGATATTGTATTGTTGGTTTGGTCTGCTGATTGTTTTAATACTTTAATACACATTTTGAAATAATTTCTTATAATATAAATAAATAATTTATTTCATTCTTTAGTTATAATACTCAATTCAACTTTGTTTTAAATGGGTGCTCCACTGCGGTTTTTGGGTTACACCTGCACAATGTAAAAACAAGATACATAAGTGAAAGTGCAGCAAAAGCAAATTGCATTTGTCACTCAACCCTTCACTCCACTGACATGTCAAGAAGCTGCAGGTGAAAACATCAGATCTGTGTGGAGTGATGAGGTTGTAAATTTCTTCCTTCCTTCCTGCTTCAAGCACTAAAAATGGGTCCTGCATTTCCCATCATGCAATTTGAGAGTGGCTTTCATCAGCCCCAGTAAAGAACTCTTTCAAACAGCAGCTTTTAACGGAGGCTCCAAGCCAAAGCTGATGCCGTCACTGTGACATCATCGGGGTTAACATCTCAAAACTTGTCCAGATGTTATGACAGCGACATGTTGAGCAGCGGTTACATTTATATATATACATATATGTATATATGTACATATACATAAAAAAAAAAAAACAGAGCATGATCCGTGGAGACTGTGGCGTTCCACTTTAAGGCTACTGTATGTCTCTTTCACATCTTAAGAAAACAGCAGCGCGACGGGAGACGATGACAAATGCAACCAAACAGATGTGATGATGAAGGAAAAGAGAGGGAGATGGAGTTCATTATTTGCAGCAGGATATGAGGAAAGACGTGTAAAGAAAGATGAAGGGAGCAAAGGGAGAAGGGGCGCTGACAAGCAGAGATACAGCGCGAAGGGGTGACGAATGAGGGAGGGAGAGAAAAGAGGTAGAGAATTGGTAATGACAGCGAGGTGAAAAAGGACAGGGGCGGAGAAGAGAGATGGCGAAGCGGCGGAGGAGAGGCGGCGAAACGTGTGGATAGAGTGACACGGAGAGAGGGAAAACAGAAGAACCACAAAAAGTCAGAGGCAAATGTATGACATTAATTGTGACAGGTGAGGAGAGGGAGTGTGCATGTGTGTGTAGCTAGGTGCAGAAAGGTGTGTGTGTGTGTGTGTGTGTGTGTGTGTGTGTGTGTGTGTGTAGTAAATTGGCGCTGACATGGCTAGCAGGTTGTGACATTAATTAGCAAGACTCAGTGATGGCTGAAACGCAATCTCCAGGAGAAAGGAGATACCAAGGGGGACACATCACACACACACACACACACACAGACACACACTTTCTCTGCGCTGACCTCAGTTCCTCTGACCGGGGATGAAGGGTAGACATGGGTAGGGTTACTGTCTTAATGTGGCCAACATGTGCGTGTTTGTGTATCTGCTGTCTGTGCAGCTTCCAAACCTCCACTTAAATTTGATTAATTTCACTTTGAATCGCTGAATTAAAACCAGCCCTGTGCGAATATTTTGGAAATTTCCACCTTTTTTTTTTTTTTTGTCAATTCGGTTCCTTTATAATCACATCGTCTTCTGTTTACTTTTGTCTCTGTTGACTCCGTGAAGGAAGCTTGGGTGACAGCTACATTAATCAAAACAACAGCAGAAAAATGATGATGACAAGATTACAGAGAGAGAAAAAAAGAAAAAGAATAAAAATGCCAAGTTCATGAACAGCCATGGCTCCCAACTCAAACCACATGCTGAGTATTAATTGTTGGCCTGGAAGTGTTTAGTGTTTGTTAGGCAACAAACATAAAATGTGAATCTTGTTTTCTCTGTCTCACATTGAAAGAAGAATTACAGAATCTGTCAACTTCAATCTGAGGCTCATATTTTTTGGTCCTGGTTACTGTCAGGTTGCAGACGGTAAAATGATTTGCTTCCAGGTTTTAATCAAGACTTAAAGATTTTTGAACCTAATAAGATTAACGCATGCATGTAAGATTGAAGACAATAAACATCTTCTGATTATATCGCGTTCTACTTCTATAGTTCAGATCAAACAAGTGGAAGAAGGAACTGGGCCTGGAGATATCGCAGGATTATTAAAACAATATTTGGGAGGGACAAAGCTTGGCTCTAAATCTAATTCTTGATCCCGGTGATACGTTTTCCTGGAAGAACTTATGATATATTGCGACCCCAAAAATGGAGACGTGTTCGAAGGGGTATCCAGGGACAGGACACATGTTGGAGACAATGCGGTGAAAGCAACGGCTGATTATCTCGATTCACTTTGGTTAATAAATTAGTTTTTAAATTGGATTTAGCAAATTAGTTGTTCTTTTTCTCATTCTATAATTCCTCATTAATTGAAGAGTAGGGATAAAACCTTTAGGAAAGAAAGCCATCATGCGGAAATAGCTACAAGGCAAACATGCTGTCAAAGAAATACACTATTTAATAAAACCAAAGCACACAATCTGGTCAATATGTTAGTTATTGGGGGGACTATGTGGGACGTAATTTTCTGTCCGTGTAATCAAAAGCAAAAACCCAGAGGATGTGTGGCCCAAACCTTGTTTATTGTTCCCTTCAAAAAAAAAAAAAAAGGAGTCTAAACATTTCTATACTACCAACTACAAATAGAAAGGAATAATAATAAGACCTTACGGCCTGGCCTGGATGGACCTGGTTCTACTCATCATCTCCGGTATGGAGGTTTGGAAAGTTCCAACAATAAGAACTACAAAAAAAAAAAAAACAAAACTCTCCAAAAGCCAGCAGGATTAATCTAAAAGACTGTGTCTGAGTCGGACCTGCAATAAAATACAGAGTAATAGTCTCCTGGAAAAATCCTCTTTCAAAAATGTTGCTGCGTACGTGACGCTGAGCTCTTGATATTTGAATCCATTTATAAAGCAATTAGGCGAACTTTATCACAGCGCGGCAGCCAGTGCAGAATGGAATGGGGTTCACCTTGACATTTTACTTCTGCAGTTTGAAAACAAATAGCCTGAATTCTTCACGCTCAGAAAGTGAATGGGAAATAAGCCACCAGATGGTTGGGAAATAGTGAATAACAGGGCCTGTGACGCCAGATGAGCTGGATCATGATCCCGCACTGATGGCGTTAGACCCGATGATGAGGGCAGATTCAGCTGGAGCAGGGCTTTTAATGAAAATTCAAAGAAGTACGGTGAAGCCAAGTTTCCCTCCGTGTGACCGCGAAGACTAGAAAAGCTGCAGCAGTTGAAACAGTCAAAACGTATTAAAAAAAGAAAAAAGAAAAAAGGTAACATCTAAAACAACAACACAAGGTTTCATTATCTCTTCAACAACAGCAGCAGTCTGCATTGTTATTATTCAGTGCCTCTCTCTGCTCTGCAGAGCAACTCTGTGTTGTTGTTGTTTTTAACGCAAAATTTCTAAAAAATTATGCATTCAAGGGGCACGAAGCAGGAAACGAGCAAGGACAAGCTCAACGGACACACAAACACACACAGAAGTTTTTTTCCCCATCCAACTAACAGTGAAGTGTAGTGGACTGCGTTAAATGTGTCTCACCTTTGGCCTCGCATGTCGCAGACTCACCTAAACATACGTGACAGCCCGCACGGTTCGGGAGGTCAAAGGGCAGCAGAGCGACACGGAGCGAGAGAGACATCGAGATAGAGGGACGAAAAGAGAGAATAGAGGTAGCCTTTCATTCAAAAGTCTGAGAACTCGCAGGACTCCAACATACACAACCATTTAGCGCTGTTTACAAAAGCCAGCAGCAGAACCAATGCAAACCATGCGGGCAGCGGAGACACCGGGGTGAGTGCATTACAGCATGTGCATCTGCGCGAGTGTGTGCGCGTTGTGCCAAGCCGGCAGGTCTTAACGCAGCAAAAGCAAAACAGAGCTTATGGTTTTGTTTTTTTTTTTCTTTTAAGTGCATACCTCTCGGAGAGCCGACCCCACCACCTCCCACTCCCATACCCCCGTTTCTCTGCTCTGGATTTGGTTCTCATCTATTCACTCTCCCCGTGGGTCCAAAAGAACCACTGCCACATTGCACGGTCTCCGTCCCCGCTGCGTCGCAGATGAAGCTGTTCTGAGTTGCCTTTCATCACGTTGAAACAAAACCAGAGCAGGAGCGGACAGGAAGAGTTGTGATGTACGAGACTGCTGTGATTAGGGGTTAAATATCACATACGACAACACCGGTGTATTCAATTTAGCCACATGTGCGTGAGGGCGGAGACAGATTGTATATCTTAACCTTCTAAGTTTGTGATGATGATATTCTTTATAAAGAGTCAGGACTTAAACCTAAAAAAGTGAAAAACCTGACATACTGCCTTTCCACAGCTGGATTTATTGATTGTTAGTTCTTGCTAACCGGAGTTTCATCGTCTGGCCTGATGGGGCAGTCAAAACCCCGACAGGGACAGAATCCGTCGTGATTGAAAGCTTATTGAGAACTTTTTCTTTGTTTTCAAACGTATGTTTTTGGCCCGAGCTTTTTGATGATGCTAACCGTGATCCACCTACTCTTACAGAGTCAAATCAGAATCGTCACCGAAATAACAGAGCTGGCGCTCGACTACGGGAGGTCATTGCATATCCAGCGCTCCAGAAAAAAAAAAAAAGTAAATGACCTAAAAATAATCAGGTTGAAATATGTGCTTTGAGTTGGGGAAACTTGAGCTACAGCAGACCTGCTGCACCAGCCCACAATAAAAAAATAAATAAATAAAATAACTCTGTTTCAACCTAAATGACCAAACTCGTCTCTTGTTTTCAACCCCCAAAATGCACATTCAAGTCTCATTAAGAATTTGAAGGGTCAAACACAAATCACAACGGCAGGGTGACTTCGGATAAATACAAAGGCAGGAAATCAACTTTGCTCAGGTCGCAGCTTTGACCTGGTCAATTTCACGCTTCTCTCTTCGGCGGGCAGGAGAGCGGGACGGCGTTCAGAAGACTTTGGAAAGGTTGTGCGTCGCCGCTGCTTCAAACTCGGGGCTGAATTCGTGTGTGTGTGTGTGTGTGTGTGTGTGTCTGGTTCCCTCTCTTCCTGGCAGATCTCTTCTGAAGTACTTAGCGCTCGTTTCTTTGTCCTTTGCAGCCCACACCCAAACAAATCAAACCTGCCTTTTTCTGCTCCTCCGTCCTCTTGGCACCTCCGACTCAAATTCCTCCACCCTCTCACCACTTTCACCGTCTGATTCTTCATACTGCCCCCCCCCCCCCCCCCCTTCCTTTCTACTCCTCTTTCACTACCTGTCACCCTACATCTATCTTTTACCCGCTATCACTTTCAGCTCTCATTCTGCTTCCTGCCTTACCTTCCGTCCACCGTTGCGCTTTATTCCCAGCGGGCTTGGCCTATGGATGGCAAGTGCAGAGTCTGTGTGCTTGCGTGTGAAAGTGTGAGCGAAGGATGAAGGGAAACAAGGAAGGAGGGAAAGCGAGGCAGAGGTTCCCTCAAGGCGGTGTAGATATAGAAGGACACTCCAGAGACCGAGACTGGAGGACTGCTGGCCTAATGAGGAAGATCGGATAGAGCTGGAGGGATGTAGGGTGAGAGAGCGAGGGAGAGAGAGGATGACTACATTATATAAATGATCCTCATGTGGGTCTGTCTGTGCGTATGTGTGCGTTAGTATGTAAGCAAATGCACATGGGAATGCTGTTTAAATTAAACTCATGTGAGCCGGTATATGTGTTGTCTCAACCCTGTAAGCTCGGAGTCGGCTGAGCTGGAACAGGCAGCTGCCAACTAATGAGATATGGAGTGTGTGTGTGTTTGTCCAGGTGTGTGTATATTGTCAGTTTACTCATAATCACCATTGTTTGTGCAATTTTGTGTATATGCATCTGTA
Source organism: Echeneis naucrates (assembly GCF_900963305.1). Classification (NCBI taxonomy): domain Eukaryota; kingdom Metazoa; phylum Chordata; class Actinopteri; order Carangiformes; family Echeneidae; genus Echeneis; species Echeneis naucrates. The sequence continues at coordinate 22,485,790 of NC_042523.1, read as the reverse complement.
GGAGCGTGCGTTGGCCGACCCCCTTTGTGTGTTTGCAGCGGTATCTAACTTAACAACTGCATTCGGAGAGAGAAAGACAGAGAGAGAGACATCTCACTACTGTCTGACACTCCAGCCCGGAGGCAGGACGGAGCTGACACACACACACACACACACACACACACACACGTAATCAAGAGTGAAAGGCCAACATTTGAGATCCGAGCAGACAGACAGAAATTCTGTTATCATGTCGACGAAACACAGACGCGGCCGTCCAATTCCTTCTGAGTCAAAGAGGGAAAGAAGCGAAAGGGAATTAAAAGCGTTTAATAAATTGCTGAATCTTATCAAATAAATTCTCTTTACAGGAGGTGGATTATGGGTCAGACTCCTCTGACACTGCTGACTGATTTTCTAATAGAGAGTTGACTCAAAGACACAATTTAATGAAGTTCTCTGCTCATTAAAACAAATCTAACTTCTTAATAAAGAGTTGTTAACCGTATTCTACTAACAAGTAGGGTCATCAGTGGATATATCTGATAGAGACTGTTTTTTATTAAACAGTAATTATCTTTGTAATCAAGTTAAATGTCTCTTGTTTCCCAGTCCATGAAGACGGATCTGAACTCTGAACTTGCTGACGTAGCTGCTCACCTTTCCACCATTCCATTCATCAATCAAAGTGCAATATCAGCTGTACTTTATTATCACAGCACCACTGAAGTCCTTCATACGTCCTCCTCCTCGGCATCCTAAAGAAGTTTGCTGCATGATCCGTCAGCACGCTGGCTCTTACCTATTCTTCTTCTTTCTGTACTTTTCCTATCTCCTCTATTTTTGCCCTCACCTGCAGCCGCGTCTTCTGCGAGTCCCGATGTCCCACCGCTTATCCAATCTGTCCGGTCCGCTGTCCCTGCTCCGCTCTGCCAGCTGGCCTCAGACAGCGCCTCCCTGAGGGGAGAACAGGTGTAGCGACGCACACTCCACTGAGCACACAGCTACCTGTGGCATCAGGTGGGCACACGCCCAACTATGAGCAAATGTGCGCACAAAGGTACACGCTCGCTTTTGGATGCATTTTGACTTTCAAAAAAAAAAAAAACAAAAAACAAACATACATTGAAATGAAGCAGGCCGCCCAAAAAACTCACAACAACAACAGTTACTGAAACAACGACACAAAGCTGCTGTCAGAAAACCGTGCAAACGCTAGAAATGACCAACAGAGCCGTCTAATGCGGACGTAGCTAACACACAAAAGGCCACGAAACGCCAAATGATGTAAATACTTGCAACAAATAAACCCCACAATGACGTCATGATACCTGCGCATCGGAAATCAGCTCAGCCACGGTGCACGGCGGACACCATCACTCCTCCTGCTGTGAGGGAAGATCGTTCTTTGTGATTCATTTCCTTTCGATCATCTGAGAAAGAGAAAAGGGGGAAGACATGAGATCAATGTGTCTGTGTTTACACCTCTCTGTCTGGGTGGCTGTGACATTGCTATCAGCTACTTTCTACTCAAAACAGAGAATACTAAACAGCACAAGAAGGGAAGGAAAGATGGAGGGAGAGTTATGTTCGTAACGATGACCTTCACGTGGAAGCGCGAGGCAGCGGGCCGTTCGTCAAGCTGCTCGGCATCGAAGGGTATTTTGGAGTGGATGTTCACTATTTTCAAAAGATAGACACGGTAAACAGGCAAAGACACGCACTCACTCCATCTCAGGAAAAGTGCCCCTTTTCCATTAAAAAAAAAAAAAAGTATTGAATTTTATGCTTTTTTTTTATCCATCTATTTCAGACTTGGAAAAACATGAAAGCTTGTGTGCATCCAGATAATCAATTGTGATCTCTTGCTAGAAGCAGAAAGATTGATTTGTTATGTCTTGGAGACGCGGTTTGATTTTCCTTTTCTCTTTTTTTCTCTCCTCTTCTTCTTTTTCCTCGTCTCGAAGGCGAAGAGAAATTCTTGTTTTGTCTTGCCTGTCTCTTTAGCTCAAAGGGACACTGACCCCTAACAAGTCTAGTCAGCAACCCTTGACCTCGACAGACGAAGGGAAGCATTGATCATTCCAACACAAGGATTAGCAATGCACCATGGGACTTGAAGTCACAAATCTCATGGTGGAAGATATTTTGCGATTCCCTGAAACAAAAGGTCCCCTTTTGGAGGAGCTTTGCAGCCGTAATATCTGGCCATGGGGGGATCTTGTGGGAATGGGACGACTTATCGAGAACAAATTACTGTCATAGATTTTGAAGCGGTAAATCCAACATCTACGATAAAGGGAGTCTGCTGTTTGGGATTAAATGTTATCTTAATTGCTGAGTGGGATATCCCCTGTTGGATTTTATTTTGATGTGGATCACTGAAGTCTGCAGTTTTTTTTTTTTTGATGTATAATGAGATGTAAGCAGTTAGCCGAAGGAGAGTTTGTTTTTGTAAGAGCGGTAATGTGATCGGAGCGGTTAAAGCAGGCGAGGCTTATGGGCCTTTTCAATCCAAAGTTAGTATGGGCTGTCATGAGGAAGGTTGGGGGGAGTGGGGGGGTGGGCGCTGAAATGGATGTGATGTGAATCCACTTGAAGTCTCTGTGGGGGGGTGTTGGGGGCTGAAAGAGGGAAGAATTAGATTAGTGAGAGAATGCAATCAGTGTGACTACATTAGTGAGTATGATGAGGGAGGGAGAGAGAGGAGATGTGAGTGACAAGATGCTGGATGGCAAAAACTTTTCAAGACTGTGCAGCGAATGCAAAATGGGGGAGGGGGGGCGGCAGAACAGGGAGGAAAGAGGGAGAGGCAACTCATAACCGCAGATGTGAAATATCACAAAAACCAAAGCCAGGAAATCGATTGAAAGGTTCTTTAAATATATGTATCATCCCTTCTCTCCCTCTCCTTTTTCTTTGCCCTCAGTTTCTCAAAAATCAAATTACCCAAATACCCGAGGAGGAAAAAACCTATGGTCCAACCAAACAACATTATGGAAATTACATATGACTTTGAGGAGAAAGAAAGCCTTTTTATAACATTGGATCAGAGGAAGGAGGGGGCCGGGGAGGGGGGGGGGGCACGGCTGGCACTAGTTTCAACATTTTGTTCTCCTGGTTAAATAAAAGAATACGTTTGGAAGGCAACAGAGGAGGTGCTGTGAGCGGGAAAGATCTTGCTGAATGTGCGAGCGGTTTCTTTTTACACTATTTACCCCGACTACAAACCTAATTAGCTCAAATCAGATTCAGTGTTTACACTAGCATCAGGAGATGATTAAGTGAAACTGAGCAATCCAGTCTCACGTTCCCTCTCCTCATCTTTGGACGGAGGGTCTGATGCACACATGCGTGCACACATGCAATAACATCCTGGCCAGACAAACAAATCCTGGCTTAGGAGGGAACAAAAATTGTTCCTATACGTTTTTATTTTTATTTTTATTTTTTGCACTTTAAAGCTATAAAATTTGGGGTTTATTATATTTATGCTCTCTGATATTGCACTGGAGGTGACACTTGAGCATAATACATATGCATGTGATTTTCTTTTATGTGAGTCATTGCAGCAGGATGGATTGTTGAAAAAATAAGTTTCATGTGTCTTTCGATGGGCTGATCTTCTTGACATAATTGCTGACAATTGAAAGCCAGCACTGGAAGATGACTTACGCAGCTTTAAAGTGAAAAATATATCTACCTAATGTATCGACAGGGTACGGATTTGACCCTAGTTTGGCATATTCTGGCTGATAAATTGTGTTTGAATATGCTGAGATTATGTCGTTATAGAGATGGATTACATTCTTATTTTTCTTTTGGTTCTCATTAAACAGCCGCATTTCAAACCTCCAGATGTTACGTCTTTAATATTAAACCGATGCTGTTTGGTCGGCGGATGATTTTAAAGACAATAGTTTTATATGAAAATTGGATCAAATCACTGTGTTTTGTATAAAAGGGGTTGTTCATAGTGATGATGCCACAAAAAATTACCACTCAAATGTGATAATTTTTATCATTATGTCAAGCTTTTAAGACTTTGCTTCCCTCCTTGTGGTTGTTTTCATCAAATGGTCTAAGAAGTCAGTGCAGACAACACGTCCGCCTCCAAACAACAGACAGACACAAAGCCAACGTGTTCCTAATGCGAAACATGGAGATTAAATGCCTGTTTAATTTATTAATTAATTTATTTATTTATTTTTAAATCTGAGGTTTCTTAGAGCTCGGACATGTCGAACCAACAGAACCACCAATCCCCTCGAAAAGACAGAAAAAAATCCCCCTTCATTCTTTATGTGCAGCTTAACTTTTCCAGCTCAAAATCCACCCCACCCATTTAATCCCAACATCTGCCCTTCCTACCCCCAAATTCCCAGTCCTCTATGCTTACACTTATCCCCCCGCCTAATGCCCCCCCCAACCCTTAATGTATGTCGCCCAGACCAACAGAGAAAGTGAACCAAATGAAAGCAAGTGGGCAAACACGGGTACAAACATTGAACTGTTTGGTGTGTGAACCAGTTTTTTTTTTTTTTTTTTTTTGCCTCTGTTGTTGATTTTCCACCGCAGCACGGATTAAGCTGTTTGCCTCTCCTAGAAACGAGAGATCATAACAAATCTGATGTACACGACAGAAACTCTACGTACACGTGCACTGAAGCACGTGAACAGATGCGAGTGTGAGTTGCATTTTCGGTTCAAACACAAAGCCCAGAATGAGCCGTAAGGAGACGTTAGATAGAATAAATTTCCACCTGTGAAGTTTTCCTGTCGACGCTTTTCATTCAGAGGCCTTCCCATGATTCCCGCTCCCTGAATATAAACATAATGGATTCTCAGCTAATTTGTTCTCTTATCTTTTTAAATTACACCCTGAGAGCTCCTCGGGCAGCATAATGACAGCTTCCTCTTGTGGTTTACATGGTTTACAAGGATCACAGGCTCTATATGCATGTGTGTGTGTGTTTGTATATGCAACATGCGTGTCTGCACACATGAGAGGAGGCATGTTGTGTGTCTAACTGTGAGAACTCTTTTGCACCACTACGGCACAGAAGTGGGGGGGGGGGACTAAAAACAACAAACCTGTCATTGTTTTCCCCCACATCAGCAACTTCTCTACACACACAAACATTGTCAAGGCTTTTCCTTGGTCTTAGATCAGAGACGAGATCCGAATGCATGACTTGGACTCTGGAGTGTGACAATAGCGGCACACACGGGTGTCTGTCTGTGTGCTTTTTCCTGCTCTGATGGAGCTGCAGCGCTCCTTCCCATGACCAAATCCTGCACTCAAACTGGGCCGCTCGCTGGATGTTTAAGAAAGGAGCCAGATCTTGGACAGACCTGCTGGAACGAATACGTCTGCCAGTGCGCTTGAGTCTCGGTTCCAGTCTTGTGTGGCTGTGGTGGGGGATTTTTAACAAGGCAGGAAAAGAAGAGCAGTCCAAGATGAAGACGTTTTGTTTTAACTCTCAGTCCTAACAAGGGGGCCTTTGGGTTACCATGCAGATTTAAAGGTCAGGGGTCTCCTCAAATCTAGGCAGTCTTTGAGTTTCTCTCTTGTTTGTAAAAATCCTTCATTCCCGTTCCCCTTCTTATTTTGGCTGAAGCTGCTGTGACCCAGATGTCTTTGTAGCACTTAGCTTGTTATTTTTATAAGAATTTTATACGCTGTAAAAGACCGTTATAATAAATTCTGAGGAACATTTTATTACTTTTTTTTTTTTTTTTTTGAAGGTTTTTCCTCACTCCTTTCTTCCCACCCTCTTACCGGAGAGCTTCATGTGTCATCCGTGGGGTAAAGATATGAACGAGTTCCTCGCCATCAAGGCCAAATCATATTTAGTGTAACTGGTTAATTCCTTTAGTGTACTGCTTCTATCTGTGGAGGTGTACGTATTAAACATACATGAGAAACAAAGCGCTCTCGGAATCCGAGTAAACAGTCGATTAGATGTGTGTTGTGACAAACAACAAAAAAACAAAGAAGTTTTATGTCACTATCAGAGTGTTTCCAGCCGTAAAAAAAAAAAAATAAAAAATCACGCTCAGAAACTTGTTGTAAAAATATGGAAAGCCTTCAAGTTAGAAACTGCTGGTGAACATTTCAGCGGGATTAGATTTCATAGTACGAACAACAACCGTCCGTCTACCTCGAAGTTTCACACACATGCACAAATGTTTGCTCATTGAGCGGGATGGATTCATGCTTTTAGCACTAAAGTTATGACAGAACACTATAAAACAACCGAGAGGCCCCAAAAACAGAACGAGCCAGCTGGATAAAAGGAACTATATGAACTGTTATTAAATGTATATTCACAATCCCAGAGAAAGTCCACATTAATCCTGAACTGCATGAAGGAGGCTGAGGAGCCTTAAACCTGCAGTCTAACCGACGGCCATCAGGGGGCGACGAAACTGGCCTTAGAAAGAAGGTAGATTGTATTGAATTCAATGGGAAAATGGCTCAATGCTCAATGCTCTGCTATGTGATTGGCAGGCTGCCCACAGGTCAGATCCAACCCAAACATTTCAGAATATGGTTTAAAAAAAAAAAACCCAAACAAACAAGACGGCCTCATTTTCCCAAATAAAAAAACTGTATTTAATGTGCATCCAAGATCACAGCTGTCGGTGAATTTCGAGATATTTTCCTTCAACCTAAGATCGAATAATTGATTTAACATTCATCAGGTGGAAACGACGCTAATGCTCCCATATTTGCCGGAGATGTAAACAAGCAGCAGCGTAACGTGCTGCTAATGTGTTTGTGTTGCATCGTTCCCGTGTGCCGACGCAGCTTTGAGTCATTCTCTCTCTCACGAGAGATCTTAAGTAAATTAAATCTCAAAAACACTATAGAACATTTTGTGGGCTACTTAAAACATTGGTAGCAGAGACATCAGACTTTTTACGCCCATTTCAGACTGGATCTATAAAAGTCTCCCCCCTCCTCTTCTCTCTTGCCCTGCCCTTCATTCTTGCAGGTCTTACCCAGAATGAGGGTCGTCTTTCCGGAAGGTCGCCAACTTTTCACCTCATCTGTTCTTCCCCGGACATTGGGGGGTGGGGGGGTGCAGCATTGGCGGTCTCTTTGTCCTCTAGCTGTTATCAACACACCTGCTCAGAGCGCACGGCACGAGACGGTAAAACATCAACCCCAACGCCAACACTCCTCCGAACCTTCATAAAACATCCCAAAGAATATGCATAAGATTGAAATTTAGCAAGAAACAGCACACAGGTCGCGGAATATAAATAAAAAGGGAACTTTAAATTTAGTAAATTATGAAATACGACATCGGACGCATGAGTGGCTGAACCCACGGGAGCGAAAATCCCCCACAGCCGAAACGAATAAGTCAGCAAATCCCATTTCTCCTGCTTAATTATCATTTGCCTCTCTTGCTGGAACATAGGTCAGTATGGCGACTGATCTCATGGATACCCAACCTACACACACACACACACACACACACACGTATTGTGGTGAAGTGCACCTCAGACTGAATACATGGGCTTTGATGTTCCTGCTTTTCGTGGGCAGCTTTATTCCCTCCATCTCTCCGTGGTCTGAGGAGGGGAGCGAGCAGGAATGGAAGGTCCTGACAGCTTTGTCTCATCGAACTGCTCACTGTTATTGAATGAAGTGTATGTGTGTGTGTGTGTGTGTGTGTGTGTGTGTGTGAGAGAGGGAGACACATGCTGAGGGATTAAAGAAGGCTCACTGGGATATAAATAGAAAGCGATACACTCCTGCTCTCATTTATATCTCAATTCTACTCATGTGTTCATCTTCCTCACCACTTCTTCTTTCTATTCATCCTCCTCCTCGTCTTTCTGACCCCTGTCCTCTCCCTGAGAGTCTCCCGCTCCCCCTCCTCTCCCCCCTTTTCCTCTCCTCTCTCCCCCTCTATCCATCCTCCTCTCATCTTCTCTTTAATGTGGAAATTCGGGGTTATCTAGGGTCTCTTGTCTAAGAGGAAAAGGTTGGGGGGTGAGAGTGGCTGAGTGGGGGGAAAAAGCAGGTGAAGCAGCAGGGAAGGCGACCTCACCCCCCCTTCTTTAAATTTTCCCTCCACCTTCACCTATTTAATAAAAAACAAAGACATGGGTAGATAACAATAATAATAATAATAAAAAGCATCCTTGTGTCTGCACTGGATGAGAATCAGGTCAGGACGTTGTCGTAGCTGCTGCGGCCTAAATCGGCACACTGTGCTGAAGATGTCTTTTCCTCTGTATATTTATAGATGCTGTTTTTCCTCATTGAAGAGCTTCACCATGTGCCTTTAGCTAACTCACAAAGTGTGCTCTCTGCAAATTCCCATGTGCTTTCGCTCTGGCAAGCCTGTCACATCCAACTTCGTGGAAAATACACAAGAGGAGTATTTTCAGCTGAGAAATCCTTTTTAAATTGAAAATAAACCAAAATGAAAGTGCCTCCCTCTGATTGAATGAGAAATTCTCAGAGTAGCTAAGAGAAGAGGAACGCAGAGACTTTGTACTTTTTGTTGTTGTTGTTGTTTGTTGTTTATTGAACCATTTTGAAGGAACATGAGTGAGTCTGTGAGGGGAGGAGAGAGTTTTTCTCTGTCAACTCTCTCCTCTCCTGGGGCCACCAGGGTCACGAAGCTGCCAGCCAGCCCACCGTGTCGTCTGCCAACTCTATTTAAACGCACACATACATTCAAACACACACACACACACACACACACAGCGGCTGCTGCCACCGCAAATACACATGCATACACTTAACTCACACACACAGAAACAGGTTGTGAGTTGCATTTGCCTGGAGAGTATTTGCTAATTAAGAATCATTCAGCTCTGTGTAGGGTGATGCCGAGAACCGAGAGCCGACTGCCGACCAGCTAATGAATTGATCAAAGGCCCACAAGCGCCTGATCAATATCAGCGCCTGCTCTCACATGCCATGTCCATAATGTCATTAACACACACTTAGATTACTACACAGGGACGTTTATGTATTCAGTGTTAATCTGGGCTCAGGTTCATACAGAGCTACATGGAAAACACTGAAAAAACACTTTCATCCGGCGTCATCGGGTCAATGTGATCTACAGCTGCAGGTATCGATTATTTTGGTAATCGATTCGATTAAACAATTATTTGAATCGACCCAAATCATAGTGAAAGTGTTCGTGAATGAGGAGCAGCGTATGTTCTGTTACAGCAAAACATGAACTAAAGCAATTCAGCGTCATTTCGTTTTTTCTTCAGCTAACATTAATAACATAGCTAGCGACCGCTACATACGCTAACATATTAGCATTCATTTTAACGTTATTCCCTTGTGTCGGCTCTGCTGGCAGTTTGGACAAATGAGCTCCAAACAGTTAATATGTTGTATTGTTTTTTTCACACTTTGCACATTTTCTGCCTTTTTTTTTTTTTTTTTGCTTCATGTGTGTCACAATAAGTGTGATAAGTGTGACAATAAGAAGTTTCGATTCAGGAAAATTGTAATTGGATATTTTTTTTTCTTTCAATTATTAATCGTTTTAACAATAATGTGATCAAAATACCAACAATGCTAATGCTAACATGCTATGTTGCAACTAATGTTGTGAGCAATCTAACATGCTGGTGTTAGCATTTAGCTCAAAATAGCATTATATTTGAATTTTAATACATCAATCTATAAAAAAAAAAACAAAAGCAAGAAGGTTGTTAAATATCAGTCTGTTATTCTGAAATAATTTTTCAAACCCTGAAAAAGTTTTCTCTCACCATCTGGATGAAAAATGATCCCATCTGTTTCATGATAAATTTGATATTCAGCTAAACGTTGCATCGTGTTCCCCGATGCAAACCAAGCCGGAAACTCCATCTCACTTTGCACAAAGAGAACCAAAATTTTATCTATTTATAGATTATACTACATTATGCTGTAGTGATATTACTTTCCGATACTTGATCTTTTCAAGGTAATGCTGCATTTTGCTTGTTTTCCAGGAAGACATATCACATATGTCATTCGCAGCTACCTGTATGAGGACCCCGCCAGAGAAACAGGATGTGGGTCACAGATGGTCCCAGCAGGTTTTTGAGTTCTTTGGAAACAAATCCAGAAAAACGTCAATTGTGTTTAAAAGTTTGGGATTTTTACCGAGTTTGGCAAATGTGTTTCCCGAGGCAACAATGAAACCACTTTTCAATGTTAATCCTCACACACAAACACAAAACACACACATCGGCGCTCCAGTCACTTTTGGTGTGGCCAGACCGTTGCTGTGGTAACCGGTCCGGTGAGAGATGTCACACGGCGTCCTTCTCACTGACACAGTGAGCCATTTACAGTCTGCAAACGTGCTCCCATTTTTTTTTTTTTGTGTGTGTGTTAGTACGGATGTAAAGACCTCACGATGGCCGGCATTTTGCCGCACGTCTGTCTCACTCTCTGGATAGTCGGTCCAAGTGCGAACCCTCTGCTCTTTCATAGCAACAACAGGCGGTTTGCACAGCCGTGGATCTGACCATGTGCTTATTACCTCGTGCTCACTTGGCTGAGCTCAGGTGTGCGGGGTCTTCCTGCGGTCTGTCAGCGGGGGGAGTCCCGTGTCCCCCGCAGGATGCGTTGATTAGTTTGGCCCAGGCTGAGCCAGGAGGCCTGTCGGGTGCTCAGCGGACTGTACCAAAGTGACGTGTGGGTGAACCTGTGTTAGCACAACACAAAGACCTGCTGGGAAGCAGCACAAGGGCACAACCGGAGAGGCTCCGCTCGCAGAGAAAAAGGAAGTCTTTGGTTCTGTGTCTTTTGTCCCGGCCGTACGTGCCCACACTGTAAATGTGCTGCACAAGCAAAACAAAAGTGAAACACTTGGCCGAGCTGACAGGTATTATCTTCCAGAGTCCAAGAAAATGTCCCCCATGACGGTGAAATCTTAAAGTCGTCAAAGAGATTTTTCCTTCAAGTCCAGATTTGTCTGCTGCGGCCCGACAGCCTTGGACCTCGGTGCTCGTCTCCGTCTCTCAAAGTAAACGGGCCACTTTGTTGTTCCTCATCAGAAGCCCTTCTGCTAATGAGCTGCTGTCCCACTTGGCAGCCAAACCGGAGAGACAGTTAAGTTAGAGGAGTCCCTCGATTCCTAACAAGTCCGCTGACTGTTTAACCGGCGGAACCCAATCTGACAGATTTGCACGAAGCACCGATGATTGTTGCCGTCTCTGAGGAAGCGCTTCGCTGGAGACGCCATCCTTAGCCCAAAGGCCTGTGAAGACTGAGCAGCGTTAGAACGGGGTCGAGCCAGATGTTGTTCTGCTCGTCATTTACTCAGCATGCCTGTGTTTGTGTTGTGTTAACATTAATTTAATTTGCCGCCACTGGATCCTCGATCCTCCGGGGACGGTGTGGTGCCTTAGGTGAGATGAACCGTTACGCTAATTTTATCATACTTCATTATTCTCAACGTAACTTTACTCAACTTGTGTTGTCATTATCATCGTTCTGTTCGTGTTAGTTAATGTATTATTCTGTATTTCATCACATTCGGGTTATTTGACTCTTCTGCGTTATTGAAGTGAGGAGCAGGTATTAATTAATAAAACACTCCAAGTTTTGATTGTGTTTTAAAACCCCGTGTTGCATTTTAATTCTATTATATCTGCCCACAACTACAGAGAGAATATAAGTGTGGGTGTGCACTCTAGTGATTGGAAAGTCTGGACAGGATTTGGACACACACTCATTAACCTCATCATTAATTAAGTGCCTGAACTGGCGGCACTGCAGAGGTGTATTCACCTGTTAAATATCACGGGCAGACACTAATTTATTCACCGCCGCTGTTATATAACAGAAGCGGAAACTAATTTAAAGCTGATAGGATACTTCATACTGACATCAGCGACATGATACTTTTTTTTCCCCTCAAAGGTTAATTTCAACATTTATTCACTATTTAAGGCCGAAAACATCAGTGTTATTGGATGTTTCCCAAATAAAGTTATAGTGCACTGGTTTGGATGTTTACTTGTTTGTGTGTATATTAAGTGTCTCTTGTGATTTTTTATTTATTTCTTTTTTTTAAAAGGTGTTTCAGTCATCAGTATAGTTGCGTATAGAACTACGACTCCACTGAAAAGACTCTTTAATTCAATTTTTCTAAGCAGAGGAAAACTGCTGAAGGAGATGAGGAGACAAAGAAAGCATATCCAACACTGACTGGGTCGGGAAACTGAGAGATCCTTGAAAGAAGAGAAATGCAGGACTGTGAGAGAAGGACAGAGAGAGATGGGGATGGAAGGATGGATGGAGGGAAGAAGGAAGCGAGTGATGGAGGGCTCTCGCAGTACCTGTGATGGATGAGCTTTAGCTCAGGTGTGACGGCGCAACCAAATTAAATCACTGAGCAGACAGCAATGAACGAGAGACAAGGTTATCACTTTCCCCTCCCTCCCCTCGCATGTCTGCCACCCTCAGTGTGAGTCTCAGCGGTCCGTTCTCACTTCACCATCATCAGCTCTTAGTCTGCAGAGAGAATTGGCCTTCACTCCTGAGTAATGGTAGACACACTTCAATCATGTACTCTGGAGGACTGTTTTATGACATCACTTATTTTCAGGCACCGATTTGATGGATAAGCCCGTCCACGAGGAATAATATCCCCAAGGTAATGCACAAAATGCATATTTTTTCAGAGATGTGCAGCCGTCATTTCAGAGCAAAGCCAAACGTTTGTGTCCACACTGCTCCTTCTCGGTTGGATTTCAGCTGAGTCACTTCATTCCTTTCCTGTTTGAACAGGACAGCACTGTCCCAGTTCCATGAACAGGTTTGAGGTTGACTGGCCTGCACCGACCTCAGTCCCATCCAACACCGCTTGGTTGAAGTGAAAGGCCAAATGCGAGCCAGGCTTTGTTACTCAGCTTCTGGCCCGACCTCGCTAATTCTCTCGTAGCTGAGTGGGCGCAAATCTCCGCAGCCAGGTCCCAAAATGATGTGGAAAGCTCAAAACCAGACGACTGGCAGCAGTTAAAGCAGCAGACGTGGGTTTGGGAGGAGGTCAACAACATTCACACTTGGGTCAAGTCCAGTTTCCTGTATTTCTTGACTTGGATCCCCGTTAGCTTCCACGAGGTGAACGCAGGTCTTCCAGAGCTCCACAAAGAGAAACAAGAAAAATTTAAATCACAAAAACCTATAAAAGCCAACGTCGTTAATGTACCTTTCAGAATAGAATTAAGAAGCAGTCCATTAACATCGAGTGCAACACTTTCACAGTTGGGCAGAATTTTAAACAAGATGTCTTTGATTGTGCTTGTATGTAATATTGGTATATATTTAATGTAGAGAGTATGAATTTGAATAGAATGTGGTCATGGCAGTCAAACAAAACCATAAATGAAGTTAAAATGCTCGAAATAATAAAAGAAATAGACTATTAACTCCCTGCTCCTCCAACCCCTGGGGCAAAGTGTAACTTTGCTTTGTAACAATTTAATTTAACAGTTAGGAAGAGACACAACACAAACATAAAACTGAAATACTGGAAATGGATGCCCAGCTTCTCAGCTGTCATCGACCTAAACTTTGCATCTAAAAGACATCAGAATAAAGGAAAGTTTAAAAATATAAACGTCCCACGACTTCAACTGTCTCTGTGATTCGAAGGGGACAGATTACAATCGTCTAAAAATCCACGACAAAGAAGGAAATCCTTTGTGTGACATGTACGAGAGATTTGTTTGAAGACAACGGAACATCAGACTGTACTGTATTTCCTTTCCGTCATCATCACTCTGTTTCTGTTCATTTCTCTTATTATGTGCAGCACTCAGAGTGACTGATGGGAAATGCTCTGTCCCTTCCTGCTATATACAAACGTGTTGACAGAGGAGTCTCCTTCAATGGCGACCTCCGACCTTTCCCCTTTTGACCAACCCCCGTGGCCAGACATAATGATCCCCCTACCATACTGTTGGTGTTGACATCGACGTCCCCTTGTCACCGTGTCACGAAGACAATGACGGGCTTGTACGGCAGGACAATGGACAACAGTGAAGACTGTAAAGGGTTGTGACTTGAAACTTTTAAAAAGATGGATGTTGCAGATAGAGAGGCCGAACAAGGGCAAAGGAAAGTGAAGAGAATTTTGAAGGCGCCATATGGAAGTATTAGCTTTCGCTGCACAAAGATTTAAAAACCGTTCGCTCACTATTTTCCTCTTTTTGCTGCGGAGCATTGTGATGAACTGAAGTAGAACTGGCTGTTACTGTATGTTTAGTGTGACGTGGTATTGCAAGTCAGGACAGATTGTGGCTAACAGGTTAGCATGCTAATATCTCTGCCACAGCACAATCTGCCGAGAGTTTAAGTTCTTTTAAATCTTTTAAACTAGAAATACTTAAATATGGAACTTTTTAAATAAAAAAAGTTTCAAACTTTTGAAAAAATGCAGCTTAAGAACATTTAAAAAGTTTGCGTAGTTTCCTTCACTGCTGCACTGAAAACATAATTAATGTTTCTTTCATCTGACAAAAATATAACATACACAAGACTCAAGCAGTCAAATCCAGCCGTAGAAAATAAAATAAAATTCTCAATCTGCCTGGATTTCTTATGCAACTCTTCCTTGTGGCTTCTGTTGCAACTGATAAACAAGTTAGGAATAAATTAAAGGTTTTACTTAATAATATATTTCTTTCAATGCGTTTTTTCATGCTGTTCGAGGTCTATTCTTGCTCCCTTGAGTAAGGGCTAATTCAAACCCTGATCTGAGCAAGTAAATTCCAAGCAAAGTACTTAAACCACACACACACACACACACACAGATTGCATACGCACAAACACCGAGCTCATCATCAGCAGTCTCATTATGCTGTTGATTCTTCCTCTCCCTGCAGACAGTGCTATTTACCCAGTGTCTCCGTGTAGGGGGAGATGGGTAATGAGGCTGATGTGTGCAGGGCTGCGTTCTAGGTAATTTGTTTGATAGAAGACCTGATGGGAAGTGAAGGGAAGCAAAGATTAAAACAGTGTTGTTGGGTTTTTTTTTTTTTCTTTTCTACCCCCCCCCCACCCTTCATTTTTTCCTATCCCTCCTCTCTTCATGTAAAAATTATGAGAAACAGTCTCTCTCATTTTCTCTCTGTCTGGTTTTAACTCTTGATGAGATCCTCACCTTGACTCTGCATGTTCCCACAATCACAGTGAAAAAGAGGCAAACCTTCCTGAGGGGCTGCTCCTCACCTGCGACCTTCTCCACCCTTCATAAGTTCAGTCTGACCCCTGAACTCATCTCATGAAGGCCTGGGGGGTCAAGCCTCCTTCAACAGGTGGACTCAGGTGTGGTTTCCCAACATTTACTCTTTTATGTCCACTAAGTCTAACCCTGAATGTTTTCTGCCTGCTTACACAGCACAAAAATGATTACAGCTTCAGCTTCCCCTCATGAGATTTACTATTTCAAAGCTCAATATATTATAAACATGGATGAACCACAAATAACAAAGCTGCTCTGGAAACAGTCTCTTCTCAGGCCTGGTGAAGGTTTATTTACAGGGTCTAATTCTGTCATTTATTCATGTATTATTTAAATGCTATGATTGAATATTTTAATTTCAGACCACAGTTTTACATCTATTTCAAAGACACAGCCACTTTCCAGATGAACAATTTGCAAATAAAAGATGACGAGAATATTAATAATGGTGTGAAGATATAAATGCAATTATCCAAATGTATATTAAATACATGTGCATCATTAATTATCACATAACGGAATGCAAGCAAACATTTTTACTTTTGATAAATTGTTTGATTTCTAAAATGATTGTTTCTCAAACCACTCAAGTAAATGTTTTTAATTATTTTCCCACCAGTGGAACTTTTACTATCTCCTAAAATTCAGTTGGCTTTTCACTCTTCATTCGACAGCTTCAATGAAAATATGACTGCGGCTGCACTCTCTGCTTCTCTGATGAGTTTCTGAAAAGATTATATTTCCCAACTTGGTATGCTCGACATCTCTGGAAAAGAGAGAGTGTTTTCTGAGCCAGTTGCAAATGCACGTTTGAATCATATTCAGGACTGTGAATTGAGCTCAGGTGTGAGCTTTGATAATCTATTCCATTTTCATGCAGACTGAACAAAACAACGATGGCTCAGTAATTCTATTTCCTTTCCTTTGCATTTTGCTGTTTTATTTTTTTTAACCAATAATCAATTAATCTATGCGGTGGTTGGATTTGACAGTCTATTCCTCTGCTTGGAAACAGCAGCTGGAAAAAAATTCAAGTTCTGGAGCTTTTCGGGTGAGATCATCAG
This sequence comes from Echeneis naucrates, assembly GCF_900963305.1. NCBI lineage: Eukaryota > Metazoa > Chordata > Actinopteri > Carangiformes > Echeneidae > Echeneis > Echeneis naucrates. The sequence goes on along the minus strand of NC_042523.1, from coordinate 22,469,505 downwards.
CGGCTTCATCATCAGCAGATGGAGTCATCGAGGTTTCCGCAATGATGAAACGTTTGAACGTCACCGGCACGTCGGCGAACTCCAAACACAAGTGAAGACCGTCTGATGGAGCTGAACGCTCCAGGGAACGTCAGATCGATGTGAAGTTTCTCTGTCCCCTTGAACTGCAGTAGGTGTTCCTAATATTTTTTCCACCTCATTTACACGTCATATGACATAAGTGGCAGTTTACACAGAGTTGATAGAACTTTACACGGCGTGTCTAACCTCAGCCAGGAGCGGTATCAGCAGGAGCCAGCGCTTCAGTCGTCTATCACCATATGAACTTTGCAAAGCAGCCAAAGGCAATTTGAGCCAAACTACCCAAAAATTAATGCACGGCAGCCAAGATGTATTCACAGCAACAACATAAAAGGTGACATTTGAAAGGTAGCACATTAGTGAAATGTACTGGATACATTAATTCAGTGTGGCTAAAAGCCTTGTTAGCATTCAGAGTTTGAGTCTGAATGTACAATTATTAGACAGAGAGGAAGGATGGGGAGGAGAGAGAGGAGAGCAGATAGAGAGAGAACAAAAGGAAGCAGAAGAGAGGAAGAGGAGAGGAAGAGAGAGCCTTTCATGTCTCCCTCGGGTTTGAAAGGCTTCTCTTTCATGTGAGCATTGTCATATTTTCTCTGTTCTCATTCCATTTGCTCCACCTCTCTCCCCGTGATTAAGACATCACTCTTTTAGTGCAGAGAGGGCAAAGCCAACGAGTGTGTAGTGCAGTGTAGTGCTGCGTTGTGTAGCGTGCAAGAGGGAAATGCTTCAATCTCGCATTCATTTATATTGTCATTAAGTGCACATGCAGGTGTAACAATCTGTTTTCTTTAAAAATGTGTTTTCGCTGTGAGCTACAGCATGATGATTATTTTTATAGACATTTTATAGCACTTGGTTAAGGTCAGAGAAAAATTTGTGCTCTGTCTCTCTGGCCTGGGGCAAAAGAAAGGATGAATTGCCCTTTCCCGTGCTTAACCAAAAACCCTCAGTCTTTCTCTAACCTTTTAGCATAACGCAGGCCATTTTCTTATGGTCAACAAATCTCATTAAAGGAGAGAAACTAACAATTAATCCTACTGACATGTGCTGCTTTTGCAGCCAAAGCCAGAGCATATATTAGTCTTCTGTGCAACAGAGCTCCACTGCTGTCCAAAAACTATGAAAAAGACGGCATTGCGTAACGCAGCTGAGCCGACCGATGCTGTAGGAAAACATACCTCTCCTCCTACACCTTCCTGGTGACGCACCAAGTCTGTAACCGAACTTTCACTCATTCAGTGCCCACTTTTCTTCAAACAGACTGTTTGGACAATTAGCTACCGTTAACATTAAGAGCTGTTTATTAACCATTTTAGTTCAGTTCTTTACTCACCAACATCTCTCCCCAGAAGTGGAGAGGAACGCCGATGTGAACGTTTGCGTCCATCTCGTCTTTTCTTCGAGTGCAGTTGGCCAAAGACCTCGACAGGCGACAGCAACCTGGATCAGCAGAAAACAACACTCAGCAGAATTTCCAAATAGCCCTCTTTAAAAATTGATTTCAATAGATGAGATCTCTGTCTCCACATGAACTGGGGACGTTGGGGTGCTTCCCCTTGACATGTTTTTAACCTCCTGAGAGCTGAGCTTTTATTTGGCAGGCATCTCGGTGGGAACCGTTGGCCTTTTTGATTGTACACTCATCATTATAATGTGCAAGTGTCCACGAATGAGACCAAAGGAGGAAGTGGTTGAGTGGAGCTGAATGCATGCTGGGTTGTGTTTCTTTCTTCGTGGAGTTTATGGCCAGTAAGACAAATATTGAATTCCCTTTTCTGAAACCAAGAGTTTTAAACACTGGGAGGAGAGATCAAACGTTTCTTAGAATGAAATATTAAAATAAAATGTTACAAGTAGCCTTAGACATGCCAGCTCCAACACATGTTCAACAAAAGAAACGGAGGTATGTGAGACTGGGTTGGTGGAAGTGTATCAAGGTTTTAGTGAGTGTACTTGAGACAGCCACATGCCTGCTTTTAATTTTTATTTTGAATTTTTTTACTGCACCGAGAGATAACTGACATTGAGACTCTTGCAGAATATCTTTGTTCATTAGTCACCGTTCGATTGTTGGAAAAAGGACAAGCAGACCACAGAGAAGAAAGCTGCCATTCAAAGCTGTGAAAATTGCCGCAGTGTGTAAAGATGGCCCTTTCAGTGGCTGCAAAAGAGCAGGAAAAACATGGCAGTCCATCTTTTGTTCGCTTTCATTCACGTGCTCTTTTTATTGCTGCTCCCACGAGTCTTGTAGGTCGTGAACTGGCTCGATTGGTCTGCGTGTTGCATCCTCGTAAGGCACGGAGGTCAAACATGTTGCATCCTCCAACTAGGCCGTTGACGTGTTCACATATGGAAGTGTGCAGCTACAAACATAAATAGATAGTGTTTGTGACTCCGGCCAACACTATCTCTCCCTCACACCCACCAATCCTTTTTTACGACCCCCCTCAGGGATCCAACGCAGACTGAACCAGGTCTTTTTTTTTTTTTTTTTTTTTACTCCATTTGATGAGTCTCACTTTCCGTTAGCCTGCAGGGCCAAGTGTTTCACAAAGCCCCTCTTTCTGTTGTCCGCGGTATCGGGGGTGTGAGTGTGTCACAGGTTACAATAAGTTCCACCTACTGATCTTAATTGGACCTGATGTGTTGTTCTGCTCCCAGGACGCCTGTTGAGCCCAGTTCTGTTCAGCTTCATTGTAAAGCAGGCCAAGAACTCTTGGCAGCTGCTAAAGCTATAAAACACTTAGGGCTCAAAAGCTTTGCTAGAAGAAGCTGGCGAGAAAAGGAAGACCTCAAAATAACTGTTATTGTTTTGTTTTTTTTTTTTACAGTTTTTCTTTTTTTTTTTATCTCATGTGCTCGCCCACTCATATACATCTGCTCGTCGCAAAATAGAGTCGTGCAGTTGCAGTATCCTTCAGCATTTTGCCCCCCCCCCATCCCCTCCCCCGACCACCGCCTCCCTCCAACAACTCACAGTTTTCTTTGGGTGATGTTTTTCTCATTAGGGATGTCATTTAAAAACACTTTGTCTTTATTTTTATGAATGCTTTTAAAAGATTATGGATGGGGGCTGGTGGTGGAATGGGGTCTGTAAAGTTTGTGTTAAGATTTCACTACACACACACACACACACACAGATATGCATCTTCCTGCTGCAAAGGCCCGACGCCCCTTCCCTGCTGTGATGGTTTTTGCTGGAATTTCCCACTCTGGTGTGGAATGGCTTTTGGACGGATCTGGAAAAGGGTGATGGAGTGACTGTAATTCACAGGGAGGGACGACTCACTTCCCTTTGAAGCGAGAGTCACAATCTGTACGTGTTGGTTTTTTTTTCACACGCAAACCAATTAAAATCTGTTACTGCAGGAAAGCAGTATAAAGCAACACAATGAAAAATATTTCCAAAGTAGCAACACAGCCTTTATTCTCTCATTAAAGTGATTATAGATCAGACACAATTTGCACGCAACACAAATTTAAATGTTCTTCAGGGACTCGCAAAGCAGAGGCAGTTTTTATTTTTCTGTGACCGCATGGACGTGTCCTCTTTGACAAGTGTCTCATCAAGTCTTCATCGCTGCTGTCATTACAAGATCTTTACAGTGCTGCAGGAAGTCCTCACATCAGGTGTGATGTAAGAAGGCCGACATAGAATCGGGAAAAAGTGCTGAGCCACACTGTTAGCATTAAACGTGTGAAGGTATAAGTTGGATCTCAGTTGGTAAACTGGGCGACACCTCCACTCTTTTCAATCCAACCAAATAGTCAAAAGGAAAAGCAGAAAATCCTCAAATTTGGGGATGTGGAACCATGAAATCAGTTTGGACATTATCAAAATAGCGGCCAAGTTTTAGTTTAGGTTTTTTTTGTTTTTTTTTTCTTTCAATTGACTAATTGTGAAATGCAAAGAGGTAGAATTGTAAGAGGCACTTCCCACTTCTGAAAACAACTGCTGTGGTGGTTCTGCAATGATACCTGGAAATGTCTTTGCAGAGTGCGGTGTTATGGGTACATTGTGCACACATGGAGCTCGGCCATCGTCCCACATGTCAACAACGCATTGTGCCGACTTGTGTAATAAAGCTTGGGTGTATTTTTGGACCCATAAACAGAACAAAACATTGTAAGTAAAAGCAGAATGGAGTTATTTCATGGACAGTTTGTGGCAGGTGGGGGATAAATCCAGGAAAAGCAGGCACACGGACAGTGTTCGGGGAAAACAGGCTGGCAGGAGGCAGCAGGATGTGTCGGGTCGGAGCAGGTCTGGATTCGGAGAATCTCCTCAGAAGAAGAATCAGACTGCCTCCAAAAGACAGACGGGATAACAGACCGGACAGGTTCTGTCGTCCTGTTTGGACCTTTGCTTCACTTTCTACGTGGAATTTTTTGTAACATTTTTTGTACAGCTAATAAATCAAACTAAGCGCTGTGGGAAATAAATATGATCACCAGAGTCACAGGATATAACGGGCGATATGCTGTGAGTGCTGCATCCGAACATCCAAACATCGGGGAATGAGTGAGGCTGTCTGAATCCGGCTCTGCCACTCTGGGCAATACATTAAAGCTTAATGTTATTTTCCATCATAATGTATTATGTAACGTTTGTTATTATGTTTAGTAATAAAAATCAAACTGTTACAGGATTTCTCTGTTATTGTTTCCAAAAGCACTTACTGAGACATTAAGAGGCTCTAAATTTGGCTGGAGGAGCTCAAAAGGAACACTTAACGGCAGCATGTTTGCGCCTAAGTGAGTGCACATGAGTAATATTGTGTTTCTGTGCGTGTGGGCATTCTGGTGCTGAGGCCGTCGTTATGAGAGTGAAAAGGAAAAACAAAAACTGTAAACATGACGACGGAAGTACTTTTTTCAATTCAATCCATGACATTCTCCTTTCTGCCATTTTGTGACTCACCAAACTGTTTCACGGTGGCGGCGCAGGTCGGGAACGTGTCTCGCTGCTACACTTGATTCTGCAGATTTAAGATTATTACAGCGGTCCAGTATTCCTGCTGCTCATCGGCTCTGCGGGGACGAGCGACCCCACGAGCTGCCGTTCTCGGACCAGCTCTAAACCAGTCCGTCACATCTCCTCCTCCTTCCCCCTCAATCTGGATTTTCCCGTGGGACCCGTGTGGTGAGAGGAGGACCGGGGAGCGGTCTGTCTCCCATTAACATTATCTCTATGTGAGCCCAAAATGGGCTCTGTCAGCAGAACAACCAACCTGCTGTCGGGAGAAGAACATGAGAAGGAGATGGAGGGATGAGAAGAAACGAGGGCAGGGAGAGGTATTACCGCAGCGGCCTGCACGTCTGCGTTTTATATGGAACACTCTATATATCACTTATTACAAGAGATGTAGTCAAAACACACGAGCATCGCACAACCCTGTGAGTCAAATAGTTCAACATGTGAGATCCCGCCACCCCCTTCACGAGTTGTCAGCCTCAAAACTGAAACCACTGCAGTAGCTTTCAGTCGGCTGACGTCTCGACGGCGGAGAGCTGCTGCTCTCTGAATTGATTCTCCTCTCGCTGCCCAACAGTAAAGAATTGATCTGCAAATGCTTCGTTTCATTCGCCTTTGTAAAAATGACAGCTTTGTGGGCAACAGCACTTTTCTTTAGTGCGGGCCAATAAAGCAGCTTGTTTAATGTACGAGTGTTGGCTCAGGTGGAGCCAGACAGAGTCCAACTTCAGACGCTGATCAATACCAGATTTAGTAGATGTGGTCCTATAACGCTGTCACTTCGACTTATTCACTTATGGATATCATTACATTTAAGGTAACTAATCAAGATTTGCGCCACCAGTAGTTGGACTTGGTGAACTTTACAGGCCTGTTTGATGGATTTCTGTTCAATCTGGGCTCAAAGTCAGTTTTTATCCAAAACCATCGGGTCAAAATTTCAGTAGCTTCTACTTTCATTGTATCGCTGACGCGCCCATCAGTCTCAGCTGTGACCAGACCGATGTGATCATGTGAGCATGCTCATATTTTAAACCAAAAAAGGAAAAGGCAAGTACTCCAACACAACAAAGATGATATATTTACAGTAAATACTTTTCTATTTTGGTTTTTCTGCGTTTCCACTCTTGGCAGGTTTCTGTTGTATTCTGGTAAGAACACAATAAGAAAACCTCTTAATATCTGATATCAGATGGTCCCCATGCAGGGCTTTATTTACACTCAGGGTCATCCACGCATGTGATGCTGCTTGACCCCTGTGTGTTTTTTGGCGCTTCACACTCGAAGCAGAGAGGAAGACGGATGGAGGTTGCGCAGGGCCTCAGAGCAAGTTCAGCACACACACACACACACACACACACACAAAACAACATTCAACAATGTGGAGGTTAACAGAGGAGAAACAGAAAGTGAGTCACATGCCCTCTAATGAAAGAGATGCAGCCCGCTTCCTCTTAAACAGACACCATTAGAGTCCATAAACATCTCCTGTCCCCTGCGCTGTGCCCATCTGTCTTACATGTATGATGTCTGTGTTTGGACTCTTGTACCATTAACGCCAATGATATATGATTTACGATGTGCTGTGTTCCAGGAGGCTACACAATGTTAGATGATGACAAATGGATGTAAGGTGGTTATGACATGTTTAAAACCAGGAGAGCTCTGTTTACAGTCCAGGCCTTTCATTCGAGCCCAGTGTTTCTGGCCTGACAAGTGGGAAAGCAACACATTGTCTTGGATGTTCTCTCTGAGGAACGCCACGTACGCATAGATTTTACTCGAAAAAGGACGCACTCGCTCGTTATTAAACACATGTATGTTTTCAAAGTACATTTTCATCAGAGTTTACACATCTGAACTCAATTTAGAAAAGCAGAGAAACAAGAACGTAGTTCGGGTATCACATATACATTTGTTTGCTAAAGTTTGGCATCGAGGGGTGAAGTCCATATTTTGTTGATTATTGGAGGGGAAACAAAGTGCAAGTGAGTGCTCTAAAAATGAACCCGTCACAAAGTGTTAAACCGATGTTAGTTTTTAATGCGTGAGAAGAATCTTCGTCACCATAGATGGCCCGAGTAAGAGGCCCAGGTTTCAATAAGGACAGTGAGCGGAGATGTTCTACAAAAAATCTCAAAAAGGAAATGAAGGGGCTATTCGTAGGTTTTCTCTGCCAATGTGGTTTTCTGAGCAGGTGGGGATGGAGGAGGTTTGTGGAAAACTTTCAGGTAAAACTGTGGGTGTGCTGAGCAGACCCCCATATAACTGCACCTTCAGGAAGGTTCAGCTGCTGCTAAAATGTATGCACAAACAGAGCGGACATTGAAGAGTCACCAGAGGGAAGCATTACCTGGCCCTCCATCTGGAGCAGAAAAACAAGGGAAGCAAGTGCAGACGAGTGAAACCACAGGTGTGTTTGAAGCTTGCCAACTTCTTCAGCGTAGAAGTGAAGTATTCCAGTTTGCTGTTGTGTGGCAGCTGGCGGCAAGGGAAACATTAAACAGTGCGAGGGAATAATGGATTTGACAAAAGATCTCTAAATCAGTAAGCCAAGAGACTTAAAGTGAAAAGAGGCTGGCTCTTACAGCAGGTCGACAATCCAAAGCAAACCTCAAAATCCACCATGAACTACTTCAAGAAACACAAGATGATGCTTCTGGAACGGCCCGTGTCGTCTCCTGACCCGAACGTCGCTGAAAATCTGTGGGTAGGTAATCGACATGCTGTGCCTGCAAGGCCGCGTAAAAATATTCCCGAACTCGAGGTGAGCTGCAGGAAGATTGTGTGAAAACCCCCCCAAATCCAAAAATAGAAGGAAAAAAATATTTGCAAGCTGAGATATCTGCCAAAGGTGGATACTAAATATTGACTTAGTGGGGACAAGTCGCAATTTCTGTTTATTTCTTTCAAAGAAATCCACAAAATACATCTTGTTGCTTCAAAAGTCGACAAAACATCTAATTTCCCAGACGTGCCCAAACTGTTTGGATACACAAACAACCTTCAACACTTTGTTCGAAGAGTGTTTACTGTGACTCCAAACAAAGACTGGAGCTTATTTAGTGTTTCAGATGTTGAACTTTACTTTAAAACTATCACCACATGCAGCCAGAGGAATTACACTGATTGTACATTTCAGGTGAAATGAGATAGATTAGTATGAATAATAATAGATCTTTGGAGTTAAATAAAGAAAAACCTCTCTGCTGGAAGACAGACAGTAGAGGATGAGATTCAGATGATGGCGCACAGCTCACATGCGGATGGTGGCATCTTCGCAGCAGAAAGAAAAACTGAGTGTGTTTACACTTCAAATATCAGATGGCTTCATTATTTATGAGCACACTCAGACATTTTACTCTGCGCCGGATTGGGTCATGAAGGAAAGGAGGGGGTTGGAAGTGTGTGGGGGGGATAAAAATTAGTCTTCTGATGTTGCAAAACATGTGGTGCAAAAACCTAAAACCACCGTCTGCCTGTCAAGGAGGGAAGAATCATGAACTTTGGACTTGTGTGCTGGAGTGTAAATTCAGCATCGTGGAACAAAAGCATCGTTTGGACATGGCTGCCGGGCTGCTGATCCAACCATCACTCACTATCTGTCCCTCTCTCGTCATCCTCCGCTAATGAGGGCATGTTCGTTACAAATGCACAATGTCATGGAAGAAACCAAAAAGCGTGAGAAAAAGAGAGCTCGTTTCCCAGACAGAGCTCGTATGACTGAGGCAGAAAAAAGGTGAAACGGGGCCAACAACAAAGAAACGAGGTGCAGACAGAAGCATCAAATTGGGAGGAAGACGCATTCCGGCCAAGTGCCTAGCTTCAAATCTCAAATGTGTTTGACATCAACGTGGAGCCAAACAGATTTTGTTAATTAGGCACCGAATCAGACATGAAACACCACATCGTTTTGACGGAGGCCTGGAGAACAATGTGGAACAATAGAAAGAATGTTTGAGGCTAAAGCGGAGGAAGGGAGACATGAGCATGTGTTTTATAGCCTCCATGATGTCTAAAACATCTGGATGCACAGAGAAACAACAAATCAAGTTAGTTTTTGGTTTGATTCGAGCTAATGCTTCCAGGAGGACCAGGTGTCTTGGACCTTTCACACGTAGTGACAGCTAATACAAGAGGGGAAAACCCGAGTAACAAGCATGCTTGGTACTCTCACACATCTCTGTGATTTACTATGATATGGCAGACTTTTCTCCCACTCAGCACGATCATCGCCGTGCACGCTTTTCCCGAGGAGCATCCCGGCACCCTGCTGCTGCGCTCTCACCATTACGGCGTGCAGGTGTGTGGAGTGCACGCAGGGGCATTTCTAGCTGCCGCGCCTCCATTAGTGCCGTCGGGTTTTTCTCTGGGGTCATCAGCTGGAGACAAGCAGTCATCCACATTTTATTCCACACCCTGCTGCCTCTCCTGGACCTTCTCCACGGTCGCCTGGCTGCTCCTGGTCTCCGGGGGTTATTAGTGGAATACAGTAGAAATAGCACCAATGTCACAACTCAGACCAGTGAAAGGTTTCGGCTCTGGAACTTTGTTGGAAACTCCAGCCTACTTTAGTAAAGTCAAAGTTCAGGCTGGGTGTTGAACCCAAGAAGCCTTTTTTTTTTTTTTTTTTTTTTTTTATGTTTGGTCCTGACTGAATTTATCTCAACCAGCAACGAAGACGTCTGATTACTGAAAATCGGCACAGCTCGGTCAGATTTTTAAACTTGTTTACTTCAGATTAAAAGACTTTTCAGAATATGTTACTTGGGCATGTTAAACATCAGACTGAGAGTCCGAAGGATTACGATATGATACGATATGAATTAGAAAGACCAGCTCTGGGCACCAATGGGTGGCATAGCAGAAACTGCGTCCATCTTTATGTACAGTTGTTTGCTTCAGCCAATGAGAGCTGACTTGGACAGTGAATGCGATCACAGTTCCACTTTTCTGTTGGCACACACAAACACTGGGAACGAGGATGGAACTGAATCCTGGAGTGTTTTCAAGACAAATAGCTGCGTCTGTCTTCTGATAATGATTGTTTAATATAGAAGGCTCGCTTCCAATTTCTTTTAAGCATGACCACAATTTTGCACTGACCTTAAACGTGTTATTGGAACCACATTTTCAAATCTCCTCAGACCTTAACAAAGTCGTTTTAGCAACACTCTCTTTCTCTTCGCAAACTAACCTAGTTTTTTTTGTGTGATAACCCTAAATCTTAACCATGGCATTGTCATTTTTATCTCCCATTTATTTTTTCCAACACTAATTTTGTAGCTGAAAGGAAAAAAATTTTATGTGGCCATCGGTATTTATTGAACCAATCTTCTTTTTTATGGTTTCTTATTATGGCCTTTCAACTGAAAACCGTAAATTGGAAGGCAAACGGAAAAATTCAGACGTTACTCCAAGTATGACGTTTATTAATCACGTTTGAAATTCACCAAATGCAACAAAAACCTCTTTTCACTTTGAAACGGGTTCTGTTGTTGTTTCTGTTTCTGCGCTGGTTTATTTGATGGACTCACGATCATGCTGCGTTCAGCGTCCGGAAGAGGCAGAAACGGTTAAGAGCAGAAACTTTAATGTTAATGTTACCTACAAATAACAAACTGGAGCGGCAGGAGATCCTGACTGATTTATCTGCCAAAGACCACAGGACCGCTGCAGGAAGCTTGGCACCGTGTACTCTCTAGACAATGCGTGTATGTTTCACAAAGTCCAGGGCAACGATCAAAGACGTTACAGATGAGATGCAGGTTATCCTCTGCGATACAGATGTGAACTTGGCTCCGACTGAAAGAGTCTCATCGCCGCCTCATCTGCTTTCTGCTCCTCGGCCTTCCGTTAATTGAAGGACACTGTGTGTTTGACTGACCGTGAGGACTAACAGGTGCCGGCCTGTCCGCGCTTTGGGCAGTTTGGAGGCTCGACCTCTCCTTACCTTCGAGCTCCTGTGAGAAACACATGCTCCTGACCATCGTTTCCCGGACCGTGAACCGTGACCGCGATAATATTGACATGTCTAATGGAGGTCAAAGGATCTCCTGCGCTAACAGGTTTGAATTGGCTTACCACAATCCTTTTCAATAAGTATCCAAAGCTGCAGCGTCGTCATTGAAAATATACACAGGCACGGAGCACCAAGGCGAGAATCTTCACTGTATGTGTGCTCTCAAAACATTGATGCTGCCTTCCCTTTATTTGGATAGTTTCGCGGCGGGATCATTGCTTATTTTCACTCATAAGTGCCCGGGAGTAATCAAATCCCAACTGAAATATTTTCTTTGCCGCCAGTACCTCGCTGCCTGGCCTCTCTCTCCTCCCAGGGAAGTGTCCCATCAGACCCAGACTCTCTTTCCGAACCAGGGATTTACTGAAGATTAGGGAAAACTATGTAAATGACACTGCTCCTACGGAGTCGAGTGTAATGTTAGACTCCAAAAAGATGGAAGTTGGGAGTGGGGGAGGAAAAGGGACAAGATGAGGGGTGGGGGGAATTTCCCTTGGAAATCTGTGGATTATCCCACCAGTTTTAATGAAAGTTGTCAGGATTAAACATGCCACAAGTCCACTGTGACTGGAGCTGAAGATGGAGCACGGAGGAAACAAAGCAGGGTGTGTGATAAAAAGCAGGAGTCAATTGTATTCATACATACGCTAATTTGAGGTAAAATTTCCATGTCGGGGGTTTAGTGATGGGCCTTTTGATGAGATGCAGAGGTGAATGCATGAGATGATGGAGGAGAGAGTGAAAAGGGGCAGATAGACGCAGTCAGAGGCTGAAAAAAACACATCTATCAAACTTGTGTCTCGCTAAAATGGCTCTTAGACGATGTACGGCAAGTCCTCTTACACATACTGATTAGCTGAGCGTCACTCCCTCTCCCTCTCTTTCTCTCTGCTTCCCTCCCTCTCTCCACCTCTCCTTCCCGCCGTGATGAGACGGTCACCTCGGTGTTGGCGGTGATGGCTAAGTGGGAGCTGGAGCACTTCCTTAATCAATCTGGGTAATAGAGAGAAGCTTGCACGGCCACACACCCTTTCACACACACACACACACACGCCCTCCAAGACCTGTCAGCTCTCATTCTCAGTCATCAACCTGATACGTCGAGCTCTCGCTCACACACACAATGGAGAAGGAAGTAAACAAATATGACACATTGCTGTTGATGCACCTGCGCGGCCGAGAACAAGGCCCACCGAAGATAGATTAGCACGGCAGCGCTTGAACTCACAAAATCACACAGGAAATTACAAAAGGCACATAGCCGACACTCAGACACGCACAAGGCACGCACGCCGCTGTCAGAGGGACGTGGACAGACAGCTGAGAATGCCATACTTGCACAGTGAACATGCGATCCAATAAAGAGGAGGGGACACAGCGAGGGCGAATAACTGGATAATCTGTGGTATGCTTTGTGTAAACACTCGCCTCTTTTAAAGCTGAGCGTTTCCAATACGCCGGCTCAGAGGAGAGCGCCCATCGGAGCTGTTGTGACGGAGTACGAGAGAACTGAGAGGCAGGCAGCTGCTCGCCAACATCATGGCAATGACACAAAGTTGTTCGTGGAGGTGTGTGTGTGTGTGTGTGTTTGCGTGTGTATTCAATGCGTCAATGAAGACGTTTCGCCTCAGACGAGTTCTATCAGCAAATTCCGACCTTTGTGTGGATATCCGGGCAACATTTGTCCCAGCTCCTCGATATCTTTCCCAAATCCCGCTCTCCCTCACTCTGCCTGTCTTTATTTGCGGCGTCTTCCTGACGTCTCCAAATTTTTTTTTTGTCTCTGTCTCATCACAAACATCTTTCTCTTGTCTCTTCTCACTTCATCCCTCCATCCTTGTTCTCACCCTCCGACCCCGTCCAAATGGCCTCAAGATGTTGCTGCAATTCATTTGCATTTACTTACATCTCAACAAGGAGTGCAGCCAAAGAGAAAGAGAATATGTCGACCGCACACTGCGCCAGGAGAAAGTCTCTGGTCGTGTTGTCATCCAAACCGAGGCCGTGCTCCTGTAAAAAACAAAACAACAACCATAGATCGTCTCCGCCGGCAGTTTGTTAAAATAGTTAGTTAGGAATCAATTTTATTGCTGAGCAACCTCCGGAAAGAAGAAAGCCATGTTTGGAAAAGGAGAAAAGAAAATTTGTTTAGTTGTAATGTAATTTTTGGAATGTAATGTTTTGACTGAACTTTAAAGTTGATTGGGAAATAGATCGATGCAGCCAGACAACTCCTGTATATTATTAATACTTCAATACTTTACCAGACGCACTTGATGTCAGTTTGGTCTGTGATTTATCTGCATTTGTGTCGCTGCAGCCAAATTCTGACAAACAATGTTAATATTTTCTTCTATTTTACATCAAAACCTCATTAAGTGTACTTCCCGGAAAACAGAAGATCTTAAGTGGTGACTTCATCGGGCACTAAAGAGGTTTCACATAAAAAATCCAAACTTTCCAAACAGACTTTCAACTAACCCCCCCCCCTCCGGATCTCACCCATCAAAGAAAAAGAAAAAGGCCTATCTCTGGCTGATTTCCCATGAAGTCACCCGTCCACCCATCTCTCCTCCTCCTAAAACCTCCCCTGCATTCGGTTTCTACGCTAAGCTAAAGCGACCTAATAGAGCTACAGGATGGATTTTGCCGACTTCTGACAGTCTGAATGGATTTTACATGTTCTTAACGAGGAAAGCGTCATCACGTCGGGACGCCTCATTGTTCGGCCTTTTAGAGGCATTCCTGTTTCGTTTGGACTCAAAACGCAGTGAGTAAATACGAGCGAGCTGAAGCAACGGCAGATTTGGATCCTTCTCGCCTTTTTCTTCTTCTTCTTCTTCTTCTTCTTCTTCTTCATCCTCCCTGTCCTCCGTCTGCTGTATGCCAGCCTCCCCTCTCCCTTTCTAGGGAAAAATTCTCTGCCATAATCCATCCCAGCTGTGGAAGATTGCACGGCCAATTAAAGAAAAACCGTTTGGCTCGCCCCAAACGAGCCGACCACATGTTACAGCTCGACCTCCCCTCTGCTTTTTTTCCTTCATCCGCCCCTCCCCCAGGACCTCACCTTCAAAGGGTCAGGGGTCACGGCGCCTGTCGTTTCTTCCGCAATGGAGCGGGGAGGAAAACATAGAGACTGCAGACAAACAAGACAATTAGCCGCCGCTTTGACTGATCCCCCACCCCTTCTGACCCGCAGACTCAGAAGGTCACGGAGGCTACACATCCCACATCCACACCTACAGTAGAGGGCAGCTGTCAACAAGGTGATTTACCCCCCACACCCCCTGTGCTACCTCTCCTCTCCGCTCCTCTGGTGATCATCCAGCATTATGTTTTGTTGCTCAGGAGGGGGTGTGAAGTTTGAAACCGCAGGCTAACCGCAGAGCTGGATGGTGCGGATTGCTTGGGACGTCGAGGAAAACAGCTCTGCCGCCGCGACAGGAATATGGTGTTGTTGTCTCAGAAAGTTTTGGACGTGAGGATGGGCTGGAATGTGCATAGCTGGGGGACTTGGGGTGACAAATGGAGGTCAGCATCAGCGAGCGGGGGCGTCACTGAGGCTGTTTCAAGGAGTTTACAAGTTTGTAACGATATTGAACAAGAAGGTAGGTGGCTGGTGTGTGTGTTGGGGGGGGATCACTGAACAAAAACAAACACAAACATCAACAGAAGGGACCTTTCCTTTGCTATTGTGCTTCTCATGACTCAAATGTGTGTGCGAACGAGAGCCGATGGCTGCGTCCACGTTGACTACGGTGTTTGTTTTCCTGTCTAAGCCCGGTCGGCGCCCCACCATCATCACCACCACCGCTGCTGGCCCCCCCTAACCCCTCTTCTCCTTAACATCAGGGGCATGAAATTGAAGCAGTGCACTTTCTTCCCATAACACACAGCATAAACAGGAAATCTAATCACAGCACCACAGCAATGCAAACACACATAAGCTTACAGTGTGTATCCAGCAGGGGCATATATGGGGATCAGGGAAAAGTGCCCAGTATAGTCCAGATAGTCTGCTTCAGCATTCCTGCTCAGTGAGGTCTACACAGCATCGTGCGGCCTAGTAGAAACAGATGCGCTCCATGTAACCGTATTCGATACAACACTCTCTTTGCATGGAAAAGTAAGACCACTTGTGACCCCAATGACCTTGCAAATAATAATATATGTTGTACAACACACGCACACGTGTTCGAGGTGGTCATTTTTACTCCTGCATGATACATAAAACACGGCCCGAATGCAGCCGTCATTACTCAGTCCCAGGTTGCTCTGCTGATTTTGGAAGCAGTCTGCTGAGTTTTTTTTTTTTTTTTTTGTTCTGTTGGCATGAGGTAAGGCTTAGCAGCATGCCAAATAATTTAGTCCTGGACACTTTATGGGGCAGTACATCAAATGCAGACAGAGCAAGCAATGCTATCAAAGGTCTGAAAAGCAAAAGGCATTTTAAAGTTCAGCTGCAGCCAGCGCTGCGTACGGTCTATCGCCTGCGAAAAATGCATTATCATTTGAGTGACTACACGGCCTCCTTTAGGCAGAAAACAAAAAAGGTTTAGAGGAACATTTGAAGGAAAAAGGAGAGAAGGCGGTGAAGGGTTGGGGGGGCGGGGGGGGGGCGGACAGATGGATAAAGCCACCCAAATGAAAACAGACACTGTTGCATTCCCCATTACAGTCTCAGACGTTGATATGAACCAGAGAGGGGAAAGTGGTGGCTTGCATCAAACCTCGATCTCTCCTTCCCTGCTTCATTTTTGCAGTCATCTGTGTAATAGCAAGTTCAATGTGAATGAAATCAACCAACTGTCTCTATTACGACCGTCCTTCTGTTATATCTCGAATGAAAACAAGAGCAGTCCGCCGAGCTCCCCAGGTGGGACGCTTAAGCTGCGGACCAACTGGTTGACAAGCCCCGATTCATTCAGCATGCTTTTAAATTGGAAAACATCCTCTTTCCTCTATCTCTGCACAAACGTCAGCGCCCGCTGTTTTTTTTTTTATTCCTTCCCTCTTCTCTCCTCCTTTCTCCTCCCCGCTCTCATCCCACTCTCAACTCCCACCGCGTGATGACAGACGCTCTCATCTCGACGACCTTGCCTTCTTCCTGTGTTTCCACGGTGGAGGGGGAGGTGGGAGGTGAGAGGTCAGCCTTGTGCTCAGTGCTGTTTCATCCTCTGTCAACACAACCTCTGCTCTGTAATACCGTTTCTCCTGGATCATGCTGAAAAGGGGGGGATGGCTGATCAAGACAGTCAACACTTGAGTAAATGCTTCACATCATACCACAGGTACCGAGTCCGAAGCACGTCATGGGGATTAATGAACTGTTTTACGATCACTGCTGTACACATAATGCTTACTGATGCATTTCACCAGCGCTCATAAAATATCACAAACATTGTTGATCAGTCACAAACATATAAAATCAACAACACATGAGATTGACGGACCGGGCCGCCAAACACTGTGACAGTTTTGAGGAGAGGGCCAAGCCTCACTTTTTAGCGTGGTGCTGCTGGGGAAAACAAAGCTGAGAGAACGGCGCTGACTTTGGAGAAGGTTACATCACTAAAGCACAGTGAAACAACGACAACAACAACAACAGCATGCAGAGTCTGCAGCAAGTCTGTCTCTGCATGGAAAAATATAAAGCCACATCATCGCACAAACACATAAGTCCAGCAGAATGACCACATTATCGCACTGACACATGAAAGCGGTGAGAAAATCGCTTTGTTGTGCGAACACTGTTCATATGACTAGTTTAAGAATAAGTTTTAATATGAGATGGATATTGTAGTTTACTTTGGCCTTGGACAGACAACTACTGATTCTTAAATAATGTAACCTTCGCCACAAGTTTCTCTCCAACGAGTCGCACAACTAACAGCGGCCGAGCTGCTAAGCTGTGAGAATCACGCAGCAATATTAACCCGAGCACATGTTCAGGAGCCCCGATCTCACCTCTAGCCTGACCTTTCACCTCTGTCGGGGGGGCGAGGTATTTGTGAGTGGGATCTTAACTCCTGTTTGGAGTTGCACGTCTTTTTAATCAGACTTCAAGCAGACCATCAATAGGGTCAGGGATTAACACGTCCCTACCGTACTCTCTTGACCCCAGAACTAAATTTAAGGCTTTTAATGATCTGTTCAATGCGCTCTGATCAATCCCATTTAACTGCCTGGAAAAGGTCAGAAGGTCACAGTGATTATGACCGAACCACGAGTGGCATCGCCCCCTTCCCCCCGTTCCCTTCCGGAAATCCCTCTATGTTTCCTCTTTGACCCCGCCCCTCCAAATAGGCGCTGCCTGTAACGGTGCTGACTGATTGCTCTGCGGTCGGTTTCCGTGGAAACACAGGAAGCTACCTGAGCGTTTGCATATGCGCAGGTCGCGGATTGGTTGTCCACACGTAGGCAGCTCTCACCCTAAAAGCCTCCCTGCACACTGCCAGACAAACCCAAATATTGGTTTGTCATCTGTGTGCTGCTGCGTGTGTGCGTGTCTCCAAGCATGAGATGAGGTCTCAGCGACAGAGGGGGAATATGTTTTCCTTTCCATTGCCAGGGGAATGGAAAAATCTCGGGTGTAATGACGCTGTCCGTGAAATGGGAGTTAAACCATAATAATCATTAAAGGGCGACCACACACACACATGAATAGAGACGCCACATATCACCAGCTGCTTTGTCCTGCCCCATATTTCCCCCGTGAAAACAGTTCTCAGGGACAGGTCGCACACACACACACACACACACACACCTAAGAACAGAAATGCAAACACACAGACACACACACAAAGAAAAAAAAATGCTTTCAGTTACAGTCTGTAACTTGCGTCCCCGAGCTCATCATTTTTCTGGCACCTTTAGCTCTCCTGTGTCGGCCAGAGTCAGGCTTCAGTGAGAGACCACGAGGAAAAAACAACACCTGTGCCACATCAGTCAAGCTTCATCCTGCACAGATTGACAAAACCTGATCCGCGATGATTGAGGATGAACTGAATATTGAACCGCGCCCATCAAAACCTTTTCTGTTTTTGATTTCGTAGCTTATATTTGTCACGTCACAGATCTTGGCACATCTGCATCATGTTGCTTTAGGTACTGAAGGCTCCCCCCTGAGCAGATACCCAGAGTACAGAGCTTTTTCTCTTTTTTTTAACATATAAAATCTAAACCAGGTTGTGTCGGAGTGAGTCGCCGCTATGAGCGGTTACTGATTGTGGCATTTTGTGTAAATCTGTCAGTGTGTTTCGATTTCACTCATAATGTCTGAAAAGAAGAGGGAGGTCCACGATGGGGCGCATTTGGAAGCTGCAGAGTTCACATAATACAATAACATAAATAATGCATTCATTCACATCCCTTTTCATGGTGGAAAATGTTTGTCGTGGATGGTGAAGTGGTCCAATGCTTCCATATTAGCTGATGATTAGTAACGACTGTGGAAGCACCAGCCAGCTCAGCATTAAACTCAGCTCATTGGGATTGTTTTTGCTCTTTCCATTCATGTCTGCCTCGTCCTCCTCTCTTTTATCTGCTGCCATGTAAATCGTTTGGTCCCCAACGTGGATCCATGTGGGTTTGATAACCAAAGATATCTCTCTGTCTGTCTGCGTCTCTTTTCACTTCTCTTGTTTCATCGCAGCTGTCCACTCTTTACCCCCCCCCCAGCCCCCCCCGTCATTTTAACCTTCCCTCTCTGTCTGTCTGTGGCTGCCAGTCTTTCTCCTCCTCCTCCTCTCAACGTTTCACTTTCATCATGGCTCCTTGTTACTGCTGAGGTGAGTGTTGATAGCTCCCATATTTTCCCCCAGCTCTGTCCTCCTTGTCCTCCTTTGCTGCCCCCCTCGTCTTGCTGCCCGCCTGCCCCCTCCCCGTGTTTCCTTGCCTGGTACGAATCAGACAACACATCATTGCCAAAAAGGTGGTTTTCACAAAGGACACAGCACACCACCATCGGACTTTTTTTTTTTTCCCTCCCCCTTTCAGACTGCAGAGCTATCAGCGACGGTGTCATCATTATCTGGGACCATTTTCAGGTCAGTCAGGGGTGACACACTTCAGTTGTGTCACACTATTATTGGGGAATCGGGCTCAGGGAGTGGTGTGAAGATGACAGAGTATATCTACGTTTTTTAATATTTCTGGGCGTAGGAAGTCTTGATTGCAGAGGATGTTTCAAATGATACAGCTGGACAGTTTTATGGCAGTTTTTGGATTTGCAGGAGTTTTACATGAATGATCTGTCAGGTATTTAATTCCCTGGATAAGCCAAAGACAGACATTACCATCTGGTTATTTTATCATAACATAAAATGTTTCTCAATTGATTTTCCAGAACATTTACTCTAACATGCTCTTATCGCACAGCGTAAAATTACACATACTCTAATGCGACGGAAGGATTTCTCCAGATTGTGCAACCTCCATCACTTATATCTTCCTCTCGCTCTCTCTAACTGGGTCATTTCAGACCCAGCCCTGCAGTAACCTCACCCCCCCCCCAATTCACCTGTTCCCGTTGCTCTTATCTTTTCCTTCCTCGTGCACCGGCTCATTTCCATCCAGTCTCCGCTGGATTTGCAATGATCCAGCTTTAATCCTCCGTCTCTGCCTGCCTGTTTTCGACCACCTGTCTCTTTTATAGACTTACCTGCTCCCTCTACCTTTTTACCTGATCGTCCCAGCTGCCTGTTGCTGACCCCCTGACCCCCCCCCTGAATTTCTTTATTGCTTTTCCCCCTCATATGTCGGTCTGCTGAACCTCAGCGCGGGTAAACTTTCCCTCTCCTGAGTCTCTAACCCCACGAATACGGCTGAGCACCGATCAGGATGCATCAATATGCAAATTGAAACACATCGACAGCTGTGTGGTTGTTTACTGAGCTTTCCGGGCAACTGTCAAACAACACTGATCAACTCGCACGCGCTCAGCCCTGATTTATCTGAGTGTTAAACTCTTAAGAAATGAGCCAAACGATCAAAGGATGTTATCTTTCAAAAGCCGCCTTGATCATCACACGTTGACACTAGAGATTCAAAACCGCAGTTCGAGAAGCGAAAACATCTCAGAAAAGATCAGCCTTGTTAATTCTTTTCTTCATTGTTTGGTGAACCGCAGTCCTCAAGGCTGGACCTTCTGACCTCATTAAAACCCAAGATGCAGAAAAATGCCGACTTGATATCCTTCTGCCTTTAACTGGTTTGAATCGAGACGATAATGTACAAAACTACGATAATGAGTTGTTGTTACGGCAAATACTGACGTCTCTCAATTTTATTTCAATTATATACGTGACAACAGCAGCAGTTTTTATGCTGCTCCATTTAAATAGCTACAAGAAAGGCTGCAGAGCTTTTAAAATCAAACTTAAAATACTCATAGTTATTGATGATCTGATGTTTTTTGTAGATGAACTTGATTCCTCAATCGTCTTGTATCTGTTATTTACATTACAACTTAGAATATGATACACAAAAAATAAACAGTATCAAAATATAAAGAGTTTGGAGGCAACGTGTGTGTCTGTGGAAACTGAAATAATCTCTGTTGTAACAGATCTAAAAGTAAAACAAACACACATGAGGGTGCCAACGTCGTCTCGATGGCCTCTGATGAAGAAACATCTAACCAGACTAACAAATAAATATTGGCTGATAGGAGATCTGAGCCAAAAACAGTAATTTGGCTCGTGATTGGTCAGAAATGTTTTCCGAAGCAAACTGGCCGAAGACGCCATATTTTAATCGTCTGTCGTCCACGTGCATTTTGTTTATCGTCTTTTATCGTTCATGTAAACACTGCGTGCAACTGTATCCAGAAATAATAAATAAAAATCTCAATTCTCATGGTGTGTGTTCTCTCCCATTTCTTCCTCCTTTACATGTAACTGCAAAGATCCAACAGCGTCACCAGTGGAGAGTCCATCGTTGTGTTTTGGGCAGGCAGTTATTCGTGCCTGGACGTCCACGCTCTTGAGTTTTGGGATCCCAGGAGTTCTTTCAACAGGGCGTCCGAGTTGGAGAGAGCGCGGTACATTCCCTCTGTGCCCATGTCTGTCTGCTGCAGCCAGAGCTTGAGTTACATGCATTCCTCCAAAATATCGCCAGGAAAAACAAATGACATCCTTTTTTAAAGTTTCAAATCCAGCGTGCGCGCACACACACACACTAAATCACCTTCCCCTCAATTCTCTTCCAGTTTGGATCGTGATAGATCCATCAACGACTGCCTTGGAGTTTGAGCCAATTGTTCTGCCTGGCCATGATTTGATGGCTTCCATATGAGGGGGTATCCTCTTATATTATAATGGGAACAGCAATCAACATCAGTGTGTGAACGGTGGCTGACATCCTCCCATAAAGTACAGTGGAGCAGATGCTTGCAGGCACTTGGGTGCACACAAAGATTGTGAAACACACGCACACACAAAAAAATCCGTGCCTGCGCACTCTTACTTTTGACTGAATCCAGACTACAGTTTCTCATACACATACACACCCCGCGACGCTGTTAGTAGTGTCATTCTTCATCTCGTATCATTGGTGCGCCGTCAGCGGTGGTTTTGGTCTTCGGGACGGGGATAGTTCTTGAGACAGCACTTTGACCGTGAGGTAAAATGGCCCTGTCATTCCCAATCCCAGGCCAAATCCATCAGCTCCATTGCTCCTGTCACAAAAAGAAACTGTGGAGAGGGAAGAACAGTGATCACCAACTTGGCAGGTAATAATTTGGAGAACGTCACAAAATCTGGTCCAGAAGCAGACTCCTTAACAGCGTAACTCTGCAGAAAGAAAGCCATAAGTGGAGGGCTATTGGAAGCGCAATGAAAAATAATACACTGAGAATGGAAAGCTCAGATCCTGAAGGGTTATTAAACAGAGACATTTGTGAGATGACTAAATACAGTAAAAAAAAAAAAAAAAGTGTAGCAGGAAAAGTCAACTGTGGATTGTAAAGAAAGAAGCCTGGATGCTGTTTAGCAGCACATTGGCACAATGGAGCAGAGGACGGTCATGGTTCTGAATTAACAAACGACAGGTTTGACAGCAGTTTTCAGTCTGGATTTTAAAGAGAAAAACTGCTCATTGTTTTCTCCTTACTTAAAACTTTAAATATTCATACCAAATACTTCTAATATGGAGATTAGAGAATAAATGCTTAGATTCCAACAATGTACAGTCCAGGCCAAAAGTTTGGACACACCTTCTAATTCAAATGAATAGGAAAGTGTGTCCAAACTTTTGGCCTGGACTGTATTTAATTTGATAGAGTCAGTGTTTTTCATGTCGATATCACTTAATGTCTTACAAAGGGAGCTAATTGCTTGAAAAAGCTTCCATCAGTTTACAACATCCTTTGAATTTTCCCATCCTAGATACAGATTATTTTCCAAATTTCAAATTCCAAGTTTTATCTGTAGTATTAGTGCAGGTACAAGTATCACAACTAGAGTGGTGTGATAGTATAAATTGGCACAATACTTCAAAACGGTCCAGCTGAATCATACTTAAAAGAAAATAAATGTGATGGTAATATTGCTATAATAAATCTAATGATTTTTTAAATAGAGGGCTGTGACTCCTCCATTCAACCTTGAAAATCCCTCCCTCTGCTTTCGGTGTCAGAATAAAATTATGACCAAAAAAAAAAAAAAAAAAAAGCTGTATTCCAGTTACAGTTTAAAATCAACTTTTTGCGAAGACTTAAAAAAAAAAACCCAAACAACTTTTAACTTTTTCATTTAGATTACATTTCATGATATTAAAATAAGAAAGGTCACAGAAGCTGTGAAGGAGAAAAACAGCGATTCTATTCGTGGTGTTATATGAGGTTATTTCATTAGTTTATCACATTAGCTTGGGGTGTGTCTTTGTTAACATTGAGGACTAAATGAGATTCTGCCCGCTCAGGTTGACCTGAGATTCTCCTGCAGGCATCTGCTGTGTCTCCCTCACACACCACTAAATCTGGGCCATAATCACACCCTAATTCACACACTCATAAATCTTCTCCCCGAGGCTCTGATGTCAACCCTCGCCGCTGAAACATACTCTCTCACACACGCACGCACATAATGTTCATCATAAACTACTGCGGGA
The DNA here is from genome assembly GCF_900963305.1 of Echeneis naucrates. Lineage (NCBI taxonomy): Eukaryota > Metazoa > Chordata > Actinopteri > Carangiformes > Echeneidae > Echeneis > Echeneis naucrates. The sequence goes on along the minus strand of NC_042523.1, from coordinate 22,446,313 downwards.
GGATATTTTTAACAATTCATTTCGATGCCTTTCCAGTGCCAAAGTTTGGGTCCTTTGAAGTCTGAGTGAAAGTGCAAGAGAGGGCTAGTTTAATTTCACTTAACTGAAAGGCTGCCGAAGTTCACAGAGGACTTTCAAAATGCATTCATTCAGCTATAAAATTAAGCTCTGCTGAAAACACGTCATAGAAAAACAAACAAGCAAACAAAAAAAGGTCGATTTCAAGTGCTCTGCATGCGTGATGTTAAAAGAGGTCGAGATAGTGTTCCCGAGCATTTATCAAATCTGTTTCAGGAAATAACGTTCATCTGTTCATGATAGAAGGATTCAGAATAACGCGGTGCAGTTTGTGAAATGAAGAACAGATCCGTTCATTTAGGACGAACTGACAGGAGGTTTCATCTGCGGGGATACAAAGTTCTGGCACATCTTATGCTTTGATTGCTTTGAAACAATACCCAATCAGCCGTTCTCTTTCTATTTCATCTTTGAGAAGTGAGAGGTCAAGAGAGCAGGGGATGATATAAAGGGGACGGGTGACGGATGTAACATCCAGATGAATACAGAAAGTTAGAGGCACCTACGAAAGGGGATCTAAGAAAATACCTATATTATATTCCCATCTTTTCACAGTCATCAGTCTCCTGATTCTGCATCTCTCACTCAGTTTTTTTTTTTTTTTTTTAAGTATCCTGGAATAGAGAACTCTTTTATATTTTAAAGCTGCATCAGTTAGCGAAACATTAAGGAAAAGCAAAAAGGTGCTATCAATGTCTTGTGTCAAAATCCTAATTGATTTGCAAATTAGGAAAATGCCGTTTCTGTTGGATTACACTGTAATGGCTTTTGCTCATTATACACTTCATTTCCATTCCCCGCTTTTCATTAATTCCAGCGGCCCGGGAACAAAAAGAAATAAAGAAATTTAACTGACCGTTTACTAAACGTCGTCCCGAATGCAAAATTCAGCACTACAGACCCGTAAAGTTATGAATTCAACATCCAAAGATTGATCTCTGAAAAACCTAAGAGAAAGAAGGACTGGAGTCAGAGGTGTATTTGTTTGAGTTGTATCATGTATAGCCTATATTTTTTTTTTCGTTCCATGAAACACAATGCTGTTCCAAACTGGCAGACGAGGGTGAAATGATGAGGGAAGTATATTCTACACATCTGACAGCGAGACAGATCTATGGAAATAGATACACAACAGTTAAGTAGATGGTGCGGCGTATAAATAAAGCTGAAAATTGCTGCATGCGCAACATTATCCATCATGGCTCTAACCAAATGCAGGAGAGGAATGAGCATCATCTGTGTGCGATGCAGAAGAGATAAAATGAAGGAGGGAATGAAACGGAGGAAGAGACAGGTCCTTCTCTTCCTCCCCCTCCTCTCCCTCCCATCGGTCTCCAGCACATTAATTGAGTTTGGATGGATTGAAGATCGATGGCGGGGAGGCCCCGCGATCACTCAGTGGTAAGAGGGATTAAAATTTGAAATCAATTAGTTTTGTGTCTGCAAACCCTTACCTCTGCGGGAAGAGAAAATCAATTAAGGAAATTAAAAGTTGAAGCAGCGACAAGAAAGTCATTTTCAGCGAGCTCTTCGGCTTTCATCTCAGCCGGAGCCGGGGCGCCCAGCGGCACTGAGGATCAGATGGTGCCTTTATCTCCGCTGCTCAGAAGAGGTATCTGACCTTTGAACTTTTGGCCTCTGAAGTGAGGGAGTCCCAGGCACACCTGGCTCACCGTGCGGGACACAAAGACCCACACATAAAAACACGCACGCCGATAAAATGAAACTCTGGTTCTGTACGGAGAAGAAAATCCATCGTTGCTGTGTGTGCAGCAGGCAAATCTCCTCAGCTTTTGATCTTCAAAAATATAATTTGACTTCATACAATCAAACCCGAACTTACAATCTCAGTCCCCTGGATGTCCTCCCACCTGGCAGAGAAGTGTATATGCCTTCTGTCTCAAACAGCTCCTCTATATGTGCGTGTTTGTTGTCAGAAATCACCTCTCCAGCTCCTCGGTGGCTCGCAATTCCTGCGGCGAGAGACAGACGTGCGGTGATAAAGGCGGGTGCCGAGATAGAGGGGTTAGAGGTAAGGAGACGGACTGTCTCTTTGAAGATGACAGTCTGTTCTGCCTGGAAACAGACCACACAGCTCAGCCGGCCGATAGCCATCATCGTCCTCTCTGCAGGCAACGTTCACCAAGGGTCAAAGGTCAGTCGGCGACAAAACAGCAATAGATCTACATGCTGGTGGTGACAGATTAAAGGCTGACTCCAACTGGTGTATGGTTCATCAAATCTAACCACGCATTTGCAAAATAAAGGAATATTTCACTTTAAAATCAATTCAATATTTTGTGTCTAATACAGAAATATTAGATAACATTTAGATTGATTTTAATACTCTTTTAATGAATGTGTCATTAATATCAGGAGCAAAAAAAAAAAAAACTCACCTTTAAAGTTTTCCAGAAATTTGATTAGTAATAAAATCTCTTTTTCAAAAAATGAATGAATGAAAGGAAGTAAAAAAATAAAATAAAATAAAAACTGAAGCTAAAACGACGCAGAACAACAGCTACACTCCTCAGTGATGTTTTTTTTTTTTTTTTTTAATTGATCTTATTTCATGATCAATACACAGTTCTAAAATAAGGTCAAAAACTGCTGTGGATTTTCTTCCCCCTCGATAATGGAGAAAAACAAAACTTTTCCTCTGCCCATTGATCTACTACATAACAACTCGGGAGGCTTGAGTCATAATTCATTAACCGCAATTACTGACAATTTTCTCGCTGTTTCTGTTCATGTTTCCGGGGTTGTTTGTACTAAAATGGCCAAAGTGCAAAGTTTCCCCCTCACTGCTTTAAGATGGCAACTGTGACTTCAAACTCTTTCTGTGTTTATTATATCATGCTCTGATTGTAATTAGCATGCACTAGCAATTTTTTTGATGCCTCACTTCAAGAATTACCCATCAAGCTTAGCGGAACACACACACACACACACACACACACACACGCTGGCACAGACAGACACACTCTGTGAATAAAGGAGCTCTTAGTTCAGAGAAAAAGCTCCTCCACTCTGCCTCCCCACAAAAGACGCAAACAGGCTTTGATATTGCTGAAGAGAAGTTTCCCCTGAAGCCGGTTGGAAGTAATCTATTCTATACGTATAATGACACTGAGCCATTTCCCTGCCCTGCGCTCGTCATACAGTGGAGAGTCCCTCCAGACGGCGAGGGAGACAAACAGAGAGCCTGATGGAATGACAAGAGGGGTGAAAGGATATGAGGGGAGCGGGGACGAGAGGGGTGCAGGAGGAACTGGGGGAGAGAGAGAGAGTGAATGAATGGAGACAGTGCGGAGAGTGCTGAAGAAAAATCATCTTATCCCAAAGTATCTGCACCTGAGAGCAATTTGTCCCCAATTTTGGGAGCTTAATCACACTATTGAAGTATGTCCACACAAATACTGACGTGCACACACACACACACACACAGCGGCAGCAGCATTTGCCAGGTCTGGAGGGAGTTAGACACGCGGATGATGTCTTCTGGGAAAGCTGCAGGGGTCTTTGAAGAGATACCCAGCTCTCCACCACTTTGCACGCTAGATAGTGGGGGCCCTCTCAGTTTTAGGAACGCAAGCGTATGTGTGTGTGCATCAGAGAGAGAGGGAGGGAGGGAGAGCGACATAGGCTCTGACATGGTGTTTTTTTTTTTACTTAATACTCCACAGGCTCTCTTTCATGGTCTGGGCACTGAGATCTCCCCCCGTCTCTCTCCTTTTTTCCCCTCTTTCTTTCTTTCTGGTGAAGTAGCCTGGGTGGAGTTGTTCTTGTGGGTGTGGGCGGTATGGAAAGAAAGAAAGAAAGAAAGAAAGAAAGAAAGGCAGAATTAAATAAGCTGCACTTGCAGAACTTCTCTCTGTCTTATCTGCGTGTCGGAAACAAAGCATTAGCTTCTGGAGAGCGGCCAACGATGGATCTTTATGACTGAGTTGTAAAACAAAACAGAAAAAAAAAAAAAAAAAAGATCAGATGAGATGATGGAATGAACATTTGAGATGGATGTGGAGGAGGAAGAGGAGAAAGAGTAGGCACTACATGGGGGTGGGGGGGTTGCGGTGAGGAGAGTTTGCTTAAAGCGCTGAGCTGTTATTGCAACGGGTGGCTCAGGAATGCAACCGCTCACTGCTCCCACCAAAGAGCGAGGCAGAGCAACAGGAAAAGAGAGAGAGAGAGATTGGTAAACCAGAGTGTGACCAGGCAAACCACATTATGTCATCAGGGCTTTATGATCTGCTAATAATCAAATCGTATTGAAGAAAAACACTCTGGTTTCAATTAGAGTCCACAAAGGCAGTTTGGCTTTAAGATAGAGGCTCCGTATCTGGGAATGCTAACCCAGGGCTAAATGTCAAAGCATGTGGACGTAAAAATCTGAGATGGGCCAAAAGTGATGAGAAAAGTTGGCACCAGTCCTGATTAACAAATGCATGAAGTCTAAAATTCTGCATTACTTACGTTTTGTCCAAAGCGGCTGACGGATAGTTTAAATATTATCAGTTGTGCGCATGACATTAATTTGAAAATGGAGGAATGGCCACGTAATCCCGTTCTCTTAAACTGGCAGTTTTAGGAAAACACGTCGACGCCAAAATACCAAACGCTGGAAAAGGAAAAACTATTTGACGTGCAGCTGTGACCTCAGATTAATTACGTCCAATCAAACTTTTTTTTTTCCTCAAAAGGAGAGAATAAAGTTCGACTTTGCAAATGTTTAGACTCAACATATTTCAATTTGACGACTTAATACGCCGACAGAGAATAAAGGCTAAAGAATACAATCCATTACAGAGCTCATGCTAACGTTCATTGAGTCATTATTATTAATGATACAGGAATTATGAAAACTGGTGATAAATGCACCTTTCTAGCTTTTGAATATAATTTTCAATTCTGTTGAACTTGGACTGTGACGTTTTTGTTGAATCTGGCTTCAAACAGAAAATACGTTTTCAAAGATTACAAGAATTTTTTTTTTTTGTTTAATATTTTATATTATTAAGAAAAATGTAAATTAGGGTTGGTTTCTATTTTGACAAGCACATGGCAACTTTGCTGCAAGTTAGCTTTGCAGGTGTAACGCGATCATCCCGATGTGTTGTAACGTCCAGATTCAGCTGCATCATAACGAGCATCGTAGCATGTAGAAGCTGTGACGCTGCAGAAAGGGCAGACAGCGGTCACTACATTTCACTGCAGATCTAATTCAGCTAATGTTTAATGCTCTCCGTCACCTCGAGAGAGCCTGAAGATGCCGCCCCACTGTTTCCCTCAAGACATGCCAACTGTTGATCATTTGATTAGCTACTTTCAATTAGCGGCTAACACAACCAGAAAACATCCTGACAAGACAAATCACTTGGAACAGCAAAAAAAAAAACGGAGGTGGGTGGGAGGGAACTGGGCGGTACTAACACATCCATCAGCCTGTCTCAGAAGGTCTCTAATTAGCCGGGGCCAATCAACAGAGGCAATCCATCAACCCTCGTGTCAGCCTGGCCCAATCCTGGGGCAACATCAGTCACCGTCTGATGCCGCCCCAGCCAATGGAGGTTAGCGAGGGCTGGCTGCCAGGGGTGCGGGGGTGTTCAGAGGACGAGGGGGTGGAATGGGCCGTGACAGCTTTATTCATCCAACGCTTAAACGGCCTCCGAGGAGAGGCAGAGAAATGTCAACGTGGAGAGGATGATTACGAGAGATATCGATCCCCTCTTTCCTTCCCTGAAAAGAAAAGAAAACACTCCTCCTCCTCCGTCTCGACGCTCCCCGAGGCCTGCCTCCCTATAGGCTGGGAGACAGGTGAAGAGAAGAGGGAGGACGGGAGGATGCTCCGTCTTTCTCGCTCATTCATTTCTGCTTTTTTTTTTTGCTGGCAGTGCATCTGTTTTACAGCAATACAGATAATGCTTACCCAAGACTGCTGTCTGGCACTGGAAGGCCAGAAGTACTGTGGCAAAGGAGACATAGGCTGAAATAAAAACGCTCGCTGGGGACGGAAAAATGGATTCTGATTCATAAAAAATGCAAAAGAAACAAGCATCATTTAAAAAAAAAAAAAAAAAACAAAGCACACACCAAAAAAAGAAGTCCTTACATAGCAGACTTGTCTGCAAAGTTTAATAAAGCCAAAAACATTAGGATTATATTTTGTTAATGGTAATTGCTCGCTCATATAGCTTTTTAAATGTTTCTTTCCGTTCATTTAAAGGCCAGACAGGCTTAGAGGGATGAAGTGGTGGGAAGGGAATGACAGTAACAGACACACACACTACTTTCAGTGTGTGTCGCTGCTGTGAGTATCAAACTGCACGCACTACAAGTCTGGTTACAACTTTATCAGTGTCGTTAAACTGCACTCACACACGCGTACATTTTAACATGGCCAAGAATTCAGTCATATTATTTTTGAAACGCTCGACATTTCTCGGCCCAACTGCTCACTGAGCCCTGATAAATATTGTTAAGAATATCACAGCATTATGGCAGAGGTTAATAAAACTATCGTACTATTGGAAAAACTGCATTTTCAGGATAATGTGCTTACTTAGATATAAAACTAAGTCTAACATGTTGCAACCGTCCCGGATCCGTTGGGATTAGTTCTTCATCTAGATTCTTCCATTCAAATAAATAGCATGAATGATTTATGATACGTAATCATCTTTAAATGGTATGGGTAATTAGCTGGCTGATGGATATTTGATATTTGAAAATGTTGTGGCTCCAATCCAAACACTCCCTGAGTGATTGGGTGAAGTGAAAAAAAGCCCCCCATTTTCCGCCAACAGCAACGTTTTTGTGTATGTGCACGAAAACGCACAATTACACTTACGAACAAACTTGCATGACTCACATTTCTACCTACGTTTTTACTTCTAAACAATTACTGGTGGCAACACACACACACACACACACACAAAAAAAGAGAAAAAGAAGCTGAAATAGATGTAAACAATGGGTAATTTAAAATAGTCACAGCAGGTTTGCGTTTGTAAATGTTTTATGTGGAAGGAAATTGCATTGAAGCCATTTTTAAATGACTCACGGTTTGATTGGGTTTAGTTAGATCCATGTTAGCCACTACATTGTTACAGTGGTCACTCCTCCTGGGGTCAATTTATTAAAAAAAATACATCAATATTCATCTGTAATATTCGTACTCACACATCACAATCGCTACAATGTGTGCGATTGTTAAACCACGCAGGGCACCTTTCATGTCAGCTGCCTTATTTCTTCAGTTTTTCGCTTTCTTTGGCAGTGAGAGTTCTTGAAAACACAGTTTCAACTGCATAATTTTAAGTACACCATCAAACTGTTGACTAAAAATGGTGGCTTTTTCACAGACTGCTGCATCATCCTGCCCGGGAGTTTCCACTGGTTTGCCATGTTCTTCTAGAAAATGTGCTCAAAACCACAAAAACACAGAGACAAGTGCGTCTTACAGATGCATGTACCAAACCGATTTACAAACGCACGCCTCATCCTGTTTTCCTAACACTCGTCATGTCAGAACACACACGGTGGCTTCTTTGTACGCTATTTCCAGCCACTTTCCTCTCTCTCTCTCTCTGCTACACCCACACACACGCTCCAGACGTTGCGCTGTGGGTAAACCTGGGCGGCGTTTCCTGGTGTCATTAAGTGTGGCTTCTCCGGGGCCGCATTGCCACATTTCGCTCTACGACAGCTGCCGCTTGGCCAAGTCCAGTAATCACTACTTACCAGTCACTCTGAGCCACAAAGCACGGCAGCAGGAAAAAAGGCTCCAGGACCTGCACACGGGGGCCAACTCGCTCAGCCGACGTCAGTCAAGTCCACTCGGGAGTGAGCCCGATACCAACAAAATCTCCTCTGAGCCCAAACACATTACACGAATTGAGAGCGTTAGCTCGTTCACATGAATTGGCAACACCGATGAACAGATGTCTACTTGCCAGTAAATGGGTTCTTGTGACTGTGTGAGCCAAATGTTGAGAGGATTTTTGAAGCCCGACATTTTGAAAAGAAATTGTCCCCTCCATAAAATGGTGGACAGCTGAAACCACAAAGCCCAATAACAGCCCTCCGGGTTTCCTCGCGGTCCTTCTGCTTTCTTCATTTCTTCCCCCCCCCCCCGCTGCTGTTATTGGAGCTGACCCCTCATCACCTGGCCTCGGAGGAACTACTGGTTCAAAGCATTTCCTCCATCAGCCATTGGTTAAACGTCTGAGCCAACAGGATGTGACCACACAGACGGGAGCCATGTTTGAACATAGGAGTTCACTGACAAAGGAAAAAGCTAATGAAGAGAAAAGTGGACAGGCAAACGCAAACAGTCCTAATACTGTTTGTTTTTGTTGCGCCTCAATCTACAGGAAATGTATGGGCTCCATTCGGCGGGCAACCTTAAAGTGTTTCCAAATGTTCTCCAGAAATAGTGTTCGCGTGGCCCTCAGCATCTGGCTCCGAACAATGGAGGATGTGTAATTATACTGTATTTGTAGATAATTGGAAGGACGTGGATACGTGTGTGAATGGGTGTGTGTGTGTGTGTGTGTGTGTGTGTGTGTGTGTTTGAAACTCAATCTAATGTGTCTCTGCTGTCTGGAAAAATCTTTAATTCCAACGATCCTAATAAACGTCAATAAATTGAACTTGACGTGAAAGAATATCTTTGACATTATGGAAAATAACTTTCACTTGCTTTCTTAAGAGTTACATGAGGAGGTTGTAAGCACTAACTAGTAGGTGCAGCTATCAGCGGGACTAAACTTTCAGCATCAACGCACAATCTGCATTCAATTCTAGGTCAAATGACTCAGCAGCCTTAGCAGTTATTTACAGTTACAATCTCCAACTGAAGTGTCTCACACGGAGGATCTGACACTTACAGGAGCTCGTGTGTGTCCTGAAAAACTCGCCTCTCAGCGGTCTGAGCTGCGTTGAAAAAGATCATTTTGGTATAAGGTGTTCTGGATTAGGCTGCTCTGTCTTCCTCTTAACCACACAATCCACATATTAATGTTGAAATGATCTTTCACAGATTATGTTCTGAGGCAGGTGTGTAATAGCTCACTTCATTGACAATCTGTAGATTGCTGTATATGAAATCTACCAAACTCTATTTGTTGATGGCAAAAAATCTATGATTGTGAAGTTAAAGTAAAAAAAAAAAAAAAGAAAAGTTCTTGGCTGGTCTGAGAATGTTTACTAGTGTAAGACACAAACTTTTCCTAAGACATGGCTGATATTAAAGAAAAAGGGAAGAACAGGAAAAAAAAACAAAAACTCTCTTGCCAACCGCCTGCTGCAGGGCTAGTGGAGTATTCATTTCATACCTGGAAAAAGAAAACTTCAATAAACGTCCTCAGAAAACATCAAAACACTGTCTACTTCTTGGCAGACACGACTCAAATCCGAGCTGCCAGCAGCACCGGAGTCCAAAGAGGACCAAACGGAAAGACAGAAAAAGAGCAGAGAGAGAGAAAAAACATCATCTCAGGTTTACTGCCTCGGAGCGAGAAGGATCGAAATACAAGATACTGGCCGAGTGTGTCACATCAAGGCCGAAGTTTATACATTAACTGCACGAGCGCTACTCCAGACTGAAGAAAGGAGACAAAGAAAAGAAAGACGGGAGTAATTTCATTTCTTCTGCGCTAAAAGACGGCGAGTTGGCACCGGTCAGTGATTCGCCTCGTTAGCTCACTACCTCTCTCTCACGCCAGCCGATGCATATTTCGCTCCTGAGTAATGTGGAAGATGGAGAGTTTGCACTCTTCCCTCCTTTTCCCTCCTCCATCAGCCCCCCTTCTTCTTCTTCTTCTTCTTTGTTCTACCTCTCATTTATCTGCTCATCCCTCAAATTGCCCTCCCACTGTACGAGTTTAAACATTTCATTCAAAGTGAAGATAGATATCTCAAACTGCTGTATAACTTCTTTTTATACCAGGAAGGAGTGTGTGTGTGTGTGTGTGTGTGTGTGTGTGTGTGTGTGTGTGTGTGATCCAGTTCAGTGGGTTATTGTAGCAGCTCCAGGAAGTGTAAAGGGATCAGCGACATTTAATGGCCGACAGGGTTGACTATCACATTCCCTGAAGACAAGCCTGGGCAATTAGACGGGAAACAGCACAAGACACACACCCGTTTAACAACAACACACACACACACACACGCACATGCTTGACTAACTGACTGACACAGTGTGTGAATCTGATAAAAAGGCGAAGATACACACCAGTCACATCACACAGGGACAAAACGCTCACACGTGCACTAACCGCCACACACACGCTACAGGCCAACAGCTACACACACTTCACACTTCATCAGCCTGCGGGCTTGTTAAAAAGGCAGTTTGCAGCGTGCAGTAAAGCGGGGCTGCCTACGAGTTGCCATGGCGAGTCAGGTAACAAATTGGCAAGGATGTTTGTTGTTTAGTTTTTGTTTTTTTTTTTACTTCGCCGCCGATCATGGGAGTGAGCGAGCCGACGCAGAGTCACCCTGCTGAAGGTGTGGGGGCCTTTGGTGGAGCGTGAACGAGAGGAAATGATGGGAATACTCTTCATGCCCTCTCTCTCTCTCTTTCCCTCCATTTTCTTATACACCCCCCCTCCCTCATAATTTCTCCTCCTGCACTTCTATCCGTCTTTGTTTGTCCCATCTCTTCCTCCTTACGCTCCCCCTCTCAGCCTGCAGGCCACCGGCCTCGTTATTAAACTATTACACTCCCCTTCTCCTCTTTTGCACTGTCATCAGGCTTCCTCCGCTGTGTTGTCTTTTTTCTTTCTTCATTCTCTCTCCGTGGCTGCATTCAATTTCAAAAGTTCAAACTGAGTTTTAATTCAGTTTCTGAAGGTGAGGGGGGCAGAGAAGACAGGGAAAAACACCGGGAGCTGTTAAATTGTGAGTCAAGTCAATGACAGCAGGCTGTGATCTAAAGATTGACTGAACACCACAAAGGTCTTTTGTATATTGTTAAATTCAAACCTGCATTCATTTGTTTTTCTATAATTACGTCCCCTCTGGCCTGAGCAGTTTTGAGCTGTTTCTAAAAGAAAGGACTGTGCTTTCAGTATGAAGTCGTGTGTGAGTGTCCGAGTTCACAGGAACATTCAATGGTTGAGTTGTGCTAATTATAACCTGCTAAGCTGCAAATTGTCTTGGTGAGTATAATACTGCTAACTGATAATAAGCCTTCATGTCTTGCTGAGACGTCTGGCTGCACTTTAGCATCTCAAATTGAAATAGACGGGCACCAAGACACACATCAAATGTCAGCTCACTCGGAAATTAACTGTTGAAAAGAAAAAGATTTGACTGAATGCCATACCAACGACCAATGAGGCAACGCTGCAGGTCTTTGGGAAAACATTTTAAATGACTTGTTTTCCGATTCACCGTCATCAAAGTCGAGAGAAGTGCATTACGACATATCTCCAAAAATGACAGCAGTGCATGTGGATGGAATGAAGTCAGTTATCAGAGGATACGGTCAACTTTTGCAGATGTTGTTAGAATTGGTTTGTGCCTTTGGGGGGAGGAGGTGCTGCAGACTAATCTACAGTAATGTATGCTTTCTCTTAATGCAAATGCATTTAATTTTTTTAAATTATTCATTCATTTGTAGCTGTGATGCACTTTTGCTGAAAAGTGTGATGTGTAAAAATGCTAATACAATAATGCATTATTTTGGTTTCCTTGGTTATTAGAAGAAAATAAAACGACTGTTAATGGAAAATTAGCATGCATTAGCCGAGCATTGGTACACTAATGACGCTTATTGAAGTTCTTTTCAGACGTCTTTGAATAAAACTGATGCATAATTGTAGTTTAGGGCACACGACAGGAGGCGAACGGAACCATATCTCCATACGGTGAAGAGATTTTGGTCCGTCCTCAGCAGAGCTCTTAAAAAACGCGACAAGAACATAAAGTATTTACTGTATTGCTTCATCAATAAAATAACTTTTCAAGACTTCAAGACGAGGACAAAGATGAAACGGATTTTGTCCGGCTTGCTTGTTATGACTCTGTAAAGCAGTGTCCCACAACAAAGGCCTCCCAATAACACCGGGTAATTTCACCATAAAACCCTAAATGGGCTGTCGAGAGGAAACCGGAGAAGAAAGAGCTCAGTCTGAAATCTCAAGACTGCAGCGCGCCACCATTTCCTGATGGGCAATCACAAGCTGCTTGTCCAGGCTTCAGTCACTCTTCAATGTTAAGTGTGTGCGTGTATGTGTGTGACTGGAGGCCAACCCCGAAAACACCTACATGATTACAGCCTGGCTCCTCAAACCTCTTCTTTCTTTTTCCATTCAGAGTAATGACTGCAGGCCCAGACGGGATAACTGGCCCTTTGAATGGACGCAGGGCCAATCTGAGGACGGCGCACCAACAGATGGACGGACAAACAGACAGCGAGGTGCGGACAGGAGACGTTCCTCAGTCCAATTATGCGAGCCTCGCTCTTTGTCTCAGTCTTTCTCTCCGTTTAACCCCACCATCCATCATCATGAAGAGCGTCATATCAGTGGGGCTAATATTAATGCCATCCCCATCTCAGCATCCCTCCCCGTCCACACACACACGTATAGATGACACGTCGCAGTGACAGCCCATAATTCTGTGCTCTGACCCTGACACAGTGAAACATAAAACGCTCTATTTAAAGAGTGTAAGCCAGTTTTATAGCAATATATGTCACAGGCCGAGCTCCTGCGAGGCATGTACACACAACAACAACACATGCATAGATACATCTGCACAATGCATTAGCGCACTTTATTTACCGCTCTGACGTTCACGTCATGATCATTTTTATCCTTACTTAGGCTTCTTAAGGAGAGAAATCCAAGAGCACGGTTGCTTTTTCATGTCTAAAAATATTGGTTCTGACTGTGTGCGGGCAAAAATGCCCGTTTAATGAAGCAGATGGTGACAGAGCGAGCAAGAGAAGGAAAAAAAGAATACTTAGGAGTCTTGCACGGCGGAGTTTGTACTTTATGTCGCCCCAAATTGGGGGCCTTGGCAGTTCCTGCTCATACATAGATGGCAGCACATCAATCTCTTCAACTCTTTGCAGACATTTCCTATCTCTTCCTTTAGGTAGTGAAATTCGCCTGTGCGTGTGCACACAAGACGAGTTTTAGAGCGAGAAGGAAGAGCGTATAAAAGGAAACGAGAGCACGGAGAAGGCCGGCACGTCGAGGACTCACTTCAAGTCTCTCCATACTGGAACACTTGACTCCAGATCGTTGGCATACTTCTCATGACGCACGGCTGCCAATTCTGATTATTATCCGAGTGTATTTGGAGAGGGAGAGTTTTTTCCTCTGCCAGTCTGCTCCTCGGGATGTGATACCAGGATGGGGGGGGGGGGGGCACTGCCTGAGCCTGATTGTCCTTCCTCTGTGCAATCAAGAGGGCTTGATTCAGAGAGATGGCATATTTCCTGAGCCAGTCATTAGCAATTGAACACAGAGTCATGACTAACTGTATTATTTTAGCTTTTCCATCCACTTTTACTTCAGCTCTAATGGCCACGAGTCATTTTGGCTTTCCATTCTGGTGCGCTGACGTGTGTTCGTGTGGATTATTGAACTTCCTGCAGGACTATTGTTTGACTTGATCCACACTTTTCCTGTATTTTCTCACTCCTTACATGAACACAGCCCGGCGTCCAGGCAAAGGACAAAAACGCAGCTCGCAGTGTGAGGGCCGAGGTCTGTCCAAACAAACCGTGCAGAGATTAACTACCTCTGAGATTTGCTTTCGCATCAACAACACAAAGGTTGATAACAGCGGGCTGCAGGGAGACATGCTAACTCGGGGGAGAAAGCAGGAGAGCTGTTGTGTTTGCTGCTGACATTTACAATCTTTCAGTGTTTTACAAGATGAGTTTCTGGCAGAACTGGGAACTGTTTTACTCTCACAGGAAAAGCTGGATCCTTGTTAGCTGAGCAGTCAAATTTGTCTTTTTGGAGCAACTGAACACCAGAAATTTCTCTCTCTCTCTCTTTTTTTTAGCATTTTTAAGAGAACAGCAGGTGGATACTGGCAATCACACATCTCCACTCGTTGTTTTACTGCAGAATATACTGGCTCATTGTCTTTTCCATCATGTTATGTCTGCAGTAAATGCAATCTGGTATTAGCAAAGGAACATTTAAATTTTTTCTTGTGATAACAGATGCCACCTGTTGACAAACTGCTGATATTTATGTGATTTGAGGAAAATCAAAACGAACGATTAAAATAACTTAACACAAGTGGAACTGAAGTGCCCGAGCAAACATTGGCATATAGAGGTATTTTGTGTTAATGAATAAAGCTGCAAATATAGTAAAGTTTCACATTATATAATTCACGGCCTTGATGCTTAGAAATCATAAATGTAGCTGCCAAACTAAGATGGCAACCATTGTAAATGTAATTCCCAATACACTCCAGCAGGTAATCTGTACCGCAGTGATCACCCGCCGGTTTGCAAGCTGAACCCTCCAGTTTGTTGTTTGGCTGTTGGCCAAACAACAAAGATTTGGAGGAGAAGGCGGAGCCGAGGAGTAGCGAGGGGCAGACCTGACCGGCTCTATTTTCCTCTAAATGCGATCATCGTTTAACAAAATGAACATCAAGGTTTTAAAACAGAGATTAATCTGGCAAAGGTTGACTGAAGTAGGGCCATTTCCCCATAGATTTCAATACAATGTGGTTTCTTGTTACAACCAGTGGAGACACTCCCTGATGGGTTTATATTGAAGGTTTGATGCTCTTTCACAGTCTCAGTGTTTAAATAGTGAATCTCTTTTTCTTCCAAAAAGTCTATCTGTAGTTTATAAATCCGATCTAAAGGAGCTTTATAAACAGGTTTTTATACCAACGTATATAATGTAGCCTAAAATTGTATCCAGACAACGTGTGTGAAAGCGGCTACCTTCACCCCAATGAGCAAAGCAGCAGGACGAAGCAGAAGCCATTATTTATCTCATGTAAGCAGCGAGAACACAGAGGAGCTCGTCTTACTCAATTAACCTGATCATTTCCAAACACAGTGCAGGAGACTTAAACAGCCCGAGATCTCCGACTGCGCCGCACAAATCTGAGATAGCAGCACCAGGAAGCCGTGAGTCGGATCAACGCGCTGCACCTCTGGCTTCGGTCTCCTTTATGATTTTTGTCATGTAATTTTCTTGGTCAAGCAACCACAATAACACTGACAGAGAGAGTTTGCAGCTCCGTTTTTCTACGGCCTCTTTTCCACCGGTCAGAAAGATCCGCTAACATCTGGCTTTTGTCTACAAGTGGGAAAGGCTGCAATTAACATTCAGACCTGAGTCCAACGCAGTAAACACGGGTGTCTGCGGGCTTCGGCTCCGATCGGCACTGACGTAATTACAACATGCAAATTTTCCCATTTTTACTGCTGGAACCTCTTCGAAGGGGCGCAGACGCAGACCTGTCACATGTCCAACACACTGCGGCTGCACTCAGCTCAGAAATACACAATTACCACTTTTATCAGTTTGTGCCCTTTCCGGAGAAAAGGAAAACTCGACCGAGGGTCAAACAGATTTTATTTGCAGGTTTTAATCTCTGAAACGATTTGCTCACACAACTCGTACAGGCCGGGCCGTTAGTGATGGCGTCATGGGAGAGCAGGCATTTCGAAGCGAGCCTCAGCTGCCGCCGTCGAAGAGGCCGCGTTACAGATTTCAACACAGCGAGACATGTTGCATTTTAAGTGAGTTTGCTTTTCTTTGACTGCAACAACTTGCTCTTTTGCCCTCAAAGCGCTATTACTATTACCCTCTGAGGGGGTTGTGGGAAAGCAAGAGGAGGCTTGTTGAGGGTAAGTGAGCACACGGGGCGGAAAAAAAAAATCACTGACAGGTTGCAAAATATCAGCTGAAATCTAACATTGTGAAACTGTCAGAGGGAGGATTTCAAACCAAACAGATGCTGAATTGCTGATGTAACCTTCAGCCTTACATGTATTTGTGCTTTTTTCTCCACTACAGTATATCGAGCATCTCAGTTAGCTTTACGGCGTCTCCGTCGGCTGCACAGTAACACAGGAAACGCAATTTCACACGCAGGAGTCCACATTTGGCTTGTGCGACTGCTGACGGATGGGATGACAGTCAGGCCCGGGTTCTGTCAGCGACAAAATGGACGGGGGGTCAAAGTTCAGTCAGGAAGTTATGGAGTGATGCTGTCAGCGACGCGGGAGGACAAACACCAAGATGAAAGGAGACAAGAGAGATTGATGGGAGCTCGTGACACTAATGGAAAACAAGATATGTTTTTAACATAGAAAGATGGCGGCTGTTTACATGAGACATGCTGAACATGGACAGACGTCATTTCCTCCACGCAGCGCTGTAACGCACTTACAGCTGCAGCAGCATGCGAGCAGACTCGGTCGTAACTCATCATCCATATTCCACATTTTCTTCATTTTCAAGTCGTGAACTGTGCTGTTTCAACCTCCAACGAGATCTGCTCCACTTCGTCCCACCGTTATTACTGAACTAACCGCAGCTGTGTCCAGAGGGATTATGGGAAATGTTTCACCGAACAAACACAGAAGTAATAAGAAATATATTAATATTAGGACATTTTTTCAAAACGAGGAGGGAAAAAGGAGGAAAAAACTGCAGTTTAATCGATTTTAATAACATGACATGATATTTATTAAGTTTTAACATTATTACGTTTGTTGTTTTACATATTTAATTTGCCTTTTTTTGCCTTTTCACAAAGAGAAAGTGTTACTTTATTAAAGCTAGCTGCGGCGTACACCTGCAGTTTTCAGGTTATTGTGCACTCAGTGTGTAAGTATGAAGATCATAAATTAAGATGGTCGGAGTGATGTCATGTCAAGTTGATGCATAGAATCTGGTATGAACATCGGCTGGCTGACTATTATTAGAAATGTGTCTTGCACAGATGTGTTGAAACAGTTTAGACCTCGAGTTGCGTTCTGAGCTGGTAACAATATAAAAAGTTATTATTATAATACACACCAGGTACAAATGGAAAAACTTACAAATGATAAAGAGCCAAAAACTAAATCTATTTGTTTACAGGAAAACGCAAATTATATTGTTTCTATTAAGTAACTGCTTCAAGGACGAGGAGTGATTTTAATTCGAGTTTTTATTTCTCCATAGTGATTTTTATGGGATGTGAATGTTTGTAATGTGTCGTGGGGTTTCACCATATGTGGCTGAGAATACGGGAGAGTCGTGCTGCTCGTTGGCTTGTGTACCGCGCACAAACAAAACCGGATTTGCGAGAAGTAGGCCGCCATAATCAATCATCTTCAAACTTTTATTTACCAGGGAACAGTGTGTGTGACAAGCGAGATCAGCCAGCTGTCTGAAGGGGATGGTGGGGAGGGACACACACAGGGCTCTTCTTGCACACATGCACGATGCAGGGGGGGTAAAAACCTTTAATATTCACATGCTTGAACACAGAGCAGGCAAACAAGCCGTCAGCAGCACTCATTGCCAGTCAAGTGTGGTATTTCCTGCCCCGCTGACACACATTCACGACACACACGCCGTCCCCTTCCCCGGGCCGATGTGCAGAGAAGGCCCCCTGGATGTATACAGCCGTGCTAACAGTTAGGGCTTGTTGATTTAACACTCAGGGAAAAAGCTAAGACGTGAGTGTTATTCTTAGCTTTCTTCAACAATTATAGACACTGTATATGGGGGGGGGGGGTTAAAGTTGATATGGCTCGAGGGGACGTGACGACAAGGGGGCAACATAGAGATTAACACGTAGAAAATATACGGAGCTAAATAAGTCTTCATCCAGAAAGTGGTAGTTCCTGTCGTATTCTGTTGACGTTGGCTTCACCGACTCCCGCAGAACCCGCTAAAAATAAAAACAGCAACGGAATTAACCTTTTCATTTTATTTCCCTCGTACATTGATGATGATAAAACCTGATACGTACAGAAGGGGTTGCAGTGCTACCTCGGTAGTCTGCCACAAACCGAGCTCGCACATTTGAGGGAAAAGCAAACACGAGAAGAGGAAGAAACAGCGAAAACTAATACAGCAAATAAATAAATGATATGCATTGTATGTTATACGATCGTGGGGTGTGGTAATAAACCAAAAAGGCACATAAAGCAGAAATGTATGTTATCTGATAGTGACATTACTCACTCTGTTATTAGCTTATTTTTGGGGGGCTTTTTGTCTTTATTTATAGAACAGGGGAGCTTGGGAATAGCGGCAAAGAGTCCACTCAGCCAGCAGTTGAAATGGGAACTTCCTGTTCAAGCCCCTTTAAAGATAAATCGTTCCATTAACAGTTTGGCCAGATGAAAATCCACAGAATAAAAATCAAGTTCACGAGCGACTCCCATAAAATAAGAAAACAATGTTTGTGAGCCGTTTTAGGTGGAGTTCTGGTTTTTACATTTTATTGCGCTTAAAAAAAAAAACAACAAAAAATAAAAATCTTATTAGTTTAGTAGGCAGCAGGTGTGTGTCATTTTAAATGATAAGCCTCTGAAACGATCCAATTATGAAATAATCTCAGAGTAGCTGTGAGTGTGTGTTTGTGGAAGCCGAACCAACTACTGCTATTTTTAAAACTACAGTTTGAAGTGCGAGGTGGCGGGCGTCGTTTCCTTCTGGTATTAAATCTAAGCAAGAGCCTCAAGGCTGAATCATTTATGTGTATTTTTACTTTTTGTGCAGGGAAAGTGTCGAGTAAAAACTCCTTTGTTTTTGTATTTAGCTTCCATGATTTATTAATTTTTTTATACTTTATTTAATTTAAGGTGCGGTCCCGACTGCAGAGACTCTTTAAATCTTTAGAGTTATTATCACATTGGACATTTGTTGGATATTTGTATTAAATTATAAGCAGTGGGGTTAGAAGTGAGTCCAGTGAATGGAACAGCTCTTATATCACCGAGATGAGGTGAGCGATTTGTGTCAGTTCATTCGTTTCTGATTTAATGCTGTTCAGAAGAGACGGGCCAACAACAACAACAGGCGTCTCAGGTGATTTCAGAGTGTCACCCCCCCAACGCTGAACCCGCGTCAGGCATAAGTAAATATAGTGTGAATCGATAGCTGTCATTAACAGTAACCTTATCTACTGAGCCAAGACGCTCATACAGTAAATCTGCCTCATGTCATGTCTGGACATGAAACACAAACTGAGCAGCAGCAAGTCGACAGTGCTGGAACTGAAATCTTACCCACTTCGCTGCCTCTTACAATTTATCTTGAACAAAACAGAAAACCAGGTTTACCTGCCACTTATTCAATAAAGTCTGACATAAAGCAATGTTTTGTTAACTGGCACAGTATTTGCATCGTAAAATATCAAAAAAAAAAAAAAAAAATTCCCTGTACAGACCCGATTTTGTTTAAACTGTGTAAAAACTCTGCCATGTTTAATACTTTGCCGAAACTCGGATCGGTCCTCGGGCCCCGCTCGCCGACCTCTGCTCGTATTAGCAACGTGGTTAGCATTAGCATCAGAGGAACACGGCCAGTCATTCGGACCAGATTCAGGTCAGGAATCTGTCTTTAGTCAACACTGGCGACCAGCAGACGTACAAAAGGGGAACAGCGGTGGAGATCTTGTGTTTGTTGTTTGTTAGGTCATACCTGGCAGACACACAGTTAGCTGTTGTGCCAATTCAAAGCCAAACCCCCCGTTTTTTCAAATATGACTGCATGAATCTGTGTCCTGACTGAGTGTATTTATTTATATATATAACCATACACATACGAAACATTCATTTTAGCTGTAAATATACATTTAACTCACCCATATCGATGTGATATCAATATTTCTGACCATCTAAATGATTCAAGGCTCAAACTCTGACTCAACATCTACTTCTGTTCTTCTTTTGAAACGTACGACTGGACTGTTAATTCCCGGGATGTTGGCTCAGATCTTATCGCGCTGTGTGTATGGATGCTGAATAAAAGCAGCACATACAGAAGAAAACAAAAATGTGTTGGTTTTTTTTTGTTTTTTTTTTATGGCATATGGTAGCAGGAAAGGAAATGCATTGGCCCGGCTGCCTCGGATGCAGAAAAGACTTGGCTTGAGTTTATGGAAGAAAAACACAATCAAGGCTGTAGATTGGCAACACACGTGATGGACACACACATGCTCTTCCCGTCTCACACGCACAAACACACACACACACACACACACACACAGGCAGTGATTTCCCCTCAGACTCCTTGTCCTCCACAGAAGAACACATGTCATTTGTATGCCGCCCCTCCAGCACGCTGACAGAGCGGCATTTGGAAACACTCATCTCCTGATCACATCCCTGCTCTGCTCCCTGTTATTCCCAGACAGGTGTCCCAACACACACACACACACACGCACAGACTCACACATAATTCAATACTGTATTCCCACATATTCAAATATAATCTGATTAAAAAAGCCTCATGCATAAGCCGACGTACTCAAATAAACACACTCTCATACATACACATGCTGATACTATCTGCTTCATAATGCTCCTCTTGCGCACCACACACACACATCTATCAGGCCGTGAAGTCCACAGACTTATGTCTCCCCATTGCCTTGTTAGGTCAGTACTTTGTGTGTGCTTGTGTATATGTGTTTGCACGCAGTTGTGCATTAATGTGTGTTACCCCCAATACATACACATGCAGTAATATATTTGTATTATGTATTCCTATTCTGACTGAATTTTCTGAAGGAGCGCATCCAAAGAAAACATAAATCTCATCACTTGTGCATCCTATTCTGTGTGTGTGTGTGTATGTGTGCGTGTGTGGTTCTTCTTACATCTGCTGTGCGCTCAGTTGGTTTGTGTGACTCCTCCTAACTCAGGTCACAAGAGACGGGTGGCTGGGTGATACGGCGATATGTGAAGGGTCACGCACAATCGCCCCACCCATATGGACATTTACCACACACACACACACACTAAACAGAAATGGGGTAATTAATAGCCCCTCCACGCATCACTGATACCCCCAGGAGACCTGGCATTCAGAGAGAGTCTCGCACACACTTTGTCAGAGCAGGTGTGCGTTTTATTGAAGGGCAGGCCGAGGTCAACATTGTGTGTGGCGAAGACATTAAAACTTTTTCTTTCCAGTTGTTTACAAAAAAAAAGAGAGACATTCATTCCTGTCAGACTCCAGAATTCAAAATGAGAAAGACGATCGCATTGATCAGCGGAAGTGATGATAAGTGTGACTGACGCACATCAACCGTGTAGCTCTTCAGTCATACAAACTCTTTTCTTGCCTGTATACTTTGTACTTTGGGCTTCCTAAAGAGAAAAACTGTTGAACTTACCAGAAAAGCACAGAGAAAGGTCAAGTATGTGCTGCTCAACCAAATAAACGCAGCGCAGAAAATCAAGGTTTCCCACAAAACTAGAGAAAACGCCGGCAGGGAAATTGGTCATAGGAGGTAAACAGCATCAAGCCATCTTCCATCTGTGGCAAGTTAAACGGCAATCTGCAACATGGAAAATAAAATAAAAAGTGGACCCTGTTGGTAACAGAAACAAGACGAGCCATCTGCTTTTTGTTTTTCTTCATATAAAAATGTTTTGTCAATCAGAACATGACTGGATGAATGCTGCAAAGATCCAACTGCAAAGTTATCTCATGGACCGGAAGTTCTTAAAAAGCAGTTTATTAAAAATAAATCGTTTGCTTATTCGTTTTTTGTAAAGGTTTTAGGAGATCTAGCTGTGGTGTTGATTTCCTCCAAATAAACTGGATGTGAACATCATTTATTCTACTACTCTTCAAATATGGACAAGGCCGGTTTACAAAAGGGTAAAAGCAAAATATGCAGATGTTCAAGGTATTTTTTTCACGCTGTGATCCCAATAATGTAAAAAAGAATAGATGTGCTGCACTTGAACAAAAAAAAAAACAAAACCCTGCAGATATGGCATAAATTTAATGATAAAGTAAAGTTGGATTAAAAGTCACTACATATGCGATAATGAGATTTACAGGATGTCGTGAATCTGACATGAGCAGAGTTTAGTGTTTCCAAGAGTTCGGCCATATTTTATGTGAAATATAATAAACTTTTCAGACCCGCTCTGAGTCAGCTGCTATTTTCAGTATGTACAGTATGTCCGCTCCGCCTCCTGCTGGCCCTCCCTGTTCCTTCTTTTTAGTCCGGCCCGGCAGCTGCTGAGCAGATAGGGCAGGAAATGTATGGGGCGGGGGAGACGGGGGAGACGGGGGAGGGAGTGTGTGAGAGACGAAACTGAAAATGAGATTGGCCAGATTAGATTCCCTGATTGAGCAATTAGTTAACGTCTCCATCATTTGGCTGAGGCATGGCGGCATCTGCCACTGTGGGGTACACACACACACACACACACACACACACACATTCACAATCCTACACATGTGCAGAAAGCTGTGCGTCTGTGTGGGTATTTCAAGAAAGTGTATCCCACCAAATGTGTTCAGCTTTGTCCAAATCCATTAAAAAAAAAGCCTGCTTTTGTGTGCGTGTGTGTTTCTGTGTGCGCCTGCCATCTCATTGTGGTTCATGACAGAGTAGCTAACACAAAGTCTGTCAACCACACTCTTATTTTCACTTTCTTAATATTCCACCGTGTCCATCTCTCCCTTCCACTCCCTCCTTCTCTTATTTCTCCGTGGCGGCCTGCTCACTCGCTCATCGATGTGTTCTTTCATCGCCAACGCTCTTTCCATGTGCTCCACTCACTCACTTCACCTCGCCGCTTTAAATTTAAAGCTTAATTTCTTTCCCTCTCATTGATATATAAAAAAAAAAAGTAGAGAGAAATAAATTCAAAGATGGAGTAAAAACTTCTTTAAAAAAAAAAAAAGGAATGAGAATGAGTGTCTTTAAATCAAGGCGCCATCCATTTCATTTAACTCACTCCTGAGGCGGGTGAGATTTCAAACAATACCATGCAGCGGGCCATAACTCTCCTTTAGCACCCTGAGTTTTGTCCCATATCCAAAACCGGACTGATAACTCTTAAGAGGTTCTCCCTCTCTCTCTCTCTCTCTCTCTCTCTCTCTCTCTCTCTCTCTCCACAGTGGCCCACTAAAATGTGTTTGATGAATTGGTCTCCATCGGTGCTCACTTATTCTCACATAAAGGGGTTTATGGCTCAGGAAGAAGGAGGGGAGAGAAGACGGGGTACCGCTACATGTGTTGAAGTAAAACTCCATCATGTGGATGGCTGGAGAGAGAGAGAGAGAGAGAGAGAGAGCGAGCAGGAGCCCTCGGGGGTGGATGTTCACAAGTGTCCGTTTATATATGTGTGTAAATCTCGGATGGAGTGCATCACTTGGGCTCATGTGCTAATGAGCGTGTGTTTATGGGAGTGTGTTGATGTTTGTACCCGGCTCTTGTTGGTCCAACTGTGTGTGTGTGTGTGTGTGCGTGATCACAGTTAATCTCCAGGCCGGCATTGACAATGAACGATGTCGAACGTCCCTCGCAGACAGTGGAGAGTTCACCTGTCAACGTGGGCTACTATAAGACAGATGGACATCTGGAAGCCATTGGTCTGCAGCTGTAAGAGCTGGACACACACACACACACACACACACACACACACACACACACACAGCTATAGATTTCAAGAGTGCACATAACTGTTGAGAGAGTTGACAAGGGCCAATGTAGATCTGAGACCAGGAGACACTGAGTTTAGACATAAATCACAGAGCTCTTGTTCTGTTCTTCCTTCTTATAAACACACTCACTCACACTCTCTCACACACACACACACACACACACACACACACACACACAAACTCTTCCAACTAATAAGAGAACAATGAGTCATTCTCTGCTTGGATTCCTCGTTTCTTAAGTGGCTGAGTGAATCACTGGCAGGTGCCTTCATTGCAGCAAAGTAAAGTGAGCCAGGTGAAAAAAAGGTTAGAGCGATGATGATGATGATGATGATGATGATGACAAGTTAAGGGAATTTCGATTACGTCAAACTAGGAACCGGACTGTCTCAACATGGGATCAACTTTGACGAATGTTGCTAACAACCGCAAACACGAGACTCAATATACACATAAAAAAAAAGCCACTTTTCTTTTTTAAAATAGATATGGATGGTTACACACATGCATAAATGCATGAACTGGAGCTGCTCAACTGACAGTATACGCACACACACACACACACACACAGGGGCAGATAAACAGGTTTAATCAATATCAGTAAATCCTGTGGAATGTGAACGGTCCCCAGACACCGCAAAGAGCGTGAGCACTGCGACATCAAACACCTCTGAGCTCCATTTGATCCAGGCCCCATATTGTCAAAAACACACACACACACACACACAGAAGTGGAAGGCGACGGACATCTGGCTCTGCTCCTAAAGTGCTGTCCCGTTTTTGTCTTGATTTCTAGTCTTCACGGTGAAAGAGAAATTCACTGCGCTCACAGTTTCTGTTTGCGGTTCATTCAGGGACTTCATTGATTTGGAATAATGAACGGATGCATCGAGAGTTTTTCCACATCATTGTATTATTGTCAAATGGAATGAAATGTGTGGGTTAATAATTAAAACAAGCTAAAGAACAGCGGTGACCTGTACCTTATACAATAAGCACTCTGAGATCATTCAGCTGATCTAAAGTGCATTATAAATCAAATGTATTATTATTATTACAATAATGTGTGGATAACATTACCCATAATCCCCTTTTCCTTCCAGTGCTGATGCCGTCCAGAGGTAGAAACTCTGAATGACTTCCTGAGGTGTGAAAGCAGTTTATCCATCTACATCTCTGAATATTTGAATATGCTTAATTTTTTTAATAAAAAGAGCCATAAAAGCAACTTACCAAAATCAGTGTTTAGGAAGAATAAGTGCCGACCTGCCTTGACGTCGGTTGTGACCTTCTGCTTTGAAGCCTTGATTTTGTAAACTGGCTTTCAGCCATCTTGATTTTGTTGAAACAGAAAGAAGATTGTCTGATTGTCAGGCAGGTCACCATGTGTGGTGCAGCTACACAATAGCAACGATCTTAAGCATTCTGCCCTTTATGGTTCATTTTCCTCTCAACGGGACCATCAATTAAAAGTCTGAGACTCCCGTAAGCGTTGAGCCGCCCCGTGATGGTCGCGACGTAGAAAGCAGACGCAGAGTTAGTGTTTTGATTGAGTTTATGGACAGACAGGCATTTTATCACCCTTTAGGTTAATGAGACAAACCTGTTAGTCCACCAGTATGCGCAGCCTTTTATCAACTCCTGAGGAAAACAATGTCATGGGAGTGACAAACCAATGAAGCTGCGTGCTGTAAAACAGAACCAATAAGATAAAAAGTGTTATAAAGCTTCACAGAGCTGAGCTGCAGAAATCTCTGACTGACAGGTTGTACAGTTGAAGTGAGTTAAGATCATGGTTATTGCTAATAAGACCGTTTCTTGCACCTTTGTGCTGACTAACCGCATCCTCCTCCACCTCCCAGACTTTAGCCTCCTCCTCTCTGCATGTGCCCAACTCTGGGCTGTGTCTGGGACCTTGTTTTCTGATAAAGCAAGAATACGAAGTGCACTTTCATGATACAGGTCGGCAAACACCTCAGAGATGACCTTGTGTGTTTACAATAATTACACTGCTCGTCTGTGAATTTGCACGCAAATAACTGATATTGAAATGTCACATGGTGCAGTCTTAATAGCATAAAACCAGCAAGGTAACAAAGCGAAGGTTTGTGACTAATTCCTGCTTCATTTAGTGGATAAATAGCAGGCGAGCCCGAGACAGCATGAGCCGATGCAAAACATGAAAACATTATTCACCATTATACGCAACATTCCGGTCCTGTGATTGCTTGCTCTTAATGTATTTTCCTCAAGAGCCACTTTATAAAGCGTCTCCTGAAGCTCGCGCATGTTTTGAATGAGGCCATCAGCCTAAAAGCCTCGACTGCAGCGTAAATGGAGCGCTCACGACTCGCCGTCTTCATTCACGGAGGGAAACTTTGAGCGCCGATGACTTTGGAGAAAGTAGCCAGGACTTATAACGAGGACGGAGCTGTCACAGCGGGAGATGACACACAAAATACGCAGACAAGGATGCACAAACAAACCCACAAACCCTAATTAGTTTTCTTAATTTCCCACTCATGTCAACATTACGAGGGCCCCCTGTTCAGATTTATCTCTCTTCTCTTCTGCCTCCCATCCATCAGCCATCTCCCTCCTCTCCCTCAACCCAACCACCCCTTCCTTCCAGGGACTCGGGCTACAATAGACGAGAGCTCCCCTCTCACTTTGCTGCACAGGCAGGATAAGAGAAACTTAAACCGCGAAGAGAACATATGGCCCCCACCGTGCGGCCAACAAAAAAACCTGCATGTGTGTGATTGTGTTCGTGCGCGCAAGGAAACCGGAGATAATTAAAGGGTAATGAAGTAGACAGCGAAAAGGGGGAAGCAGAAACGGTAGAGGTGGGAGAAAGCGCTGCAGGAAAAAAGAAGAAAAGAAAAGAAAAAAGCAGAAAAAAATAGAAATAATCGATAAACTGTCAGAGACCACTAATGCTCCTCAGTGTAAGGAGCTGTAACTGAGGAGACCACATCGCAAAGTGGTGCAACAGAGAGAAGATGAAGGGCTTAGACCTGACAGTTCACACTATATTAGCAGTCCACAAAACCCAAGAAGGATTAATAGAGCAAAAATCCTATTCCCCTGCCTGTCAGCTGAAATAGACATATAAATTAGCCCATATGAACAAAATTCGATTCTGCATTGACCCCAATTAGTAGGCATTGACCCAGAAGCAGAGAGAGTCAAAGCTTCTGCAGAAAGAGAGAGAGGAGGAGGAGGTTTGGAGGGGTGGGGGGGGGGGTAAAGAATATGACAGCAAGACAAACAAAATGAATTTTGTAACTGCGAAGCCACTGGTTAGATTTCTCACCCCGGCAGGTTGTCATACTTCCAACCCCCCGAAGAGAAAATTGTGAGGCTTATTACACCGATGGGAAGATGCAGTCCATTTTGGAGGTTCACGATGTTCCGGAGCACTTAAGACGAAGGTACAGCGGCTTGTTTCCTCCTCGCACTTTCCTCCCCTCATCCTGCCAAATCTGATATTACAGACATTTTTCTCCGGGGTGCACATGGGGCTGGCAAACGCGAACGAAGGGGTGCATCTGTTTGTGCGAATGCATGAACTACGATACCGGGGTTGAGTCCAAAAAATGTTCATCAGCATGCGGATTTAAAATGCTGGTTAAAATAATAAAGACCTAAAGCTGTCATTTGGAGAATATGTACAAACTGTATGTGTGAAATGGATGCTGGCGGGCAAAAAAACTTTCCTTTTTACTTAAATGGGATTTATGCTGATTCATTCTTTATGCACCAAGATGCCAATTTTTTGCAATTAGCAAAGTTTTTGCTGCATTTAAATATTTAATTTATTGGATTTCAATGACAGAATTTGTTATATCCAAAAAATTCCAAAAGACTTTTGTGCTTTAAATAGTGAAACCAGCCAGCAGAAGTTGTGACGCGTGCAAACCAACCACGCTGACCACCACAGGGATATTTTTGTCAGACAGACATGAGTTCCTTCATAATTCTCTCCCAAACCTGCTTTCAAGGGGCGAAAGTGAAGCATCACGCTGTTTCTGAATCATTCAAAGTTGTGAGATGAAGATTATTTTCAGATCTCAGATTTCAGATTTACTCCAGTATATAAACCCAGATGGAGATCTGAAAGGGTCCCCACTCCGGAGCTGACTGGGCCAGATTAACAAGGAGGATTTAAAAACTTTACCTGGGACCTCCAACAGTAATCACACATTTTGAAAAAGAAAAAGCAGAAGTGGCCATTAGTTAGTTCAGTTCTTTTCTAAAAAGCGAACACCTTTCCTTTACCTCGAGAGTCTTCCCCTCCATACTTTCCACTTCTCTCAGCCCTCTTTCTTTCCATCCTTTTAATCATTTTAATAGCACTCCTAGGCTACTATAACTTTCCACTCTCCGCCGCTCGAGCGTGCTTCTTCTCATCACGCTCTGCTTCTCCTTTCTAGAGTCTCTCCTCTTCTCGTCCACTTGTCTCCGCTCTGCCTCTAACGCCTATTTGCTGTATGGGAAGTGGGTGGTGGTGGTGGTGGTGGTGGTGTGGAGGGTGGGTAGGAGAGGAACCTCAGACAAGCCTCTTCACACCAAGGCAGGCGGGGAGAGAAAGAGCATGGGAACTGTTCGGCACCAGCAGAAAAGGATTGTGGGAGTGTAAGGGGGGGGGGGCGCATAAATAAAATTATGAAAGCGATTTTCAGAAACTGACTCCAGGCTGCAGAGAACGGGCTCATGTGTAAGCTGACATGTTTTAGTGTTACAATTTCAAAATGGCAGTCAATCAGTGACTTGTAGGTTTTTTATTTCTGTTTTATTTTATTTTTTACTTTCTGCTCCACATTATGCATCACTTGTTCCCTTTCTCGTTATCTGCCTGTTTCTCCATGACGGTCCTTCCCTCAGCAGACGCACACACATCCCTCTGGTCATATCTTTTTGTCTCCCACGGGTGCAATGTAACACTATCTGCCTCAGCCACTCTCCGGTCCCAAGCAGACAGCTTGGTCTTGAGAGACCCCCCCCCTCCTCCTCCTCCTCTTCCTCCTCTTCCTCCTCCCTCCACCGCTGCAATTTTCACTCCATGGGGACCAGAAACTAAATATGACAGCTACACCGGAGAGACAGAGGCGAATTTTCAAACTCCTCCAGCACAGATGATGAAGCTTTTCCTCTCATCTGACTCACACTGTGTGGATGATGAGAAGACACTGCCGTTTTGAGTATGGAAGCGGATAAAGTTGTTCCGGCAACACAAAAAAAAAAAAAAAAAAAATCTATATAATAAAGCAAAATTTGGAAACGCTCATCGCTGCTTTTTGGGAGGTATTGTGTGTTATTTGAAAGAAAAGGAGCCGGACCTGTCTACATATCCTCATCTGAGGTGGAGTGGAGGAAATCACTCATAATTATTATTTTTCCAAATTAAATGTTCTGCACAACGCAGCCAGACACCAAGGTCTGCAGTAATGCTGCTATAATTCATACAGTTTTCACAAGATTTCAGAACTCCGTGAAGCGAGGTCAGCCGCTCATGTTGAGAGATAAGAGCTGGATCGCATCCCAAATGTGTTCAGGACGGGCTCAAAGGCAGGGCTCTCTGTTTTCATCCACCAAGCTGAGAAAGCCATTTCTTTATGGGCCTGGCTCCGCGGCAGCCGTGGCAGGAAAGGGCCGTTTCCAAACTATTGCCACAAACTTGGAAACACGCTACGGCTTAAAATATCATTGTACATTGTGTCATGAAAATAAATTCCGTATTTAGTGCTGAGGGTCTTAGCTAAGGCCATTAAACCAAGCCCAGACCGAACACACTTAAAAACGGTGGCCTGTGTTTTAGATTGTGATTCCAATGAACTATTTTCTTCTGTTCAAAGACTGTCGATGTTGTTCTGTTACTGAAATCACACCACACCACCAGACTTAATTATTATTTTATTGATTACTTTAAAGGTTTAGTTTTAAGGATGCATCACATCAACCCTCTTCTACATTAGAAGGGAGATCCTTTCATCTCATTTTTGTAGCTTTGGCCAAAAATTACTTTAGCTGCAAAAACATTTTGTTTGAGTAATTTAGGGATTACCTTAAAAGCTGCTTTCTGGTCTGATAGCTTTTCTTAAACTGTCAACACATTTTCAGATCTTTGTGCAGACACACTTGTTATTTCCAACAAAATGATAGAAAGAGAAATCTGACCAGTATAAATAAAGTCATTCAACTCAATATGCAGTTATATATTTATATTTTAATTACATTTTATGGTAATAAATGCCACATTAATGAAAACTACACCCCCAGCCCTGAATTTATCATGTTGAATGAGTTCAGTGTATCAGGGCTGTCAGGTTGGTATTCATTTTAATGCCATAGAAGGTCAAGCTGGACTTCGAATGACTCGCTGCCAACCCAGTTTGTCAGATTTGACTGAAAAAAGGGTGAGAGGTTTCAGCCTCCATCACCAGCTGCGCCTCTTCATTCATATTCTCTCATCTCCTCCCTGCCTTCTGTTTTTTGTGGTACTTTTCTATGCGTCCTATCTGTCCTGTTCTTCCTTCCTCTTTTGCTCAGTCTCTGTTTTTGAGCTCAGTGACTCCCCCGTCGGCTGTGAAGGCAGCTTTGGCCCGATACACTACGCAAAGAGGTGACAGTCCAAATAAACAAAAAAAGTCAAAGGAGGAGGAGGAGGAGGGATATAAAGAGATTATTGTAGGAGGCACTTTGATTGTTCTTCTAATGCATTTTGCTGCTATTCTATTTCGAGCCCTGGTGCTAGGCAGAAAATTCAGCTGAGTGGAAAAAGGGTAAAGAAAGTGGAAAGGGAGAATGGAGAGAGAAAAGATATAAAGTGGCAGCATCAGTCGATTCGCTGCGTGTGTGTTTGCTTTGAACCATGTACATCTACAGTTTGTCACTAATGTGTCCGTGGCTGGACTGATAGTCCTGCGTGCAGGTGCACGTGTGGAATAAGATGTTATGGATGATTGCCGGTGGCAGTGGAGCCAACATCCGTACACACAAGATAGATTCAGATTCAGAAGCATTAAAAAAAAACCCTGATTGTTTGAATGTATGTAGGTTTACTGAAATGCTCCTACACATTTGTTTTTATTCTGCACGCTACCCGCAACGGAGTCAGAGATTCTGGTGGCTACTGATGCCCTGAGCTGCCAGCCTCAAGCTGAGATCAGAAGCAGACTACAGAGCTCTGGAAAGCTCACTGCTTTCTCGTCCAGTTCCTTAGATTAGATTTTTTCCTTCCAGCTGATGGCGACTTATCGGACTTCAGGCTGCTTCCTCTGGATCCCTTAAAGACACTGTTTTCTTTTGCTACACAGAGAGCGTTTAAGTTGACTGTTATCTATACTCCGATTTAAAAAAAAAAAAAAAAAAGCTCTGATTTCCTTTTCTCATCAAAAGCTCTCGTCAGTTCATGTGAACTCTTATTTCATCTAAGGTTAGCATGCCAAACAGTGAGGTCCTGCTGGTGTATTCCTCATACTCATTGTCTTGGTAACACAACACAACGCAAGAAGCCACAATCTGCATCAGTGTAAATTTACGAGCTGCACCTTTAATATGTGCGCGTGTGTGTGTGTGTGTGTGTGTGTGTGTGTACACAGTGGGCATATTATCAATTTTGTGTCCTCTGAAATCCATGCACACTTCCTTTGTGTGTACTCTGGCATTTCATCAGTAACTCAGATACAGCCCTGTGTGTGTGTGTGTGTGTGTGTGTGTGTGTGTGTACCTGTGTGATTAGATCATAGAGCGCTGACGCACGGATGTCCTTCAGGTAACCAGATTTGTCACGCCGCCGAGCGTGGCCATCAGGTGGCGACGCTAAGCAGCTCAGCCCTGCCACAGAGGTCACCGGGACGGTGTCCCAGAAACACCCTGGAGAGGCAAAAAGGGGGTGGGGCAGCAGATGGAGGGCAGGCAGCGACACACTAATGACAAGACACTAATAACACGATGGCGCCGCTGGGGTCGGTGTACAACATGCCATTAATGTGCACCACGCCAGGCTAGCCCGATTACGCCAACCTACTAAAGCTATCAGGGAGGCATCGAGTGTGCTTCCTGTAATACTGAAACGGGAAAAGGGCGAGCTTAAGGGATGAGGGCTGGGCGCTGCAGCTGGGGGGTTTAGAACGGCAAGAGTGACGTGTGTGACAGACTCAAAGAGATTATGATGAATATTCGAAGCAGGCTAAGAGACGGATGAGGAACGAGATTCCTGTCTCTTCCCGGAGTTCGGCTGATCTGTGTCGGGTCATTACCATTAAAAAAAAAAAAAACTCAAACTCAACCTCTTCTCCCCTCATGAGTCCCTGATTAGTAGAAAATTATTGCTTTATTGAGGATTTCTGTTCATCTCTCACTGATATTAAGCCGCTCCAGAGGTTGGTTATTAAGAGGCGAAGCACGTATTTTGAACTCTAATGTGGATCCAGCGTGGGAACTCAACATTTTGCAATTAATGATGATATACAAACGCATTTAAAACTATTGGTGGAGAATCCGGCCTGAGCCAAAGGTGAAAAAAAAAAATCTTAGTGCATTATCAAACCGTTTCAGGAAGTAAACGGATGATCTTCTGCTGAAATCCCGGATGAGGATGAGCTCCTTTCCACACCTGACCCCACCCACCCACCTCCCTCTGCAGCTTGCCTATCTCAAAGCCAATAAGAAGAGGGAGACAGAGAGATTGACCAAAAAAAAAAAAAAAAAAAGGTATCGGATGGGGAAGAGGAACGGCGAGAAAAAATGACAGAGATGGACAAAGGTTGATTAAATTGGTTTTCAATTCTGGGTGTCTCTGTCTGAGGCGACTGCATTAATTTGCTCTATTACATATTTGAGAAGCAGTGAGTGTATTAAGAGCTGCTGTATATCATATCAGTGACTGCTCCGAGAGCCCGCTGCCAAAGTAAGAGCCCTGGGTCCATCTATTGGAGCATTAAAAGAAGTGACTCAGCACTCCCCGGCCCAAATACCTCTCATACTTCATATGTGAGGGATTCTTTGTTCGCTGCAGTTGTCTTGGTGGCTGCGGGGACGATGGCGTGAGTCCGTTCGCCGTGCCAAGCT
This sequence comes from Echeneis naucrates, assembly GCF_900963305.1. NCBI lineage: Eukaryota > Metazoa > Chordata > Actinopteri > Carangiformes > Echeneidae > Echeneis > Echeneis naucrates. The sequence continues at coordinate 22,413,518 of NC_042523.1, read as the reverse complement.
TAACATGCGTGCTGATTCATGATGAAAATGTTTTTGCAGCTTAGTCCAAGGTCTACACCTTTTGGACCGAGGGGGAAAATTAAAAAAAATAAAAGCCATATTGAAGATTTCCCAGCACAGCAGGAGTAAGATATTTATTACATGCGAGGTTGCTGGTTTGATTCCATAAATGGACCTTAAATCCTGAGCTCTGGGTCCGTGTCAGATTTATTTCGTCTTTATCTTCCCCTCATTTGCAGTTCAAAAGGGCGAGTAGTAAAAATGTTATCAATTTAATTCATGGGAAAATAATCTCTCAGAGGTTGCATAACAACTCGGCGGGTTAAAGGCGAACCTGCAGCGGTTTTCACTCACTGAAGCTGATTAAAGGTGGAGCCCCGCCGCAGATGCACCTTTCCTTCACAGCTGCCATTTTGAACTGCCGAGCTGCGTTCACTCTAAGAAAGGACCCGTGAAGCCCTCGAAAGCAGCCGACTCAGGGGGATTTACGGGGAAATCGAGGGAAATTCAAGCCGGAGTTAGCTGAGAGAGGAGGCGGTTCGCTGTCAGTTATTTCCTGCAACTGTGTCATCTGGGAAGACGGATCAAGAGGAAATGAACTGTGTGCAGGTCCTGTCCGTCTCCGTCAACACCCAACACACACACATCAGCACGCATGTCAGCTCTGTTCTGGCTCCACTGCTTTTCAATCCAGAGCATTTTTATTTATGAATAGTGTTACCATAGCAACCACTACTTCAATAACTAATAATGATAACGAACGTTATGAGTGAGTTTCATCTGTGCATGCGTGTGTTTTGTAAGATCAAACTAGTGAGCAGACACGCAGACGCGCTGATGCTGTCTTTGAACCATCCTCTTTCAGGGTTAATATAAAAGCCTGTTCTGCAAAGCCAAATAAATATTTGTCTTCCAGCTGACATCAACCTATGAACGTGACATAATACGGAGCAGAGAGGCGGAAGAGCTTAAAATTATCTCTGACAGAACATTTTTTGAGTCCTAAATGGGATGAAACTAGAGAAACCACAAGAAATATCATTATTATCAGTGAGTTGTCTTTGAAGGGAAAATGGAAGGTGTTATTAGACTGATAGGATCTTGTAGCGGCTTGAACAGATATTAACCCAACAGAGAGACACAGGCAGTTACTCTTTCTACTGTTGCATTGATGTTGGCCTGACGTGAACAAGCAGTCATGATCGGACCCGCTCAGGACGCAGGGGGGGGGGCATAAATCACTTCATACCGCTGACTCAGCCTGCAATACACCATCCTCTTTGTCCAAGCGGCGTTTGTCTCGTAGTTGCCAACAGTGGCCGCTGTTGAGAAAGCTACATGCTTTCCCCATCGGCTGAGAATCAGTCCAAGCTCCAAACTCCAAATCCTTCAACTTTTCGAACCAGACCTCGACCTTGACTGTTGCGCCCGCACGACAAGGAAGTCGCTTTGCCAAAAAAGTAAAGACAACAAAGGTTTCACTGTGATGGATTAGCCATCCCAGGCATGTTTCAAGTCTCTCCGTGTTGATGTTCGTATAGAAATGAAAGAAACCCTGCAGCTGCCATGGAAGGCTGGGTTGGGAAATCAATCCAAAAACTTACTGTATGTTTTGGAAAACAGCAGGAATGTGAAACACAGGCGATTTGTACCTAATGGGCTGAAGCATGTAAAACATTGGCACGGTTCTCTTAAATAAGCAGTTGGGTTAAAGGCTTGCTGTTTGTTAAAAGTAATAATAAATGACCAACATTTTGTCTGGTGATGCACTGCAGGAGTTTCTCTATTTTGCTTTTTATGACAGAGATAAAATTTTGAGTAATTAGACTGAAACACCGACAGAGATTTTATTCTTGAGTAACTTGCGATGGATTAAAAAAATTGAAATGTTGTTACCGCAATAATCAAAATACTCGAACATGACTGAAAATGGCTGAATAAGAATGTAAATGAAGGCCATGCCTACCATCACAGCCCCCTTAGACACACATAAACACACACATATCCCCCCCAGCCTCCTTCTCAGTATTTGTGCATGTGAAAGGGATCATTTCAGAGCTGTCAGCACTCTTTCAACGGCGCTATTCATCGTGTTTTTCCTTTCAGAGAGTGTGCAGGTGTTTACTGTAAGGACGGTGGAGGAAAAAAGGGAAGAGAAAACAAAGGATGGAAACAAACGTCACTGTCCTCAATGCCTGGACGGCAGATGGAGAGGAGGACGGAGACCGAGAGACAGCGGATGGAGTAAAATAAAGCAGAGAGAGAGCGAAGGAGGCAGAGAGAGGTCAACCGAGTCAACAGTCTCAAACAAATGTTGTCTTTGTATCAACAAAATCTGAAAAGGAGAGAATCTGAGTATGATTTTTGCAGACCACCCATCTGGTTGAGGGCCACTTCCAGAAAAGGAGAAGTTTGGAGAGGAAGTGACTTTCACTGTTCTGCGGAGAGGCGAAGCTCCAGACCTCCAACTGTGGCTACTATGTGTGTAAATAAGTGTGAGGAGGCGGCCGGAGCCTTCAAACATGGAAATAATTTCATTACAAAGTCACGTAAGACTGAAACAGAGACGGAAGTGCAGCTTTGCAGTGTTGACAGAAGCCCAAACCTTAATCCAGAGGTCCTAGATCGTGTTCTGCACGAACATCAATGCTGCTAATGTGCATCAGTGTAAAATGTCTAAACGTGGAAAAAACAAAAAAGCTGCATGTGTACATTTGGTACATTGCTGCTAAAGTCTCCATCTTAGCTAACACGTCTCGTCCTGACGCTGCTTATTGAACGAGTCCCCGCTCAAACTGAAAAGGGGCCTGTTCGTGTTTTTAGGTCAGATGGCTGCGGCAGATTAAACACATGCATGGCAGATTCTGGTGTGCTTCTCATTCATGAATACCACCAACAAGTTTGTTTACTTTGTCTCTTTCTCTCCACTATTTTCCTCAAAGACCTTTTTTTTTTTTCTATCCCTTTTCTAAATAAAAAACTATTAACAAAACATCTGAAAAACCCATCGATATATTTTACTGCAAAAAGGGATGACTAAATGTGATTTCAGTTGGCCTTAACAAGCTCTTTGAGGCCTTTGAAATGGGAATGGAGTCAGCAACTCTTTCCACTTCAAAACTCTGCCCCGGCCCACCCCGCGATATGGCTCACATTAATGCTTCGCCCAACTCCAGTCCAGCCATAATCTAATCTAAAAGTGAGCCCAAGCCATACATCCATATGTCATCGCCTCGCTGGGTTTTCTCCGTCTGTGTGTTCTTCTGATGACATTTGGCCCAAAGTAAGGAAATACTATAATACACACAAAGGAACCGGAGCCACGTATGCCACTCACGACGGCTCTCATTTCCTCTCCCCTCACTTCTTGTTGACTGCCTGGCTTCGACCACTGCCGGGGGGTCAAAGGTCATACCCACAAACCCCCAGGCAGTCTTTTGAATCCTCGCCGCGGTTCCCCCCCCGGTGCAGCCGACGAACCTCTTGATCAGTAAGGAGTTATTTATGGGACTGTAATCTGCATTCCAGCAGCGGGTGAAAAGTTTGCAGGTTCAGTGTTATCTGAAACTGTAGAGAAGATAACGCCAAATTCAACATGGAAGCAAACACACACGCAAGGGCTGCGGCAAAGTGTGTCACAGTGCACAGTGTGTGTGTCTGTGCGCGCCTTCCTCCCTTGTTGTAAATCCCCCCCATCCGTCACATTAGCCTAATGAAAAGTAATAAGAGCGCTCCAAATGATCTACTCCCTGAGGTTGCCTCGGAGCTGTGTGAAATAAGATAACATTAACCTGAGTTATATAGCCTGCCAACAGGAAGCGCCATAACAAGACACACACACACACTGAGAAGCACACAGACACGTGACCACACACACTCAGAAGCACACAGACACGTGACCACACACACACACACACACACACACACATGCATACATGCATTCATCTTATCTAGTGTTTACTCTCCAACTGGGAGTCGTGATGTCACACCGGCACCATAAACTAGCAGAGATATGAAACAATAACAAACACAGTTCATTCAAGAAACTGAGTAAATATACATGTTGTCTCTTCCTTGCTGTGGGTGCGTGTTTGTGTGTTTTACTTGCTTGAACAACATTAACATTAATTTGGAGTCACGTTCCCGGTCACTTTGTCCCGACCGACCCCTCTGTCTCTAAATAAAATGATTATTTATTAATATTAGCGAATGTTCCATTATGTTCACCAGACAGCTGATAACGGCGACAAACGACGCTAACCATCCAAATACAGCTTTGTTAGCATCGCTGAAGATACAAGCTGCAGGTTCCACGTACCGACGTCATATTTCTGCTTCTGCTGCATGAATTCTTCTGCTCACCAAAAAATAAAGAAGCCATATTTATGTTCAGCATTTTAAATACGGAAGATACAAACGCTTAGTAATATTTCGGAATTACTTTGCGATGCTTTGAAATTAAACTTGATAAATGATGGCACTTTAGATGAAGAACGATTCGAACCAAACCGAAACGCACAAAACTTCTAAACACAAGGAAAAGCTGAGAAATATAAAATATGAATATGCCCACGAGGAGAGAGGCATCAAAAACATCTTCATCATCCACCACACAAGTTCAAAACAGCAGGTAAGCCAATGCAGGGAGACTCCGCCGAGTCCTACATCAAGGAGGAGGAAGGAGAGAGGAGAAATGGATCTGCACTTCAAACCACCTGGTGAAGACCTCTACGGATGGATCCATCTCTCCCCCTCCCCCTCCCCCTCCCCCTCCCCCTATCTCTCTCTCTCTCTCTCCCTCTCCCATGCTCTCTTTCTGTCTCGCTCTGACAGATTTATTAAGAGGCAGGGATCAAAACGAGTCCCAAGCTCCCACCTCTCTTCATCCCTTGCTTTCTCCTCTTCTTCATCGACTGACAGCATCTCCTCCCTCCCTCCTTCCTCCCTCCTTCCCTCCCTTCCTCTCTACTTGTCCCGCAGCCCAATCCTATATTCTTCAGCCCTGAGAGGAAATAAGAGAAATAGAGTAGGAGGAGAAGGAGCAGGAGAGGATGACTATATCGTCGCCGTCCCCGTGGCCTGCTTTAAAAAGATTCCTCTCCGCTCACGTATGCACACGAACATGTCGTTTTCTTCCCTTTAGCACACACCAACTTGTCTTTTCTTGTCATCTTTCGAACAGTCTGTACTTCCAGCGAACTTCAAGGGGGGATATTTTGTAGTGGAATGAAAACTGTATGTCACCATCAGCGGCGTGCGCGGGGCTTACTCAGGCAAACGTTTCCATCTTTCCATTTGCGCCTGCTGATGATCTGTGTTGCGTTCAAACCCTGTGGCATGTCAGAAAATAAAAAAAAAACATCCACCGCTGACAGATGGGCTTTTTTCTCAATCACTATATTCCAGGGGAGAGATGCTCGACGTCGCTTCTCCCGACACGGAGGAATGTGAAAAACGGGACAGCAGCCACCTCGCCTCCTGCTCTGTTCACGTAAGTTATGGAAATATCAGCGCTGGTGATCATCAGAAGGGAGAAGAAAAGGAAGGATCCGCTGACAAAAACAGCTAGAACGGCACAGACCTTTTTCTCTTTGTCCGGAGCATTGAGCTCGTATTGTTTACAACCACATGACATTCATTGTATTCCCGACTGCACCTTGACAAAGCTGTCCTTTAATTTTAGAACAGTGAGCCTTCACTGAATCAAAAGCAGCAAAAATAGAAGTCATCTTGCGATATTATCAAACCAGCTGCAACATGCCGATGATCGTCAGGTCGTTATCGTGGCTCGGCCCACACCTGTCAAAGTTCAAGACACATTTTGGACGCCGCTGTAGAAGGAATTCATCTTTCTGCCTCTCTGTTCCTGTTCATCATGTTGAAACACACAGATTGATCCTCTGACCTCCAGGCACCAGTCAGAAAATCTCTCTTTAGTTCCAAACAACAATTAAAAACTTAAAACCTTTTTTCCTTCCCTTATGTTCGTCTGTTACGTAACGTAGCTGTAATTATTTTTATGGAGGGTGAACTGTGTCCTATCTGTCCTGAGAAAAGGTCGAAATGGAGCAAGAACATAATATTTGCGTCATGGTTTGAAATATGTTGTATTTTACAAGCGGAAAAAGTAATAATTACTTAAAAGGAAATGTACCAATTGAACACTGCCAGCAGACTTTGAAAAGGAGATATTCATTGGAAAAGCTGCATATTTTATTAAAGTTAAGAACAGAGGAAGTTATTCAATCATCAGGCTCCACAGATTCGATGCAGCTTCACAAAGTGTTGGGATTTTTTGAAAGTAGAACAATAGAGCAGGCGGCAGCGGCGGTCAAGTGCTCATCATGTCTCCCTCTGCACGCCGCCATCATCAAATGCTAATGGAGTCCTCCAACGAACTCGAAGCTGCATGTAGAGAATGTCATAAAGATTTCTATGGCCCTGAAAAATGTGGTTCAACAAACAAAATTCAATTCCTGTAAACACACACGGACGACGGGCTGCAGGGCATCGTGCTGAAATTTAATCCCCCTCCCGATGATGCTGAAAAGGGACGAGACAGAGATGCCAACAGGGGAGAAAAGAAAATCACAGACAAAGAGGGATGAAGACGGCGAGGGACGACCTGGCTCCCTCCATTACCCCCCTGGCCTCTCCGTCTGGCAGGACGTGAGCAGCAGCGGTGGCTGGACCGAACTCGTCACCTATCAAAGCCCGCGTAATGAATAGTCCTCTAATCCCCTCATTGAGATACAGAGAACAGGCTCAGTGCTAATGCTCTCTCTCTCACACACACACACACACATATGCACACTCCATCTCACACACTTGCACTGAATTATACAAAAAATACACACAGTGAAGGGGAAAAAAAGCACACACACACACACACCATTCGCATGCAAACACTGTCTGTATTTGGAAAATCATACAGGTACCATGGCCTTCCTCTCTCTTTCACACACACACACACACACACACACACACAACAATACAACGCGACGACATTCTGCTTTTGTGCGCTGCTGTAAGCCACATTAATTATTCCCGAGCAGTGTGGATTTCAAAGAGGGAAGACAAGAGGCCCTTGTCGCTTTGGAATCGGTTTAACATGTTTGTTTTATTCCCCGCTTGTTTATGAGCTGGTCGGGGGAGCGAGCGAGAGATATGAAGTCATTATGTTTAGATTGATGGAGAGAATTATGTCCTGCATTCTCTCTCACCCAGCAAATCGCTCATACACTCTCAGTGAGTCTGCCTCTCATTTCCCCCTATTACGTCCTGTCCCTCTTTCACTGTGTGAGAGTGTTTTTGCATGAAATAAACACACCCATCTCGGCTTTCACTCTCTTTCCATTTGGCCCTTTTTTTTTTTTTTTTAGCGTGTGTGTGTGTGTGAGCTTGTTCTTTCATCTTGGCGGTGCATTCAAACCAGATATCAAATAAACACTGAGACAAAGTGGCCACACAAGGCCAACAACCCCCCCCCCCCCCCCCCCCCCCCCCCCCCCCAACACCACCACCTTTTACTTCCATCACTACCACCTGGTTTGGCGTGAGCACCGCCCACTGGATCAACGCCATGGGACAGAGGAAGACAAATGTTTGATACCTCAGCTTTGTGGGGAGCCACCTGCCTTTGTTTTAAAACATCATATGATCCTGGCACACTGGGGAATCAAGGGGGAGGGGGGCAGACATGCTGATCAGTGGGAAATGTCAGCCAAGAACCAGGTAGCCAGACCTGGACCTAAAAAACACTGCAGACAAAAACACAGCTGGGAGGCAAAAAGGGGGGACGGAGGGGTGATGATGATGACGGTGGAGGGGGAGGAAGTGAAGGTGCAATGAGATTAGAGGCAGATGATACAGGACCAGACGTGAGTTTTAAGACCTGAAATTGTGAGTGAAAGAAAAAGTAATTAGAAAAAAATGGGCTGAATTCTATTTATCCTCCACGGCAGTGACCTAGAGGGGGTCCGGGGACCCGAGCTCTTTATTTACATTGGCACAAGCCCCACAACCCCCCCCCCCCCCCCATTATCATCCTGATGAATATTTATTTATATATATTTCTGGATTTGTTCTGCTCGGAGGAGTCCTGTTTGTGTTGGCCCCGATCCGACTGGACCATCTGGTTGTCCTCAGGTTGGTTCTAAAGGACCGGACAGAGTCCAGAACCTTCAGCGTGCTCCAAAAACAGGTCCAAGGAATATTTTTCTGATTCATAATTCATGCGGCCAAAGCTGAGGAGAGAGCTGCAAAGCTGTGCTGTGCTTTAGCTGCACGGTTAGAGGTGGGCGATGACTAAACACGGCCTGCTTTTTGTTCTTGGAGACATTCCCCTGAAACGGCAGAGTAGCAGAGCGTTCACCTTTTGCAGCTTCGTGGCAGTGACTAATTGATCTGCTGCCAGATTTGGGGGAAAGTCTGTTTACTTCAAGCGTTTTGTTTTGTTTTTTTTTTTTTTTTGGTGTGACCTTCACGGGTTGCGTAGGTTTTTCGCTCAGGAAACCAACAGAAAGTCAGATGATTCACATCTTTTTAAGGAGATCCACTTGTTGTGTCTTGGGTAAATGGTGTGTGAAAATTTAAGTGTTCAAGTTTGCCATCCATCATCTGACAGGAGGGGAACAGTTGGGTTCAACAGGACACCTCGGAGCCGCTCAGTATTGATGACAGTCTGATGGTTGCTGCTGAAGTTAAAAATAAGGCCGCTCATGAGTGCTAGATTGATGGTTGACATTGTTGTATTACCAAAGTAAAAGTCAAAAGGGCATTTCAGCGATTAGTTTGCCACTTCCTGCTTTCACCAGGAGCAGAATTTAAAGAATAAATAATAGGATTCAGAAAAAACTGGAAACGCAGATTTTCTTGTGTGAGCCAAGAAGCTGTACTGGACCAGGTAGCCAGTTCTGGACCTAAAACAGAAGACAATAAAGCTCAGAGGAAAATGGGGAGAAAGGAAGAGGACGGTGATGACGGTGATTGAGAGCAGGAAGGGAAGGTGCTCTGAGATTAGATTGATGGATGACACATCAAGTGAGATCATTATTTTACAAATATGAAAGCCTGAAGGGCCCTCCAGTGATTACTTTGGCGCTTCCATAAAGTTGAGGCTTTCGGGCGGTGGAGAAAAAAAAGAAATAAGTCAGGAAACTGCATTTGAGCAGCAGACACTGACGTCCTTTGAGATTCAAGAAGGGTTTTTGGAAACCTAAAAAGAATTATTGATATTATTGCGCAGTCCAGGACTGTCAGGAATTACAGTCTGCATCTCACAGCATCTCATATTTAGTATCCATTTAGCTGGTAATACTCCCCCACACATACATAGCTAATGAGTGGACTAACTAAAATATATGTTTAAGGTATCACCGGACCTCATAAGCATCCATCCATCCAGCCACATAATTCCCATTATCATGATTTTCTTTTTATGTCAACTTGATGTACATTGGGTGTGTTCATCTGTTGATCTACTCTCTTTTCTGCGCGCTAATATTTGGTTTTTAGCCGTCCTCAGGATGTAAATTGCTTTTATTGCTGTCTATGTTCACTGCGTACGCGGCGCTGAAGGATGCACGAGCTGTAATTGCAGCATATCGTAGAATTGTTGCTGTAGATCATATTTATTGTATTTGTCGTTTTTACACAGACAAACTAAACAGGCTCGTGCCCCAGAGGCCTTAAGTATCTGATCTTAATGGTTTAGTCTTTAAGCTCATTTGTGTTGAAGCTCTAGTCCTCGTTCCAAAACCATCAAAACGCTCCAAAACGGATTTTCAACTTTGCTTCATAGAGCAGTTTGGTGCTTCAACTTTCCGTTGCTCCCTGATGACGTCCAGAACACAGTTGTTGGACACGGACTTGCAATCCAATCTTCTCTATTCTTGAGTCTATTCTCTCTCAGGGTCGTTCCAGACAAACAGGAAGGGGCGACTGGGGGGGGGTGTGCGTCTTTATTGTGCTCGCCTCTGTAATCACACTGGAAGGTCAGCACTGGGGGGTCATTTGTGTTAACAGGGTGATCAATGTTAATCACAGACAGGACGATCAATACAGATGAGTGAGAGCAGCATTAGTCAGAGCCTCCGGTTACAGGCAACAATTGAACCTCATGGCTTTGGGAGTTTTCTTCATGACACATCTAATCATTGATTAGGCGTTGGCTCGGGAGAATGTGTAGCTGCTGCACTTTGTCAGTCCCCTTAAATCAGCCATAATGTGCACTATTTGTGTTGTTGCTGGTTTAATACAGTGAAGAAAACGTGGTTAAGAAACTTTGTCCAAAAAAAAAAAACAAAAAAACAATTGATATTAGAAAGTGAGTCCAGGAGATGACAGAGGTAGAGCTTGGCTACAGCTTTGATTTAGATTTAGATGTTTTTTAAAAAGTCAGATGTGCTGATTCAGAATGCAGCCAAATACGCATTTTTCATTTCTTAAAACAAAACTAAAAACCTAATTTGGTTTTCAGTGTCTTTACAAGGTCAGAAAGATCATTACAGCCTTATTCCAAGATGTGACAAACTCTTCACTTCATTGTTGGCTTTAAAACTGGTGTTGTGTTTTCTTTGGTGCAAGATGTGCATCACGTCTGTCTCTTTAAGACATTTAGGATTGATTTCAATTAACTGTATCGTCAGCATATTTTTTTTCTTTCTTTTGTTGCTGTTCTGATGTGATTTATAAAGACCGGGTCCTGACACGGAACCTTGCGGTATCCCTTTTATGATCCTCAGAAGTGCAGGCATGTAGCTGTCAACCTCAACGTTTTGTCTTCTGTCAAAGAGACGGTTTCTAATCCGGCCATAACTCATTTCCACTGACGCCAATTGGCCTTAAACTCTGCAACTCAACTTGTGATCGACTGAGTTGAAAGTCTTTGAAAAATAAACAAACACAGCTGCACTGTGTTGCATCTTGTCAAGAGATGCGGTGACATCTCTAACAATAAGTGCCCTGATTTGAAACCAGGCTGAATATCACCGAGGATATTCTTGTCTGTCGGAAACTGTTAAGTTAATTTGTGCTTCGAGTACAAATAATTGTTAGATGGGAGCATAATTACTGGGGTTTCATGGCACCCCTCCCTTTAGTGGTTACCACATATGAAGAGTGTGAGTGCACACATGAAGGGTGTGTGTACTTGTGCGTCATTAGGTTTGTCAAAATGTGACATATGTCTACACAGCACAGTTCGGCTGCAGAGACATTTCCGTCCTCCAGAAGAGCCAGACCTTCACTGGGAGTTTACAAAGAAATCCTGCCTCGCTGTAAAACACTCTGTGACGTCGCCGCTGACCCAATTCTTGCAACAAACCCGCAAGCAGCCTCCTGCACTGCTGTATCTGCATATTTAACAGGAGGGAGCAGAAAGGAGGGGTCGGGGAAAAGAGGGGAAAGAAACTCGATGCCCCCTTCTCGAAGCTTAGATGTTCCGACGGATGACGATGAATTTTTTTCGACCGTCATATATTAGATTTGAAGAGTAACCTCAAGAGTCCCCTATGAGTCCTTCATTCTGTGTGTACGGTTGTGGTCGGGAAGGAATCAGCTGATTAATATGCAGCCAGTGAAAGAGCAGCAGATAAATCTGAAGGAAGCTGTTTGTGTAATCACATCTGTCTACATCTATGTATTTTAAGTAGCAACTTTATTGTCTGCTACATATTAATACTTATTTTTTTGTCATTGTTGTCGTTGCTGAAAGTACAAGAAAGTCACGCTCACGCGTGGGAGTGCACATCGGTGTGCACATTTGAAAGTTTCTATTTGACAAAACAACCGAGTGACAGCAAGCGGCAGACTGGGAGGAAGAAAGCGATCCTGTTTGACATGCTGAAATCCAGCCTCATCCTCAGCTGTCTGCGAGAGCAGCAGACAGAGATATGGACAGAGAGGAGAGATAAGTGGAGCGAAATGTTCCTTTAACACATCATATATTCCAGACTATCGCTGCGCATTTCATCCCCTTTCTATCTCCTCTATCTCGACACACACCATACACCAAGGGCCTGGGAGGTACACCACATGAAGCCCTCAGACATATTGAGCAAATTAAGCGCAGTTAAAGATGAAATGTTGCAGTTAAGATGCTATCGGGGTTGTAAACTCTCCTCAGGAATCGGAGCGGCCAATTCCTGGTTATATAATACATCACAGGAGACTGGGGCCATGCAAAGACTTGAGTGTTTTATGGGATGAACTGCGCTCTTAATTGTGCGTGAATTCATTTCTAAATTTTGGCCGTTTTTCTGTCAAAAAGCTCTAAATTGTTTTAAATATGTTAACAACTGGGAAAAACATGATAAGCTTCTAAAGACGGTCTTCGTTGTTCTCGGGAGCTGTATGTGTGGTGTGATAACGTATTTGTGTTCATATTTACTGACACATTATTCACTTATTCTCCTCATTGCAGAGGGATAAATGTTATGACAAACACTCTCCTGCCTGTTAGCTAAACATGAAGCTGCAGATTTCAGCTGATTAGCTCAGCCTGTTTGAAAACAGTCTCATGTTGGCTTTTTTTGGTTTAACCTGCCATCTTTACACGGTTTTTACATTTGCATAGTTTAAACAAAGGAGAAATGGTGCAGCAGTTATTCGGGTCAGTACTGGAGACAGACATAGCCCGGCTAGTTATGCTACACTAAGCTAACTGGCTGTTGGCTGTAGCTTATTATTTGCTGTAAAAACTACAATAAGCAAGAAAACCTACAACCCTACAATCCGAAATGTGCGTTTCTAAGTTGTTTCACAGTTAACGGTCGCATTAACACGTGTTTATTTACCAGAAACATCACAAGTCTATAAAAATCTGTTTCTGTCTGCTGAAAGCAACATCACTTTTAATTCTTGTCTCTATCAGGCTCTTCTTCTACTGAGGCCCCCGGCCTTCAGGACCAGTGCAGCCTTGCCCCGCAGACGCACAGCGGGTGTATTATAAACTCTTATATACGCAGCAATGACCACCCACACCGTTTAACAAACCACACAGAGAACACTTAGAGATAGCCCTTTAACTTATCTCTAGGATTTACTGCACTGGTGAATATCCAGAAACCCAAAACAAAACCCAGAATACGTTGAAAAGGTCATCGGCCAGAAATAAACGCAGAGATGGAGGGAGAGAAATGTGGGAAGAATGAGGAACAATCTTATTTTACACTTCTAAAAGTGTTTAATAGAAAAATGGAAGGAACCTTCGCAACATCAAACCTGACATATTGGACTTGTAATAAAAGACCAATTTCTATGTGACGTATCGATTACACCCTCACAAGGAGCGGTTTAATAACTCCATGAGATTGTCTATAAAATCCACCTCCGTCATTTTCCAGGAAACATGCTCCTCTCTCTTAATCTTTTTGGGCTCGACGGCTCGGGTCAAGAGTGAGCAGAAATGGCACCTAAGTGGACGCGTCAACAACGTGTCTCGAGATGGCCTCCGACAAACTGCTCCTCCCATGTGCTGCGCGTTCCGTAGAACTCAAACAGAGCTCCATCAATCTTCCTGTCCAGATGTGGGCCTTAATTCAGGCAGCACATACGTTTGTCACGCATTAGGGAGTCTGCATGTCGTACCGTGGCTCAAAACCAGCTCGCTAAGTTACAAATGTGGGTTACATGTGGGCCTAAGTGGGTGTGAAAAGGGAATGCTAATCAGTTGGCCGCTTTTGTCTGCCTCGTAGGGAGGTGCTGCATGTGCGTCTGCATATATGGATGCATCTGTCTGTGTAACTGTGGGATTCCATATGCTGCCATGCTAAGCGGTGGGGGGGGTGCATGTCAGGACATCCTACATCAACAGCTGGAGGAGGTCAACTGCGAGGCAGTCACAGGGGGTGGGTGGCAGCTCATCATCATCGCCGGTGCGACTGCACAGCCGGACCGGGGAATTTCTGCAGTAATCTGGTGTGGCGAACCAGGACGTCCTCTTCAATCACTCCCCGACCGACCAAACTCAGTCTTTAAGACAACGCCAGGGTGCAGGTTTAGTGCAAGTGCAACTCGAGGAGGAGACACCGGAGACTGTAGAAAGAGAAAAGGGGGGAGAAAAAAAAAAAAAAACTGGAGCTGGAAATGATCCAAGATTACAAAGCAAGTGTTATTGCACAGATTCTGGGCTGCAGCGAAAGTGTTTGTGTTTCTCATTTGACTCTGGTTTGCAGCAGGGGTGGATTCAGATGGGAAATATTGAACCCCCCCCCCCCACCCCTCCCCTCTCCTCTGCACTAGTGTCGTAAATCCAACATCCCCCTGTCATTCTCCTTCTCTTTAAAGCTCTCCCGATGGTGACATTCAGTGTTCTCACCCTTTGTGGGTGTGCGGCCCGCTCATTATTATTTTCTCTTCTTCGCCTTCGCCTCTCTTTCCATCAGCCTCTCGGGGCGCCGCACTCATCCTCAACACCCTTGCCTCTCCCATCTCTGCCGTTCTGAAGAGTTGTTACTCTGCTGCTTCCACGGAGTTTCCCTCCAACAGGCTGTCTGGAGTCAAAACACTTAAGATACTTTTGGAAATAATTAACACCCTGCTAAGCTCTCAGAGACAAAGCTCAGCTAAAGATGTTTGTGCATGTGTGTGTGTGTGTGTGTGTGTGTGTGTGTGCAGACTAACAATCACCAAAATGCTTTTCAGTTATAGATCCATTTGTTTTGCAGTGATCAACCTTCGTTCAGGCAGCTGACGGTGCTGGAACTGCTGGTTTGTTTGAAGAAATATTTGTATGAACTGGGAATGAAACGTTGTTTTGCACTTTGAACAGCCAGCTAACAGAACGCCGCGGTCCAGAAAAAAGGAGGGAAATGTTTTGCTCTCCAAAAAAGAAAGAAAAAGAGGTAACAATTCAGTTGCTAACATTAGCACACTCAGCTACCGGCTTCTGCTATGAATGAAACTAAACCCTAAAAACAAAACTACCCAACAGACAAATACAGCTTCACTAAAACTGTTTGAGAAAAGACTAGCTGTTTGTAGTTTATTCTTCATGAAAATAAATAAAATGTTTATTCACTTGATTTAAAAGTCTGCTTTCATGTTAGCAATATGCAACTAAATCTAAAACTGTGGCACTGAAAAGTCATGAATGGACAGGAATTAGACAAGAGAATAAATAAGTAATAAATAAACAACAACAAAGTCATTTATTCAGATGTACATGGAGATGAATAATCGATTTATACAACGTCACATTCACTACGGGATTTTTACAAAAAAAATGCAATAAATTGGTATTTAAAGCTACTACATCTATCAAGAGAGTCGCTAAATTGACAACGCAAATGCTAATCTGTCATATCAGTCAACAGCTGCCACCAGAAACACCCACAGGGAGGACTGACTCCCAGGCGACGTTTCCACACACAGACACAAAATCTGTTTTATTCATGTCACTCCCGTGTTTTTATATTTAACGTTTCCTCTCACAAGACCGTCGGGAGAATTCAAAGCATGTTGGTTTGTAGGAGCGTTCCATTACCGCCGACCTGCATTTCTCCTGCAGCTCAAAGTGGAAGTGTGTACTCATTACTTGGTGCTAGCGTGCGTACCTACATGTGTGAGTATATTATTGTGTATTTGTGCGTGTGGGGGGCTGAGTCCTGACAATTACAGAGAGACAGCAAGTGGCTTTGTGCAGCTCCACTCTGGCCATTCAGTCCAACACAACCGTGACCGGCAGTTGGACCATTCAACAAGCGCTCAGAAGGCCGGCATTCATGCGTGGCCCTTAGAACTACACACACAGACACACAAACATACACCATATGCAAACACATGGATCTAAAGATACAATCTGAGAATATGGAGTCCATTTTACTCTATTTCACCTTACGTACACACAGAAAGGCACTCTGCTGGTTTCTCTTGTATACATATTCACTTAGATATAAACACGTATGAAACCGGAGACACCGGTGATTCAATCAGCAAAGAGAAACACACACACACACACACACACGCATTTCCAGAGGCCCTCAAATGCAACCCTTTCCTTGTTTTGTCTGCAGTGTAGCTAAGTAGAATTTGTGCTAAAATAACTTCAAAGGCTCCGGAGAAGGGGCCACTCCGAGGAGTATGGGTAATTAGGACTGTGGAGCGAGGGAGAGAAGAGAGAAGGGGAGAAGATGAGTGAAAGAGGGGAAAGAGAGAAGGATCCTCTAAGTCACAATGGATGAATAGGAGGAGAGCGACGGCTTGGAGAGGAACGACGAGGGGGGGGGCACTTGATGATAACACTCAAACGCGCACACACAAATATACACACACGTACCCCAGATTGGCGATGCGATAGCTCGCCACGAGACAGGAAATTTTAGCTGTAGAATTTAGTCTCAGCTGCAAACATGACGCTGGGTATATAGACACAATCCACACACACACACAGACACACAAAGAAAGTCATACAATCAAGTGGAGCCAGACAAACAGACCAAAAGCAGACATTTCTACCTCTGCCTCTCTCTGTCTCTAACACACAAACACACATACACACACAAAGTGCTCCTAATGGCAACGGTGCAAACAGCAGTGTGTTTTCAGCCAGCCGTGCAGCCGGTCCACCCAGCCATCACAGCAGCCCCGGCCACCAGCTAATGCACTGCTATTTATAGCCCATAAACTACACTAAACATGTCAGGATTGTCCCTTATTGCCACTCGAACAAACAGCCTGATTACTAAAAAGCTATTGTCAACAAAATTAAGCTCGAATGTGGTGCTACATTTATTGTGAAGCTCCTAATAAATCCGGGCCAACAGAACAGTTTCTGCCTGTAAGAAGTGTTTACCTAAAAATACATTCGACACCTCAGTAAACAATGAAATGAAACTGGAGAAAATGGAGAACTGAAGCTCGGGAAGCAGAAAAGGGGGGAATCTGTGTGTGTGTGTGTGTGTGTGTGTGTGAGACGAAGGAGAAAGTGGACACGGAGAGAGGAGTGAGAGTGCCCTCTGTTGACTGTATACATTATTGTGTCCCCCCCCCCACACACACACACACACACAATCAGATAACTCATGCAGTAGAATATTTAGGTTGCTGTTTAGTCTGCAAACTAAGATGCATGCCACCGCAGACCTCAACTACACACAACTTACATGAAAAAAAAAAAAAAAAAGCCACATAGGAGCTGACTGTGGCACAACAAGAACGACAATGTGTGCGTGGAAACCCATGCATGTGTGCGTTGAAGTGTGTAGTTGTGTGTACGTAAACCCCACCGGACTGTCAGCCGCTCTGCAGATCTCAGGGATCCCCGCTGAGCTGCAGCTGCCTGAGTGACATGTGCTGGTTGAGCCCTAAAGCCCCTTCAACTAAAATCACTTATCCTCACCCACCCAGCCACACACACACAAACATATACTGCCCATCTGCAACTGTTCTTTAAATTGAAACGGTTGTGTGTTGGAGTGGCATCCAGCCGTTTCCTGTTGGGATCAGAGGAGAGTCAGGGAGGTTGATGGATGACGTCAGCTGCCAAAGACTCAAATACACGTTTTGGTGTTTTGTTCCTTTAACGGTGGCTGCAGTGACATCATGGTGTGGGTTTGGCTCCTCCTTTTGTCCTGTTAGGTTGGGTGCTGCTGGATTCTGAAGCCCAGATATGCTCTAAAAAACTCACACTAATATTTTTGGTCATCGATTCCCAGGGTTCTCATCAGGAACGCTGCTGACGGAGGCGATATAAATCACAGATGAAATCAACTCAGACCTGCAGACGTTTGATATCTGTTTGTGCAGTGACGTTTTCATCACCTGAATGTGACTGACTGAGCCCTCTCTTTTCCCACAGTGTGGAAACAACGGGGTTTTCTTTTCTCCTTCACACTGCAAGCAATTTACATAATTAATCGCCACAAACATCAACTGCCATCAATTACAACTTTCAGTGGGTGGGTGCTCTGATACGACTATTTTTATTTAGAGAAGAAAGGAAGAACTGGAAAAAAAAAAAAAAAAACTAAAAGGATTCTTCACGTTACGGTCAGAAGTTAAACACGCCTACAAAACTAAGTTATATTTAGTACTTTTAAAGACAGAAAATAAAATTCAATACCTGTTCCAAAACTCCAACTGCCAAAGTATGAAAGGAAGCCAGTTGTGACAGTTATTCAATTTTTGCAGTGCTTCTAAAAACATTCAAAACAATAATAACAGTAATAACTATAAGTCTAATGATAAAATCAATTTGGACTTGGATAGGCGGCGGAAAATCGATGGATGGATAAGCCAATGAAACATGAAACTGACACTTATCATCTATGAGATGAAGCACCAAACAACTGCAGCCATCCGTTTCCGACAGACGTGATGCTGCACAATAAATCTCAAAAGAGTTCTCAACAACTAGCAACCTTGAAACAAACACCTTATGACAATAAGCTTAGTTTTACATTTTGTGGACTTTTATTGTGGAATCTATGTCAACTTTTTGGACTCAACTGCACCGCTCTGAAAGGTTTAGCGGCTCAAATTCAGCTCTCTATGTTAGTTTTGGAAACGGTTTTAACATTCCGTGTTGCTTTCAACTGAAAATAAGATTTCTGGATATGGCGTTTTGGAAACTTCACTGACTTCCTGTGTTGCTGCGGATGTTTTGGAGCGGAGCTGCAATGACAGCCAGAGCCGCAAATGAAACACGGGAGGCAAAGTCACAGCTCACAAACACACACATATTTAACAAAACATTTCAGAAGTGCAAAGCCGGCCCGCTGCTAATGTTAGCTCCTCTGTCACCGTCTAATATTTCTTCATTAATTGATTCTTTTGCTCTAAACTGTAGATGTGTTCTTTCATCGCTCCTGCAGATTCACAAACAAACAGACACACACAGACAGGTGGCGTCATCTGGGTGACAAGATGACAGAGAGACGGTGAGCCTGGCTCCGAGGGGGCCGTCTGCTGTCATATTTAGAACACACGCACCTGTTAACGCTGCCGCAGCCCAAAAACCCCGTACCCTTCAACGGGACGTTCCTCACTTTGCTAATTGGAGCGACAGATCCTGCGACCGCTGACTTTGACGTTTGACAAGACAAAAGTAATTACAGCCATTCCAACCCCATGCTGGGACTGTGCTGTTGCACAAAGCAGCCATTTTGTTTTCATTTTTTCTTTTTTTGATTCCTCGAACCGGCACATTCTGCAGATGTCGGTTTTTTCATCCAGCCGCAGTGATGATAAGCTCTCTGAGCTTGTCATGGCAGGGCCCTGGGTTGGAGTTTGTCTGCTGTGAAATTTCCAAATGTCACTTTTCAAGCCCGTCCTCCCTTCTTCTGTCATCCCTCTCTCCTTATATTCCTCTCCGTCTCTCGCTGTCACTTTTCTTTCTGTCTCCTTCTTGTCTTCTTCTGCCATTCTCTCCCTCTCTCTTCGTGACACAGAGACACTCCAGACCTAACTCCCTTTGAATGTTAATGATGATCCCAGCTTGTGGATGTGAAGCGTTGTGTGTATCGAGTGCATGCATGTGTTTGTGTTTGCAAGATTATGTCACATCCAGAGAAGACTTTGGTAGAGAATGAAAAAACTCATTAAAATTTTTTTAAGGGTCCTTTAAAGCGTTTATATCTTCTGCAATTTTCTTTAAAACTGAACTTCATTAGGAGAGTTTCCTTTTACACATTGTCTTTAAAGTGTGTTGCAAAAGCTTTAGGTCGCATATCTTCAGTGTGCAGGAAGCAAAATGGGCCAGAGATAGCTGGTTAGCATGCTAACTTGAAAAGCAAAAAAAAAAAAAAAGCGGTGTTGATGATGAACTCCAAGTTTTTTTCTAGACCAGTCCTTAAACACTTTAATGCTATTGTTGGCTTTGTAGCAACAGAAAGGCCTTTAAGGTCCCATTTTGGTTTTATGTTTTCATTTCATTTAGTTTGACAGACGCAGAGCTGGCAGCTAGTTTCTGAACTTAGTGGAGCGTTTTGCTTTGTTTTGTTTCACTTAGGAGTTGGTGGAGACCAAAATTGAACTAAATGAACATGTTAATCATGAAACCAAGCCAACGTTGTGTCCACAGCAACAAAACAAAAATGAGGCAGCTAAGTGTGAAAATGTTTGTACTGAATGTGAAGTCACAGATTCCTTTATTTCTGTCGCTGCACTATTTTCTTTTCCTCGCTGTGATTTTTGCTGCACCGTCTGCTTCGGGATCATTACATTTTGTATGTTTAAGTTAGTTTGTAAATGGGGAAATAAGTGAAAAACTGACTCTCAATAATCAAGCAAGAACACTAAAAATCCATTTGAGTGTTTATTTTTTGGCGAAGCTGCCCTGGTGGATTTGACATTTTCCACATGTGTCCGTGCCGAGTCCTGTTCCCAGGTCTCTACAAGGTGGAAAACTCTGGAACGCACTGCGAGTCAGAGGCTGCGTCCAACTTTCCCTCCTCAGGCCTCCACTCGAGGGAACGGAGCAAAAGTTTAGTGAAAACACACACGCATTCTTTACACTTTCTTACATCCACCAAACCGGGCACACGCTTGGACACTACGGCCAGATCTCTGCTCGCTGCCCATTTATCTTGTGTGACTCACATGTCTGACCCAGAACATCATTCACAGAGCGGAGGGGGAACCAACATCTGAATGATTCCAAGGTGGGTTTTTTCCCGTACTTCTGTTTGCCTTTCTATCCCCCTAACTCCTCTCTCTTATTCCTCAGTTGCACCCTCCCCCCCCCACCACCACCACCTTCCCTCCGTCGGAACTTTTATAAAGTGTAATGTGAAGAGCTGTGAGAACAAGGTTAAGTCTGATTTATTTTTTTATTTTATTTTTTTGCCATTATCAGCCGCCTGTTTCCTCTCATTTCCACATAAACGCCTTGTCGGCCGGTGGCGGCCTGCCACGGTCCATGCCAGTCTTTGTAGCTCTTCCAGGTGGGTGATTTATGCGTGGCGCTGAGCCCCCGAAACGCACAGAGCCTCTGCCGTCTCCCTTCTGCCAGGCTTGGCCCCCAGTGGGATATAAATCCTTCTAAGACGGCTCCGCTGACGCCAGCGAACAAACAAACTCTTTCCCAACTTGTTTTCTTTACTTGGAAGTATACACGTTCTGTTTCCTCAAAACTTGATTGATTAATTTCATCTGATTAATCCACCCCCCCTCAGCCCACCAGTTATTTTATGGCTGTCTAGCAGGAAGTTCTGGTAAAGCAGTACAGTAAATTTAATTGGAAACAACATCAAACAGCTCTGCTGATTGATTTTTCAGCGTTGATCCAAACCATATTTCAGCATTGAGATTGTTAGTAGCTGATGTTTTGCGGACATTTTAGAACTTTTACCGTCACTGTACATCAGTATTCCATTAAAATTCACATTCTTCACCCGATTTTTTTTGTCTCATTGTTGCTGCAAAACCTCGTTGATTGCAGGAGGATGATTTGTCTAAACATCAGAAGACAGAAGGTGTCGGCGAATGTGGCTTCAGAAGAGATTCAGCGCTCTTGGACGACGGAGCAAAAAGCTAAACTTTCAAATCGCTCCTTTAAATTATGCCGAGATGATTATCAGTGGGTTTGAATTACAACATTATACAATGACTAAAATCCAATTGACTGAACCGTAGATCAGCTCCAGACGTGAGATTAACAAAGTTTAAAGAACAATTAAAGAGACGTAACTGCACAAATGAACCTGATTAGGATCTTGGTATGAGGAAAATTATGGCCAAAACTGAGAGGCAAGTGGAGGGGTGGGGGGGCTGTGTGGGAGGGGGGACAGAAAAACAGCAGCAGACCCCGGGCGGGCTAATGGGCTCAAACTGGGCTGATCCTTCCATTTTCAACAGAGGGGGTAAAGCTAAAGACACACTTGGCTCCTAATTGTTTCCGTGCTATGACTGTCACGCACACAAACACACTCACTGTACACACGACATTTAGGTATTTTCTTTCTCTGTAAAACATGAGAAAACATCTGCGTCGTAGTTTAAAGTAGTCTCTACTTCCACACAGTGTCACCACCAGACATGTGCACACACACACACACACACACACACACACCGTTTAAGGACTGTCATGAAATAAACATGGCGGGTTGAGTTTGTTTTGTCTTTGTTTTCACAGCCTGAGTGAGCTGCGTAAAGTGCCACGCTGTAATTTTAATGATATTTATGACAAACACCTGCGTCCCCAGCTGTCACCTCTGACTGGTGTGATGTATGAAGAAGGGCACACACACACACACACAAGCATGCTTGCACAAACACACACACATACCCTCACACTCCAGCAAAAACATGCACTGCAATAGAAGCAATATGCACGCCGGTATAATAAAGGGGGGGGGGCAGTAAGTGGTGTGGCCTGAGGCGGGCTTTCAAGGGGAGAAAGGGAGAGCACTCAGGACTGACTGGGAAAAAAGGTCGGGCCTAGAAAAGCGTAAACATCTTCATACATTACAAAAAGAAAGAAAAAGTGACACCGATTTGGACAGAAAGATGGAAATGATTTAAGCCGGAACAAAAAAGGAGAAAGATAGGAGGAGGTAATAACGGGTTGAAAAAGAAGAAGGAGGGCTGTGGTTGGAGTTTCACAGAACGAAATAATAGATGGATTGCTGTGTGTGTGTGTATTCGCTCTCACTGGGACCAGATGAAGTATTCCTCGGTGTCTGTGGCAATCGACCAGAGCAGCACAGCTCCAGTGATGGATTCCACCACACTAATCGCTCCTCCGATGCTTTCTGTTTCTCTCACACATACTTTGCTTCTCTCTCACTCATTCGTTTATCTCTCTCCTTCTTTTTTGCTGCCTCGCTCACCCCCCCTCCCGGTTTCCAACACTGCGCCACACAAACAGAAACAAATCACAGATTTAATGAAATTAAGTTGGGAGGGCTCACCGGAGGAGCGTGTGTTTCACGTCTCCTGACAGCTGCCGCAGTGGTGCACCTCAGCCACCTGAATCCGGACTCCACGCAAAAATTTCCTCCATGTAGTTTACACATGGAAAACTGCATCCAGGCATGCGGCGTGCCAAATTTGCCCTTTGGGGAGGATAAATCTAAAAGGCGGTGGCTCCCAAAATGGAGCCAAGGATCCTTCAGAAGGGAGCCTGAGTCTCCACAGAGTGTGTGTGGATGTTGTGCAATTTTAATGAACATATTATTGACACTGGGCAGCACAGCAGCGTAGTGGTTAGTGTTGTTGGTCCATAACAAGAAGATTGTGGGTTCAGTTCCCGGCCCGGGGCCTTTCTGTGTGGAGTTCGCCTGCGTGGGTTTCCTCGGGTTTCCTCCCACCGTCCAAAGACATCATGTTTGGGTTCATTTACGACTCTAAATTGTGCGTAGGTCTGTGTGAGAGCGTCTCCGTGTGTTGGCCCTGTGATGGACTGGTGACCCCGCCTCTCACTCAGTGCGAGCTGGGGTTGGCTCCACCCCCCAGCCCCCCCGACAAGTTGGAAATGCATACACGGTAGAAGATGAATGAATGAATATTATTGACACTGTTGCTCGGTGGATCTGAAGCTGGTGAAGTGAAACCTGCAGGCTGTTAATTCTGTCTAAAACACATGAAACCTTTCTGCAAGTTAATTCTACTAGTTCAGTATTGGACTGACAAAGTGCCACCTCTTTGTAACGCCATGTTTTATTTTTACAGTCTGAGGGAGCAAAGACTTCATTTTACTGACTGTTTGCCATTTTTTCTATGTGCACGGTGCCATTCAATACAATTCCATTCATAAATTCAACACCAACAGAGGAAAAAGCAGCGCTACACTTCTCCTTACTCAGTATAACTCCTCCTCCTCGCTGTCAGCACCGAGCGGCCTTGACCAGAACGCAGACGCTCCCACCTCCCATCTGCCGTGACGCCAAATCATAACTCTACCGTGTCTTAAAATCGAACACGCCAAAAAAAAAAAAAAAAAAAGAAGTGTTACTGCCTTGCAGATTATTTCATTCTTACTGCTACATAAAATCCAGCACCGGCTCATATCTCCTCCTAATGAGGTTCTTTGAGATGCCAGCTCACCAAATAGGAATGTGAGGTCAGATAATGACAAACGGAAAAATGGAAAAACTTGCCGCGTTCCTACAAACATTACACTTTAAAGGGGCTGTGTGTGTTTTTTTTTTTTTTTTAGAAACGTTACACCGGGGCCCTTCTTGCATGTGGCCCGTTCAGTTTGTGTGTCCTTGCAGCACAAAGGCCCACAGTTCCTGCTGGACCCCTGGGTGTGAACTGGATGTGGGACGGCAGAGGGTCTCTTCTGATCTCCCATAATCCCCCACTTTATTTTCAACCCACTCAAAAGCCCTCGCTTGAACAAATACACACTTTTCCAACTGTCTCGCTCGACAAGGCTCCTCCTCCTCCTGGTTGATTCCTGCTCTGCTTTTCTCCTCTCTGCCTCATCCCTCTATCCCGAGACCCCGTAAGGGGCCTGTCACCGCCAATGTTTTCCTTCTTTCATTTTTTAGACTCCTCTGTTTGTTTTCCAAAATAAAAGGGTCATTGAGCAGTGCGGTAAAATGTGTGTGTGCATAGGTGGATGGTTGTTTTCGCTCTTGCCGGTGGAACCTTAATGACCTGAGTTCCACTCTGCCCAGCTGTCTCCACTCTGCATCAGCATTTAATCTGCACAAAGGCTACAGGACCACCCCAATGGGTCACACACACACACACACACACACACGTCCCTCACCAGATAATTACGAAGCAAGGGAGAGAACAAGAGAACAGTCATCTTTTCCTCTCCCCCCTCTCACCTCCTCTCTGTCTTTACTTCCTTACTTCTGCAGTGTAGTCCCAAGGTTGACACAGTAGCAATAAGTGTGTGTGTGTGTGTGTGTGTTCAGGTTTTTAAAGCAAACTTTTGTGAATTGTGAGGATCAAGGGAGGCTGCACTGTGGTTTAAAGAGCTGAGTTAGCAGGTAGGAGACAATATGCCTCAGGGAGACAGCGGCGGGGAGAGAAATGAAAGCCTGGAGACCAAATCAAGACCTTGAGAATCTCATTCACGGAGCAGAGGATGTGCGCTGTTCAGGGTGAGACACAATAAAAAACAAAAAACATATTTCATGTGCTCGGGATGTTGTTCAGATGTGTTTTTATAAAGTTCAGATGTGCTGCCGGTTTACTCGGGCATCACTGGAAACTGAACGGAATAATCAGTGTTGGAGCGTCATTTCATTTTGATAGCCTCCTGTTGAATTTGACCGTGTATCAAAATTATAGAGGTTCAAAATATTTGAACAGAGTACTCCCAAAAAAATCCCACGTTTACATTTAACTGAATGATCACACACTAAACGCTGGATATGTTTTTGTCCAATAAGCAAATTATCATGATTACATCCGTGCAATTTTCTGAAAGCTCTTGGAAAGAGATTCTACAGACTAAATAAGACGAGCTAAATCCTGGAAACTGTTGGGGATGTTTTGAGTGGGAAGATTGGCGAGACCACGACCTCAGAAAGTCACAAAACCGCTGTGCTCGAACCAACGTACATTTCCCTGTGTCACCAAGAGTAACACAACACGCGACATACATGGAACGTCTACTTGTCACTGCGTTGAACCTGCGACTCAAAAGACGGCCGTGGAATCTTTTCAACACCAAAAGATTTTTCATAAATCAAACATCGTATGAAATTACCATGAACTAATGACACGCAGCCTGTGGCCCGCACCACAATGGAGTCATTGTTTTATGGGCAGGCGGAAAACACACACAGCCACAGTGGGATGGATGCATCAGTCCCGTCAATTGTTGGTCCACAACAAAGCATTGATTAATTCCATGTTGAATGGACGAAGAGCGTGTGTGTGTGAATGTGATAGAGTCGTTATTGATATCATATGGTTGCCTGCTGCTCAGATCAATAGCTGTTTCTCTTCATAAAGTTGTTTTTGACCGCATGCGCTATATGAAACACATCTATACAACACGCACACGCACACACACGGCCGCCTCGGTCTAGCGACTCCTCACACACGAGGACAAAGCAGCCAACGCTTATAAAACTATTTCTTCCATCATGAACTGGCTCCACCAGCACCAGGGCGTGTTTCCCATTACAGCACCATTGTTGTAGGTTTTAGGCTTTGTATGGTCCTGGGTTTAACTTAACAAGTTCAAATGTGTGGACAAACCCGGCGGTCCTCTCTGACCTCACAACCCCACCATCAGTCATCCGTCCGCCGACTGTCAGCTCCTTCCTGTCCTCCGCCTCTGCTCCCAGGTTGGTGGTGGTTTTGCCTGTGGCGGGGGGGGCTCCTGACACACCGACACCCTGAAAGCCACATCCAATCTACTCACCTGAATCACACATGCAAGCACACACACAGGCCTCTCCTCAGCAGGAAAGCCCTTTTACCCCACGCAGTCACTTCTAATCAAACGTCCTCAGCTTCCAGGGAGACAGAAGCTGAATCTGAGTCGCTGAAGAGAAGGTGGTTAGTTTTTAATGGTTGGCAACATTTTTTTTTTTTTTAGGTGTAGCACGGCGCCGCACCGGGAGTGAAGGAGCACAGAGCGTGACGCGGCATCACTCCTGTTCATTTCCTGCATAACACCAGAAAAATCGTGGTGGAATCGTTTACAGCTGAAAGTCACACGTCGCTTATATTTACACAAAGTTTGCAAATGACTGTTGCTAATTGCTTATGACAAACCCCAAAAAGGCACAGCCTATTTCTTTTCACGCATCTGCTGCATAAAATATAAAGTATCAGAAGATACAGAGCTGCATACAGATAGAAGATTTTACTGCAGCCGTAACAACTCTGAATTTTTACAACATGACGCTTACATTTTGTCTGATGAGCAGAAAAATGGGAATTAATTTAAATTTTTTCTTTTTTTTTTTTGCAGAGGAGATCTCCTCCCAGCTCTTTTTCTACATAAATGATGACTAAATCATCTCCAAATCGTGTGCTCTGTTTGGTACAAATGACAGCTGTTGTGTTCGCTCACCCCAGAGGAAGGATTCTTCCCCATTAAAGGATTTCTAGTGAGTTTTTCTTCATCCCAATTGAGCCTCTAACCGCAGAGCGTGTCGCGTGCTGTACAGACTGTAAACCCATCGAGACAAACTTGTGAACTGAAAACTTATTGGCCAGCGCAGACCAACAAGACATCTGGTCTGATTATAGACATTATCAGTCATGCGGGTATTGGTTTTTTTTTTTTTTTTTCCTCTCTCTCTCGCTCTGTGATTTCTTTGTGAGTTACTGCACGCTTGGCTTGTTGCGCTGTTTTCGTTGTTATGGAAATATGCTGTATTCTTTAACCACTTAAAAAATTGTTTACTTAATATTATTTAGATTTCCTTTTAAATGCTGCATCAATCTTAAATGGGATTTTAAAAGTGCATCAGAAGCTACATTGATGAATAAAATTAGGATTCTTCAAAAGACAACAGAAAAAAAAAGACTTCCAATGTTATACTGCATTGTGTGCATAATGACATTAACGTGCGTTTGTTGCGGCATCGCTTGATGAGTTCAGAATCTCTTGTGATGTGTCAGTCTCTTGTGTAAAAACAACACACACTAATATGAAAATGCGTGAGACTGACGTTTTGATTTGAGTTTTGTTTACGTTCCACCTCGAGGTCTCGTGCGGATTTTGTACTGCGCAGATATATTACCTGTGAAACTCAGCCAGTAACGTGACAGCGAAGGCAACGCGGAGCAAATAAACAGAAGAAAGAAAGAAAAAGGGAAAGAAAGGAGTGAAAGGACGGGGAAGGTATCTACCAGGACACGGACACATCTGGCCGAGGTATTAGACCCCCGCTGACCCGTCACTCAGCCAAAGCTAAGAGATGGATAACCCTGAACTGGCCTCCAGTCAAACACACAATGCACACATTTACATCCCCACTCGGTTCCAGAAAGCGTCATCCGGCCAAGCTACATACTCTGCCGGTCCACATCTCATGTTTAGACACTTAAAACATCCACAGCTTCCACACACACACTGATGTTGTCCCAATCCACAGGCGTTCTCATAAAGTTCCTTAAACTTTACCATCCTTATTGCTGCTCGGCCGTATCTGTTTTCATCTGTCCGTTGTTTCCCCTCCCATCAGCAGCTCCAGCTATGCGCTGTGCAAACATGGCGCTGAAAAGCCATCCATCACCTCCTGCCTCCGACCCCCTCCTCCTCCTCCTCCTCCTCACCTTGAGGTTCTCTTTCCTGTAGTTATGATTGGAACGAAGTGGCGAATTCTTGGGGAGCAAATAGCTCGAGAGGAGAATGTGGAGGTTCATTTCAGAAGATCTGCTTCCTGTACTTCCCGTGCTCAGCAGGGAAAAGGGTAGGACAGAGGAAACAGGGATTTGAGAAGGAAGGAAAGAGGAGGGGGATCAGCGTCAAGTCGAACATTTACAAGTCCATTACTTTTAATTTGGTTTATGCTTCCATTTTATTATTCGTTATATCTATTTTCTTCGACTGTCACACGTCTGGAAAAGTCTCCCGCCACCGCCCCTTATCAACATGAACTTAAACTATTCGCTCCCAACGGCTGAGCAGTTGATGTAATCACAGCAATTTATCTCTTCATCCATCACAGCCAGCCTGACAGACAGTGATCAAGTATGAAATGTCTGTCACTGCTGCTGCCAACATCAGACTGTGGTGGAGGTTGATGGATCAATCTAGCTGTGGGCCGGATGGGGGGAATATGTTGTTTTCACTCCGGGCCTGTCAAGCCGCCACAGCCCGGCCCGGGGGCAGGAGCCAGCGACGTATGCACATTGGCATCCGTGCCCCGGGACTATGGCCTCAACCTGCACCGACCTGGGCTGCTGTCAGGCAGCGAGAGCGACACAGCCAGATTTCTGACAACAGAAAATGACACGGCTGCCACAGGGAGAGCCCTGAATTCAGGGAGTGTGCTGAAATATTTCAGACCATCGTCATTTTTGAATCTGTGTGTTTACGTGTCATAGACGAGTGAATGTGTGTGGGGTCGGATGAACAGGATTTAGATTTTAATAATGACATTTATGGCTCCAACAGAAGAAATCCTACAGACTTTGGCGATCAAGCGACTTTACCTCTTACACCATCATCGTTTTCTTTTGATTGGCTGAAATTGGGTCAGTGAAGCAGAAGGTCCAGATAATCCAGCCCTACATCAACATTTTCCAGCTCCTCCTGAGGTGGTCCCAGGCAAGATGAGACACATGATCCCTCCAGCGTGTTCGGGACCTTCCCAAAGCCCCTCTGGTAGTTGCACTTAACTGGAAGTCCAGGAGACATCTGAAGCAGATGCCCAAACCACCTCAAATGGCGTAGCGACTCCCGACAGACGTCAGAGCTCATTACCCTTTCTGTCCATTGGTGGGCTGCATTGGGGGTCTGGACAGGCTGATCCTGGATTTCACAGCCTGGCTCCAGGTATCCTCAGTCTGCCAACAGAAGCGGCTTTGTGTGGAAAGAAATACGTGGCGGACTCCTGCGAGGGACTTTGGCATTCACAGTTCCCAGAGGTTATACCTCACGGACTTTGTGACGTTCCCTCTAGTGCCACCAAGAGTCCAGCATGTGGTTTAGAGTAGAATATGACCCCCCCCCCCACCCAAAAAAAAAAAAAAGACCCTCCATGAAAAACATTCAGCTGTTTCTCCATAGTCCTAATCAACAAATGCTAACATGTAAACCCAAGATCTTCAGCATGGTAAATATTATACCTGCTGAACATCCGCATGTGATTTTTGTTTCAGTGAGTATGGAACTACGCCAACATTAGCATGTAGCTCACAGAGCCCCCCCCAGCCTGCACACAGGGCAGCGCAGGTCTTGTCGTGCTGCACAAAAACCACAAGTGTTTTTCTTACAGCTTGTCATAATTGTCATGAGTGGTTGTGATTTGCCAGAGTTATTACACTGATTGTTGTTTTTTTTAGCAGCAGGAGACTCTCGGGTAGAAGAGGAACTTAACCTTTAAAATGTTACACATCTGCCTCACCTGGGGAATACTTGGTAGCGTTTAACTCTCCCTCCAATCAGTAAAACAGACCTAGTGGGGAAAAAGGCCATGTGGCCGACCTTGGGGCCGGACTGTGGTGCATATCTTTAAAAAACACAAGTGAAATCTATTCGCCTCAGCGTCTGGGGC
This sequence comes from Echeneis naucrates, assembly GCF_900963305.1. Classification (NCBI taxonomy): domain Eukaryota; kingdom Metazoa; phylum Chordata; class Actinopteri; order Carangiformes; family Echeneidae; genus Echeneis; species Echeneis naucrates. The sequence continues at coordinate 22,383,426 of NC_042523.1, read as the reverse complement.
CGCGCTCAATAACCACACTATAACTCTGGGCCACAAAAGAGGTAAAAAACATAAAAAGCTTTACAGGATATGCATTTAACAGGGCTTTCCAGTCTGAACGGCAGCCATCACGGACAGGCTATTCATCCAGTGTTTGCAGAGACTGCGTTAGTGTAATAAGACAAGGTCGCTATCACATTCCCACCAGTCAATTCCCATTGTGAGTGTCCCTGGCCAGAGAGGGACGGCTGCCAAAGCTCCTCATCCAGCGGCTGCTCGTGTGTCCCAGACCGATCATGACAGAATCGGACGGTTGCTGTGAGTTACCGGGATGGAAGGCATCCTGGCCGTTAGCTTTTCTCACACTCTACGAGCTGTAAGTACTCGATCAGCTCTTTGGCCAGGAGCAACACAACGTGTGTGTGTGTGTCTGGTGGACCGACAGTGGAGGGGATGAAACAGCATGTGTGTGTCTGTGCATTCATCCATGCATGTGCCCGTGTACGTGAAAAAAAGCACAGCAGGAGTTTCACTAAATGCATCCGCTCTCTCCACTATCTCTCTCGCCCGGGCTCTCCTGACGGGACGGCTGACAGATCCAACCTGGCACTTTGGACTTGGCCTTTTTTTTTTTTTTTTTTTTTTTTCCCCCCGCTGCACAAGGCAACTTAGCAGGTTTCTTTGCAGGAGCGTGACCCAGAAAAACATGTGGCATAAAAAACAGGCTTTCAAAAGCCACTCCGCTGTCTCACTTTACCATTTCTGTGGTTCTTTTGCTCCTTGTTCCGACCTTCTCTCCTCTGCTGCAGCAGGAGGAGGTGAGGAAAAGTCAGATTGTGTAAGCTGGACCGTGTGTGTGTGTGTGTGTGTGTGTGTGTGTGTGTGTGTGTGTGTGTGCAGAGTGCCTTTTATGACAGGGCAACAAGCGAGAGTGGGCAGAAGCAACTGGCCATGAAGAGAAAGAAACATGTGCATGCCTCGGACACACACACACACACACACACACACACACACACACACACACCTACAGCCCATGACAAATTTGATTCACATGCCAACTTGAACCAGACAAACTTAACTTGCAATACATGAGCGCGAACAGAGTTGGAGGTTTTTCTAATGAGAAAGCCAATACTCTGGCTCCAAACCTGATGTGGGACTGAAATATGTTATTGAGGTGCCCAGAGGGGATAAAAGAGATGGAAAGTTGGTAGGAGAAGTGTGGTGCTGCGGCCAAGTGTCTAGGTAAAGAAAATGAATCGTAAATAGTGTCGCTAACTGCACGGTGTGGGCGTGTTTTGAGTGCGCATGTCAGCGCTCGGGCTGCCTCGTAAAAAGACGGCTAATTTTGAGTGACAAGCAGCTCAACGCTCTCTGACCGAAATGTGAGTCAACGCTCAATATCAATTAGAGAAAATCCTACACAGGGACAAATGAAGAGGTAAGTGTGAGCGGTATCGACAGGAAGTCCAATGACTCATTAGAGGCCCCCGTGAACTGCAACCGCTCAAGGATCCGAAATGGCTGCCGCGTGCAGGTGAGAGTCGGCGGCCTAATGAGAAGTGACGGGTAAATAAACTCCCGCTGCGGTGAAACAGGACAGACCGACCAAACCGCCGCTTTGGTTCCTCTTTCAGCACAAAAGCTCATCGAGGAAGAGGAGGAGGAGGAGGAGGGGGGCGACTAACAAAGCCAATCTGTCGTCAAGCGTAATGACTTCCTGCAGTCGCACGCCGACACGCTTGTAACAGCCACAACGTAGACCAGCAAAGATCCGCTGACGGTGATGATATGTCAGATATTAAGTCTCATGTGGAGACACATGAGAGCATTGGCTATACCCCTCCCACACACATTTCTCAGACGTTGGCGGACTCGAACCAGGATGAGAATGGGCAGAGTACGTCAGGCTGAATAAACAGGGTGTCTGCTGGAGAACTGAACCAGCCCTTCCGACTCCCCCACACTCCCGACAGCGACAGACGGCGGAGGGCCAGAGGTGGCGTAGAAAGGCACTTAACATTAAACAGCACTTCATATGCACATATACACACATGTGGGAGCACGTACACATACAAGGCTTTGAGCTGTACGACTTTTGAAGGCAGCTGAGACGTTAATTTTCGCTGGATTTGACCATTTTAGTCAAAACAAGCAACGTAAAATTTAACAAATACACCTTCTGTCAAATAGAATTTTTATGATCTTCGGTTACATTTTTTTAAAATTAAGGATAAATCTTCATCGTGCCTTTGGTCCATTATAATTTGACATGTTTCTTTTTACATTATTTGCTTAAAGTTGATTAAATTAGTTCATGTAGCTGGATGTCTACTTATTGTCTTCAACGTGGTGTTGCATGTTTTGTTTTTTGTGGGTTTATAAAAGCATGTTATATAGTTGAGACATCTTTTTGTGGGATGATGACCTCTCAGATTCTACATTGATCTGTCGTTCTCATTAAAAACTATTTGAGCCGCTTTAAGCCGGTTTTTCAGGTTAAACATGGAGGAAATGTCCAGAGACCACTGATGGAAACTGAGCTCCCTCAAATGATGTATTTAAAAAACATATTTAAAGAAAGGAATACAAGGTAATTTTCTTTTTCGTTATCCTGAGAGAAAAGGTTCAGTAAACAAATTCACAACGGACTGAAATGTGCATTTAAAGTTTGGTCACATAGCTCTTCGTCTGCGCCGTCATCTCGAACGAGAGAGCCAAAATAATTTCTACATTCAAATACATCAGCCCCAAAGTATATCTTCCTGCGGTTTAGAGAGCATGTAGATGAAACCGGCAGCTGCCCAGTGAAAACATACAGATGCAAATATCGAACACAGATCTCAAACATGGAGGCCTGTGTAACGTCCTGAGCCAGCAGCTGGAACTGAGCAATGCTACAGCGAGAACGTGAAAAAGAGAGCATGGTATTTCTACGTGGGGAAAATGTCATCCGATCGCCGCACAACAAGCCCTTCAGTCCGACTGACTCGGTGCTGTTGTGTTTAGGCACCGCAGGCATGTGTTGGTTATCGGGGAGTCCCGACTCTCTCCGTTTGACTCCCACACAACTGATTCTCTCCCCCTCGCTTCTGCTTCGTGTCTCTCCGCCGCCAATTGACATATTTAGGCAAAGTCGTGACGGATCGTCAGCTTGAAACATTAGTTAAAGGGTGTAAAAGCTCACAAGCGAAACACAAGGCAGAAGGAAATGAGGGAATTCATCACAGCGGCCGTAAGAGAGAGTTATATTTGGATTTACCGCTCAGACAGGGTGAGTGTTGTTATCTTCCCTGCTGGTGAGTGCTCAGTAAGTAAAGTACATGTCAGAGTGAAAACTGTACTCACTTAAACTCCCGAATGACTGAACTTTTTTTTGGAGTTATTTAATATTTCTCATATGTTGTATGTGTGAACGCACAGTGCAGTGCAGCGCGGACAGACCGCTCGGCCGTTGCCATCTTGGCAGAGATGAAAAACGTTTGTGTACTCGACTGTAAAAATGGTTGTTTCTGCCACAGAGTCGGACATTTCTTTAACATTGGACTCTTTGTGGATTAATTCTCTCTTTCAGCTGGCCATTTGAGGAGATGCAGCTTTTGGCAATTCATGTTTGGCATCAACAGGCTTTGGCAGTATTGCACCAGAGTGCATGGTCCTGCCAATAAAGCTTTTTTTGAAAGTGTAACGAAAGCCAATTTACTTTTTAAATGACATTTATTTTTTCCATTATATTCACACAGCCTGGTTCAACAGCTGATTATAATCTGGAGGTCGTTACAGTTACAGACCTGAGTCTGAGGCCGGACCCACAAAGACCTCACAACAGCCAACTGACCAGATTTGGTGGCTTTTCTCTGCAGATGGAGTCTGAAGTTATGAAGACGATCAGATGAGTGCAATGAAAATTAAATTCACAAAGCACCATCAACACACACACACAGACACACACACACAGACTGCCCTGAATTATGTATTCAACCTTAAGTTTGCCTGTGATACATCTTCATGCCATTAAAGCCCAGAACACGGCGTGAGACGGAAACATCCTTGAAGCGCACTTTCAGCAGCCTGAAATGAGCAGATAAGCAAAGTAAGTCCGCTAAAAAGTGAAATATGGGAAGAGTCGACATGTAACCTCGGTGTGCTTCTCCGAAGAGCCTGCAGGATCGTCGCCCCGGGGCTGAATGCAACAAGGTGAATGGGAGAATCCTAATGAAGCTGTGAGGACTCAATCAATACCAGCTCTGGAGTGGGGTGGGGTGGGGTGGTCTGCGGGGAGGCATGGGAGACGAGGAGGAAGGCAAAGTAGGAGACGGAAGAAGAGGGAAGGAAACAGGAAGGGAATGAAGATAAAGAAGGACGTGGGTGAGAGTGTAGAGATAAAGAAACGGATGAGAACGGGTTAGACTGAAAACACAAATACAAGCAAAGTCGGGGAGAACGAGGAAGTTTGAAGGGAGAGAAAACCCACAAAGATTATATATATATATAGGCAGAGAGAGAGAGATGGAGAAGGAGATTGCGTCAGACAGAGGAGGACTGAGAGTCTAAATCGAAGACACTTAGAGAATGCCCATTGATTGTGGTCACGGCTGGCTGGGCTCCTCTATTTGGTTAGTCATCTATTTCTCCTGTATGCTGAGATCAAGCCTTTCCTCTCCTCCTCTTTTATCTCTCCATCAGAGATGACTGGACCAACTCGACCTGCAACATTATTGCGGACAACAGAGCAAAACTTACAATTCCTGCCTCCAACTTCCTATCAACAATCCTCCTAAAATCAGCGGGGGTCGGAGTCTTTGGAGGCGAGCTGCCAGTGTGATGTGTCAGTCAAACATCCGGGCTCGTAAACTGAAACATGCAAGTATACGAGCCAATACTGACAATATTTATTTACAGTGTTGCTAACCATGACCATAATCTCCGGTAGTTAAGTGCAAAACATATTTGCGTTCCACAAACAGTTGACAGACCCGTCCAGACTCCGCTGAAGCTGCAACAAAAATAAAAAAAAACTCCTACAAGTTTCTGTGGGAACCACATGATGAGAAGTTGATGAAGTGGTTTCCTGTAACGCAGAAGAGCTGAACACAACACCGACAGAGAAGACAAACCAGGACGTCCGTCATCAGCTCGAGGAGGTCCACGTCTCGAAGTCTGAGTCTGGAGTCTTCCATCAACACGGAGCTCGCTGGCAAGTTGGCAGCTGCTCTCAACTGCAGAGCGCAGAGCGGACCGACCCGAACGCCAAGTGTGGATACAGACACCCAAAGATGAGGAGGGGGGGGCGGTAGGATGTGGTTTACCTCAAAATCACTCAGTCATAAGAGGTCACAGACACCAGAACCGGTCAGATTTGGGAGGAGAAGGAGAGCCAGAGAGCCGAGACTGACGAGTTCCAGGCTGGATCCGTTCACAACACACTCACCCTAAAGAAAAGTCACACTTTTATGTGAAAAAAAAAAAAAAACCCACAATAATTGAAGACAGTTGTTGTTGTTTTGCCTTCTCTGTCATTCAAAACACAAACATTCAGCAGCTTTTGTCCAAATGAAGTACAAGTTCCGGGTGTTTTCAGTAATTCTAACATATCCAGTTTTAAAACTTTTTTTTTTTACCCTGGCGCTCACTGCAGTGGAGTTCAGAAAAATAAAGATTTATAGCTGCTCTTAAGTTGCTCTTTAGTCGCAAACGTATCAGACCAAACAAATTTTAAAGCTATAAAGTTTTGGCACAAGCCTGTCAAAACTCTCACACACACACACACGCATGAGAATTCATAACTTTTCTCCTTAAAGTATTATTCCTGTTCTCCCGCCTCCATCCAGCCGGCAGAAGGTTGCAACGGCAGGCGGGGATCAAAGCGGCGAGGTCAGCCGCATCCCATCGTGAACTCATCCAATTAACATCAATGAGGCCCCGTGATCGGGGAGACGGACAGATGTGAGGTCGAGAAAACGTTAACTGTGTAAACGCAGCGACAGAGGAACTCCAGTTATAATAGAAGTGGGACAAAGGGAGAGAGAAAGAGAAGGAGACGAGTGATCGATAGAGAAAGGAGCGGAGAGAAGGAGGAGGAATTCAGTAAGGTCAGCAATGACAAAGAGGCAGGAGAGTCAGTGAGAGTGAGAGAGAGAGAGAGAGGGGATTAGACAGAAGGTGGACGAGCGCGGCGATAACAACGCCAACGAAAATCCAAAACTGGACTTTCACAGATGAGAACTCAGAAAAACAGTTCAAGTCACTCTTGTATTTATTGCAAAAGAAAATTGAAGTGGCAGCCATTGAGATTCCATCATGACTGGACAAGGTTGAGTTACTGACACACACACACACACACACACACACACACACACAAATAAGCCCTTTTATCCCAGCTGAATAGATACACTTCCATAAACCCATGATACTGTGTCATGTGGTTACCAATGTACTTAGCCATCTGAGCCACGGATAAATTACGTGTTAAGTGTGTGTGTCCATGCGTGTCTAACTCTTGTGGACAGAATCCGGGTGAAACTTCCTTCTAACTCGCGTTACTGCGCAATTAAACAAGCACCATGGACATGAGGAAATAGGATTATTCTCTCTCTCTCTCTCACACACACACACACACACACAGGAAGCAGCTCATACTTGCACTTCACACTGTATATTATCCACTTTTCCATTAGTGAAGATGGAGGATACAGTAGGTCCTTGTCCTGAGACCAGGTCTTAACCTTCCTCTGTTAATCTTCCAGCCTTCCAGCTGCAGGTTTTACGCTCCATGTAACGCACATGCGTGTCTATGATTGTAATCGCATCTGCATTAATGGCGTCACAGAACTGCACAGTGCATTAGCGCGGCCCGTGGTGTGTTAACACCCGGCGCTTCGGCATTTAGTGTCGATGAGAGATGATACAACTAATGCAGTGTTTATGTTCTGACAGTGTGTGTGTCAGAGAGAGCGAGTGAGTAACAAGGGCGTGAAAGTCCTCCATCCAAACTATGTCAGCTATTTAATTCTGTTCCTCTGAGAGCTGCGGCATCTGTCAAACAGGGACTACAGCTGTCCGCTGCTCCTCAAGCTTTCCCACAATCCCCCTCTGCGTCTCTTTGTGCACAGCTAGATCTGCTCAGGGTTGGGAATTATCACCTTAAACAGAGTAACACTTCGCCGTAACACAACCCTGCCCCCCCCCCCCCCCCTTTTTTTCTTTTTTGTAAGAAGTTGTCTTTTAAATCAGTTACTGCAGCCGAGCCTTTAATGTGAAACGTTTGGTGTCAGCTGCTTTCACGTTCTCTTTGGCCACTTCACTTTGATTTCTGGTCGGATATTAACAGCATTTTGTCGCCTGTAACTGTGACATGTGCACTCACAATAAGGTTGAATCTAATCTAATCTAATCTCAACCTGTTGTGGCTGAGATGCCGGCCCATGACCTGTGAATTAAGTCTTCGGACGGACAACAGGATTATATATTGCGTCCACTCCAGCTACCTGTTGGTCGCTATATTCTGTCTGAAACGTTGGCTTCGACTAACAAATGCAATAAACTGCTGACAGTGAGCAATTCATTATATCCGGTTCTGCCCTCATTGTTCCATTTATGTGTGTGACAAGACTTCATCGCATTGGCCACAGAAACACGCAAAAACACACACCTACCCTGCTTCTTGCCATGCTCCCATTATGAAGGCTACATTTGTGCATGTGTTTGGACATGTTCGTTCAACATCACCTTCCTCTTCCCTTAATTCACTCGCCGTATTAGTGTAATGTGCGTGTCTGTGTTAATGGTGTTATGTCTAATAACACTGATTTGTTATGATGGGATGTAAACTGTGGCCTGACAGAAAAGGGGGGGGGGAGGGGGAGTTGAGCAGTGCATGAGCATCCACATCTGTCCTCTCCAGAAAACGTGCGACTCTGTGTGTGTGTGTGTGTGTGTGTAGCTTGTGACCGGAGCGACAGGCGGATGACTCACCATCAGCAGATGACAGATGACGGGGTCAGGACACATCTATTGGGGGACGATGACTTCATTACCTCTTGAAAGATAGATGGAAACATCAGTCCATCTCTTCCTCCACTCTAAAGTGTCCTCCTCTTCAAGGAGCACAAAGACGAGGAAGCGCTGACTCGTATAACGCTGCAGTTTTGTTTGTTTTGTTTTTTTTTTACTTTGACCTGTGCTGAGGTGGGGGGCTCCACGGGAATTGCTCCGTTTGCCTTTGCCATTGATTTACTCTCATTGTTTCGCCATCTCCCCGCCACTTTTAGCAGCGGCAGGGAAAACAAGAGAAATAGATTTGTAATAATAATAATTCAAAACAGCGGCATGGATTTTTGCTGTAAAGCCGAGCTCAGCGGCAGAATTGAGACTTATTGATCTTATACCCATGGTGCCTCTCATTGACATCAACACCCGAAAAGAGCATCAGAATTTATTTGGGTTCGGGACACACAGCAGCTCCATTCCTCCATTTCTTTATTCCACACGTTTACTTTCGCTCCATTTGGCTGCTTTGCTCTTTTTGCCATTTAGCACTTTATCCATATTTTACCCCGACACTTCTATCTGCCATCATAAAATAAGTAATACACTTTTCTCCTCGCCAGCGCCGGACTCTGAGGCAACGTTTCCTCTTTCTCACATGTATCATGGAAAGAGTTTATAGTAGATTCACAATAATCCTTTTTGAATATAGTAGAATATTTTACCTTCATCCGGCTGCAGGAACCACCTGAAGTTAAGATTCTCCTTACAGTCTGAATAATGTTTTCCTTCAAATAAAAAAGCTTGTAAAAAAACATCAATAGGTCTTAGACTCACTTCAAGTCGATGACACCAATGAACAGAAAACTTCAGTGGCCAACCTAAGGACGAAAATTAAAAACTCCCCAAAAGTTCTGAGGCTTCACTAACCGATACCAGCAAACCAACAATCTTCGTGAAAGCGGCTGAAATTTTACTGCTGTGAAATCTTTATTGTTAAATCACTAAACTGCTTTCCTTAACTAAGAAAACCGTGTAACCGTACGACACTCTTCGGTAGCTCCCTCGCTTAAGGTGAACCTTAAAGGTTGCACAAAACACCTTAACTTAACAAAATAAATTCATTTCTACGGAATACCTGGAATTAATGGCCAAACAGTCTCTGGAAGCATCATTAAACAAAAGAAAACAACCATAAAACAGAAGAATTGGCTGTGTAATACATACTAAGTATATTTTGGCAGCTTAATAATGCCAACAGTGGAAACCGGGAATAAATTGAGGTATTTTGTCAAAGAGAAAACACCTCAAAGAAACAACAATCAACAGTGATTATGTCGCTCCGGTTCAAGGTGAGTCAGACAGCTCAAACTATCAGGCATGTAACTGAGAAATGATTTGAGAAGGCGCTGCCGTCTCTCGGTGAGTGGCAGACTCATTAAGCTGCTGTCTCTGCTTTGTTAAGTCAAGACTGAAATAGCCCCATTAACCTGCCGGTTTGATGGGAGATTATTGCTTTTGAACGCTCATGTTCTCTCTTTTACTTGACCTTGAATAGATTTAGACTTATTTAATCCACTTTCAATCTGTGACTTTCTATTTCTAATATTATACGGTGTTGTGTAGTGCGAGACGCGTCTCTCTCTCTCTCTCTCTCCTTGAAATAAGGATTTTCAATAGAAATGCAGAGATGAAGAAAAATGTTTCTATCATGACATCTCATTACAATGTGCCCAGAGCCTTTTGTTTTCAAGAAATACAGCTTGTTTTCTGGACCTTTGTTGTGTCGTGGATGCCTTCATTCCACCCACGGGGGGGTAGAAGTTCGGGTGAGGGTTGTGAAAGTCATCTGCAGCAGTTCCTCACCAAGGTGGCAGTTCTTCTGATGTGTTTTCTGCCCCACCATGGTGTGAAAGTACAACAGCCTGAAACCTCAAAGCCTCTCGTCATTAAAGCAGCATAATTGGTTTAGGACGGTGCTGCTGGACCCATTTTGAAGTTTGTCATCGGGAGACCTTTGGAAACAATGACTGACACTCCTTGATTGGCTCTTATCCGCCTCGACTTCCTGTCGTGAAAGCAAAACGGAAAATGGATACAAAGTGTTACCGACCTGGTTCTCCTTGAAGGCAGCTGTTGTGATCTGCACTTTTACAAAAAAAACTTTTAAAACCGCATTTAATGATGCTAATTTTTTGTATTTTCTGCAACTAACCAGCCGCAGAAAAGACAGAAGATTATCAGCTTCATGTTTACGTAGATGGTGAAGCAACATTGTATACGGACGCAGATCGGATCGTTACTAAACTGTTTGGGTTTTAAAAATGACACCATATCAGTGTTGGTGTGACCTCAATTTCTCCCATTAAACCGGCATTCACTTAGGCACAACCGTCAGACTGCTGATTCCATTCAAGTTGTCACACACAGGCAATCCTTCAACTCTCCATGCTGCGGAAGAGGAGGGATGGATCCAATCCCAGCTGACAGGCGGGGTACATCGCAGGTCATCGGAAATCCATAATTCTATTTTTTATCCAGATTAAACTCCGTGCATATCTAATAACCTGTTAACGTTTTGATGCTTTCTCTTCTGTGCCATCTGCAGAGATAAATTTACATATGAAGGCTGTGAGTGACACCGAATGTGCAGGGAATCCGGGTTAGGCTTCCCGCTCCCTCCTTCTCTTTGGATCGCTCCCCCTGCTTGTCACTGTCTGGCTGTGTAAGAATGAAATCACGCCGGCTGTATTGGCTTTCTGGAACGCTCCTCAGCTCCAAATGGGAAGGTCACCCCCAACGCGGACAAGAGCGAATCAATTTAAAGTCTGTACAGCTGACGGAGGGATATTCACCCAGTGCAACCGCGTGTGTGTGTGTGTGTGTGTGTGTGTATACTGACGTGCAACCTTCCTCACAGCACAAAGCCATCAAAGCAGTGCGTGAGCTCCTCATGCTGAAATCTGACACAACTGCTGTAAATTTCCGCAGTCATCACAACAGGACTGCAAAAATCTATTTTGGACAGCAGAAATTCACGTCCTTGTTTCCAGTAAAACACATAAAACAAAAAACAAAACGGGATGCCTACCGAAACGCCCTTCCACGGGGTCCAGAGCGGCGCCGTCCGGGGCCGTGGGGGGAACAGGTAGTGTCGTCCATGTGCTGCACAACAACACAGGGTGCCAATAGGGAGACCGTACAGCCTTTCCTCCCCTCCTCCCCCTCAGTCAGGAACCTGCCCACAAAGACAGGAAGTGGAACCCTTCCACCTGATACGGCAGCACTGCAGGGCCCAGGGGAGAAACATTTCAGTGTGTCGCCAGTGATGGATTAGCAGCTATCGCCCAAATGTGTTTACCTAGGCGCGCTTAGACGGCTAGCTGCAAGCTACTCCGCGCACAATGGAGGAAAACTACACAGAAGTGTGGATGTACAGCAAATAAGGCCATGCTTCAGGACAGGAGAAAAACAAAAAACTGCAAAGGCATGAGAAGGAGTGGGAGCTTTTGGAGTCATTACTCATCGTTCTGTGTTGTCAAATGAGATTAACCCTTTCATCTGGTGGAGCAGTTCTCACTCCACTGACAGCCGGGCTCGCTCGCCTTTCTTCTCTCGCTCGCTTTGATGCAGTTCCAGTCCAGCAAACAACCTCACCGAGTCCTTTCATCAGGCGGCCGTGTACCGTAAAAAAAAAATGACTAGTGAGGCCTGCGCAGCGGCGGACTGAACCGCATCCAGCACCGCGGGTCAGAATCTAACGCAAGACCTCAGTCTCCAGTCAAACACCGCCCCCCCCCCACTCCCCCCGTCACACCTGTCAATGAAACAACATGGATGAAAAATAAGCACTGGAAAAAGTGAACTGATATTGTGGATGGATGCTTGAGGTTCGTACATAAGAGAATATTGCTCTGATGCTGGAGGTGCAGACTCAAAATAAGTTTAATATCTCACAGCATACTGCAGAACACAACGGCGAGGGATCCGTACCATATCGTATAACACATCTTGACAGCACCATACGTTATGGCAGCCAAACAATATAACAATATGAAACTATTGTAATTAATAAATATAGTTTGGTTATTTGAGTCATCGCTCAGGACAGTGCCAAAGCTCTGACGGTCTGCTGGTGAATTTGAACTTTCAACTGTTCTGTTTATGGTGGACAAGATGACTAAAACTCTGAGAACCTTCCTGCCAAAGCAGATCAACACAACAAGACAAACAAGACACAATGAGGCACTGCGTCACAACATTAAAGTGTAGCCCGTGCTGCTCGTTGTCATTAAATAAACGATGGGGCATTAAACGTACGCAGTGATGGGCTGGTGGCTCAAATGTCAGACTGCAGATAAACCAGACGTAAGCAGGAACGTGTCCTTGTGTTATTTAATTGAGCTGACCCTTTCAGAGTAAAAGCATGTCCATTCCTTTCCCTGTGATCCGTCGGCAGCCCCCTCCACTTCATTGCATCGTTCTCTCTTCTCTCCTCCTGTCATCTCTCCACTCAGCAGCATGTTGTACAGTCTGGGTCTCTCTCTGGGGGCTGCACACTGTGCATATGTGCCTGGGATGGCAGACAGGCCTGACCCATTTATCAAACGCTCTTATCCACCCCCCCACCAGCTCCGTCTTTCAGTACCCACTACTTGCTGGCTGTATATTTGTATGCATCTCTATCCCTCCGTTGTGTGTCTGTCGCATTCGTATGTCTATCTAATTTACCCTCTTTTACTTTTTAGGGAGTCTAAAGTCTCTTACGGAATCCATACCCGACAAACTCAAGTCATTCGGCGTGTGCAACAACAAAGATAGCACACAGACAAGTGTTGGAAATAAAGACACAATTACGGCTGCGGGCAGGGGGAGCGGGACATCGGGGAACGTCTGCATGTCACAGCACACAGAGCAAGACGCACATTAAAAGTACGAATGAGACAGCAAAACACAAAAAAAGTGAAGTTAGAATGCAGAAAGTGTTTTTTATTGCGTCTGTGCTTTCGTGTGTGTGGATGTGATGGATGACCGACTAAACAAGGCCTTGATAAAGGAATGAACAGTAATGACCAAACTCAATTAGCCCGACTGAGTGTGTGTGTGCAGGGCGAAGCCTCTGGCTCGTCACTTACAGCACACAGACAGCCATAAATCCTGATTATTCTGGCAACGAGAACTCAGCCCCCATCTCGATAAATCACAAACAGGTAAGTGTACGCACAAGGAGCATCACACACGCGCCAACACACAAAATCCACAATCGTCTCACTACAGAGGTGGCACTCACATGGAGGCCTCGTGGTATCTGAGCTGTTAGCTTAAGTAAAGGGCTTCATAAAGCCTCACATCTGAGAAAACACACCAGTGGCACAGTCTAGACACTGACAGACAGGACACACACACACACACCGCGGACCCCAATTAGCTGACCCTGCACAAAACATACACACTCCTTTGGTTTCTTTCCCCCTCACACATCCTATCCTCCGTCACGTCATCTGACAAAAATGGCTCCCCCATGTGCGAGAAACATCACATTCCCAGCCACCAACACCGTAGTTTTCTTTTACTTTAGCAAAACAAAGAGCAGATTAATTAAAGTTAAATGAGAGATACTGAAAGAGGCTACAGCTAGCACTGGGCTAGCTTGGCTTTGGGGGAAAGAGAGCTCGCTGAGTTGAGTCCAAAGGCGTGGACCGCAGACGTTTACCAGTAAGCATCTTATTTTGTTCGTTTAGTCCAGACAAAATTAATATTACAAGTAAAGACGCAGATTTTAGCTGATGCGTCACTGAACACACACACTTCCTTGGTTTCTTCAGCTTTTCACACAAAGATTTGTAGTTTTCACAGACTTTACTAAGAAAAACAAGAAATACTGTAAATAAATAACTACAGCTCCACTATGAGTTGGCATCCTGTCTTTATATATAACTGTAGTTACAGTTAGCAAGCAGATGCAGGGAGACAGACAGATGTAGGCCTCCAGACCGTGACTGAACTGAACAGAATGCTAAAACAAGCCACCGTGGGAATTGGCGGCATTAGCCTGAATTCGGGCTGCTTCCTCCAGTCAACACTTGGCCGAGCCTGGAGGCTGTAGTTCCTCCTCCGAAACCGCTTCACAACATGAAATCCAATCTCCGTTTTTAACTCCTTCGACCTGTGGCCATAGCTGCGGTCTCAGAGAGGAGCTGATTCCAGGAGGTTAACGTGGAACCCAAACCACAGCCTCCCAGTGTCGTCCATCTTTGCTTATGCTTGGCGTTGACCACAACGCTGCTCCACGACTGTCTCTGCTGTCAGTCATCTGTCCGACCAACACACACGACTGGGTTTTCTGCAGTCTATGACGGACAGTGTGGGAGTGTGTGCGCAGGAGCTTGGCTAAAACTGGACATCGTTTCTGTGCACCAGATCAACGAATACGCTCACCTTGATCTGTTTTTACTGTTGTTGTCACACACAGAGAGACGTGGGTGTATAAGCCAAAGCCGGGGGCAGCGTAGCAACATCAAAGATTGAGCGAGTTGCAGCAGGAGGAAATTGCTGCTCCACCTCAGTTTGGCAGGATGACATCAGAGGCGTGGGTGGTAAGGGGGGCGTCGGGCTTCGGTGAAAAAGGGCAGGACAAGCAGGGGGAGGAATCAGGTCGGCTCCTATCATTAACAACCCTGACGTCATGGTATAACAAGGGAAATAGCCCGGGAGAATGTTTGGATTTGACCGGGGAAAGTTCTGGGAATAAATTTGCATCAACTTACGTGGTTCGCTTCAACTTTGGAATTGAGATGTGAACTGAAGTTTAGGGTGTGACTCAGCAGCAGAGGGAAAATGTGATTCTTAATAGGCAGGTCTCGGGAGTTCGACTCTTTTCACGCCACTCCATGAAAATTAACATCAGACTTGTGTCCATTACAAGCTTGTTAATGTCATACAATTCCCAAACATCTGGCTGGATGTTCAGGAATTCAATACATGACAAAACAAAAAATTCCTGGACAGGCAGATTCCATTTCTTTGCTGTCTGCAGCATCAATTGCATACCCTATTATTCACCAGCAAATGGCCCTTTACCGCATGGACAAATACACCGTCCATATACTAAATGCAATTTACTCGACTCACTCTTGTTATTGCATTTTTCCAGTCAATAGTCTTGTGACTTCGATGATTCTGAGAGGGAGAAGGCAGGTTGAGCACGCCGAGGCACTTTTGAAAATGAGTTACACAATTGATATCTTGTCAGCATTATATTATGTCCTTAATGATGATGATGTATGACTTGTGCAGTGGTGGAGGAATAGGCACTCAAGGATTTTACTTTTATATGAATGTATTGACTTTATGCTCTGTCACTGTAGCACTGTCGACAAAGTGGATAACTGATGGAAGCAGGTGGCTCGACTGGGCTTCGGTGGGTTTTGTGGAACTAATGCACCATCTAGTGGTACTGAAAGAGAACAAGTCTTTTCTCTGCTAAATTACTTTTACAAAGTCACAGCGGTGGAAAATATGTAGTATTGGATTTAACTATTCTGTGTAAATATTATTTTTATGTAATCGAAATTTACTTTGTATTTCCTAATTCTATAGTTTCTTTAGTTTCGGTGGAGAAATTTCCTTTTTATACCAAAAAAAAACTCAACCTAATGCTGCTCAAACAAATAATAATCTAATTTCTGGCAAAATAACGTGTTACTTTAATTATATCCTTCACTTCTGCTTAAGTAAGTAACACCAGCATAGGATATAATCTTCCACCTATGCATACATGCAGCAGAAATAGCAGAGTTCAGAATTCATAATTAAATCTGTTGGCTTTCTGATAAGAACAAAAAGTATATAAAATGAACACATAAGTCACCTTTTTTTTTTTTTTTTTTTTTTTAAATATGCATGTAATTCAGTGATGGGATACCTCAGGTGTATCTAAATACAGTACTGAAATCACTTCTGAGCAAACTGATCATCACTGAAAAATACTGATCAATCTGGTAAAATTAAAACGAAGCATTTATTTTACTCGCTACGCACTTTACAGTATAAATGTCTATTCAGCACAAACATGAGATTACAGTAAAACATATTATCCTTCAAGCAAAAGTGGAACGTAGCCAGTGATATCACCAATTGGAAATTGATGTATTGTAATTGTAATTTAGAAAAAACATGTAGTCACATCATTTTCAAAGTACCATGGCCAAGTTTCATATATATCCATGTTAATAAGTGAAAGTAGAAACAGACCTTTTGCAATTAAAATGCAAAAATGTTGGTTGAATCAGTAAGATGGCCCAAATTAGCCAAGTGTGTTTTCGTTGAAAAGATTGTAATGCACAAAATATTTAATCCAGCATTGTGTTTCCAGCTTCAGTATTCCTGTTGGTTGTTCTTGCAGGCATTTTGGGAGTACTGGAATTTTACAATTCCACGCTATTATGGAATGTAGGAATAAAGTGGCTTAGTGCCGTACAACTCCCCTTCAGACGTTTATCTGACAGACATGCTTGAGTACAAATATTGAAAAGAGAATAAAAAGTTTGTTAGAAAGGTTAGAATGTGAAGACGTGATGAGGTTAATGAATACATTTGAAAATATGATGAATTTTAAGACACTATGAGCAGCATAAAAGTGCACCATCTTCAAAAGTGGAAAAGTGGGAAACTTAAAAAAAAAAAAAAAAAGAACAAGACAAAACAAAACAAAAGAACAGTAAACCATCTGCCCACTCATCCTTCCTCATTCACCCAGGTCTGCTTCGGTCCATCTGTCAACCGGGGCGTTTGTAGCAGGCCCCCTGGTAGGAAGTGGCATTGACAACACTGAACATGTCTCTCCTGACAAAAGACAGGAAGTTCTTAAGAGGGCAGAGAGGCTGGCTGGCACGGCGGTCGTGGGAGTGACAGAAGGTGGTGTGAAATGTCACGTCCTCGCCATTGTACAGCACCCTGATGAACAGTTCTCCATCTTTCGCTTTCGTCTTATCGCCTTGGCCGGCTCTCTTCTTCGGCTGCCCTTGTGCCGTCGGAGGACTCTTCCACAGTTCAAACACGACTCTCGCAGCAAAACGCGGGAACCTGGCCTCCTCCAATCCCAGGGCGCTCAGCAATGGAGCCATGGTGACGTCATGAGCCGAAGAGAGGGTGAAGACCTCCTCGCCACCGGCGCGTGGCTGACGACCGGCCTCGCTGCTCTTGGCAACGCGCTCCATCTTGGCGGCGGTGCGATTGAGGTAGGGGTACATGGCCAAGATGGCGTATTTATGGTAAAGCCCTGCCCTTCTCCGATCTACCTCATCATCCAATTGCTGTCGCCGGATCACGGCAAACTGCGCCATTGTCAGGCATCCGCCTGAGCCGCTGTCTTCCACGGGAACGCACGGGAAAGACAGGCCGTGGCACAGGTGGCACAGCAGGGAGTCTATAGGGTTCGCAGCTCTGAGCTGGCGGGTAAGCAGACCTAAGGTCCGCGCCATGTCGGCATAAGTCCTCTCTAGCTCCGTGTCTGCCACCCGGAGCCTATACTGCCTCTTTTGCTCCTCCTCCAGGTACCTGTTCCTGGCGGGACAGTCGCAGGCCGAGCCGCAGAACAGCGTGCTCCACTGGTGCCGCACGGTCAGCCTCGTCCAGTCAAAGTCTGGGAGGAAGCCGTACAAGAAGGCCAGTCCGCTTTGGAGGGTGCGGCTCTTACCTGTGGTTTCCACCCACAGCTGGCGCGGCGACCAATCCGCAGGGAGGAGATTGTGACGTTTGTATGCTTGGTGTAGGAGCTGCCCATTACGTAGGTGCTGCACCACACCTGGACAACATAAAAAAAAAAAAAAAAAAGAAAATAGATAAAAGGGAAGCTTGATTCTCAGATGGGACAAAAGGCCCCATTAAATGACAATTTAAGTTCCGATTCATTGTAGCACTGGTCAATTCTAGTCTGGTTGCAAAGAAATCCAAAGCAGACAGGACTCTAGACCGACCTTTAAAACAGGCAAACACAAATGTTCAGTTGTGTTTGATGACTGTGGAAGAAAAGTGCTGCATTTGCTGGCCTACCTGTCTGTGTGAGTTCTCCCATCTCACAGAGACTGTGGTTGGGCAGACGGGGGACAGAGCCCAGCGGTGACTCCCAGTGGCCAAGCCCTCCCTGACCCACATGACCGATGAAGGCGTTGAGCAGGGGGTGGGAAGGCCTCCTGTGGGTGGTGAGGCATGCCAGACAGGTAAGAGGGGCTTACCACAGGACTTTGTTTTAATGACACACTTAATTCATGCTGTTACAGCTGAGGCTTTGACGGTTTGTTGGAACAAGATCTGTCCCAGATAAAACCATTTACTTTAAAACCTTTTCCAATATTTTAAGAGGGAAAGGATAAAGTCACACATCGATGCTGCAGCTCCCTGTTCAACCATCTCGCAGTTCCTGCGGAGAGTCAGTATGTCTGACTATATGACAAAAAAATAATAATTTCATTTTGAGGAATGTGTGGAACAATAAAAAATAATAATTACAAATTCACAAAATTGTGAACTTTCGCTCTCAAAGCTTATTAAAAGTCTGTGCTGAGCAAGGAGTGAATTTATGGTTTAGATAACTCAAAGTTTACCAAAGACAATTAGGGAAATGCATCATTTATCAAGGAGGAAACATCTTCTGACTTCAGCTTTTCAAACATTTACATCTCCTGCTCTTTTGCATGATATTTAACCAATATTTAACTGGATCCTCGAGCTCTGGAGAGCTGGCTGGGAAAAAAAAAGTCACTTTGGCATCTGATTTTTTTTTTTTTTAAGATATTTAAAATATAAAATAAAAAAAATTATATATATATATGTAGATAGATAGAGGTCCATAAATTTGAATTTGCTTACTCATCTGTTTCAGTGGAAGTGATGTGACCCGGTATGAGATTTATTATACAATGATCCATATATCCATTACCTCAACTGCTCATCAAGGTTACAGGAGAGGCCAACATATATAAAGACAATTGGACATACCTACAGCCAATTTTGATTTAGCAGCATAGGAAAAACCTACAAACTCCACAGACAGACAGCAGGCCTGACGATTAAACACAGAACCTTCTTGCTGTGATATTTTAAACTCTACAAATTTCCTGACAATACACGGTGTGTTTAGTTTGTACCACCGTGTAAAGTCCACTCCCGGTCTACACCACCAGGTGTCCCTCCAACACTGCTGAGCTCCACCAGGGTTTAGTATGTGTGGGTGGGAATATGGGAGATGGAGATCTAAAAAGATGAAAGATTTTGTTGCCTTCAGACAAACACTAAAATACATATGAGCACAAACACAAACACAGACACAGACGTACACACACGTTGACGCACAGGGATGAGGGCAGCAAGAGGAGCAGTCGGGGATCTGATAGATTAAGAATGACTGAAGATTACAGTTTAATATAACAAATCTGCAGGAGATGCAGCTCAGCCTGCTGAGATTACAGGCGTGCGTGCACCAACACACACACACACACACACACACACACAGTTTCCATAGTGATAATGGACTAGTTCAAGAACATGCCATATAAAACACACCCTCTGTTTCAAACCCTAAATCTGAGAGAACAGTAACAGTAATCTACATTATGACAGCCTACATGCATGTTTTCTACTACATTATTATTTAAAATTTTAAACTAAATCATCAAAGCTCTGCTTCAAACATCTCATTTGAAAATACTAACCCAGATTTTGTGTTTTTAAGATCATCGTTTCCTTTTGTTGTCACACTGCATCAGCGTCTATCTCACTTGCTTCTCTCTGCATGATTGCACTGATATCCAGTTGTGTAACAATATACAGACCACAAGGCACATGAACACATTTGAGTGGGGAGTCATTGTGCCCACCAGAGCTCTTTTCTGCTCAGTCATCAACAAATCGGCTCACTGTCGGGAGTTTGGGACCATCTAGATTTAATTGGCTTCACTGGGAGACTGGATGTCAGCACACTGGGGACAATAGTGTGGACAAAGAGCCAGCCAGGCTGTCTATTGGGCTGATTGTTGCTAACCAGAGATTAAAGAGCCCAATTACATTAAGAGGGGATTATTATCACTGGATAGGATGGGGGGGAAGAGATTAGTGAGGAGTGAGAAAGGGATAGAGAGACGAGGGATGAGAGTTTGGATAAAATGGGGGGGTTGAGTAGAGGGAAAAGGAAATGCGATGGCGTGCTCTGAAATGAGGGGAGGAAACTAGCCAGAAATTAAAGTAAATAGAGTGGTCGTTAAAGGAAGAGTTAAACCTCATCAGGCTGAACTGGTTGAAGAAGAGGAAAGACAGAGGGGATGTGCCCAGCTGGAGTGAGCTCAGTTAACCGCAGACGGAGACAGTCGGTCGGCAAGCTGATGCCAGCACACAAGTACACACAAGTACACACACACACACGACTGAGCTCTCTGTATGCATCCAGCCCAGGGCATATGCTCGTTGAGATCCCTGTAATTACACACTGCTCTAAATAAAAACATAAGTACCTACGTTATTACTAGGACACAGAATTACGAAATAGGCTTTTAATGTTCCATCTGCCTGCAAAACAAACAGCACACATCCCTTTTTGCTGAACCCAGCTGCCTCACCACAGTGTCTCTGCATCAAGCATTCGAAGCTTTCAGACTCTCTGGCAGTAAAAAGTGTTTGTCAGTTATCTTGTGTTTGACCTCACTGATGCGCTGCCTAAAAAAAAAAAAAAGGCAGACGCACCAAAACGGAAACGTTTCAGGAATTACTGAGTGGACTGTAACTGCTTAAAGACCAGTAAGAGCTCAATAATATCATTGACATATTAATTTGTCCTCTATCTTACTAAATCAATCACATTCCCATCAGACTCTGAAACCCACTGCGGTTAATGGCAAACATTAGCATGCTAACATGCTAAACTGGGACTTTCTATTGTACCAACATAGGTTTCAGATTAAATTAATTCAGATATAAACTACTCAAATACTGAGAGCTGAGCTGAACCCCCGGCTGCGGTGGAAGCACGTGTCGTTGCAGCTTGGCTGGATGAGGTACATTTAAAGCAAACTGACCCCGGCCTGTGAAAAAAAGGCTTCAACATGGTAAACATCAGCATGTTAGCTGTTGACTGAAAACACTGGTGGTGACACTTAGTCTTGGTATTGTTTATCGATGCTGGCAGCTCCATCAGCTCAACTTCCGTAATGAAAGGATTAAGGTCTTCCACTCTCATAACAGTTATCATTATACAGACTGTTGTATTTATGTCTTACTTCTGGCTTTTCATGCCATAATGACAATTAAAAATCAAGTCTGTTGGACATACAAACAACTAATATTTTCTGGATGAAGTTTTGTTATATTGCCATTTGAAAGAGCATTTGTGGATTTGTGGAGCGTTTTTATTCTACTACACATACACAATATATTGTATTCTGAAGCTGAGTAACACAACCAGAAGATACAATGGCTGACTTCAACATTCCCTTGAAATACTTGCTTTATTACTTTGATGCACACACACAAATGAAGCTGCCTGATATTCGAACATCCCAACCTCCACCATAAGAGGCTTGAATCCATGATGACCTGCTTTTCAGCTCGAGTTGAAAGATCAAGGGTATAGAAAATATCTAATAATCCAATGTACATGGCAGATCAACTGCATCACATCAATCTGAAATACAGCTCAGAGCTCTGTGTGCCAGGTCTTCGGATTACACCATACCCATTCTGTCCAGATGTGCAAAGCTAATGTGGCTGCAGTGAATTCATTACCTAAATATGAAATCAGGAACACAAAAGGGGGATTTATTGACCCAAGAAGACTTGGGTGAATGCATCAAAAATTTTCTGGCTATAATATATATCAAATGTTATGTATCCAAATGTACAAATATTTTATTTATATGTCAAAATAGAAACTGTTCAAATGTTGCTCTTCCCAAACTGAAGTTCAAAAGGAGGCCAGATTTTCATAAATTCCTATCAGGAACTCTCAAGAGCCTCAAAAGTTTAGCAGAGCCAAAGTGAAGAGAAAACAGAGAAAAAAAAATAATGAATATGAGTGAATGTGCAAAATTTGATACCATTATTAATTTGCGCATGTGTATATTTTTCCACCCACATTTCTGCCTGAAGGTTTTTGCTTTGCCAGAGCTGCACAGCGAGGATGTAGTGGAAATCTTCAGCTCCC
The DNA here is from genome assembly GCF_900963305.1 of Echeneis naucrates. NCBI lineage: Eukaryota > Metazoa > Chordata > Actinopteri > Carangiformes > Echeneidae > Echeneis > Echeneis naucrates. The sequence continues at coordinate 22,361,270 of NC_042523.1, read as the reverse complement.
TTTCAACAGACCACACACAAATGATACACAACTGATACACAAATGTGTTTGTGTATCAGTTTGCACCAAAAGCTTGAGGACCACATGTAGCCAAATAAATGAACCTGCTATCGCTAACACACACAATAACACTCTACTATGAGAGGAAGAAAACAGAGGAACGGTGACTGACAAGAGGAAGAAGGACGTGGGAAACAAAGGAAAAAGGGACCCCACCCCAAAAAAAAAAAAAAAAGTGAAAAAGGAAAGCGTAAGTCTTGCTATTTTTTTGTAAAAAAAGAAATAATAATTACTTTCTTTTGTAAGCCTCACAAATACCACAGTAATTGGTACCTCACTCTCTCTGTTGACTTTCCAGCCCGTCTCCTTGTTAGGAATTAAACTGAAGTAGCTGAGACTTAGCTTCAATTCAAGAGGAATGTAGTGCCTTTTACTCTGACCTGGTGTAATTAAAGCTGGAGGTATTCAGCTCAAGATAACTTGAGCCATCAAATTGTTTTTGTTTGCAGTTGCGGTATTTGTAATTTTAATTAAGTGAAGCACAATGGGCAAAGCAGCCATAACACATTCCAATGTAACACAACAGCACTGCCTCAGGCTGTGTTGATCTACGTCCACACTGCTTTCATAGAGTCCATCCTCAACCCATCTAGTTGGTACAGTGGAAGATATTCAGAGGCTGCAGAGCATCATTCGTTCAGTTGTACTGACAGTGGACCTGCCTATTTGACTTCCTGCTGCCACCAACTGTTGGGCATGGAATAGCATTCATGCCCAAAACGACAGATGAGTGACAGAACAGGGGCACTTCAGGGGGCCAATTAGATTTTTAAGCATTTAACCAAAAACATAATAAAACAATGAAACATACGCTCTGCAACTGTGGCGGAAATATCAAATCCACTGTAAACTTTTTAATTTTACAGGGGCGTGCATTGCTGAGCCCCTCTGAACATTTTCCCAACAGAAAAAAAGTTTATGTAAAATGTCAGCCAGTTCCATGTTATTCCATGTTTGTAATAAATTCTGTTTTTTATGTCTAATTCTGTGATTGTGGATTTTATAGGTCCCGAGTGTTGACTAGTCCGGAACAATTTGCATTTCTGTTAGAATTCTTTCATTCTTTTATATCTCTGCCGCTTCAATGATAATGATAATGATAATAATAATAATAATAATAATAATAATATCCACAACATCCCCACATTCAACATTTTCATACCTTCATGAAATTTGAATGATGGGAGACAACAGGTAAGAACTGCTTTGACAACTGCAGATAATTTGATACCACATTTAGCACCTTAATTATCTTTGCCTTAGGAAACGTGTATGTACCTGCTGGTGGACAGGGTGCAGTCGATGGGGGGTCGTTTGGTCTTGGGGATGGAGTAGAGGGGGTAACGGTCTCCGTGGCGAATCATCACCTGGACGGAGAGCAGCTTGTAGTCAGCAGGACTATGACCTGTCGTAGGAGACTTTCATCAGCTTCCATGTAAATGTCCACATAAGAGACTGGACACTGTATGACGGTGCTGAGTGGTTGGGAAACATTAAACAATAACTCTTTGACCTCTCTCTCTGTCAGTTAGAGGGTACATGATAAAGAAGAGGTGTCTAATGCTGATTCAGGATATTTTATGGAGCACAAAACACTGTGATATTTATCTTTCTTTCATAAAACCACAATCCTCTGTATGAATGGCTGACTTACATATTATTTATAATATCTTTGTCATCTAGATTTTAAGACAGCAGTGAGATTACTTAAGAACTTTATGATGGTTAAATATACAGAAATTTGCACAATTGATAAAAATTCATTGTTGTGTTTTTTTTTGTAGCCTGCCTCTTAAAACTAATAACCAATATTTAAGAAGGAGGGGAAAAAATAAATATATTTATGTATATCTTCTTAGCACAGCGAGCATGGTGCAGCAATATGGATGATGCAATCTAGAGGAAATGACTTTCGCACAATTAACATATCCCCCGAGTCCTGACACACTAAATCTGAAATTATTACTAAATTAAGTATATTACCACTGTCCATCAAATTGGGTGTTTCCAGCAGAGGGAGAACTGGTTTAATTTACTTTTAATTCTATGTAATAATGCTGCTACGAGACTTGGCGCAGCTGAATTGGAAAAAAAACAATTAAGCAAGCTCACTGGGTATTTCTGCTCTGAGATCAGTTGAGATTTAAGCCTTTCTGAAATAGAAAGATGTTCAGCGTTGGTGTGTAGGTCTCACCTTCCCAGGCTTGTTCAGTGCGGTTTGGAGTGTTGCAGTAGCCATAGGCCTCAGATATGGGGTTGGGCTCCTGGGTGTGAGGCACCGGGAACACTCTCTTTCTGCTTTTTCCCACAGCCACCACAAGGCTTCCATCTACAGCCTGGAAGGGTCGCTCGTCCACAATGGGAGTAGTGGGAATCAGGTTCACTGTAGAAAAAGAAAGTGGAGGTATTCAGGTTATGGAAGTGGATAAATAAAACAAGATTGTGATTTATGAAGGATGGTGGACTTGTTTGTCTGTGTTAGTGCTGACCAAAACAAATTTTTACTGTATAAAAACACAGCCAGATCACTATCATCAAGGTAAGAGGGAGGAAGAGCCAAGAAAATTCATCCAGTGTTACCTGACAGGCCCGCTGGCACTTCAAGTCCACAGCTACACTGATATCTGTGAGACTATGGAAAAGTTATATACCAATGATAGCTGCTAACATGCTCACAACAACAAAGAGAACTTTTCAGAAATAGTTGAAAAAGGAAATGGTGGCCAGAGAGATAAAGACATCTTCTGAAGTCACTGAAAGAGGTCAAAATTATTTGGAAACCAATCCAGTCCATACAATACCTATACCTAAGATATTTCAACTAACAGCGTGAATGGACAACAGAACAGCACTGCTAAAGGCTAAAAAGTCTGGTAATTAGTATTATTATTATTCCACAATGTAAATGTCCTTCAAAGACTGACAGGCAATAATTTAAAAGGCAGAGGAGGGAAAGTAAGAGTAAGCCGACTGATGGAGCAGGAACAGGGTGCCTGAAATTAAACCATTGCAAACAGTAGTTCATCTCCATGTCAACAGCTCTATATCCCTAAACCCCTCGCTGTTACCAGTGGGTTGCCTGGACACCGCTGACCTGTGACCTCCGGGAGAGACGGTTCAATAAGAGCAGAGATGTGGTGGGAACTGGAAAGCCCATTCACCAATATCCCGCTCCGGAGAAAAAGAAGTTGAACCCATATGCCCCTCTGGCAAGACAGATATCCTGATCCTACAAACACACACATTCACAGGCCAGACTGCCTGTTTCATCATAAAACACAAAGCTCGTGGTTCCACTGCTTTAACAATCCTCAAACTTGTATCATCGCCTCTGAATGTGATAGTATTGTTTGTACAGTGCTGTACACAATTTCTTCCTGCAATCGCAATCACACTCACGCTTTTCCACTTCCCCTCCACTCAAGCTGGGCTCAGAAAGTCCAGACAAGTAAATAAATATATAATAAGTAAATATCCAGTTATATTTGTTCTCAACATCATGATTTGTTTTGTTTTGTTTTTTTGCATCATCTCAAGAGAATTTATGATTTATGAGAATGATGCTGACATAACAGAAGGTTTGGCTTGTATGCCAACATTCAAATAAAGATTTTATAGATATATAAATTAAGATTTATTTATCAAACTAAAAGGCTAAATTTGACCAGTTTCTGCTTCTCTAATATGACTTTATTTTCTTGGTTTTATAGATTGAGCTTAAACGTCCACTGGCGATTCTGTTCTCAATGAGGAGACTAAAAGCTTCAGCTGACAAACATCAGATCTCTGGAGCTTTGGAGCGTTACCAGCTGTTTATCTCAGTGGCCCTACATGGAAATTTCCTTTCACTGGTTTGGAATTAGGGTGGAAAAATTGAACTGTGACATAATGTATATACATAATAGTCAGTGTTTTAGTTGTATTAGTTGTATTTAGTTTATATTCTAGTAAATTGACTTTCTATCTATTCTATCTGTTATTTTATGGCTTTCTTAGCTACAAACAACTACTGACCATCAACTAATGATGTAAATTATTATTGCTTAAGCCTGAAAACAGCAATCCCCTTTCTTTGCAACAGGCATCACAAACACTTACATAGAGTTACAAAATGTAGTTGGGTACTACATGGGAAAAAGTATTTTGATGACTTTTCTGTTAACAGCTGTGAGAAAAATGCTCTGGGTAAACTATAAAACAGCTGTCTCTCTGAGACAGGCTACTTTCTGCAGTCATCTCACCTCTCTTCAGGAGTAAGATATTATTATATGACTAGATCTCATTGGCTCGCAAGAGCTGTCAAAGCAGTTAGTAGTAATGTAATTATCTCATAAATGGCAGTTAAATACTAGGCAAAAACATTGGATGTTTGAGTCAGAGAACTTTAAAAGATCCAGTGCTCAAGTACATTATGCTAACTTTAAGTATTATTTAGCTCTGAGACCAAGCTAGAGCAGCATGGAAAGATGTATTTCAGATTAAACAGGTGGTTAGTCCACATAAAGATCAATAGTAAAGGTCGTCATTCAAAGAGATAAGATTTTCTATATGAATATTTCTGCAAAAACTCACCGCTGATGAGGAGGCAAAGAAGGTGTGCGGACACAGCAGAGGCCATTTTGACAACAGTCCGGTAGCCTGAGGTCCAGTCACAGACACTGGAGAACATTCACTGCCGCAACCTGCGCCTGCCTGCCCCCCCACATGCTCTGTGCTCCATACACTGCCACCCCCCTCTCCACACACACGTCTGCCTGAACTAACCAAACTTTTGCAGGCCAGCTCAGTCACAGTCATCTGCACAATGGGGCTTTTGTAGCTGGCTGCCCAACACAACCAAGTGCATACACAGCTATGGCACACAGAGTGTACTGTAGCGCATGCACACACGCGCACGCAACAAAATTCATACACCCACACTAAATGTGGCTGAGGAAATAGGAATTCAAGACTTTGAATGTGTTTCCAACTTTCCATCCACCTACATGGGATCTTGCAAATCCAGCAGGAGGCTGCCTGAGGGCTCTTTCAACCAAGTGGACAACTCACTTTAAAAAATGAATAAACGTCACAAATCTCTTCCAAAATTAAAGCTTTTACACACATTGATGCACCTTTTCTCACAGATACAGAGCTGAACATAGGCCATCCTGTTAAATATTCCACATCTGTGCTAGAGTGAACACATTATTATGCACACACACTCAAAGTTTGGGTTCTAACTCAAGGTTAAGAGGGTGTTCTGCCTCGAAATTGAATACAAACAAATTTGTGTCAGCCATTTCACCACAGCGATTATGGTTTGAAGAGCTACTCACAGAATGTGGTTTTCCCTGAAATTACTGAGGAGTGTCCCCACTTACAGCCCCTGACTCCATCCCTTGTGTACCACACTGTGGCGACCAAAGATCCAGTGAAAGAACTCTAAAAACATTTGACACAGGCCATGAACTGTGTGGGTGTCGATGGACATGGTTGCTTGCTCTCACACTGTGACTTTTTATCAAATGCAAACACACTAATTTTATCTCAGTCATAGGGAACTAATCAAAAACAAAACTGGAACTGGAAAAGCTGCTGGCTTTATGCACAATCTGCATGGACACAAATGATCCCTGATCCCTTCCCAATGTTCATTTGAGTCCTGTGATGTCTGCTCGAGAAGAAAAGCAATCTAATAAGCTCAAGCCCAGTTTTATGTTATGTTGTCTCATTTTCATATTGACCAATCACAACCAATATATACGTGTATTGTTGTGGTTTGTGCAAACTCTATGATTTTGCAAAATACAACACATTGTTGTCCCACAAGCAACTACGCAGCCCCAAATGCAAAGAGACACAAACTAGACGGATTCATACACACGAGAAGTTTTTTTTTTTTTCTTGGAAATATGAGTTCATATTTTCCATCTTCCGTGTGGTCCGTGCAATCCACAGGTGTGACACACACTGGGATTAGATCAGATAATATCAGACAATGCTAGTTTTTACAGGAAACTGTAAGCAAAACACAATATCTAAATTTTCAAAGTGGGATACAGCCAGAGAAATTACGCATTAAGTCAAAAACCAGTGTCCCAATGTGTTACCATTGAGTGTGCTCACTGCAAGAATTAAGAATGGGAAGAATGTGGAGAGAGGAATTTTTTAAGTGCCTGGGGGTTTGTGTAATTTACAGCTTATGGTTCATGATTTGGGAAGTTAGAAAACAACTATTCACTGCTGCAAGACAGCTTGAAATACCTTTTATTTTCAGCATATCATGTGTATGTACAGGCCTTAAGTGTTAACTCGAGTCTGTCTTCCCCATCAAACACACCAAATCTCATGAGTTTCATTTTATTTCTTTTTATCAAAATGCTTGAACTCTGCTCATTCCTCACAGGCAGCCTACCTTTCTTCTTCTACTTTCATATCCTCTCATAATATTCCCCTCTCACGGATCTACAGACTGTCCTGCAGCACTTAACTCCCATCGTGTTCTGCCTCACCTTTCCCTCCACTACTGTTAACATGGCAAAAATAGTTCGCCTTCTCTGCCTTTCAGCCGCTTGAATTCCCACCGCTGCGTCCATCCTCGTCGAGCTCTGTCCTCCATTTCCTCTGACGGTCCCCCATGTGTCAATCAGCACTGCGACTGTACCTTTTGTGGCCAACCTTGTTTTAGTTTGATGCTGCCTGGAGCCAGAGAAAGACATTTAGTCTGCCACTGACCATCATCCATCACAAAGTTTCTCATTGAAATGTTCAACAAAACTACAACAAACATTTCAATGTGCTTTTTCTAAAGAGCAAAAGGGAGGGAGGGGTGAGAGAGAAGACCAGAATAGACTGCAGGATAACGGCATAAAATGATTTAAGAGTGAGCAATAGCAGAAAAGTCGAACAAAAACAGAGGTTGACAATCTATTAAACATGAGGAGATATCCCTTACGCTTTTATCCCATGCTTCTCCTGGATAATGGCTCAAATCCTTCTCTTTGTGTGATGAATAAATGATGACAGCAGCTTTACTCCAAGAGTACAGCTGATCAAAAAATTAAGAAGTCAGAGCTCCCATAAGAAACGCTGTACTTATAAATAAGAAACCACCTACTCAAGTTCATTTCCAAAAGAAAAGAGAAGAGAACATGAAATTTCAGACAGGCATACATACAAACACCTAGATCTGTGTAGAACTACACAGGGAGGGGTTTCACACAACCTGGCATCCTTTGAAGCCTCTTTACAAAAGAAGATTGCAGAGTGGGAGATGAGGATGGGTTTGATAGTGAGGCATTAATAATAATTTACACAACAGGCTCCTCTTACACACTTGTCATGTACATGGTCATTACCCAGGTGACGAGGAGGGAGGGGGCCACTGCTGGAGAGGCGTGCGAAGTGTGTACTTGGGGGCACCAGAGTGCAAACCCTAGATAAGTAAAATTAACAGCCCACTTGCTTCTTGTATTCTGATCTTGCCTTGGCAACATATGAAGAGAGATGAAGTGGGGGTGAAAGCTTTTAGCATCCCAATGATGCACATATAAGGCAACAGTTTCTTGTAAAACAATTAAAATAAAAAAATTGAGCTGAAGAAGGACAGCTTGAGAAATTCTGGCACAGACATGGTCCAAAATACCAGCTCGCCGAATTCCACTGTAATCCTGTGCATGCGTGTGTGTGTGTGTAAGCTTGATTTATGTGAGTCTAATCCTATAAGTTTGATCAGACAAGCCTGGAATGACTAAAAACAATTGCACTGAATTGGTTCTTTTTTTCTTGGGGTGCGGGTGTTATAGCACAAAGTAGTTTAATATTACATATTTTTACATTGAAATACGAATTTCCATTTGTACTGCATGAGCCGCCTGGCTCATCAGCCAGAGGTTTTCCCTATCGAGGCTTGCAAATTACATCCAGTGCCAGAGAGGCCGTCTCTTTTTACCGAGAGGTGGTTTCCTTCCAGTCACCGCAGCTGCCAGAGACAAACTGTCTAGACAATACCTACAGGAGGTGCTGAACAATGCGTTAATGGGGGAGTAGACAACTCTGCACACCTTGGAATCTCACAGCATGTATGAGAGAGTTGAAACTGACTCAGGGGGGATTTTACAGCGTCTAACATCCCTCTGTTGGTGCTGGGTATTTATAGGAAGCCTATAGGGGATTCTGCTTTGTTCTGATATGAATGGAGTCTCTGAGATGGAAAAAAAAAAAAAAAAAAAATCAATGGGGGGAAATGCATGTATGTATATGAACACACATGCTAACATAACAGGGCACTTACAGAACTGAAGGCTCAGACTGATGATGGCCAGCGCCGCTCCGCCCACCACCACCAGGAGGAGGAAGCGGTTGCGAGCCAACATGTTGTCACGTGATTGGTCCACGATCCGGTTCGTCAGCCATCCAGACCACGGCCCATCCCAGCTGCCTGGAGACAAAGAGGTAATTGACGTTTTTAGTTATTGTGAAAGCAGATAAAAATAAACTATTTGGGAATGGAGCAGTTGGCTTTCGTCTCATTTAAAGGGACATGATTAATTGAGATTATTGATTATGAAAGCACACAATGGTCACAGCCTTTGCTCCAACACAGGGGTCGTCAAAGTCTGAAAATTGAAGTTTGTTTGCTCAGATTTTATTTTTTAATAAGTCCATTACAGCAGTCTTTCCTCTTTTCCCCCCTGAATGTGGTGACGAGCACTGTCCTTATTACCCCATTCTGTATCTTTGGCTCAACATCTGTTCTGCAGTCGGAGAAAACAAAAAAAAATAACGCAATCAAATCTAACAAGAAAAGGGATCAGTGGGAAAATCTGAGCCATTAGATTACACTGCACAGGCAATTCTGCCTGGAAACCTGATTTCTGCAATTCCTAATAAAGTTCAGACATTTATAGAGATGCACTAATGTAATCAGTTGGATACATATTGGCACCAGTAATGCTGTATAAAGCAGGAGAGGTGTACGAGTCTGAGACAGCCAGTCCATATTAAATGCAGCAGTAACTGCACTAAAGCTACAGCCTCTTCTATCATAAATCCATTTTAATGTGACGTATTAGGCCTCCACAGAAAAATGAATGTGTGACATTTTGCTATTATCACAAAAATACATCCCCTATAGATTTTTTCAACAGGGATATTTTAGGCACTTCTTTAAACTCTGCATATGTACAGAAAACAATCCCTCATGTTTAACAATGCATGATAAAAACGAGTGACTCAGCAAATGACAACTGAAACAGTTGCTTTAGTGTTTGTTTTAGTCAGAGGGGGAAAAAATTGAAATAGAGAAAAAGTGAAATGGTGAAAGCATCGCAAGTCTAGAAGGCAGCATGATGGTGTCACTGCATCCAGGATTCTGAAAGAGATCCGAATGCGCCTTCAATCTTCCCTCAGGTAGATTCTGGCTATTATAATCTGATATTCAACACATTTCATGATCCATTCATATACTCGTGGCTCATCTCTCCCAATGCACTGCCAACAGAAGTTACTCTCCCATAATAACTTCCAAGAAACCCAGTGACCTCGCTGAAAGTTTCAGGTTTTTGTGGCCATATTGCTTGAGTGTACGAGGTCAGGGGAATAAAACATATTAAATATTTCTGGTTGAGCAAAACCCCATGAAGTGCAGAGAAAAGTGTGGTGCAAACCTTATCGTTACCATCTGTTCCAACTACCCAAGGAGTGTGAGAAAAATCACAAACCAGTTCACGGATGCATCACCCTGAGACAGCTCGTGTTCTTTAAAGTCTCCTACACCGGAAAGGTGAAGGTGTGCTCTGATATTATAACGTCAAATGCTTTTGAAAGGACTAATGATTAAAATGTAAAGGCAACCCAAAAGGAGAATAACCTACAAAGTGAATGCTATCATAATTCTGAAAATGTGCAATCAAACAGGACGGTCTGCAGCAAAGAGCACCAAAGGGTTGACGACTGAAGCAGAAAGCTGAGGAAGAACTAAATAACACTGCAATAAGTACAGCCCTGCACGATGCACCCTACCATTAAGCTGTCTAAAAACAGTTCGAGCCCACGTCTGACTGTGGGATCCGCCAAAAAGACGCTCCAGGCAGCCAACCTCACTAACCTGTAGCTTCAGGACGCGTCGCACCAAACTCCGCTCGAAATGTGGAGAATTTAAAGTTTGTGCCGCTCCTCCTGTCAAGTGTAAATCAATCAAAATGACGATTAAGTCTACTATAAGCAAACCAGCCACCGATTAATCCGGCATATATGTTACGGAACAGAGCCGGTTTCTTTAAATGAAATGCCGCCTTAAATCCTCACCTGTCGCTCCGGTCGTGTCGCCCCTTCACGGCGGCTCATTCAATTAAAAAAGTCTCTTTTTGACTGACTTAAAATCCACTTTGCGTTTTTATTTAAACGCCGAATTCAGCAGCGAGCCACGACGAGTCTCAAACAGGCCAGAAGCCCTCAGGAACTCGTACCTGCGTCGGCCGGGAAGCCAAGAGGGTTTAAATGGGTTGAATTTTTAACCCACCGTCTTGAACTCACCGGAGGAAAAAAAAACGGCTTAGTTAACTAGTTAGCTAACGGTTAGCTAGCCGCTTTAAGTGCACCGATCTCGGCCAGAACATCTCACTAAACCCCGCTGTAAAAACACACTTTACGCCTCTCTTTGTGTATCATTGTGAGGTTTAGACTCCGGGCTTCGCGTTGTCGGCACTTTGTCGGTCGGGACGAAGTTATTTTGTGTGTTGAGGTTGTCGTTTTGTTTGTTTGTTTTTGTATGTGTGAAAAACGAAAATGTCACATCAACAGCAGCCCTCGATGGACCGCTCTAAAATGGACAAAACAGACAGCAAAGGCAGGCTTAAATCCTCCATGAAGGACTCTTGTTGGGTGTTGTGGGGGGTTTTTTTTTCCTTACCCTGCGGGCTCCCGGTCTCTCAGAGTCCCGGACGGACGGACGGACCCGGGACAGACACTTGAATCCGCCGCTCCGCTCACTCCGGCTCATCGGACTGCAGGTCTGCGGAGACCGGCGTCAAGTTACCCGCCACACCGGAGCGCCACTTCCTGCTGCAGCCCTACAAAATAAAAAAAGTGTGTGTAGTCCTTCCGGAGTAACATAAAATAAAACGAAACAAAAAATATTTCTTTATTTCTCTAACAGTGGGGAAATTTGCACGCTGCTATTGGCAACTTATTTCTGTCCACTATAGTGTACATCAGTGTTTGGTTATTTCCTTTAATACTTTTGGACGCACACAGTTTTGCAGAGATCTCCTCAGTGATGTCTTGTTGTCCCCTGCAGTGCATGTGTTATATGATTTTACTAAAGTTAAGTTTGAAAAATGTTGTCTTTTCTTTGAAATGTGTTCTTTATCACCCCCCCACACTTAAAGTGTCCCCAAAAAGTGAAAAAGTCATGTTCAAGTAAGCCTTGTGAGTGAGAACATACAAAAATACAAAAATTTAAGGTACATTGGTACATTACTTTTTTTGTACATTTGAAGGTACAAAAAAAGGGTGCAAATTGCAAATGCAAATAATAATAATAATAATAATAATAATAATAATATAAAAGCATTTTACTATTTAGTGAGTTTCTTTTTCTTTTAACCCTTTGTTCTCACGCTGAGTCTGATCTGCTGGAGTTTTCTGCCTCTTAAAAGAGTTTAAAAGTTTTTCTTTGACATTATTCTTGGTTTGAATTCTTCCATCTCTGTGGATAATTTCTTTGAGGTCTGTATATAAGATAAATTGACTTGACTTAAGCAGTGCCAAAAAGTGAATTTCAAAATCTTGCTGAACACAACACAACACGATGATTTTCACTCAGTTGCAGTGATAACAAATATAAACAATCTGAAGGTTTTGAAAAATAGATGCAGGTTATGTCTGTCGTGCACAATGAAGACAGCGATGCAGTTCTATCTTGAAAGCAAAATCGATAATTGTGTTTTTGTTTCACTTTAGTCAGTATTTCTAACTTGACAGCACTTGCGGAGAAGCCAGTTTGTGTAAAATGAGCTCAGCACTAAATCCTGAACTTCCTGCTCCATCTGCTGGACTGGAGACAGAAGTGATCACAATTCTGTCCAGACCTCTTTTCTGCAGCTCCAGATGTGCTGTGTTCGTTATAAATCACAACAAAATGGACCATTTACATGTTATATTCTTTAATAATGTGTTTAATTTGACAGAGACAGATATTTAGAACCTGAACAATAATATCAACATTTAATTCTATCGGTTTATTTTGATTTCTAACAACATTTATCCAATTCTTAAAGGGATATCTCTTTTTCTATTCGTACTATTATTGTGCTTATTTTTCCCAACAAAGTTTCTCAATATTATATTTAGAGACAAGTGGATGTCTAATTCATGAGCTGTTTTTAGCTTCTGAGGCGAAATCAAGAAAGCAACTGGACTTTGAACCTTTTCATTGTGTAGTAGAACCTTGTTCAAATTTGACATTTGATAAAAAATATATATACACAAAACCTGCAATCTGCAAGAGCTTTTAGCCCCCCGATGTCTTCAGAGCACTCACCACCTAAGAGGACATTACCTAGATAACATTGGCACAATCTAAAAATAGCATTTTCCCCTCTGCGATAATTTATACCAACATCTGGGGTATTAGCTGCAAAAAGTGTTGTTTCCCAGCCTGAACACAGAGGGCGCAGCGGCACCATGTTGTGACATGTTGCAAAATTTAATGAACAATTAATCCTTGCTGATGGTTGAGATGAAAGAAAGTTTATTATAGAAAGTATATTTTGTATTATGTCCACACATCATTGACCTTGTGCAGAAGGAAAAAAATCTTCTGGGTTTTTTTTTTTTTTTTTTTTTTTTGTTGCAGCTGATTGATCGTGAAGCGTAAAAAGTTTAATTAATCTGCACTTTACTGATGACAGATAACCTTAATAAAGGACCTCAAATCACCTTCATCAGTGATGCCATCAAATGCCTGAGGGAGCCAAGAGGGGCCAGAGAGCTTGTTATATTACAGGCAACGAGCCAAAGTCAAGAGGGCTGCAGCTTCACTATGAAAATCTAAATATTGAATAATCAGAATAACTTTAAATGTATGCAGAAAGGAATAATACAAATGTGAATTGGTTAAACAAACATTTTTCTTTTTTTTAATTGTATCGTATATTCTTGGACATAGTATAACAGGATGAGCTCCAAGTGGGGAATATTGCTTTATAATAAAAATGGCCCAATGACCTTCATTTTATCACAGCAGGAGGTAACATAGAGGCACTAGCATTTACTGTCCAAATGTTTCGCTGGTCAATCGTGTCAAGCAATTTTTTAATTTTTACTAACTTGAACAAAAGCTCTCTCACACTTCTCTCTGGGTCTCCAATCGGAACGGGGCGTTTTGCAACCGTTTCTGAGCCTCTTCTGTGATTGGCTGACTGTTTTCTGACAGACGTACTGTTAGGACTCCACCTTTTCTCTCTCCTTCCTGTGTTTTCCCTGTGTGTGTGTGAGTATGTTCCTGATGGCCGTGTCCTCCAGGCACACCTGCACACCTGCACTCCATTTAAGCCTGGAACAGCTCTCCAGCTCCAGCACACGTCTGACTCCTCCATCCTGTGCACCTTCCTCCATTGCCTCCCTGTCTGCCCACCTGCCTGCCTGCCTGTCTGCCTACTGGCCTGGTTACCTGCCTATTAGTCTGTCTGTCTGTCTGACTGACTGACTGACTGACTGACTGCCTGCTCGATGGGTATCCAATCTGTCATCCTCTTCCCTGAGTTTGGTCCTGTTCTGTTCTGTAAAGACTTGCTCTCTTCACTTCCTACTGAGTCCTGTGCCTGCTATTTGAAGTCCAGTTTCTGTATCTCTGGGCTAAAGCCTAACACATACAGCCGGGCCGACCACGGCTGAGAGTCTATTATGGCCTACTCAGTCAGTGATAAAATGAGCCAACGCATCAAATGATGGTGCAGCATTATTCGCTAACTCATCACAAAGTCGTCTGTGACAGTTTCTTGAGCATGTTGTTACTGTTACAGCATTTATGTTGTACCTGCACCTGGAAGATACATTTCACTATAGCATGGGGAAAAATGATCCAAAACATTATTCCTCAGTGGATCAGTTCAAAAGATCCTTAATTAATACATATATATTTGTGCTATCTAGATTTCTCTGGTGTTTCTAGTGACTTTGGAGGTCTGGTTGCTTGCTGTCTTTTAGATTTGAAAATAAGATGAGTGATGCAGTGTTAGCAGCACGGTTGGCATGTCTGGGTCTTAATCCTAATCAGCATCATCCTGTCTGCAGCACACCACTGTATGCTCTGGTAGTTAGCCAACTCTGCAAAGGGACACTGAGTTTACTCACATTCAGGCTCAGCCAGAGCAAAAACTCCAAGACGTGACTCAGATGCTGAGCGACAAAACAAGCATTGGTGCTCATCTACACAGAGAAAACTAAACGGCGTCCCGCAATGCATTCATTCTCAGCTCACCTGGTTGAATTTCGGCTAATATGGTAAATGTGTGTAGACAGAGCGTCCAGTTCATTACTGGATGTTTGCATTTTTACATTTGTCTTGGGTTAATTACAGTGATAAAGAAAAACATTTAATGTAATGAGTTTGAAAGTTTTGACAATGTCTCAACACTACAAACATATTCTCATCTTTCACAAAATAATGAGTGTTCTCTGAAAAGCAGCTTGTGCAGTTGTATTGATTTACTGAGTCTTCTCCTGTTCTACAAAAAGCTTCTCATTAGCACAATTTGTGTGCTGATTGTTATTGATGCAGAACAGCAAGCAGCATGTTGGCCTGAAGGATCCTGCAGACAAACAACGCAGTTTCATTTATCTGCTTCTGGTCTCTGCTCTGAACGATTCTATCGTGCTTTATGAATCGGCCTTTAATAAACCCGTAACAGCCATTAAAGGATGTAACATTGTCATAACTGTTTAAAGACGATCCATAAAACTTACCAAGAAACAGTTGCCTGTTTATACATTCAGGCATTACATAGCAACATTATTACAACTTGTAGTCCTGTTTGTGCCTACTTGATTCATTTAGTCCAATACTCTCTGTTTTTGGTCCCCTCCAGCTCCTGAGGGAAATATCTGGTATATTGGTTAAATGCTAAATGTTGGTTAAATGGTCACTAATTTATATGTGTTTTTTAGCTGTAGAAAGAACGGGTCATTCACACATCAGGATGCCTTGGGGAAAACCCAAAGTTGTCACTGGTGTATCATCAGCAGCCACTCATGCTGGAAAAACACTATATCGGTGCAATCTCTTTACCTTTTCACTGAAAAAATGTGGCCCAAAACAAAACTGTGACAGTTAATATAAACTGTACAGTTGTAGCACAACAATTCTTAAAGTTGTTTGATTTATACCTTGCATGGTTATTTACCATAACAAATTCAAAGGATTGTTTTTAAAAATTAAGAGGGTTTTTTTATGTCAAAGTGTTCCTTAAATTCTACAGCCATTTTTCAGCTTTCTCTGCTGCTGTCTGCTGTCTCTTTCTTTAAAGAAATGATGCAGCTGCAGAAGGATCCTGGACTAAACCTACAGTTAATCAGGCCTAAATCTGAAACACAGATGGCAGAGGAAGATCCCACTCATTAAGTGGTCTATTAAATCTGCTCTCCTCTGCTGCAGTAATGTCTGAAGGTATGGCAGTCATATGATGCGAGCTGCTGAACGTGCAACCACTTAACTGACCCTCTTCCCTTCCCTTCATCCCTGTCATCCCTGTCCCATGACTTTCATGGGACAGGGATGACAGGGATGATGCAGCTGATGTGGAATGGCATGTGTGAGCGTGTGTACATGTGTGTTTGCATTCCCATGTGAGACTGAAACTGTTGATATAACCTAAGAAAATTATGCTTGGCATTCATTAAAACCGCCAGACTTATACTACATCTTATGCAAAACATGTTGTTAGACAATATGTTAGACAATATTATGTGTAATATAAAAACATGTGGAGGCAGCAACACAAAAAGGGTCAATTAGAAAAAGGTTTCTGCCAATATAAACACAAATGTAATCAAATAAGTATTAATCATTCTGATTATGATCCTAATTGGCTGTACCAACAGACACAGATCACTGATCAAGTATTTAATGCCTTTATTAGTTTTATTTACCCTCAACCTGCTGTGAATTGTGAATTTCGACCAGCAGTGATCTTAGGATACCTGCAACACAATCCTAGACTGAAGATTTCACCACTGAAGGAGAAAACTGGGTGAATTAAACATTTCCCTGGCTGTCAGGCTTCCAGGGCATGTGTGAAAAAGGTGAGGTATACTACCTGTCACGTGTGACATCCATAAACCCTGTGCCCTGAAGTGGTTAAAGTTTAACTGGTCTTTTTCTGATTCATTCTTCTTTGTGGTGTACAAAAAAGCGATCTTAATTCTGCGTTACAAAAGGATTGTAAAATGTTGTGTAATCAATTTCCCCTGCAAATTCAGAAATCAACTGTCCATCAGTTAGAAAGGAAAATTAGATTTTTTTTATATCAACAACAACAAAAAAGGTTCAGTGGCCCATCCAGTCCAGCACTGGTTGATCATTGATGCCGTGTTGACCTACCGTCCACAACATGCTTTCAAGCCACGAGGTAAAAAGTTACGCTCTAGTTGTTTTAACATCAGTATTTCTAACAAAACAAGTTGCACAGACTGAGTCACAAATGGTGAAACTTAAAAAAAATATAGTTTTATATTTCTCTAAAAATGCTGTACATATATTTACATATATTTTGAAATATTTGAACAAACACTGAATACAAACCACCTGGCTCAGGCTGGAGATATTCAGAGAGTCCTTATGATGGGGAAGAACGGTTGCTGATAAAACGCAGAAATATTTAACATTGTATGTTATTCACATTCAGTATATCCATGCATCCACGTCCAACCAACTGAACGGTATTTCTAGTCTATACAGTAAGCTCGTCTCCTAATATGGCGACTACCAGGGATTACTTCACAGTGAGGGATTCCCCAAATCAATTCCCTTTATAAGGGAGAACCCTAATATGGTCGCCACACTGCAAAGGATTCACAGTCTCTCCCTAATATAGAGGGAACGTAGAGACGCACTCCGGGCCGGCCAGCCAGCTGTTGTTTCCTACCCATGATAAGTGAATGACTTTCTACGTAACTGCTGATTAACACTTGCTTTTGATTTATTCACATTCACAGATCCCTATGCACCACTACCTAATCAGGAAAAGATGGAGTCCATAGTAACTTAGCATGGCTGTGAATTTCAATAGATTAATTTTGACCAAATTATCCATAAATTATCATAAAAACAAAAGTATTAAGACTGTTTAACTTCACTTGAACAGGAACCACTGTGGTTACAAGTGACAGTTATGGGATAATGCTAAATGCTAATACCTACTAAGTTAGTAGGCCGCATGTTTTTGTAATGTCTGTTATGCAGCCATAGTTAGTTTGGGTCTGCTAACAGCTATCTACCATCATTAACTCGCCATGATAGAGCATAACAAAGTATGTTGTTTAAAGGAAATTGTAAAATAGCAGCAGGCAAAAATATTTAATGATAGTAAATACAGCATATTCATTATACATATGATAACTGATGGGCAAAGTTAGGTCCAGCTTTTATGAACACATCAGGTTCAGGATTTTGTTTTTGGATTGCTGGCTGCTTAAATGTAACCAAACAAAAAGCCACTGAATGAATATTTGATCTCAAAGTTCAGATTTGAGTATTTACAGGAAGACACCAAGATGTTGGCTGCTGTCTCGACAGCCAAAGTAAACACCAGGCGTGTGGACCAAAAATACACTTTCCCACAGGTCATGTACCCGCAGTTTATCTTACCATTTCTCTCACAAAGAAATAATTCATTTTCTCAGTTTTGCAAATTCTATACTTGGCTTGCTTGGATTTATACTGTCCAGTAGCAAATTCCAGTGACACAGACTCAGGAGTGGCTGGTGTATTTTGCTGATCCAAAGTATTAAATGCAGTGTTCCTTTTAAACCAAGACTAATATGCATGCTTGCACATATATATACAACCTAAATTTATTGGTTTTCCTGCTTATTTACTTTGACTTGCTATGTGTTGCTGCTGGTTTATACCTGGGATGCTGTGACAGTGCAGCTTTTTAGTGTAAATGAAAAAAATAAGATTGTATGTAGAAATATGAAAATCCTACAAGCCAGATTAGTGACCCCAGGAATTCTTTGTCCTTACAGTCAGACAGTAACGTAATTAGATGAAAAACTGCTGCACATGATCTGGTCTGGTGCATCCGCAGTTACAAAATTAAATGGCATGTGGATTTTACTCTGTTGCCCAAATGAGTAAATCTAATTTTCTGAGCGCACTTGACTTTCAAGCCTCAGGTTTTTGATTCCCCACAAAACGTCTGAATGAAATATGAAGGTTAAATATACCAAAATGAATTTGGTTCACACCAGTTTGAGGTAGTCGCCCTTTTCTAGCCTCCACAGGGTGTAAATGCATTTTCTCATGAGGGCCTCGGCCATAAATATGCAGAGGCTGCATTTTCAGGCAGCACCAACTGGTCCTGTCTTTAAAAACCAACTGTGACGTCCTTCAAGACCAGATATTTGTTAAGTCCTATTAAAACAAGCTTTTGCTCCTTGGGAGGGGTTAGCATTGGGGAATTTGAAAAATCCAAGCTTGGGCGTCCTTCAGGACATGACGATCATGCAGAACAGGCCCAACAAGTGATGCATTCAGGTGACGCCTCGCCCGCCATGGTCTATTATTCTATTTAAAATAAAAAACCAAACAGTGCACGAGTCTGCGAACCACGTGATGACAGATAATGAGTGTGATTCAACTGGTATTCACTGTGATCTTATGCACCGCGGAGAGAGAGACAGCTCACCGTCATATTATGCGATAATATGAAGCAGAGTATGTGTTTCTGCAGAGCCCGGATAGCTCAGTCGGTAGAGCATCAGACTTTTAATCTGAGGGTCCAGGGTTCAAGTCCCTGTTCGGGCGGAAGTACTTTTGTGAACGAGGACAATGTATGTGCATCCATCACCACCATCAGGTCACCTCCACTGCGAGGTCTTTGTATTTACAAAGGAGCAGCCACTTTTCACAAATATGCTCTGCAAATTAGGACTTTTTTACAAGACAGATAGTTGGTAAGTGTATAACAATAAGGGACTGAATTTAATCCACCCAAAGTGCAAGTTAAACGAAGATTTTAATAATAATAATAATAATAATAATAATAATAATAATAATAATAAAAAGAAGAAGAAGAAGAAGAATAAACGTTATGAATTGTAGATCCCTTTAAACAAAGTCGCTTCACAGGAAGCAAGATGATTTAAAACTGAAAAATCGTATAGAAAAGAAATAAAATCACAACAATAACAACATGCAGATAAGAAAAAAAAATAAGATTATAATAAAATAAAATTTACAAAAAGCTGACGATCTCTGCCCTTTCAAAATAAAAGCGATATCACGTGAAGAAGTAGTGATGGGGGCGGGGTCACCTGAGGCCTCTCAGCCAATCAGAGCGTCTGTTGTGTCGGTTCCCATTGGCCGATAAACGTAGAGAGCCGACCCGCTGGCGGCTCACATCAGGCCGGGCACGTCCACCCATCCACCACGGGGCCGTTATTGTTATCATGATTATTCCATAACAAATAGATTAAATAAGGGAGAGGACCGGACCGGACATTTTAATGCATTACCCCGCTGTCAGCCGCCGACTTCTGTCTCTTGACATCGGATCTTTTTTCCAACCACCGGAAACCCCGTTAGCATCCGCAGCTAACGCGAGCTAGCTAAGTTAGCGCTTTTTTTTTTTTTTTGGTAACTGACCTCCACCACAACACAAGACAACATTGAGGATCATAAGCTAGCTAGGTCGGGGTCTTCACCCACCCACCCCCTCTCTTCTTCTCCTCCTTTGTGTGTTTTGTGTTTGCTTGTCTTTTTTTATTTTTGTTTTTCTTAACCACCCCCGTGTGGTGTCCGGTGGACGGCTCCCGAATATGATCCAGAATGAGTCAGAGAGACACGTTAGTTCATCTGTTTGCTGGAGGGTGAGTACGATCCCGTCAAAGATCCGAGCTAGCTAAGCTACATGCTGCGACACGGTGGCTGACTGCCGTTGTTAGCCGGTGTAGCTGCACAAAACGTGTTGTTTGTGTGTTTTTGTGGAACAATAAATGGCATCAGTGTGGCAGACTCGCAACATGTGCGTCCGTCGGGTGAACTCAATGTCACCAGTTCAAATGACGTTTCAGTGTAACGATGAAATGAAATGGCTGGTGGGCGTGAAGCGATATATCTGTGTTTATTACGGGTCACCCCCTAGTCTGGTTGGTTAGTTATTAGGAACTGTTATACTTTTTAGATTATCCTCATGTAAATGTAAGCCATTCAAACATGCGTGCAGCTAAAGGTCACCCTCCCAAAAAAAAAAAAAAAAAAAAAAAAGAAAAGCTGTGTTTGTGGTAACTGCAGAGGAAATGTGTGTGCTAACGTGAAGTGTTTGGACTCAGACAGGACTGAAGCACAGTTCTTTACTTCAGGTATGATCATGAGGCGTTGAAGATGTTTCCTTAGATTTGTGACACTGTGGCCTCAGGGAGACTCTTCAGGTAATGAGGTATTTCCTGCGAATGTGAATGAGAGGTAACATCAGCAGTGATTTCCTGCTGTCTCCTTGCAGCCTGAACATGTCATATGTGTCCCCATCTAGCTGTTGTCCTCTAACCTGGATCTCAGAGTGCCTTCACGTGTGCATGTTGTTTCTCTGCCTGTCTTTGTTGTGTTTACAGTTGCTGCCCATCAGCGTACCTGTGCCAAAAAGTTGCTGGCTGGATTCACTATCTCTGTTCTGTTGCTGTTTGAAATTTAACCCTAACTAAAGATAAAGTGCTGGCAGTCCTGCCTTTGATTGCCGCCCGTCTGACCTCCCTCTCTTTGTACAGTCTCATCAGGTTCTGTTTTTGTATGTAGGCTATGTAGATATTCTTACTGTTTTCAGTCTTATCAGCCCTTTTATTTGTAGAAATAAAGCGTTGGCCTGGATGCATAAATGTGTTTGCCCAGGCTGTCTAAAGGTCTTGGCTCACAGTTTTGTGAATCTGTCCATGCTGTATTCTCCTAATTTACGGCTGTCAGTGTGCAGCTTTTCACAGATGAAACACAGACATCTATTTGTATATCACTTTAATTGTTCACATGGTTGTTCAGATGGTCAAACTTGCCGAAACAGAAAGACAGTAACTTATTCCAGGTATCATTTGAGCCCTACTGATAAATTCTCGTATGAAAACATGGAACATACAAACACACAAATATAACACCTTTAATATACAAAAACATGTTGGAATGTGAAGGGGCACTGAACAGAAGTTCCTGTTGTTCCCCGGGAAACACAAAGCATTCCTGGCTCACTTTTCCCACACAGTGTTATTTCTTTCCTAGATGCCAGAGAGCTTTAGGATAGGATTCAACCAAGCACACCGTGAGATAATTGATTCATGCAACAAGATAACACTTTGCACGCTTATGACCATCCAGACTGTCATTGTCTTTGAAGGATTCTTTAATGGTGGCTCAGGCTGGAGATATTTTGTTCTCTCACCTCTACCCCTTTCCTTCCTTGTTTTTCTGCCAGATGTGGGGGCACGGTAGGAGCCATATTAACATGTCCTCTGGAAGTAGTGAAGACACGTCTACAGTCCTCCTCCATCACCCGCTATGAGGTTCATCTCAGTACCGTCAATGGGGCCACTGTGGCCCGCATGTCCCCACCAGGCCCCCTGCACTTTCTCAAGTGAGTATTCAACATTTATTACTGCCATACTCACACAAAAACCATATCCTAAATACAGTATGCGTTTTTGGGCGCATAATACAAAGCTTTCAAGCATAAACATGGGAGTAAACATTGCCAAGTTAGGGTGATTATTTTATCTTTGACCACAATAATCAAAGCTGGTCTTGGTTCTTACACACTGCTGTCTCTGTGAATTTGAGCTGCCACAGTTCAGTAGGCACCATGTTGTTGCTGTTGTTGTTTGATTTGGCTCATCTCCCACTGGCAGGGCTAGCTTCGCCTTGAAAACCTACTCTAAAACCTTCACCCTCTGGGAAAGCTACACCCAGCACCGCATGTTAGACACTTTGGCCAAACAGGACATTTTAGACAAATCAAACTTGTTTCCCTCCCATTTTCTTTCCAAATCTTGTGAGAGCTTTTATAACTTTGCAATTTCTCTTGACACAACATGTTGTGTGATGACAAATACGCCCACTTAGGGAATCTGCACTGAACCTGTGAGAAAAGTGTTTTGATGGCAAGTGCTGCATCTAAAATAAGTCACATTTACCTGAGGTGTTTGTCACTGCGGTCAATTTAACTTGGTGTGTAGCCTGGCAGTGTATTACTACTAAAGTAAAAAATAAACATTTTGCAAGAAATAGTGAGGATTGGCACATCTTGTATATTTGTCAAACCAAAAATGAACCACTGGGTGAATTGAAATGAATGCAACTCTGTGAAGATGGATTGAAGAGCATGCAGCTTTTTGTGGGAAACAGTGGACAGTCAGCAGCGCTGCAATCTTCTGGGCAGATCCTGCATGCTGCAGCCAAATGTGGCGCACAAATACACAGATGTGACACACAGCTGAGGCGACTGTAGCCAATCTGCTTTTGGTGGGAAAACTCAAATAAATGAGGTTGTCCCTTTGGGTTAAATCTCACTGCTGTTTTGTAAAGCAGCTAATGTTTTTCAGGGGGAAAAAACATGCAGATTAACATATTATGTAACCTGTTACACTGGAATTTTTCCCCCCTCCTTTATGTCTGTGTTGTACATGTCACAGAGACCCTGCAGTGTTTATTATCCCTAACAATACAAAAGTACTGAACGTCAAAAAAAAACAAAACATAAAAACAAAAGGCTGCT
The DNA here is from genome assembly GCF_900963305.1 of Echeneis naucrates. Taxonomy (NCBI): domain Eukaryota; kingdom Metazoa; phylum Chordata; class Actinopteri; order Carangiformes; family Echeneidae; genus Echeneis; species Echeneis naucrates. The sequence goes on along the minus strand of NC_042523.1, from coordinate 22,338,252 downwards.
GACAATTTTTGTATTTTTAGATAACTACTAGTTCAGGACTTTGAATGTAGCTGAAGATGCTGCAGAGATTGGAGGAAAACGAAAGGCCAATCTTTAAAATGTATCCTTTGTCCTGTAGCAGAAATGTGTATGTTTAACACACTTAGTGGCACATTACAAACTAAATACTTATGTTGTTCAAGTAGAAAATTAGAATTTGGCCTGATGATGATGCCAGAAAAATGAATAAGGAGCACCTAAAGCAGAATTCATAATATTAAATATCAAAACCAGACTTCTGAATAAATGTGCTGTGTTTATTTGACATTGTCCTTGGGGTAAACGAACAACACGTGAAAAAACTTGTGGTTGCAAGACAAACAATGAAAGTCTAACTGACAGAACTGTTCTTCTGCCTGTTAGGAGTGACATTTTGGAGCGTGGTGGTAGACTTATGATAATGACATCTGTGCTTTTCATTGACAGATTGATATTAGAGAAAGAAGGAGCCCGTTCACTCTTCAGGGGCTTGGGGCCAAACTTGGTGGGCGTGGCACCTTCCAGGTAAGATGATTCTTCTTCACTTCCTCTCAATCATTTTCCTACCACTGTGTATCACTCAGGATATGAGAGACTAGAAATGTCTTTTCAAGCGAGGACGTGCCTAAAAAAGTCTTTGAAGGACATCAAAATCAGTTATTAATACTCTGCAAGTTGATGCAATGATTTAGGGAGATTTATATTAGTTTTTTTAGTAGGCTGGGACAGTACATTGATTTATTGATTTCTTCATTAACAGGAATTAAATTTTCTATTTTCTTAATTAGTTATCTGTGCAAGTAATTTTTCAAGCCAAAATACCAAATGTTTTCTTCTTTAAGCAACTCAATGTTATGATTTTGTATTTTTATTTCCCCAATACAGCAATAAACCTTTTTTTTTCCCCCCCCCCACTATTCCTTAGACAAAACAAGTGATTTGAGGATCTCATGCAGGGATATTTCATGGAACATTATTGTTGTCCAAGAGGGCATATTTATTTCAGAGCCTGTAAATACACTGATATAAATCATGCATGGAAGGAACTAAATGCTTATTGATGAATTTTAAAAAACAAACTGTTGCATATTTCTGAACATTATTTTGAAACCATACATGTTGGCTGTATTTTATATAATAATGTGATTCACCTAAATGTCTTGTCAGCCTCAGCTTTGCTTAGTTGCAGCTGTTCAAGCTAAACACTAACATGATGTTAACATAGTTACAATTACCGTGCTAACATGCACGTCAGCTCACGCTTGGTGTGTAACGTTAGCAGGTATTGCAGCCTGATTTCTGGTGTTGGTGATACATAAACCTTTATAGATATGAGGATTGTTTTTCTGGAGATGAATTGCTGTGAGGAACGTCAGTGTTATGTAACCGCCGCTGGGGTCCTTGAGGTTACTTGGTGACAAAGAAGCATTGCAGATCCACATCCATTTAGGCTCCATCCATCCTCATGGCTGTCTCAGCAATTTTGAGAACAAAACTGAGCCTGTGTGGGGAAATACTCCAAGTGTAGTTAGGTAATGCCACATTTAATTACCCTCAGTGGTAATTATAGGAGCAGAGTTGCAGCTAATGGCAGCGGGGAGCAGCTAACGCAGTACCAAGCAGGTGCGAGCGCTAAGCAAATGTAGAGTGTTTGTTGGCAGGTTGACATTTTGCGTGATCGGTGAAGACATGAAGGCCTCCTGAGCTGTGATGCCGATTTATAGCAGATTTACACACACACTAACACTGTTTGATCATGTGATTGATGAGCTTTAAACATCATTAACAGTCTAAACACATTCGACTAATGATTATGGAACTGAACCAGATGGCACATTATACAGTGCACGAAGCAAATAAAATAAAAAAAGCCAAAGCAGCTTGTTTTTACAGTATGACCACGATTGTTATGACTTTCATTAATTAGGTGAAAACAAATAAAGATGTGCTTTTATACTGAAAAGCCTCTTTGCTGAGACTGCTCCGATGCAGAGATAGCTTAGCTTGTTAACGTTGTGCATTTAACAAGCTACAAAGCAACAGCAGGTGCTTGGTCAAATGAGACTGATTAAGCTTCACACAGAAGCAAAGTATGTTGTGTCATAGCTCATTTAGATTTGTATGGGTTTAAAATGTATCAACCTTTCTTGTTTCTTTATTTCCAACAGAGCCATCTACTTTGCTGCTTACTCTACTGCCAAAGAGAAACTGAACAGTGTATTGGAACCAGACTCCACACAGGTACACATGGTGTCGGCTGGACTGGCAGGTAACTACACACCTGAAAGATGATTAGCATAATGTATACGACTTGATCCCTCCGTGGAGAGCCAGCAGTGGTAGAACTAGTTTTACTTATGACTGATGCAAAAGAGGAGTCTCTTCTTCTGAACAGAGAGTAATCAGGGTGAACCTGTTTCATCCCCTTTCCCCCAAATTTATCTCTGTGCAAAACTGTTCATTTGAAAATGTGACTTCTTAAGGGGCCAAACTTACATTACATTACATACATTACATCTTATTTCTGTGTTAAATGGAGGTTATGTCCTCTTGCGTCACACTGAACAAGCTGGGAAAGCCGAGCCCTTACAATGTGGGTCAGGCAGGCAGCTTTGTCTACTCCGTGTGTGTTTGTGTGTATGAATCTGGCAGGTTCATGGTGGTTCCACTTTTAGCACACTGACTTAGACTTTTCAGCTCAGTCAAGGTCATTGTCATTGTTCAGCGGCAACCAGACTGAGCCAAACTGGCAAGGTGATCAGGTGTCAGCCGTCCTGCTGTTAATACATCCGTGCAAAGATATTTTATCCCCCACAGCAGAAGTTAAAGCTGACCTCTGCCACAGATAACAATGGACGCACATTTGGGCCAAAGTTGAGCTCAAATTAAAGGAAAGAATGATGATCAGTATTATTTTTAGCATAAATGCTTGTCTTAGAGCTTTCCCAAAGTGTTTAGAGACTTCAAATAGATGATTTGAGAAATTCAGAAATGTTTTTCCAATATTTGTCTTTTGTTTTATCTGCAATGTCAATATATATGAAAACTACCAAAACCCCTGTCACTGCCCTCTGCTGTCCTGGTTACATGTTGAAGATTTCACATACATATGGTGGATTAACTGGGAGGTGTGTGGATTACAGTTAACTGGTTGCATGCCGGTCACTTTGCTACACACAAGCCTGTGTCTGTTTTAGGCTTTTACTCTACTGTAGCTCTTCTCTCGCAAGGGCATGAGACCCCCGGACCGCCAGGGGTCTCTAGCTGCATCTGTGAGGAGTTACTTGTGTCTCTGTGAGTACTCACCACAGATCTGTGCTGTTTTTTTTTTTTTTCATTACTTTTTTTATCAAATATATCTGGTTGCTCTCTTTCTCTCTGCGCACTTCTCTCCCCTTCTCCTTTATCATGTAGGTCATTGGATAAGAGGTAGTTTTTTTTTTTGTTTTTTTTTTTAAAGCTGTTTGCATGGCATACAATTTTTATGAAATTCACTCACTCCCCTTTTAGCAAACAGGACAGTCTAGCTTTCTCTCTCTGCCTGTTGCTCTCTCTCAGCTCCCATTTTGACTTTCTATTTTTATTAAAGGATCATATTTGAAGCATTTTAAACTTAGTGTCGGTCTGAGGACATTTCTGTGCCGCAGACAACTTGACACGTTTCTAGATTTTGAACTCAACATAATCCTGTGATCCTTTTTGCCTCCACAGGTTTTACAGCCATCACAGCGACCAACCCAATATGGCTCATAAAGACTCGTCTACAGCTGGATGCTAGGTAAACTTGACGTTTGAGTGTAAGCTTCATGCACTAGACTTTTTACATGTTCCAAATGGAGAATCCTGTGACATGATTTTTCCTGCTATGTAAATTCTCATTACCTAAGTGGGACTTACACATTTTTATTAAAAAGGGGAGACTCGTTCCTTTTTTTTTTTTTTTTTTAAATCTCAGTATTATTATTTATTTTTTTTTTTTTTTTCTTTTATAATACAACTTCATGAAGATTTTATTTGGAAGAATTGAAACTGTGTCTAGTCAGACACTGATACAAGCCCAGACATTTTAGTTGGTACTACCCAACACAAAAATGCTCAAAAGCAACATGTGAGTAGATTTAATGAGCTTCCATGACTCCACATTCTTATTCTGGGAACAAATTTCAGAATTCTCTTCCGTAGTAATGATTGCCATTCAGACTCACTTCCTCAGGTTTGTCCTGTCAGTAGTTTCCACGTGAGACTCTTTGATTAGTGCTGTGTAGTCAGTAGGCTTCTGGGCTGGGAGTTGGTTTCCAGAATTAATGGCTTGAAAAATGCCACGAAACAGAAAAGGGGTGAAAATGATCTTGTTTTGTTTACATCGCTGCCGCTCGGAGCTGATAAATACCTGCAACTGCTGCAGAGTCTTTTGGCAGTGGAATGAATGCTGATCGCTCTGCATTGTCAGTGTGTCACACCTTTTCTTTGTACCGCCAGAAAATTGGTGAAATTCTGGCTTTTAAACGTGCCCTCTTCCCATTTAATCTCAGGAATCGAGGTGAGCGGCGGATGAGTGCATTCGAGTGTGTGCGGCGGGTGTATCAGACAGACGGCCTGCGAGGCTTCTACAGGGGAATGTCGGCGTCCTACGCCGGCATTTCAGAGACTGTGATCCACTTTGTGATCTATGAGAGCATCAAACGGCGCCTCTTGGAGGCCAAAGCACCGCAGAACATGGACGAGGAGGAGGACGTGTCCAAAGACCCCTCCGACTTTGTGGGGATGATGCTTGCTGCTGCCACCTCAAAGACCTGTGCCACAACTGTCGCTTATCCTCATGGTGGGTGTCGGATTAGCCAGAAGCTGAAATAGGTTGCTTTACCGGTTGTTTTGCTTTAACCTTTTCTTTCCCTCTTTCTTTTCACCTCTGTAGAAGTGATCCGCACTAGGCTACGTGAGGAGGGCACCAAGTACCGCTCTTTCTTCCAGACTCTAACAACAGTGCCCAAAGAGGAGGGCTACCGCGCCTTGTACCGCGGCCTCACCACCCACCTGGTACGACAGATCCCCAACACCGCCATCATGATGTGCACCTACGAGCTGGTGGTCTACCTCCTGAATGGTTAAAGTCAGCCCACCACCCCACCTTATAGACAGTATATGTTACCCTGCCCCTGTTTGGAGACAGTGAAAAGAAAACAAGAGCAACTGCACCCCAGTTAGCACAACAACCTGCTTGACAGAGGAGGGCGGAGCCGGGGCAGCGGCCTTCGTCTCAGCAACACGAGCGGTTATGAAATACAAGTTTGGAGATTTGTTTTATAACCAAAAGGTCGGGCACAAGGAGGAGGATTGAAGAGATCCTTGCATTAGTTTAGGGAGATCTGTCTTTAGCTGTAGCAAAGAACCAGTTTCCCTGTTTTTGATTATTTTTTTTTTTTTCCCCCCATCTTTATTCCATCCCTTTTTCCCTTTGGTTATATACATTTCTTGTGCAAGCTCAGATTCAGAGTATTGAAGAAAAGAACCAGAGTTACAGTATACTCTCCCTCTAACAATACTTAGAAATACAGTAATTCCAGACCATAATACGTAGTGGATGTAAGACCCTCTCCAGCTGGTTCTCGTGCTGTTGATCAAGTTTTTAAATCGTGCCCATCATGCAGCATCTCCAGAATACAAAGATGCTGAGTGTAGGACGATGGTTCACTAGTTAGTGAGAACTGGCTTGTTGCAAAAAGTAGGACAGAAGGAAGGGGTAGGTGAAAGGGCGCCGTGCCTTGTATGCAGACATGGCCGCTGGAGATGGCGGCGCTCTCGATGACCAGTTACATCAAAAGATGTAGAAATGTAGTTGCACACTGGTACTGTGAGGTTGGTGAACCTTATACATATCACGAGCGTAGACACGAACCTCAGAGGTTTTTTACCAGCCTCACACTGATGACTGCAAACTAAAGGCCTGAAGAGTGATCGCAAGGTTTACTTGGCAGGTAAATGAAGTCACCAAAATAAACCAGAATTTCATCCACTCTAACTACTGTAAGTGTAAATAAACTGGAAGAATAACTTTTACTAAAAACAAGGAAGTAAAACACTGATTCCAAGTGAAGATTAATATAATTAACAAGTTTTAACTAATTGTGATATCGTTACAGATTTGAAATAGAAGTTAGTGTCGCATTTGTCCTGCCTGTAATGGCAAAATGCAAAAATGTAGTGCATCTTTAGAGACGAGGATTTTCTCATTTTTCATCACCTACATCTTTTTCCCAAACAAAGGTGTTACCACACTTTTCAATGTCTGGAATCTATGTCCCTTTTTTTTTCCCCTCTCTCTTTCTTTGGGAGGATTTAGGCTGATTTTACAGGCGAAGACAATCCTCTGAGTTTACTCTGGAAAGCCTGTAGAATAGTTTAAACAAGCGAGTGGACGGAGTGAGGATTCGCTTTCCATAAGCGCACAGTTTAGGGAAGTTAGGGAAAGAAATGCTGACTCTTTTCTTGATTCCTTTTTGTTGTTCAGATCTGATTAAAAAAAAAAACAAAACAAAACAACTAGATTTCAGCATTTCAATCAGTTAAACATGAAATGACTTTTATTTTGGTTTTGTCATTGTTTCATGTGTTGGATGTCCTTCACATGTCACAGAAGGGTGCTTGTCCTCCGCGCATTTTTTATTTTTTTTTCCCTTTCAAGCTTTGTCGTTACGTTTGAAAACCAATGTTTGGCTGTCCCTCTAAACAACTACAAGCAACTTTCCTTCACACAACACAAGAGCCCAGCCTCTCCACAATTGTACACTTTCACCACTAACTGAAGACTTTAAAGGGCCTGGCTTCGCCCTCACTGCTGCGTTCAGTGTTCTTTAACTCGTGCTGATAACTTATCCTAAAACTTCACTGCTTCGATGCTTTGTAGGGCAGATTGCTCATGTGCAGCTGCAGCAAGGTTGCCTCCCGCCTAACATAACATGCAGCTCCACTTCGCTCTCACTTTCTCATCACCAGCGTCTGTGCGTCCCCTGATCCTTTTTATTTGATTTTTGATTTTTGGGATCCTCAATGTGAACAGTGAAGAATTTTACAGCACACCTCAAGGATGCGTTAGACTAAGCCTCACTGTGCAAGTCTTTTTAGAGATGCGTTGGCGCTCGTGCACGCTATGAAGGTAGTGAGATGCGAGTCCATGCGTGACCCCATAAGCTGCTATCAGTGATTGCACGTTTGTCTGCCATGGCGCTGGCTAGACTTCTACGGGTCGAACACATGACCCGTAGTGTGAGTTAATTCGACTGCATGTGATTAAAGGGTCAGTTTGTCCAAATAAAAACACCAAACTATCATCATTTGTGGTGTTACGTTCTGGTTTTATTCCTCCAGTATTAATATAAAAAATATTTAATGGCATTTTCCCTCTTGGATGAACTGACCCTTTTAAACTATTCATTTCTATGCATCCTTTCCACTTCTATCTGTGTCTGTTATTTTTCAGATGATGTATTCTTCCCTACAGCCTGTGATCATCTTTCTTTTGCATTGTGTGTCTGTCTGTGTGTGTGTGTGTGTTGAGTGTGCACTTGCTGAAGTGGTGGCTGTATGTCACTGAGTTGTGTCTGACGCGTCAGAGACAGGAGGGGTGTGTGTGCACTCTGAAGGATAGCTGCAAACAGTGTTGTTTTTATTCGTTTGAAGAAGTCGTTGCCTTTTCCTGACGCCCTTTTGTTTTGTTCCACGTCGTCGTCGTCGATGAGCCGACTGTGAGCGCGGCTCGCTCTATGCATTCTCTCATACCTGTTTTTGTAAAACAAGTCAATAAAATGGAAAGAGTGCTAATATGTTCAAGTGCATTTCTTTCTTTCAAATGTATGAATGCAAATCTCCTCAGCTGACCCTGGTGGTTGGTTTTTGTCATCATCGCATTCAGAAAACATGGACGCTTGTGTTGAATCAGCATGATGGAGTTGTGTTCCTTAGAAAGCAGAGTCCATCGTTGCTTTCTAAGCTTTTTAAGATCAGTTTTGTTCTTTATACACTCTTAATGGGGACTCCAGGAGGGGGAGACAAGTTTGTAATTTGTGACTCATTTCAAATAACTTAGATTCATGTAGACATGAAAAATGGGCCAAATGACACTTTTCACATACACTTGTTTTGTCTATGTTGTCAGTTTGAGTATTTTTGAAGCCATTGTTTGCTCTTTGTGGACCTTTTATTGTCTCTCTGCTCATTATGTGTCTCTTTGTGGACATTTTTCACCTACTTGTGATGTTTATGGTCGATGAAATCATTATCACCAACCGAGACCTTCAGGGAGGCTCCATGCCGGTCACTACTATTCTCCGATGTTTGTTTTTCTTTATTCGTATAGATCTGATTTATAGACCGTTTGCTAAAAGCAGCAGCAGACAAAATCGATGAGCGTGAAGAGATTAAACAAAAAGAGTGAAGACAAACAAAAATAATGAGCTGAAAGAGATTAGAAGTTAAAGCAGCACTGAGAGGAAACATGAAGTTGGTGATAATTCATCATCTGACCCCCTTTCACACATTTTAGATATGAAATGACTCATTCATCTTCAAACTGAAATTCAAATTTGGTCCTAACAGGTGGAGACGTGACGATATAATTCATGTGATATTTTATGATTTATATTTTATTAAACCTCATCTTACAGAAGAGGACAGCAGGAATAATAAAGCACAAAGCTGCAGACAGAGAGAAGCTGCTCATTTTTAAGTAGTTCCTAGTTTATCTACTTCAATTTTGTATTGACTCACTTTAATTTTAGTTTTTTCCACTTTTATGTAACTGTTAGTCGTGCGAATAAGAGGCAGGACGTGGTGCTTTTGTGAACAACAATAATTAGTTTCAACACAGTAGTTTATGTTGTGCAAATGGTGACCTTTTGCAAGACAAATAAGCCGCTGTGCTGCGAATTACAGACTTGCATGGTGGTCGGGTTTGTATCAGAGATAAATGTAAATAGACTCACTGCCACCAGGTGGTAGTGTGGACCAGCAGCAGGCCTGAGACATGGTGAGAGCCGACCTGATGCCACCCCATCCCTCAAAAAAAAAAAATACACACAGCCGCCACACTGAATCCTGCAGCACAAGTGACAGCATCACCTCAGCTGGGAAACAGGCTTACCTGATTCACAGCTCATCTCCCGGCCTGAACATCAGCATCACCATCAGGACCAGCCTGAGTCACACGCTGCACACATTTATATATTTATTTTTTGTCTAAGTGAAGCAGGAATGTGTCCCTAAAACATACTCTGCAATCTGCCAGTAATGGCCGCATTGTTGAAATAATACAAAGCACCTCGGGGTGTTTGTTGTGCCTCATTTGTAAATTGATCTTTTGGGACACACTGTGAAATGATAGTGTTATTGTTGTTGGCACCTTGCTTACCTCTGATAGAGAGACGAAGGTGGCAAGAAACAGAATTTGTTGTTTTCCAATTTGTCTATCTCTGACGGGCTTTTGGCTCAGAGTTCTGCTGTTGGACTTAACCCAAAAAAAGGTAATCTGGGTGATGTCTGTATTTGGGTTTTGTTGAAAGATTAGATTAGGGTTTTCAGTCTTTACATAGAGATCAAGTTTCTTATGTTGCTGCTTTGGCCTCTGTATCCTGCTGCACCTGGAGGTGCTGTATAATTTCTTTTTATACGGATGCAGCTGTTTTGTACTCTTCTTACACTTTGGAATGGAAGGTATTCTCACTTCCTTCCTGGACCCGTTAACTCATCGCAGCCACGACATCAAAATGGAGGTTGTCCAGGTGTGGCGTCCTCCGGGTGAGAAGAGCTTCCCTTCAGACCGCAGCGCTTCTGTCCTGTCCGTCAGTCTCTGCTGCAGCTGTGGCCGACGGCTGGAATAGCTCATATCTGTGGGCAGCCAGGCGCCAGACAGTTCTCACTCTTCTTCCCTCAGATGTCTGCCCAGACCGCCATGGAGGGAAAAACCACAACAACTGCACACAGCTGACATGCACGAGGCCATTATGCACACCATGCAGCGAAGCACACAGGCTGAAAGGAAAATGCATTTGATCCACCTCGCCGACTCTTTCTCTCATTCTTCTCCGAGAGCTTAACCCTTATTTGACACGGCAGTTCAGCAATATTATGAAATCACAGAAGCTATTATGCACTTTTTTTCGCTTCTTAGCTGTGGTTGGTTTCACTTCTTTGCCATCCAAGAGCTAAGTTTTAATCTTGTTATTTTTTATGGTGTTTATTAATCTCTGTGAGGTAAAAGAGGCTGCCAATTTTTTTTACTGAGCTCCTCCTAAGAAAGCAAATAAATGATGTGTGTTTACTCCCAAAAAATCAAACAAGACCATTAATGCAAGTTGACAAAACGTGGATTGGATCCAAATGATAAATTTCAACAGTCTGACGGGGAGAGGAGGATAAATTATACACCTCCTCATTCATAGCCTAAGTGTGTGAAATTGAACCCAGAGCTTACACACACACACACACACACACACACACACACTGAATCACCTGGGCAGAAAAGTGAAGGGAAGTTCAGCCAAGTCTAGACAAAGTACCACCCTGTTCTGTCCAACATGCAGAAGTCCTCGTGGTGATTCAGCACCATCCAACTATGGCTGGACTCCCCAACAGGTCCAGGCAGAGACAAAAGCTCCAGGATGCAGATGTGAAACAAGATGATTGAATATAAAAAGAAAGCACCCAAGAAAACGGAGGCAGGAGGGTAAAAAAGGGTGCAGATACAGCAGCAATGATACGTGAAAACGTAACTGGGGGTGGCGTGCAGTCAACATCAGAGGCAGAGAATGAAAACATCTGATTGAAAGTGTCTGCCCGTGTTCGTGAGGAGAACAGTCATGGTAGCTTCCTCTGAAGTCAGCAGTGAAAGGCAGGCAGTCAGGCAAACACACACTCACACATTTGCCTGTCTTAGTCACAGACAACCGCTCTTACACAACGTCGTATCCACAACATGAGATCTCTGAGTCATTTTCAGTTGAAACTGTCTTATCCACATCTACTTTCGGGATGTTTCACCCTCTGTGGTGATGGAAGAGGTAGAAAGATGTTGTCTGATAACAGTTCTGACGTCTGTATCATCCAGAGATACATTTAGCTTAGCTTAGCATGACCCTGGAAACATAAAACACCACCACCCTCTAAGATTCAGTGCCATTTAAATACTGGGGCAATCGTTTTATTTGCCCACGATCTGGATGAAGATGGATGGATGTACAGTTTTATTTGTAGTCTTTTACAAAGCGTCATTTGTCGGCTCTGACCAAGAAACAGATAGTATCTGTTTGGTTCACAAAACCCCCCATACAACCTCCAATTGTTATTTTTGAACTCTACGTCATTTTTACATGTTTGTTTGGGTTAAGAAAAAAAAACCAAAAAAAAAAAAAACCCTGACCTCAATATAATCACTGATCAGACGTGGTGGCAGGCAATTTTTTTTCTTCCTCTTCTTCTTTTATTTTCTGTTTCGAGTTCTCAGGCAGAGCAAAGCCAACAATCTCCTGACTGATTTAACAGACAGACTTGAGAGCATCTCATCTAGCTTTGGGCAGAAAAGTGAGTAAAGCGTGTTTGTGTGTGTGTGTGTGTCCCAAAAAAAGTCAAACTACTCCTTAAATGATTCACTGCAGAGGAACAAATGTAAAATCTGGTGTTTTATGACAGGCAAGTGATCTCTGTCAAATTTTTCTGCCTCACTTTGGAGTTGATTTGAGGCCAGATGCTCGGGGAGCCGGTGGTCTAGTTTTCACAATGAGACGGATTTTATCCAGGTCTCTGTTATTTACCAAAGCTGCAGGCTCCTGTTTGACTCTGATGCTTGATGCAGCAGAAATAGATAGATATATAGATATGGGAATGAACTGGGAAACTGCTATGTTACAGCAGCAAGTTATCAAATATAAAAATGAAATAGCATGCAAAAATATTCATTGGAACTAAACTATATCAGGAATAAAGTTATAATATATACCAGCTTTTTTTTTTACAGCTAAATATAGTAAGCCAGCAGTTGAATTCAACATGAAACAGTGGGCAGATGGTGATTGTGGATAAAACTATGTAAGGCATGAAGCGGCCTCCACCCCGCGTCAAGCTCCGATTAAAAGCTTGACTTAACAGGAAGTACTAGTACAAAATAAAAGCATGGAATTTATCCGGAGAGGGGAAACAGCCTTTAGAGATATAAAACACACACAAAAAAACATTCCATAATGAAATAAAACACTCATTGTTGTATAAAATTTAAATACACTCGTATATAAAAATAGAAGAAGATTTCAAATGAAGGTGTTTTCGCTGCGGCCGGAAGTGTGTGAGGTTTCTCCCGTCAGCTTGACTGCGGTCACCTTTTCCTGATCCCGGAGCTGCAGCCAATCGGAGCCGGTCAGCGACTCCTGAGCGGAGATAATATCCGCGGAGCAGGCAGCGGGGCCGGGGAACAAAGACAGCCGCCCGCCCGCCGCCTGCTGCCCGGAGAAACGGCCCTTTTCGCTCCGTCGGGCCGCGTTAAAGTCGACTCCTGCCCGGATCTTTCTCCGCCTTTGTGTCGTTCCCCAGAAACTCCGGCTGCTTGTTGTTGTTGTTGTTTGTTTGTTTGTTTGTGTGTGTGTGTTTTAAACTGAGGGGGGAGAGAGAGGGAGGAAACTTGGCGACCAGAGGTTGTTTTTCTTTTTTAACATTTTTTGAGTCGGAAAAAAATTTGGCTTGAAGATAAACCACGGTAAGTTTCTTTTATTATAATAATAATAATTCTTCTTTTCACCCATCGTGAGATAATAATGATGGTAACTAAATGTATTTTTATTTTTATTCATTTATTTTTTTTTTTCCAAATCATAAACTTTCCCCCTTCTGAGCCTTTTACCCCAACAAAAAAAGCTCCATTCAATTTGTTGCCATTTTGTGTTTTATCCCCCTTTTTACAAGCAAACGCGCCCAGAAGAGGTAAACTTCGGCCCTTTTCTGACTATTTGTAGTCCGCGAAAAAAATCGGCGTCCCACAATTGAAGCGTTTTTTAGTTATTCAAATCAGATTTAACTTGTTGAATCTGAACTTGCTGCAGCACTAACAGGCGACGTCTGCGGTCGCCAGAGCAGGTTTCAGAGAACTCTTTATTTATCTCATTCATGCACAGATGAAAAGATAGTTTCACTTCTCCCTGTCTGTGCTGAGAGAGTGCACATGCAAGAGTTGGTTGTTGAATACCTAGTGAAGTTTGGAGGTGTTGTGTTTCTTTTCTCTTTTTTTGTTATTTCTCAAGCTTTTCTTTGACTCAGCAAAAGCTGTCAGTCGTCCAGGTGAGTGAACAAAGTGGCCTTCGTGCCCCAAGAAGAAGAAGAAGAAGAGCGTGACTCCCGTTTGGGCGCCCATTGGAGCCCACGTCGGCCTGCCTATTGAAAGGCTAAACACTCTGCCTGTTAACCACACCATCTGCTTTGCCCTCCTGGGCATTGGCAGGAGCTACTGTCCAGATCAAGTGTGAGGACAGTTTTGTGTGGGCGGACCGCAGCAGATGGTGAGACGGAGAAGCAAATAGCTGGCTGATCAGGGAGTGCAAAAAAAAAAAAAAAAAAAAAGTGCTGCTGTTGGTGGTTGCTCTTGTTTTTAGTGTCTGCAGTTTCATCCATCCTGACACAGACGTCACACTCTCCAGTGTTAATCAGCTTTAAAGCCGGTCTTCATTGTTGAGGAGGTATTGGCCCCTCCCTCCCTCCCAGTATTCCCGTTTCCCACCATCTGGGGTTTGACCCTGTGGCCGCTGACATCGGCTGCCGGGTCAACATGTGGTTGGGTGGCAGGCACAGACCCGCTCAGGTTCACAGCAATCACAAGTCACACGTGGAGTTTGTGTTTACTTCATCCGATGTCCAACGCCACCTTTAGCACCGATTGCAACACAATCCTTCATTTTGGATTTTTTTTTCTTTCCCTGCTGGAGATCGAACTTAAGGGGCGTCAGGTAGTGTGCTCGTTGCTTATGAGCTTCTGAGGAATCCAAAATAACACTTCATGCTGTCATTGCTCTTGTTTTGTGTTTTAAATGTGTGTAGCTAAAAGAGAGGCTAAGCCAGTTGTGTTTTGTGTAATAAAAATGGTAGAGCAGTGTTCGAATGAGGGGACTGTTCTTAGAATAGAGACGTTACATTTTAAGTGTTACCTTTAGCATAATGCTATATTTATTTATTTTTACATCAGTGGGAGAGACTGATTATATATCTTTATATTACAGCTAATACTCACTACTTTGTTTTTTGTTTTTTTGTTTTTTTTAGAATTATAGGTTAAATGTTGGCTTAATGGGGAAATTGCAATCTGGAAATAACAGTTTAAAGGAATTTAGACACAGTTTGACCGTTTATTCTTTCCGGCCGGGAGAACTGACAACTTTTTTTTTTTTTTTAAAACCCACTCAGTCTGTATGTTTGTCCCAAACAGTGCTGTTAAAGACTGTTCCTGTGTTTTTAATGACTAAATATTGATGTCAGTGTTAAATATACAGTTTTAGTTAAGCTGTAGCACACAGATCATACACAGCGGACACCAAATGAAGCCTTTGGATTGCTTGGAGACCTTTTTCCCTTTCCGTGGTTAGGTTTTGCTACTGGGAGCAAATTAAATGTCTGTTAATAGGAAGTGACTGGGGTTGTCAGAAAGGTTACCTGAGCTTCTCTTTATTATAATTGCATTCTGCCAGAGTCCTTGCTGCTGCCTTATGAGATTCAACTTGAAATGTGAGAATCTGAGGGGGTGATAACTGAGGGGCAAGCCCATTAATGATTTGTACATCAGGTCGAAAATGGGCTGTTGTCTTGGAGATTAAGGTGCGCCATCAAGAAGCGGTTCACTTTGTGCTTAATGACAACTGCTGTGCTCACGACTGCATTGAAGTACGGTGTCCGGTGGGTCTGTGCTGATGGACGAGGTGGGAAGCGGCTGCAGCTCCCCTCCGCCCTCCCTCCCGTGTCAAGTAGCGAATCATCTCTAATGACGGCTCTTGGTTACACCCAGGTCATGACTGCTTTCCTTCCCCCAGTCTCCTGCTGCTCCTTTAAAGCCAGTCCAAACATTGATCATGAAAATGAGTTTCCAGCATGCTCGGCCTCCCACGATCTGAATCAGAGTTTTTACCAACAAGAAGCTGCTCTTTGTAGAAGTACGCAAATCTTTTTTTAATTCATGTTTTCTGCAGCTTTGTTGTTTTGCAGACTGAAAGATTTAGTTGAAGACGTGTAACCTTTTCCCTGTTGCTGTGGCATTTTGGTGTGGACAGCCCTTCAGCCTATAGGGCATTGTTTCATTTATTTATATATATGCTTACATACAAGATTATTCGTATATATTTGCAGAGAACCCAGAAGGTAGACACTTTTCTTGTTATCGTAGCAGAAAATAATGAATATTTATCCATCATAACTGGAGTTTTCTGGTTATTTGCTTTTTCACAACATGTCCGTCTCTCTGACAAAATCCCAAATTGGCCACACTCAACCACATAATTCAAACACGTTGAGTGAAAGCAGAAGAAGATGATGATGATGATATTACTGCCTGTTAGAGAATCTGCACGCCTCAGTTATCTCTTGGAGTGGATGTGTGTTTGAGTAATTGTCCACGCAGTGTCCAGTCGCTCCAGCCTGTCCGACTCAGTCCGTCGCGCTCGGCCGGGGCTGTTTCAGCAGAGGGCCGCTGATGCTGACTCAGTAGAATGTTAATGTTGTGAAATCCCATTAAATGCAACCCACTGCTGAGCAGAGCCACGCCTGGCTTTTTACGGGACAGCGGGCCGTTTTAAAAGGCTGGCCGTGCCCTTGTGTTTGCGCTGTGTAATAGAGTGTAATCACTGGAGTGGCTCACACAGAAACTGAATTGCTCTTTTAAAACCCTTGCCACTCGAGTTTAGTCACTCTTGAAGATCATTTAAAAGACATTTAAAAGAATGCGTGTTTAAGGGGAATTGCTTTGGTGCTCGCAGTAAACACCGTAGAGTCACCAATTGTTTTTGTTACCTTGTTAACCGAGCATGAAGATATTTGTGCAAAGCAGCTCCACGTCCAATCAGATCAGGCGTAAGCAGCAGTGGGCTCACGTGGATAATTTTGTGTCTCTGCTAAGACGACACGGACTGCCTGCCTGCCCCGTCAGCAGTGTGTGACAGCAGCACGGGGCCGCTGGCTTCATGCTGTCAGTATCTATTAGATTGGACTCTGTTACGAAGCAAAGATCCCCCTCGTGGTCTTCCCCCTGCAGGAACAGTACATATGGATGGTGCAGAGCAGGTTGTTGCTCTTGTTCTTGCCGGTGCTGCATGTCGCTGCAGAGTGAGTGATGGGTTTTCACCCAGCTCTCATCAGAGATGACTGGTATACCTTGTGGCAACCAAGAAGTTGGAGAGAGAGAGTTATAGGGATGCACCGCACAAGTTCCTGTGGCTGTTTATCTTTCACATCTGAAGAGGATGTGGTGTTGAAGCTCCCCTCCTGGAAAAAAAAAAAAAAAAAAAAAAAGCCTCCACCCACGCACTTCTATACTGGTACACCGAGTCTCTGCATTGTGTGCTGCATTTAGCAGCAAACTCCTGTCAATGAGAGGAGTGGTTATAGTACAGACGATGAAAGCTCTGAATGTGTTCTCCAATATCCAGCTTTAATGCAGACCTGAGACACACAGATGCTTTATGATTGTAGGCCATGTGTGTTACAGTTACAACATGTTGGCCTTGAGATGTGCAGAGGACATTTATGCAGCCTGTGTTGAATGTGTGTGTCTGTCTGTGGCGCTTTCAGGGCAACTTTAAGTTTTATATTAATAAAAAACAAAAAGGATTATGTGTAATTTACTAACGAGACGATGAATTTGAAATTTATGGGAAGATACTTTTGTGGCGTCTGCGACCGCTGCACGAATATCATAATGGAACTATTCTGTATTCTGCAGTTTCAGATCAAATGCTTGTTTGCATTTCATTTTCATTTAAAAAAAGGAAAAAAGAGAGAGCTACGTGAGTTTTGCATCGTCAAATATGAAACAAATATGTGTAGGCCATCTCGGCATACCACAAAATGGTGCTAACAATGCACAACGATGATGTGACACATTTTAGCAGCTGCCACTTGTTTATCACACTTGGCGACGTTGTGGTTATATTTGGATGTGGACCAAATTGAGGTTCAGACTCGACAGAGGTAGCTACTGTGTGAAGTTGTCAGGCTTATGTAACGTTGCTGGTGTGACGTCAAAAGGTCGTCTCTTGGTTTATTTTTTATTTTTATTTTTTTTTTTTGCCGGGTCGTGTGATGCAGCCGTCACAGAGGCTTTGCTTTTGTCTGTGTTCCCGGCCCTTCCTGGCCCGGCTAAGCAGATGCCGATAAGTATTCCTGAAATTGGAGAGAGAATCTCCGACTTGGTGGAGCAGCGAAGTGATCAATAGCCGGCTGTAATGACCGTCCCAATACAGTCTATAACTGTCAGACCTTTTGTTAATTAAGGTTTAAAATGCCTCTTGTAACTAAAGCCGTTATCTGCAACTGTCACAAACGTCATGAAGTCATTTAGACGTGCTCTAATTTCATTTATGAAGCTGAAGTCATCTCATCTACTTTTACAGACCCTGCAAAAGCAATTTCGACTATACTTTCGCCTTCTCCTGTAAGAAGTGCAGAACATGTTGTTGGAGTTCTAGATGTTTGAATTGAACTTGGAGGTTTGTAAGTTTCCTGAATTCATTATAATTGTGCTGGAAATCTCTTCTGCTTTATTTTGACCCGAGGCTCTGAAGATTATCTTTTTAAAAGCTTCAGAAGTGTTCGCTGAATGTTTTTTTTTTTTTTTTTTTTTTTTTTAAGGAAAGGTTAAATCTGACCTGGAAGCAGGAAATTTCCTCTTAAATGTTTAAAACCAGACATCCTCCCCACCGCTATCTCACCCCTCTGTCTGTCTACCTGATGCCTTTTCCTCCTTCTCCTCGTCCTCATCTTGTTTTCCTGTAGTAACAATGTGCCATGCAAAGCAGCGTACCCAAACTGCTGGGTCACTGAGAGGGCAGAGTCCACACACACACACACACACACACACACACACACACACACACACACACTGCAACTCATCTTACCATTAGTGATATGTTTTTCAGCCGTGTGTGTTTTGTTGTTGCAATCAGGCCAGTTTGCCGTCACAGAGTCCTAAATCAAATACTTGTCTTTTTTTTTTTTATACAGTGAAGCACCACTTTCTGCTTGAACTGTCTGTGTGTTTGTTTTAATCTAATAATTCAACAAATTTGAAACGACTGAAATCTGTTTTACATCACAAAAGCACAAGTTCTTTGTTTAGTGTGAATACAACCCCCCTGTAAAGACCCTCTGCACAGGATGAGGAGAAACCTAAAACTAAAGTTTATTTTGAAAGTGATTCATTGCAACATCAAGCCATCCTGTTCTGTTTGATATGTCTTCCAATGCGAACAAGATAATGACCTTAGTGTAGTTTTATTGCTGTTATCGCCCATTTTGTTTGACAGTTTCACTCCAGCAGCAGTAGTAATGGCTCGTTCAGTAGCAGCACCATTACTTTCTATTAAAAAAAAAAAAGGAGGCATTAAGTTGTTGGTGATAAGAAGAAGTAAAAATGAATATAGTGAGAATGAAAGAAAGGGAAAGATAAAAAAATGAAGAAGAAAATGAATGAATAGGTAATAATAATAATAATAATGGGGAGGGGGTTCAGCTCAGCTGCCTCAGCTCTGGGGGTAAAAGAGCACCCCCCCACCCCGCCCCATTACCTGCAGTTTGAAGCAGCCCATGAGCCGAGCCGACGTTGAGCCACACTACGCCGACATGAATAATTGAGCTGTTCTGCGCTCTGCTGAAATCCTTTTTGCTCCACTGACGCTCGGCAGCTTTGTTGCCTGCTGGGTCGCCCTGCGAGATGTCAGGATCTTTGTTCACGGCGGCAGGATCCCGTACGAGTTTCCCTGTTCTCTCTATTTTTGCCTCAATTGTTCGAGGTGTGTGTACACGGTACGGGACGCAACGACAGCAGCAAAACGTTGTTTGTTTATGTGAACGCGTCGCAGATTTATTCCCACATGGCGTGTAGTTGTTGGGTTAAGTTTGTTGTGCCAGGATTTGCTCCGGGTTCTCCTGAGGTCAGGGCGGACTAAAGCATGCTGGGAACAGGAGAGGTTTCTCTTTCTCGCTCCATCTTTTCCCAATTTTATGTCTTTTTTTTTTTTTTTTTAATAGAACTCATTCTAGTGATTGAGCACAGCTACACATTAATTACCCAAGTTCATTCACACCACGTTTGACGTAAGCTAATGAGTCTTTTTCCCAGGGATGGATGAGGCCACCAGTGCCGCTGCAGCGCAGTGACATGGCACATTTGATCTGCTAACATGCCTCCCAGTTCAGCTGCAGCCGGCCCGAAGTCCACATGCGGACCGGTCCAGCTGTTCTTGAGCATATCCAGTGGCTCTAAATGTGTGCTGCCGGTTTAGGAGAGGAAATTTGTCAAGGAGTGACACAGTTTTCTGTCCTCTTTCCTCTGCAGAGGTGGTTTGAAAACACAAGTACAGGCTGTAAATGTCCCATTGCATTTCCAGATATCTTACAGAAGCGACTGAAATAAAAAGTCCTGTCCGTTCTAAGACCAAGCTAAATGATCAGTAACCCTGATTCCACTGAAATGTGACCAGCACAAGATCAATGGAGGGACTGACAGCAGATGGAGCATAAATGAAATAATCACATTTGGTATCTTTATTTTAACGGTTTTCAGGGAAATCTTTCTTGGTCTTTCTCGTTGCCTCCTTGTTTACAAGCTGTCAGTCAAAGTCTTTACTGTGCCAATTCATTTCCGTTTGTATACAACTGACTGGGAATGATTGGTCGCTGGAGAATGTGTTTGGATTGAGACTGTTGGAGGAAGAGAAGGTAGATGAGGCAGAAATGATTGAGGACTGGTGTCTCCCAGGGGCCTCCTCCTGATAAATGGTTCACCCCCATTTCCCTCTAACCATCATTAAAAACGTCAAATCATTAAAAGCTGCAGTTCATAACTCCCCCCTCCTCCCTCGCTGATGGTACATTTTCTGCCAGCTCAGCTGTCCTCTTTTTCTCGTCTTGTTGAGCATGTTAAACTGCTTTCCCAAGTGCTTGTGAGCTACATCGGAATTGTTGGATTGTTCCTCAGCTGCCGCAAACTGAATGTACTCTTTCTTTTCAGCGGGTGATAAAAAAGACAAAAGCTGAACAAGAGATGCTGGTAAACATTTGCATCAGTTCAGAGATGTCTGTGCAGCCGGGGCTGATTGCTGAATGAGGGCAGTGTGGTGGTAAAAAGAGCGTTAGGGCTGAACAATGGCGCAGTAAAACTTCTCCGTACAATGTGTTGTGTATGTACGACAGAAAGGAAAGCCGTTTATGGCCGTTCCCGCTGACCATCGCAGAGAGAACAACGTGGCCCACTCTGCCCTGAAAGACGACAGTTTGCCTTCAGGAGCTCGGCTCGTTCGACTGAACGTGATGCATGCTGGAATCCAAACAACGCGCGCTGTTAGAAATTTTGGCTGACCTTCACCAGTGCTGCGGAAAGTAACCACGTGACGGAAACTTAAAGACTCAGGTGGCTGCAGTCCGACGACTGAACCTTGTTTGATTGGCTCGTGACGTTTCTCCCAGTGGATGCAGCTTATTTGATTTTCCTCCCTCTGGCAGCTCTTTTTAACATAAGTACTTTAATTTAAGTCAGTTTGGCTCAGATTTTTCAGATTTTTACAATTTCACAGTCACATTTCTATTTATTTTGTGTTTAGTGTGTTGGGCCAATATTTAGATCTTTCAACTCAAATTGAGCCCATTTTTCTATTTGTTTAACATGAAGAGCAGGAATTGACCCCAGTTTGGCTCATTTGAGGTATTTGGAGTAAATTTCTTTATGTGCTTTATCACACAAAAGCTTTCAGCGTTAGCTTTCTTAAAAAAACAACACAACATTGGTGGCTATATCTGAAGTGTCGTGACAATAAAGTCCCACTCCCACACTAAAGTCACTCCCATCAGAAAGATGTTTTCTATCACAACGTTTATGTATCTGCCTGCAGCAGTTGGAAGCTTCATAGATGCACAGTTTCTACATAGATCACTTCACCTTGACTCTGGTTTCCGCAGCAGCTCTGACTGTTACTGGATCTGTGTGGGCAGAGCGGGAGGGAGGAAACGGGTCGGTGACGGTCCTGGTGAGACGTGTCTGGCTGGACCACACATTATCCTGATGTGTGTGTCTCTGTTATTGCTCTGAAGGGCGTCCTGCTGCCAACACATCCAGCTCAGTGGCTCATTCTTCTTGCACGCTTCAGTTTGAGCCGTTGTTTGATACCGTCGGGGGACTTTGATTTCTTAAGAGAGGAGCTGGTGGTTTGTTTAATCAGCGTGAGAATCCAGAAGGCCCCATTGATCCACGCAGATTCATTTGTACAACTGTGATTCTATCCAGACTAGTCCAGCTCGCTGCTTCCTCTGCCAGGCGCCCCCCCCCCCGTCCCAATTGCTCATTTGGATGCATAATTATCAAGTCTTTTAGTAAATGCTGCATTGCCAGAGCGTGTGTGTGTGGGTACGTTTTGTCTTTTTGCAGAGTGAATGGAGGACTTGAGTGGCAGTTCGTGTTAATCCCAGTTGAAGTCTCGCTGATGACAGGAAACAGGTTGGAGGGAGAAATCTGTCTGTCAACGAATTAATCTGTTAATCACTTCATCTGAGTTTTTCTCATTTACTGGTGTCAAAGTCTGAAGAATACAAATGCACTGATTGCTGCTTTCTCTTCAAGTGGCCCAAGTTTTGCCAAGCAACACTTAAAGATTTGAGACTGATTGTGCTCGTTTACACAGCAGTGCTAACCGGCACTAGTCCAATTCCATTGAATTCAATGTGAAAATGGCCCTACTTCTTCGTCGATTTATGTATTTATTTTTTACCTTTTTTAAAACAAAAAACAAAAAAAACTTGTTCCTCCTCAAAACAAACATGATGAATTTTGTTCCTTTTTCTTAGAAGTAAATAAAAAAATGCCATCAAGCAGCACATGCTCATTTGGGGTCAGATCCAGCCGTCACTCCTCGGAAGCTCCACTCTTCTTTCTCCAAATTTTATGTAAATATGAATTTATTTATTTTTTTGCCAGATTGTTTTTGATTATGGGAAATGCTCGCAAAGGCAAAGAGGTCAGCACCACTTGTGATAAGTTATCCAGTTGATTTCTGCCCTTGTTATCAAGGTTGATGAGAGCCAATCAGGGAGCGATTATCCTTTCAAACCAGCATCATGGCTGAAAACACAAACTCATGAATATTCACGAGCAGAATTTTCCTCTCTTTGTAGATTTTCCTTCCTTCCTTCCTTCTCATCCTCCTCCCTGTGCCTCCATCTTCGTATTTTGAGTCGTTTTTAGAGCAATATCTCGGCCTCAATTTGAACTGGACTCAAACCCAAACGGGGTTTCCTCAGGAAGACGTCCACCGGCGCTGTAGTGGCTCTTCACATGTATAATGCAAAACATTATGTCAGCGCGTTGCCTCTATATTTGAGCTGCTGAGCGTCGACGCTCATAAAGATTCCTGGCCACGATCATCTGTTAGTACCAGCACCTCTTCCTCAGCTGCCGTCGACGGAGCAGTGTGTCGTGAGGTGAACGTGCATGTTGCCAGGTTTAATAACACAACGCGCCCTTGTGTGTCTCAGCACTGCCCTTGTCCGACCTTTTGCTGTTTTTTTTTTCTTCACAGGAAATAACCAGAGCTTTGATGTTGTGACCTGTGGCCCGGTGACTTTGGCGGAGATGCACTTTTCTCAGGACGCCAGCATGCAGATGGTTTAAGAGGTTAGTTCTCCGTCCCCCCCTCCACCTGATCACGAAATTCAGCAGCATCCTCTGTTCAAGCTTCAGAGCCGGCCAGAGTTATGCATCGTGGTAAATAATACCTGTGGCGGCAGAGGGACGACTTTCTGTCCATTGTGACCCCCAACAAAAGAAAGTGAAGTTTCCTCCCACCTGCTGATGAAACGTGGCCGACTTGAGGACAGATTGACGTACCTTACATTTTAAACCCAGCTGTGGAAACCTGAGCAGACTGGCGTCGGGTTACTCGTAGGCTTGGGGGGAAAATGATCCAAGATGGCTGCTAAATATTTCAACAAGTCCTTTAAAAAAAAAAAAAGTGCAGGTTTAGAGAAGCTTATGACACAAACCTACGTGCCACACAAAACCTGACCCTGGGCTACGCTGACAGAGAGCTTTGTATGTGCGGGCGGAATTAAAGCTGCAGCATCCAGTATTTCCCCGAGCTAAAATAGCAGAAACATAATTTAAAAATGACTTTGCTCCCAGACACCAGCATGATTAAAGCGTTTTGTGTTACAGGCAAATTTGATCAAGACCACATCATAAATAATGCAAACAACCTCAAAGCACCACACAACAAATCCACATGGCTGAGGATGCTATGGCACTCGTTTGAACCGTGCAGAATAACTATTTAATACTGGAAATACAGCGCTGAACCTCACATAGACCTGAATGGACCGAACACAGGCAGAAGAACAACGAGCTGCGGGATGGGAGAGCATTGTATGTGTCACATGCGTCAAACCGATTCAACACAACAGCCCCATGTTTGACAAAATGGAAAAAAATAACACATTGATGCAATCCATTGCAAGAGGCTTTAAAAAAAAAAAAAAAACAACAAAACAAATGTGGAATTTAAGACGCGTCTTTGTTTGTGGAAAAGATATTTGGAAAACTGCAAGCTAAAGACATGACAAGTGTACGTTTATGTTACACATTTTGAATTCAGTAGCTGTCCCAGCGGGGGGGGGGGGGGGGGGGGGGGTTGTTTAGATCTGACCCCATAACATGCTGAGCAGGTAATTCATCAGTAATACACTGCTGCTGTAGTTTGTTTGCTTTTGTGACTGCAGTTGAAAAGTCACATTCTCTTTTAAAGCAACATTTACGTATGTAGTGTTTTTGTAATGAGGGATTTAGAGTTGAGAAAGTTAAACATAGATTTCCATAACTTCTGGATTCACTCAAGCATATAACACATGCTTTTTATTGTGTTTACGTAGTTCTGCGTCTGGGGTTGTTTTTTAAATGTTGCTGCAGAAAGGCATTGTGCCTTCTCAGAGGTAAAGTCCAATGTTTCCTACGCTAAAGGAGATAAGATAGGAAACACTGAAGCTTTTCTTATCATTTAGAGAACAGCTCTTATCATGACTGACACAAGCCGGCTGAAGCAAAACGACGCTTTCCGACCACGGTGCAATTCAAAAACACATGAGAAGCGAATCGGAAACGTTGGTCGTTTGTCCGTTCAACACAAACACACACAAACTTAGAAAACGGTGTCGATTTGTTTTGTATGTAGTTTGATTTTCGGGTTGGATGTTCACTTTCTCTGGCATGATGCAGATTTTCTTTGTGTGTGTGTGTGTGCGCAGCCTGTTTTCTAATCACATGGGTGTGTGTTTTCGTTGGCATAGCCGGGTTTATTTGTGTATGTGCAAGCTTATGAAAGCATGACAAAAGCGCAAGTCGGTGCTGAGGGGAGTAATGGCTCATCGTGCCAGGTTTCCAGTCTCAGCCTACAGCTTTGGCCAACAGACTTTTCATGGCTTCAGTCTCATGAAGACTGGACAGCTTGATGACAAAGACCGGAAGATTTGTAATGAAATACTGCATCAGTTCTCCTCCATAAAACCGATTATTTGCCTTATCAGTTAATGTGACAGGTATATATTTGATTAACAGGCAAGTAAAATGGGGAAACATCAAAATGTCCTGCAGCCCAAGGTGACACGATCAGATATATTGGATTTTTTCTGTAATGTATTAAAAAGAAAAGAACAATGAAAAACACACAAAAAAAAAAAAATCTCACATTTAATCGTCCCGTGTAATTTGAATCTATTATGATTAATATGGTTGTTTTCCTTTCAGAAGTTCTTATAAAACAATACGTAACGGTCGATTTTAATGGATTTGTCTTCATCTGTGATCATGTTTTAGCGTAGAGAGACAGGAAATGCATCTCATGCAGCAAAGAGTCTGCAGTGACTTTTGCTTTTTTTCCCATATAACATCACATTATCTATGAAATAAAGCATTTATACCCACAAGGCTTCCTCCCATTACGGGTCCGCAGATGGATCCCGACGTGCCCTGGGATTAAAGAAACCACAAACACATATCAGCTGCTTGTAAATATCGGCAGGGTGAAATTTTAGTCCTCTGTGTAAACAGTTTTTAAACTGTTTATTTTTCCTTTCCCTTTTTGTTAATCATCACCTGGTCCGGGTGGATTGGCAGTGTTAAAGAGTTTACTGATTTATGACACTTCATCCGTGAAAGGATTGCAGCCTTTCATTTTGAGGGGAGTTACAGAGAAGGCAGGTTTATGTTTGTGTGGAGGGGGGAAAAAAAAACAAAAAAAAACCGGATTCTCAGCATGAGTTACCTTCGGCACATTGATGCAGACGGATTCTTCTCCTAAACGGAGACACAGACAGCAAACTGCTACTCGACCTCGGCCTTCGGGTGTGAGCTGGAAGTCATTTTGACAGATAGGTCTATTATTGACCGGCGCTCTACCTTTGGTGGACCTGGCTCTTTCATCTGCAGGTAGTAAAGTCATCCATCTGCTTCATTGGAGTTGATAGCAGGATGGCTTTTTCATGTTTTTTGATCACGGTGCGGTTCATGTTCTATGCTGTTGTATTTCACAGCTCTGTGTGTTATTGTTTTTCTTACATTTACACTTCCTCCTCTATCTTTCTTTCCATAAATTCATTATTTGGCTCTTCTTCACCCTTCTGCCGTTTTCTTGCCAACTTTTCTGCGTCCTGAAGATCAACTGGGCGCCTCGGATTTAGCTCTGGGTTTTTTCACATTGATTTTATTATTTTTTTTTTATGACACCCACAAACTCACACTCTTTCTGATACTTTAGGTCAATCAGCTTTTGGCTGCTTCGCTTTCAACACACCCGGCTGCATCGAAACACATCTGTCCCCGGGCAAACAGCAGCAGCCTGTTGTTGACTTTAATATGGATGTTTATTAGTGCGCTTTTTATTTTTTTATTTATTCATTTTTTTAGGTTGTTGTGCTGTTCTGTGAGTGAACACTCACATTTCAGTATAATGAACACTCCACTTTTGCGTTTGTTCCTTTTGAGTTAATTTGAGCGAAGTCGTATTTAATTAACATCCGCTGAATTCTGAAGAGAGCGAGCATGCATATGGGAACGCTGTTGTGTGGAGGAGGCGGTAACAAGTGAGAGGAGGGCTTCCTTAGCTCCCGGGGGAGAAAGATGAGAGGCGGAGAAGCAGGGATACAGAGGTAGAGGGCGGAGGATGGTGTCATTACCAAGG
This sequence comes from Echeneis naucrates, assembly GCF_900963305.1. Classification (NCBI taxonomy): domain Eukaryota; kingdom Metazoa; phylum Chordata; class Actinopteri; order Carangiformes; family Echeneidae; genus Echeneis; species Echeneis naucrates. Next base: position 22,311,790 of record NC_042523.1, on the reverse strand, counting down.
AGAAAGGATCGGGTGGGGTAGCTCACCAGACGAACAGCTTATTCTCAAATAGCCACAATCCTTCTGCTGAGCCTGACTTATCCAGTCGCATCACAAAAGGACGCCGATTCTAAACGACAACCAGAGAATCAGCACTTCATCCAGTAAACGTTAATGGAGGTTAAAATCATTTATTATGCTGCGATTTATTTGTCTATTTATTTTTTGTGGCAGACTTCTTAAAAACAAAAAAGGTTTCCATACGTTTCTTGCTGTTTTTAATTTATTAAACAAGTGAGTCTCGTGTAATCGTCACTACTTCCCATATTCAGTCCTGCCTCCAAATACCGCAAAGCCAAATGAACTCGGGGGCAAACAAATTGTGTGGCTTACACACACCTTAATTTCCAAAGCAAATGAGAGTTATCAGCATTCAGGCTCTTTGTTTGCAGAAAGTCTTTGAACTAAGAAAATAAATTCATACTGCAGTCATTTTAGCTGATATGGAGGTTTCAATAGGGATGACTTTCGATTAAGAAAATGATGATATACTTTTCGGAGAGGTTGATTCAAAGGTCTTGACATCTTTTGATGCTAGTAATGCTTAACGCTGTGGTGCGAGGCTGTACTTTTGGGAAAGGCTTCGTCTTTTATCAACCAATCGCTGCGTTTCTGCCACATGAGAATTGACGTCGGCTGACGTGGCAATGTTACTTAGAAAAATAAAAGCAGGTCCAAGATGCTTTGTGAGGAGAATTTGGGAGAAAACTTCAGTTTAAAAACTGTCATGTAAAACTTTGTGGGTAACGGCTCAGTTGAAAAAGCTGCAGTTGCAAATTAGATTACACAAATTTGAGAAAGGAAAAAAAAACTTGAACAAAAAAACGAGTGAAAATCTGCTCTGAAGCTGAAACTGTTATCTCAAATTGCATTGACCCCAGAACAAAGAAGGAGCAGAGCGTTTGGAGGAAAACAGGTGGAACATGAGCTGCTGGAAAATTTAGAAATCAACCCGTCTGCACTTTTCCCTCGGAGCCTGTTTGTCACAATAAACACCCACAAAGGAAGAAATAAACTCACCATCCGCAGGCCGTATCTGAGTTCAGCCTGACTGCCGGCTCAGGCTGAAGTCAGCCTGACTCAGCCGAGGCCCCATCAGGGCTTTATTCTGTGGAGATATTAAAGTCGCTCGTTTTCCTACTCTACGTCATCCAGATGAGAAGTGACTGTGCTAAAATATCTTCATCCTCGATACCTTAGTCAGCAAAAACACGTGCTGGATTGTGGACTGGGAACGTGAAGTGTTGTCTGACCACAACACAAGGCAGACTTCTAAAGAGCTGCTGTTCTTGGCCCGACCCAGCGTCCGCTCCGCAGCTCGACAGAAGGTTGGAAAAGAGAAGGAAATGTGTTCGAACTGTGTGTGTTTTCTACACAATCAGTGCATCTACAAATGAGTGGTTGGTTGTGCGCTGCTTGGGAAAGACACACTAAGCCCTTCCCTTTTCCCTCCCTCCCCCCTCGGCGCTCCCTCTCTTCCCTCCTCCCTCCAGCAGCTGTTTTCCAGCCTTAGCTGAGAACTGGAGCCAGGTTGTTTTTTCTCTCCCCCCCCCCTCTTTTCTTTCCCCATCCTCGCGTCACAAGGAGGAACTCTTCGACTTACCGACATACACAAAGACACACACACACACACACACTTCTTTCTGAGTGGCTGTTGACTGTGGTGTTCTAACCTCATTTTGGACTACAGACTGAGGGCTGAATATTCCCTCTTTTACTCGGCAGCTGTGATTGCGCGCTCGCATTGCCGTGTGAGAGCCGCCTGACTTCTTTCGGAGAAATGCTTTCATGGTAAGACGTCTTCCCGTCTCACAGACCGCTTCTGTCTCTTGACCTCATGTTTGTCTCCCCGCTGGCTTGCTGACATTTTCAGTTTCTTTTTCTTTTTTTCCTTTTCCTCTTTCCTTCCCTCTGCTTGGCCAAACTGCTGCTGGGCTTATCCCACCGAAAGTCTCTCTGGCTGTGTGCTGCAGCTCTGAAATGTCTGAATGAAATGAAACTTCAAAGCTGCTCTAGTATTTTTGGAAAACTTTAGTTTTCTGATGGGAGTGTTGTCATGTTATGTGCTTGGTTTTTTTTTTTTTTTGTTTTGTTTTTTCCGTTTCTACACTGATTAGTTGAATTTACCACCTTTTGGTTCTGCCTGTAAACAGGACGCCGCTCCAGCTGGCCAGCGTTACATCGTCAGGTGTAGTGTTTCACACATGTGAGAGCGTCACATGACGACTTTCCGTCTTGTGTTACTCTGCTGGTACATGAAGCCGGCGTGGTCTTCACTCGTATTTACACTTCGGATCACCTGAAAGTCCGACAGCTGACAGTGGCGTTACTCACTCTGCAACCCAAGCTGAAGTGAAGATCAAAACTTTGTGTAAAAATGTCAAGGCTTAACTTTGTCATGTAAAAAATATAAGTCTATAATTTTCACCCACAAACAAGGAAGTATATATTTCCAAAGAGTTTTGAGTATTGCTGAAGTTTTGTTTCTTTTTTTTTTTTTTTGGTAATATTTAGTTTTAGCTCTGATAATGGTCACTTTATCTGCAATAGAGAAAACAATTTAACAAATGAACCAATTCAACATTCATGAGTCTAAAACAGTTACACAGAGAAAAGCTGGATCTGTCCCACGTTCAACCTGAATGCTGACCACGTCCCCAAATCGCTTCCAACAAGTTAGATGAAACAGTTTGATCTTAAGTTTCAGAGACAGATAGCTATTGCAATATTTCAATCAGGTTTAGTATGTGATGGATCTAAAAGATCCAAGGTGTTTTCAAATCTGGATCAGATAATCATATTTAAAAAAAAAAAAAAAAAAAGACTGAACGGATTCAAGCAGAGACATGCCATCAGTTTGCGTCATCCTGAGCTGCTTTTGCACTTGAAAAGGAGACAGAACAACAAACAGTGTCTGTCCTGAACGGAGGAGCAGGAGGGGACGGCGAAGCCTGCGGTGACCGGGGGACGGAGGTGGATGGGATAAAAGGGGGGGGGCAGTGTTTTTAGCTGTAGCATTACGCTAGCATGCTGTGCGTTCCTTCATTTCCTGCCTTATTGTGATTGGTTGGTTTGCAGCAGCGGCCACAGTGTGAGCTTTTGGTGCTGGGTTTCTTTCGCTGACAGAAATTTGGCATTGACGCTCTAAAAGAGCCACCGGCAGCCTCATCTCACAGCCTGATCTGCTGAATTCACAGGGTTTCTCTCAGAACCGCCAACTTTTGTTTAGACTCCTTTAACTCCTGCTGTTACTCTTAAACTGATCCTCAGCTGCACGTAACTCCTACGTGGGTGTGAGATGAAAAACCTCATCTGAATTTGTGGTCCAAAGACATTGAGGCAAGGCAGAAAAAACAAAACTTAACACAACTGTGAATCTTATTGGTTGCGGTTATTTGCTCTGAATACAAATCAGACAATCCATGAAGATGTAACTTAAGCTGTTTAATCTTTGCCTTTTTTTTTTTTGTGTTAATTGTAGAAGAGAAGACTTAAAATGCTCACACTCACATTGAAATTCAGCACATTCTTCCACGTCACTATTAATGTTTCACACTTTGGATTTTAACCTGAGCTGCTTTGGTTTTGCTTCCAGTGCCTCTTAGTTTACAACAATCCCTCATTTATCATTCATGTCACTTGTTGTTCAGCCGACAACTTAAACCTCCCCATCCTCCTCCCACTTCTCTCTCCCTCTCTGTCGTATCTTGCTGAACATTTGAATAATTTCAAGTTTGAGTTTATGGAGAATGTAAGCGGAATCTGAAAGCACACGCTCAGTGAAAGGTCACACTTGTTGTTCCATTTGCACACGTTGCCATCTGTAAACAGTTAATCCATCCCTGCAATGCTAAGCTAATCGGAGTGTCTCTGTCCCGGTAGCACGACGCACACACGCTCATATTCATGTCACCATCGCCCCCCCCCCAGGTGTGTGTGTTTTGTCGTGGTTGATACTTCAAAGTCGCCACATTACCAGTCTGCATTTGTGTGCCCTCCAGCCCCTCTGTGTGTGTTTGGGTGGGGGTTGCCGGTGTTAAGACTGGGGCTGTGCACGTTTGATATGCTAACAATGGCTGCTCCGCTACCAGCAGCCTTCTTCGTGTCGCTGCCTCCCCCGCTGGAGATAACAAGTTCGTGTGGTGGATTCTGGTCATGTTGCATCTTAAACAGCTCCAGTTCTTCCTCGCGGCCCATCTGTCCTTCAGTCAGAGCTTAGGGAAATCACTGCACTCCTTTTTTAAACAAAGTGGGGCGGATAAACTGAAGTCAAACATAACGGGATCGGTGCACTTCATCTTTATTTGTTCTTGCACTTTTTCTTTCACAGTTCCCACCGTGACCCGTCTCTCACCTGCCCTACTGCTGCATATCTCCTTAATCTCTCCTCTTGGCTCTTCTCTCCTTCATGTCCCGCCTTCGCCTCTCATCTCTCCACTTGCCTCTGAGAATCCCAGCCTGCTTTGCTTCTGCCCCTTCACTCACCTTTCAGTACTAAGCCAGCTCCTTAAAGATCCCTTTATCCACGCCTCCAGGTGCTGCGCAGTGCTGCTTGGGTTTCGCCTGAGAGTCCAGGCGTATTGCAGGTCGTCCGTGATGATGCCTGTTTATAGCGATGGAGACGGCAGTAAGAGCCGGTAACAGCTGTTCTGGAGGGGAAAAGATTTATTGATGCTGCAGCATGTTAGTCTGCTGCTTCAGTGCATTTTTGAGTGAAGGACTTGTGATGCTCCCTGAAAATAAATAACTTTATGTACCTGCAGGTTTTCCGAACCTTTAGTCCTCTATTTGAATAAGAAATTAGTACATTTGATTAATATGCTAACCTTAATGTGTTATAAAGGCCACATTTACTTTCACCAGTGTACAAACTTTTTATATGTGAAAGCAAAGCAGCTCATGATAAATGATATCAAGGTGCTAGTTTGTGTTTTTGTTTGTATTTTTGGTGCAGGTTTTAGTGCTACTGCATCACAGGAACAAGGCTCGGCGTTTGAACCTCGGGGTGTTTCTGCATGCTCTTCCTGTACCTGTGCGGGTTCCCACCAGCTTCCCCTGCTTCCCCTCACAGTCCAAAAATAAGCACACTAGTAAACTGTAACTCGCCTGCAGGCGTGACTGTGTGTGAGTTCAGTTGTTTGTCTTTACAGGTCAGTCCTGCAGTGGACTGATCTGTCCAGGGTGTGTCCCTCCCTCGCCCAGCGTCGGCTGTGTTTGGGTTATCATTTGTAAAATAATCTGAAAGGATCACAGAGGATGCAGACGGTGGGAATTCGTTGAAGTGGGGTAGCAGCTGATGACGGCGTCTCGACTCGCACCATCATTAGTCACCACGTCGAAATATGAAGCTGAAAACTGCCTCGTCTCTCAGATCGCCGTGTTTCCTGTCTGGCGATGCTGCAGAAAAAGAGCTCAATCAGCCACAATCAGCTGTGTGTGGAGCACCTCCTGAAGTCAGCACTGCTGGCCCCACACCGGACTGAGGCTGATTTTTCAAGCTTGATATTCAACAGCTGGAAGCTTCTGATGCTGTCAGCTCTGTACGGATGGCATCGAATATTCCCGGAGGGTTTCTCTGACACGACCCCTACTCTGCCTCCACCTTCTTCTCCAAGACGCCCAATTATTGCTGCAAGATGCAGTAGGATCTGGATTTTGCTCTTTCTTTTTTTTTTTCATGGGCTGAAGCTAAAAATACAATATCCAGACAGTCAGAAAACATCAGGAACATCAGATTTTTATTTATTTAATTTTTTATTTTTTTTTTTTTCTGTTAACCTCTAATTCCCAACTGTCCTGTCTGTCGCCACCATAACATGTCTATTACACACACTTAAAAACTCGCACCTAATAATAGACTCAAACTCAGACAGGCCCTGTGGACTTGTGCCATGAATACACAACACCAGATACAGTAACTACATATTTAGACGAATGTGCGGTCCAAGTCTGGCTGCTGTAGTTAAAATGCAGACTATGTGTGTGTGTCACTGTAAGCGTTGAAGATGAATTACTCACAGTGAAGCTAAAACATAACAAACTGTCCTCTTCTCATCACTTTTAATCTTTCTGCTCATCCTTCCCTGTTTAGAATCTTCTCCCTGGTCCTGTATTTCCTCGCTGACGGTGAATCAGTGAGGCGTTTCCAGCAAAAATCTCTTTGTGTATTAGCAGGGTGATTTAGTTGTCTTGCACTAAGTTGTGCTGCATGATAAATCGTCCCGCCATTTGTCTGGAAGTGGCTCCATGCATCAGCTCTGATAGCATGAATTAATATTAAAATACTGGGCTTTCGCCCTTTATGGGCTCTGTTCATGCAAAAACGACTTGTGCGTGTTAATAGTTGCTATGAAAGCGTTTGCCCTTTTCATCACATTGTCATCACTTTTATTGTTTTCTCGCACCTACTTTCATCTGCACAATTCACAATGTGCCGACTTTAAATGGCAACGCTCCTCGGTTTATTGAAATGCTGGGAACACTGCGTCATGCCGTGCAGACCGGCTGAGCTCTGCAGGGGGTTATCTCGTTAAAGCTGTCCCCGTTTATTGCCTTTCAAAGTGTAAAACGGACAAATCTCAATTCAGTCCCCTTGATCTCTCATTCTGTTTCAATCTCACACACACACACACACAGCATCTGTGTGTGTGTGTGATTCAAGCCTCCCCTGGTTGATCTGGACCAGTTCCCTTCTGTACTTTCCCTGGAAGAGTCATGTGGAGTCCTTTTCTAAGAACTGGACGGGTGAGAAAAACATCTGAGGGGTTGCTTATAGGAAGGATTGATGTCAGAGCTGCAGATTTGGATGAGCTTCTCTGAACTTCGGTCATAAAGGCCCCGGAAGGAGCCAAAGCTGCTGACTGAAAACTCACCATTCACATTACATAAACTCACAAGGACTATCAATATGAATTGCATCACATTTGTTAGCTTGGCAAAAGAGGAATTGGCCAAGAAGAGAAAGCACACACTGAAGTCAGCCGCCTGTTTGAGCAAGTCCTCCCCGTGTCACTATGACCCCGTGCCAACTCTGTCTAGTTTGCTTCCATCTCTTCGAGGGCCCAGCCTTTATTTTTTTATTTTTAAATTCTTTTTAATTAACTATCATGTGACAAACAGGCAGATGCACTAAGACAGGAAAACACTCAAATGTGTGTTTGTCCACACTTCAAATTGGGCAGCTAAAGACCACAGAAAGTGAAGACGAGTTCATCCTTCATTTCTCCTTCCCTGTCATGTCCCCTGCTCTTTGCAGCTCTGGCACGAAGCCAGTGCAGTCGATGCCATATTTCTGCTCCTGACAGCCTCTCAGTCTGTTTACGAAAATGCACCTGAAACAACAAGTGTTTTATTCATCAAGCTAAAGGTGACACCTTGTGCCGATCAGATGGTTGGTCTAAAAACTTCTGCAGAAAACTTGGCGTCATCAGTTTAAAAAAAAAAAAAAAGAAAGACAAATAAGTTAGGAAAAAGTTTATTTTTTGTCAACTCTAAAAGTGCTGTCATTTATTTGTGTATTCATAATAAGGTCTGTCTGTTGTTCACCTTAAGACTCAGTTCTAACTGGAAAATATAACAAATTAAAATATCTTTTAAGAATTTATATTTACATTTTCATTAAAAAGAAAATCCTGAAGTCTGTGTCTTGCATTGTTTTCCCTTTTAAACTGGACCTTTGTGCTTAAATGTTGCTGTGTCCTGTCAAGATGTCACACAGCTTTGATCCACGTTTCTGTCTGTGTGTTTCAGGAGTGTGGTTCGGCCCGGCTGAGTTAGGAGCATCTTCCCACCCAGGACTTTCTACGTTGTCGCTGCGCTCATGAGGTAACGTCGGGACACGCCGCCCCCTCATTACGACCCTCGGTCCATCCACTTCCCTCCCCTCCGACCCTGCCTGTCCTGGACCGAACCCAGCCATGGGCCAGAAGATCTCAGCCAGTATTAAGTCAGTGGATGTCAGAGGAGAGCCCTCCTATCACCCGGTGCGCCGCGAGCTGAGGGGCCCGGATTTCTGTCGGCCCCCCCGGCTAGACTTGCTGCTGGACATGCCGGCAGCCTGCCCCGAGGCGCAGCTTCGCCACGCCTGGAATCCCGACGACCGGTCCCTCAACGTCTTCGTGAAGGAGGATGACAAGCTGACTTTCCACCGACATCCCGTCGCTCAGAGCACAGACTGCATCCGGGGCAAGGTGGGCTACACCAGGGGCCTTCACGTCTGGAGGATTCACTGGCCGGCCAGACAAAGGGGCACCCATGCCGTCGTGGGCGTGGCCACCGCCGAAGCACCTTTACACTCAGTGGGCTACATGGCCTTGGTGGGCTCAGACTCTGAGTCCTGGGGATGGGACCTGGGTCGGAACAGGCTCTACCACGACGGAAAGAACCGACCTGTTTCCACGTCAGCGCCCACGTATCCCTGTTTCCTGGAGCCGGACGAGTCCTTTGTGCTTCCAGACTCTCTGACAGTAATACTGGACATGGACGAAGGGACTCTGAGCTTCATGGTGGACGGACAGTATCTGGGAGTTGCTTTTAGAGGCCTAAAGGGCAAGAGACTGTATCCCATCGTCAGTGCTGTGTGGGGACACTGCGAGGTTTCCATTCGATACGTCAACGGACTTGATCGTAAGTGGCACAACTCTGAACACACACTGACACACTAAAAGCCATCAATGGCACTTTTATATTTGAAGGTGACTGTGCAGCAGGGGTTGTGCAATTTCAAGTTATTTTAGTTGCCAATCGTAAAATTGGGCCAAAAATTCAAATGTTGATGTTCTCCTAAACATCTTGTAGTCGATTCATCAGCCTCGACACCTGCTAATTCCTTCTGCTTTCTGTTTACTGCACATATGATGTATAAAGCCTCATTAAAGTAGCACTTGTTGCGTTGAAGATTTAGCGGACATAAATATTTGATGTTAAATATGTTTCCTTTCCAGTTTAATATCAGTTATCTGTTTTCATTCTTAATATCAGGACTTAATGTTATGAGGGTAACGGCGCACACATTTCACAGCTGGGCAAGTTTTTCTAATTAGCAGCTTTGTCATTAAATAAAAAGGGAGAAGGGAGGTTTGTGGATCTGCACAGATAGTTCTGAAAATCAGTGTAGTTGTGTTCATGCGGGTGAATATCTGAAATATGGTACATCAATAAGAAGCAACGGTTTGGCTAACGTCCAACTCCTGGACTCCCCATCTTGTCTCCAGATCATACAGGCCTTTAAGGTTTAATGTTGAAAAGACTTTTCCTTCCAGATTTGTTTTCTTGAGACAGCGTGGAGGATTGATGTGCAAAAAGGCCACAATGAGCGAGACTGCTGCTTTGTTTATCGATATAAACGTGCTCTCTGCATACTATTTCACGTGTGCTCTTTATCACCCTCTTAACTCTCCAGGCATTCGTACTTAGACAAAAAAACAAAATGTCAGAATATCTGTTTACCTCTTCCTTTGAAGTCGTCACAGCGACATGTGGAGCAGTGTCAGTTTGCACCATTCCGACAAGTCGAGTCATCCCAATCATGACAACTGAACCTCAGATTCTGCAGCCTTCAGTCCTCCCTCCTGTAATTAACTTCTATAGACCCAAAGCAGGCATAGCTGACAGGAAGACATGGACGCGGTGTCCACGGCTTCGAGCCGTGTGTGTGTGTGTGTGTGTGTGTGTGTGTGTGTGTGTGTGTGTGTGTGTGTGTGTGTGTGTGTGTGTGTGTGTGTGTGTGTGTGTGTGTGTGTGTGTGTGTGTTCGTGTGTGTGTGTTCGTGTGTGTGTTCGTGTGTGTGTGTTCGTGCGTGTGCGCCTTGGTGGACGGCAGCCAATAGAGGAGGAACTCCCCAGTGTGCCTCTGAGTTCAGCGTCTGGCCTTTAATTGTGGGGAAGTTAGGTGTGCAAGTGTGTGCTTGCATGCAAATTGTCTTGAATCAAACCTATTGATGGTAAAGAACAAGCTTTTGTGTGTTTCAAGGATCAAAAATGTGACCCGACTGGTAGTCGCGGCTTACACATGTCTGACCAACAAAAAGCTCCAGGAATCCGATCCCCGGGTCAAAACCAGCATGAAAACTGTACGACTCCAGTTAAAATGAGATAAATGAGCAAGGTGCGCTCTCTTAAAGTGACAATAAGTGAAACAAGCTGTTCTGCAAAAATTATTACGTGAAGTCAAATTTAATAAACAAAATTTGTTCATTATGATTACTTTTCTAATATCCAGGTTTAATTCTGACAGTATCAGAAGCAAACTGAACATTTGTGACATAAATATCTGGAGAGAATATGAAGCTCAGTCAGGTTCACATTGTGACGAGTGGTAACAGGCTCTGCTTTTCTTACTTGGAGAAGATCTGTCAGACAATGTTTCTTATCTTCTTTTGTAGAAGTGCTGGTTATACTCAAAAGCGTAAGTGGTTTGATCCATTGATAGTTTTTTTTTTTTTTTTTTTTGGCACTTGTGACTAATGAAGCTCGAAGATGGCAGAGCAGTTTGCCGATGAAAACAGCTAATGGTGCCAACATGCAAAGTGTGAACTCGCATCATTCACCAGATTCTCTTTTCTCTACTTAATCTTCGCCGTCAGACGAGATGGGCCGCTGAAACATCAACGTGATGAATATTATTGATTAATATTCACTTTGTGAAGGCTGCACGTGATATCAGTGGAGTTGTGAAGCTCTGGTTTTGTGACAGAAGTCACCTGAGAGCGGAGAGCATGATGTCGGCTTTAAGGCTCTTCTCCATGCGATGAATTGAGCCATCAAAACGTTATTCCCACATTTAGCGTTTTGTTCATCCGCTTACGGAAACTCTGAGGATTCACTTTAGTTCACTTTTCAAGTTCGGTCTTTTTTTGCTTCTCTTGTAGTCTCATTCTCTTCTATTTCCTCCTCAGCTCTCTCACTTCAGTTGTTTTATCATCATCCCATCTCTGACTGCCTGGGAAGCCTGAAGTGATTAAAAGTCCCTCCACTTTTCTCTCCCTCCTGCGTCGTCCTTTAATACCCCGCTTTGGTGCATTTGCAGCTTATCTCGCCGAGCTCGTCGGTCCCAGAGACCCTTAAAAACCGAGCCTAAGGAGGGGAGGGAGGAAGTTTTGTCATTTTTTTTTCACACCTCTGATTTACTAACATACCCAAGAACAAGAAAGTTTGGTGTCATCTTCCTCTCTCCACCACAACAAAACCAACCGTTCAGCTACATGGCAACAAGCCGAGCCGAACTCATTTACACCTGAACGAGACGAGCAGAGAGGAGGAAGTATTTCACACACTCCATTGACATGAATGCCCCCCTCCCCCCACCCCGCCCACAAATGAACCCTGTTTGACTCTGACTCTTCTTGTGATCAGTCTCCTCCTCTCTATTCTCCTTTCTCTGTCTTCCTCCTCTTCCTTTTTCAGCTTTAATCCTTTTCTCCGTGTTCACACACCCCAGTTGTGACGGCGGTTGCTGTGGAAACGGTTTTTCTGCTGACTTTTTTTTTTTTTTTTTTTTTTTTTTTTTTTGGCGTGGTAGGTGGGTGGTTAATTGTTGACCAGCTCAGCTTGCTCGTTCACTAGTTTTGCTGCCCAATGCAAATGGTGCGTCGTCCCTCCGTCTGTCCGCCGGCCACATTCACAGCACAGAAGCAGGCTGGAGCTTGACAGTTGAGCTGATGCGCCGCTTTACAGAAGACCCACGTGGATTAAAAATCATCCAGTTAGTGCCGTCACAGCATTTTACACGTATTCTCTATATAGGCTAAATGGTCCTGTTGGATTTTCATCAAGCTAATTTTGTTCTCCGAGCACCTTCAGGATGTTGATCAGTCAATTGTGGACCGTTCTTATTTTGATATAAAAGCAGTCTGAATCACATGAGGGTTAATTGTGGCCTTTGGTGCTGGTGCTGTGGAAACCTGAGAGTCTCTCAGCCACGTCTTGTTTTTCAGCAGTCTTACTGGTTTTATTGTGTCTTGCTGGCAACTGGTTCTTATGAGTGAATGTGTTCACATACTTTGTCTGCAGGTCAAATCCAACCACATCATCACGTTTGGTCGCCGCCTGGTGGTTTTTATTTTTCTTTGTTTTTTTTTCCCCTACTGCAAAATCGGGTCCGATGTTCAGTTGTGAATCCCTTCTCATGTTAGTGAAACAACATTTTGTCTGACGTCCTTATTTTGAATAGCCAGATCGTTAAAGTTGAGGTTTTCTTTAATATTGTTCATGCTCCTTTTTAAAAATCCGGATCAGTGTTTCCTAATGCTGACTAAAGACTCCAGCTCAGCAGCAGCAGCTCCACTAATTTTTTTTTTTTTTTTTTTTAAGCAAATCTTTGAAGAACAGAAACATCAAGGCTGTTCAATTTTAAATGAGCAGTCCTTCTGATATAGCGTTAATGTCCAGTTTTTCTTTCTTTTAGTGCATTTGTGATGAGGAAAAGCAGTGGCTGCTCCTGTGTCTCTGTCTGTTTGGGCCGGTGAGCCATCTGTTTCCTGTCAGTGCATCAACATGGATGGAAATTTTCATTCTGATCCTGTTGAACCTTCTCTGGTTTTTTCAGCAGTGGTGATAAAAGCACAGAGCCAGCAGACCAAAAACAATGATTGAATGAACAACACCTGGTATGTTCTCGGAATGATCACTTTTTTTTTTTTTTCCCAGCGTGTCCTTTTTTTATTTTAATTTTTTTTGAAGCCCCCTTGAATTTATCCTCCCTTCTCTGTTGTTGTGTAAACAAATCCATCCTGGCACATTTTACACTTAAAAACTATCCATGGACTCACGCCAACACTTCTCACATCAGTGCTTTTACTGCCACCACTCAGTAAAACATGACATGTGCAACAGCATTATTTGTTTTGGGAAGAGTAAAACTCCAAATTTTAAATATTTTATGTGTTTATAATCAAATTGAAAGTTAAAGAAACCTAACATTTAATCTATAATAAATGCTTTAACAAGTTTCAGTCAAGAGAAAAACAATCTCTCATCCTTCAAAAACTCTTTTAACCTCAGCTTGGAAATCTCTGCAGATAAGTGTGTCATCCTTGCAAGTGTGTGTCTGTGTGTGATTGTTGAGCAGTGTGTCCTGTTTATCAATGCGTTCCACTGTCACAGCACCAGCGGGAGCAAAGGACCAAACTGATGGCAGTCTGGTGCTCACTAGCTCAGCGGGGCGAATGATGGGAAGTCAGATATTGTCAGCAGAAGGAATTCAGATCAGCTTCTAGCAAGTTCAGTGAACAATTGCATTCCGCCCCGACTGGACGATTCAGTTTGTGCACCTGCGTCCTGCAATTAGTCGGAGGCATGATGATTTCGTCTTTTTGCGTCCTCCTTCCCGTTCACCTTGTCTGTCCGCTCTACTTTTCTTTCTTTGTGGTTTGTAGTTTGGTATATCACTGACCCATTTCAGTTCGTCCTGAAATACCTCCCCTCTCCTCCCTTTGACCTGTCAGTGAAAAGCATTTTTGGGCGTTGTGTGCGGGCACCTTGAGGGCCTTTTTATACGTAGACGCGTACACTTGTCATCTTAAAAGTAGGTCAGACAGTCCCCAGCAGCTTTATGCTAATCTATTAGATAAGCGTGGCCGCCGGTCTGCACCCTCTGCTGTTACCTGGGTGCAGCTCGTGTAATGAAAGGAATGCAGAGCGAGGGGGAGGAGTCCAACCAAGATTAAATTTGATCACGTGTCAAAAAGACCTCCCCGTGTTGCCTCTTATTCGAAGTGGGACATAACTGGGTCGCGGCGTCTTCGTGGTTGTGTGTGTGCAGCGTGCACAGACCCTCATGAATTCACTTGGCTGGGGACTCGGGGGAGGTGGGGGGGCGGTCAGTCGCCTATAAGCCATCTCACCTCGGTGAGGCTAGACAAGCTGACGTGCCGTCATCCTAAGACTTGCCCCTCCACTTTGTTCTCAATAAAGTGTCAGGTAGGTGAGTGCCGGCCAGCCAGGCACTCTCCCACAATCACATCTCCATTTCAGAGAGCTATATATCTGTCAGAAACTGGTCTGCAGCCATCGCAGAGGAGACGCGACCGCTTCAGAGGGAAGGAAGCGTTAGATGAGCAGCTACACGATGAATCCAAAGGCGACGAAACGATGAATATGAACGACTGAATTACGGAACTCTTTCCAGCTAACGATCTCAAATGAATTATTAAACCTTTCATGTGTGAGAGATAACATGCAGCAAAATTCATCACATAATCTAAATATTTATGCAAGAATCTAAATATTGTATGTGTCAGTTTAGTGTTGGAGCAGAAAAGTCCGAGATGTTACCGCTGATGCTGGACTTCATCCTGTGCTGATAATAGTCTCCACATCAACCCGATGGACAATGGGAAGGGGCTCCTTTATGTCCCGCTTCCGATTTTCCATCTCTGTGCTAAATAATAATAAAGGCATACATTTTAGAAAAATAAACAAAATATTCTCCATGAATGGCACGTGGCTTTGATTTTGTTTGTGACTTCCAGCAGTAATTTGAACCACAATTGCAATGGAAGTTCACTCCCAGTTACAGAAAAGACTTTTTCGTTGATTTGGAGTTTCTTTTAGAGTTGTGAAGTCTGTAATGATTACTCTTTGAGACCGCCCCTCTTGGTGCTTGGGACCGCTTATGGCCCGGGGCGGCCTCCGCCACGGAGACCAACCGGTGTCAGCAGGGATTGGCTGCTTCCTCAGGAAGTTTGTAGCATCATTACAGCATCACTTCTCTCTCTCTCTCTCTCTCTCGAGAGCGAGCTGCATCTGCCCCTGGTGGCATCGATCTGGCATCTTTTTTTTTTTTTAAATGCAGGCAGCCATGTTTCACTTTTGACATAATGAAAGTCTCGCCCTTACACTTTACACCTCACAACTAATGACTGCTGCTTCTTTTCTTTTCTTTTTTTTTTTTTTCTCCTGGTAACAGGAGCAGAAAACATGTAGAATAACGATGCAGCTGGAATCTAATGTACGCACATTTGGCTGATCCTGGTCTTACTGAAATTGGTATCTTGACTATGCTTGTGAAGACCGTGCAGGCTCTTCTTTATTTTGTGCATCTCGCCGTTTAACATAAGCTGAAACGACAGTAAATGTTTTTCTTCTTCACAGCTTCACACAGTTTAAAGGTCTTTATACTAAACCGTATTTTGTTTAACGGTTAAACTGTAAACAACAGACGCAGCAATTCTAGATGCATGTGGTGCATGTAACGTGATGACTGTACACTCCCTTTAAGAGTGACAGGAGCAGGTTGCTATGGAAACTACCTAAATGCGGAGGCTGTGCAGATGAGCAACTGATATGATTGATAGCTGCCGTCAGGCCCGAATGGAAAGTGCATCCATCTCTGGAGGTTCCTCCTGCTGGGAGTGTATGAGAGTTCAAGCGGTCACTGGCTGCAGGATGAACCCGGCAGCTTTACTGGTTTCTAACCTTGTAAGCCGACGTGATAAAAGGGTGAACCTGCCGCTGCGCACGTTGCACAAAGAGCACCGTCGTCCGGCCAAGTGGTGGTGTGGACAGTCATCAGCAGTGCGGTCTCCCCGAACAAGTGGCTGCACATTCGGTCCGAGCTCATTCAGCACGTCTCTCCGATTTGGTGACTTACCGTGTTGATGCGACCACAAATGAATCCCCCGCTCTGCCACATGTCCCTGTGGTGCTCGCACAAAGGCTTTTCATTAAGCACACAGAGAGCCAAATAAATCCACGTAGCGGCACTCTATTCTCTGCAGCCCGTCAGCTGTTGTTCACCGGCGGATTTCATTATTTCCCCTCACTGCCATTCCAAAGGTCACTTTCCAGACCGCAGCCGAGGAATCCGGGAAGAAAAGCTCAACGTTAATTGCAAATGAACTGGCGGGGAAAAGCACCAGAAATTTCTGGAGAGATAAATCACTACAAAGTTCATCATCATTTATCCCAGCAGAGACATTTAGGAAAGATTTCTGCTCTTAATTAGCATCGTGATGGTGGCTGAGGGGTGTTTATCAGATTCTTCTCCACTCTCACAGCTCTTGTTTCCCTTTAGCTGCGTTTGTGTGTTCACCGTTCATTGTTAATCTGGAGGGGGGGGGGGGGCATCAGCCCATGGCCAGAGGAATGAATGCCTCTGGTCAGGCTCAGTCTGCCCTCCATGAAAACACTTCAGACCAGACGTCGGATATTTGCTCCATATTTGTGTGGTGGTCGGGGGGGGGGTCAGCCCGGTTGTGGTGATGTGGTGCAGCTTTTAATAGACTGCGGAGAGAAATGGCTGAATCAGTCACAGAGAAGGCTTGTCCCGCCCTGTGTGCCCCTCTGTGAGGGAGGTGGGGGTGTTAATGATTTGATGCCACCGTTTGATAGGACTCTTTCAAGGCCTTTGTCCCGAAGACAACTTTGCTGAACCGCTGGCTTTATCAATGAGAGTGAGAATCAATGAGACTGTGTTAACCCAACGGCACTTTCTTCTTTCCAATCTTTGCCTGTCAGTTAGCGTGCGCATCACTTGTGAATGCCCCCGCTCTCGTCCTTCAGCGTGGACGCTGAGCATCAGGGATTCTGCTCCGGCAGATGGTGCTTCCAGGTGGAGCAGCTTGACGTCCATAAAGCAGTTAAGAGTCCGTCCATCTGACACGCAGAGACAGCACTTACCTCCAAAATTAGCTGGAGGGAAGTTGTTGGCTCACACTGGCGCTCATTGACTGCGGTGATGACGTGTGCAGTGAGAATATTTCAATATCGCTGGCTGCTCCCGCTTGCCGTTAACATGCAGGGGGCAGCAGTGTAATTAGAGGAGTCCTTACAGAACAAGGGTCAGGTTGCTTTGTTGGGTTAAGGAGGAATTGATTTCAGTTTGTGTGCAAGTGGCTGACTCAGGTGTACAGGAAACATTACAACAGCATGTTCCTCCCTTGTAATGCACTCAGTGTATGAGCAGATGTATTGATCTTCTTGCATTGTGCTGTATGCAGCTCTTTGGAGTCCACTTCACAGTGTTGGGGTTGGCCCTCGGATGGACGGTGATTAAATTCAAACAAATTAACACGACAAACGATCTCTGGATTCTGTTTATGGAACCGAGGAACCGAGACCTCTGTTCTGTGATGTCACTTGATTCGCTGGCTGAAAACGAATGTAGGAATCAAAGTTCGACTGCAGAAATGTGTTGATTCAGTGGATTCTTCCTAAACAGCTTAGATAATCTGTTGTCCTTTCTCCAACCGGCTCGTTTTCATTTCACAAACCTCAGATGACTGAACTAACCACATGAACAGGAACACAACACTTGGCCTCTGATGTTTGTTTGTTTTTTTTTTTTAATATATATATCAGAACAAACAAACGCTCAGATCTCTCCCTCTTCTCCCCCCTCCTACAGCGGAGCCTCTGCCGCTCATGGATCTGTGCAGACGAGTAGCTCGACTGGCCCTGGGCAGAGAACGCATCCATCACATCGACACACTGCCACTGCCACAGACTCTCAAGAACTACCTCCAATACCAGTGACCGCACACACACACACACACACACACACACACACACACACACACACGGGAAGAAGCTGACTCACACTTGTTTTTATCATAACCAGCCTCCAAACTGAACTTAATCACAACCATCAGACTCCTGCTGAGGACGAGTTTGACGACGAAGGGTGGTGAAGACGCCGCGGTGAGGGGTTTTGTTTA
Source organism: Echeneis naucrates (assembly GCF_900963305.1). Lineage (NCBI taxonomy): Eukaryota > Metazoa > Chordata > Actinopteri > Carangiformes > Echeneidae > Echeneis > Echeneis naucrates. The sequence goes on along the minus strand of NC_042523.1, from coordinate 22,294,098 downwards.
CACCAGTTGGGGATTTCCCATTTTGGATGCTTGTTTTTTGTTTTTGTTTTTTTTTTTTTCCTGTTATTTTTTTACCTTTTCTGTTGCTGCCTGCTGTTTCTCTCCTGGGAAGTAGACAGAAATGAAAAGAGAGAGAGATTAAAAGAGAATGTTGGAATTCAGTTTCCTGCTAATCAAATATATTTAAACACACACACACACACGTCCTCTGTCAGACGGGCTGTCAGCGCTTCACTGCTGTGGTTTTTGGGGCGACAGTTTACCCAACACACTGTGGAAAGCTTCCTCGGGAACATGTTGGTATGTATATTTATATTCCTGGCAACACAGCAGGCTCTGTGGAGACACAACAATCCCTTCAAGCCACAGGAGAGGGGTGGGGTGGGGGGGGCAGAGTCCACACACAGCTCTGTCTTTGTGTGTACACAGTGCAACACACATGGAGTACATGTACAGTGTATGTGCGACTGTATGGTGACAAAGCCAACGCTGTTTTAAGTACGAGGACAACTCACTGACAAATCAGCAGTCCCCGTCTACCAAACACAACACAACACAACACAACACAATGCTGGCCTGTGCGCACACACACCTCCCTCCTCCATCTCTTTATATCACCCTCCATCACTCACTCCAGCCTGATTTTAAGCCTCCATCTTGTTCGGTGAACTCGAAGGACCCTGCTGTTGTTGGCTCTTTAGCTCCTATAAAGCTGATGGAGATTGATCTAAAGGTGAGGCTTTGTCTTCGACTGCTAATGTGCCTCTGAGACAGCACACGCGTACAAAGCACACAACCCCCCCCCCCCCCCCCCCGACACACACACACATCCAATCCACTCACATTTTAAATGCTGCTTTTTTGTTTTACTCTCTGCCGTTTTACCCCATTGGGTTTTTATCCTGGGTTTACTTTTGAAAATTGTCTTATAAAAAGATGTTTTTTTTTTTGGTTTTGTTTTTGTTTTTGTTTTTTTCTTCCCCTCTGTGGGACCGGATGTCTCGCTCCTGTATGGTGGAACAATGTGCTGCCATTAGAATCTTTTAAATGTGAATAAGAATAAACTCAGCTAAACTCGCAGCGCCTCTCGTGTGTGCTCTTTCAATGCACTCGCAAATATTGAATGCCTCACCATCTACGCCATAAGGTCAACACTTATTTTAAAAAGTCTGCAGGTTGGGATACATAAAAAAAAAAAAAGAACAAAGTCCAAGGAATTGCTTAACCAATTAATTTTTTTATTATCTTGATCTTACAAGCTGCAGCAGAAATGTAACATGACTTTTAAAATCCTGTCGTTAGCTGACATTTAACTGAGGATAAATTAAAGTCAGAAACTTGACTGACTACCACTTTTTAAAGCAGACCTTGAGGGTTTTAAAGCAGAATTTAAATGTGCCCAGATTTTAAACCTTAATGCTAATCCTTTGTTCTTCAAAATTCTGGATTTTCAGGTGTTGTCGAGGGGTTTGGTGGGTTTTAAATGAAAAAAAAAAAAATTGAGTATGTCGCTGTCGTTAAGGTGAAGATGCCCCCATACTTCAAAATAAAATTTCCCAAATATAATTTTAATTCAGTTTCCATGTAGGTGATGATACGAACTGTGTCCGCCTGCATGGACTCCCACGTGGGGTCGTGTCCTTGACCCGGTCTCTGCGGTGGATGCTTCGTTGTGTTCCTCAGACTTCATGTCTGATCATGTGTCTGACAACGTGTTTACTTTGAAACCTTTAACCTCGATGCACGCTGTGCTCTGCATCTGCTGCTTAATTTCAAACGCTCATTCGGATGAAATCCGGGGGCTGATTTGGGAATCAGTTCTTATTATGCTTCCAGGGCGGCTTTGAATATTTCAGAACCTCTAAAGCACAAATCCATAGCGCCGAAAGTCACCTCTGTTCAACCCCTTCTGGGGAACAAACAGATCCGGATGCCCTTGCAGCCTGGAGCCGTAGAGCAGTCCGTTATTTTCAGTCCGTCTCAGAGCAACTTCTGTTTTTGGCGGAGGGAAACAATTTTCTTGAGAAACTCCAGTCAGCGGAGGCCCAGGACAGAGGCAGCTGAAATCAGCATCCTCCAAAGAGGAGCGTTGGGGCGTCCGTCAAATCTGAACCTTTAGAATCCATCACAGACCACATGTCTGATTCTGGTGGAGTTCCTCTCAGCTCTGTTTAGTGACCTCTTAGGGTGTATTCTTTGTCAGCAGACTGTCCTGATGTTGTCCAGTTTCATGTACTTGTGAAATCTGGTGAATTTAAATAAACTTTGTGTTTTACATGACTATCTTAATGTGATAGGATGCTGTGTGTCCCAGGATTTCCTGCTGTTAAAATATAACACGGTCCTGTGGCAGTTGTCAACAGCAATTTGCTGCCTTGTTCTCAAAATAAATATCAGTCAGTTTCGGTCCTTTTTAAACTTTTCAAAACATCCTAATCAGCTGAAGGCATCTCACTTTTACAGCTCATAGAGTCAGACACACAAGTTAGACAGTTTGTTTTGAAAATCTCATGCTGCTGTCAAAACCCCAGATTCTGGATTCCCCGTCCCAGGACAGACTTTTCACGCACAGCAAACCCTGTTGTGTGATCAAAGTTCGACTCGGAGAACCCCTTTAATGTTGTGCAGCTGAGAGCGGCCTGTGTTGATAAAATCATAATCGCGCTGAGAGGCGTAGCGCCGGCTGCTTTTAGCTGCTCCTGAGAGGGATGACCTACGGCAACACAGAAGAAAGAATGGATGGTTAATGCTTTAATCATGAGGATGTTAATGTGGTGGTTGACTTGATTGATGATAACCAGCCGTGGCGCTGTGCTTATTTCCAACTTGACATCAAAATAAACAGAAATATAAAAATTGCTCCAGAGAGACGGTCCCCGGCTGCTCGTGTCCCCGGTGCAGCACACAACGCTGTTCAATGATCCAGGGGCCGGCCTTTTAAATGATTACTGGACAAGCCTGAAAGTTAAAGCTAATTTTGTTTGATCTGGTTAAAAGTGACTTGGTCTTGTGAGATCCATATTTAGCTTCCTCTTGACAGCGAGGCTTCACTTCAATTTATCTCGCTGTCTTTTCCTCTGCCTCCTCCACATTCTGTCAACTCGCTCTCCTGTCTACATTTTATTCTGCTCTGCTCGGGCTATTTAAATCCTCCCATTTTGGTTCCCTTTGCTCAGAAGCCTATTTTCCATCACAGAGATTTACCTTCTGCTTCAACTGAAGGTAAGATCAACTGTGAGAACTGTAAGAGATGTTGCCTTTCCTTTTCCTATTGCAAGCTGCCTCCATTTTCTCCCTTTATGCATTCATGTTATACATATGCATATATGGAGAGTAGCAGGGTGAGCTGAGGAAGAGATGAATGATTGGAGCCTGGTTGTCTGCTGCCGGGACGAGCAGAGATCCATAATTTATGGAGGAAAAATCCTGCGTCTGCTTTGCTCGGTAAGTCATGTAAAAGCTAACATTTAATATTTCTCTTCACTCCTGGGTCTCTCCTCCAGATCACACGCAGAGATATCTTCAGAGAAAAGATATCCTCAAAGTGAAGGATGTTTCTTTGACCTACTTGAGAATTTTTTACAGTCACAGATGATAAAGATGTGACTGCACCGCATTTACACCCGATCCATGTTCAGCACCAACATCAAAGACATCATCTCCTGCTGTTTTGTTGACTTTTTGGTTGAAATTTACAATTCAACTTTTTTTTCCTGAAAAAAATCTGGCCTTGACAAAGTGAAAATTTATTTATTTATTTATTTATTTTGGTTTATTTGTACCTTTGGTTGGTAATATCAAACAGACAGCTATCCCAATCCACCCACTTCTGCAGATTTGTCATGAACAAACTGAACCAGAGGTCAGTGTTTGTAATTTTCAGTGCACAGAGACCGCCGTCACATTCGTTAACAGCAGGACTGTTGGTGCCTGTGCTGAGGAGTCAGGGGTCAGGGGTCAGGGGCCTGGTGCTGTCATTCAGCCTGCAGAAGTCGGCCCCTCTCGATGCTCTCTTCAGGGCCGCCATTGAATGTTTGCACACTGAAAGTTTAACAAACTCTTCACTCTGACCTCGTTGGTTTGGCCAGCTGACTCATCGCTGCTCAAACTCAAGCATGACGAAGAAACTCACTTTCCTTTGTTTGTTTAGGCTTTAGAGGACCTGTTTGTTAGAAATAGCCTCTGCAGATGTTTTTCCGCAGTCTAAAAGAAAAGGATTGCCAACTCAGCATCTAACTTCATTCACAGACTTACTGACTGCTGATGCTAGAAATGGAACTGTTACCATGCTAACACGCTAGCCTGTATATTGTCACTTTCACACAGCTTTTCATTGTAGCCTCACTGCTCAAACTGGTGGAGTATAAAGACTAATTTACAGATAAACCCTTAAATCGAAGTTCCCAGTCAGGATAATTTGTATCCCGACATCTGCCCACCAACGTCACAGTGACACAGTCATATCAAATTTTCTTCAGTCTGTATTCAGGGTTTTTTAACCAAACGTAATATTTCTATGAGCAATCAATAGTTATAGAGAATGACATTAAAATAGGCCATTATTTTATTTTCTATCTACTGTTGTTTAGCAGTTTCCTGAGTCAAATAGTTTCTCAATCCCTTGAAGGAAATAGTTCAAAGGCTTTGTCGTTTTAAAGGTGAGAACAAATGTTCACCATTTAGCCTCAGAAATGATGCAACCAACTCAATGATCATTTGATTAGCTTGAATAGTTAAACACACTGAGTGCAGTAAGAGCTCAGTGACAGTCACTCCATCAATCCAACTATCAGTCCGGAACTCCAAACACTCATGAAAAGATGTCTGAATCTCCCCCAGGCTGGAACAGCACAGTGATACCTGAAGGAAAAATATAGAGACCACCAACAAAAGATGCCAGAAAAAGAAGGGAAGGGAAGAGCGTGGGATTAGTGATGGAGATGACAGAGGAGATGGCACTGTGGGGTGACAAAAGCTAAATAAAAAAGGTGGGACAGGTGAAGAAAGGGGGTTATTTTCAGTGTTCTTCTCTTTTTTTATATCTGAGTGGAGACAGCATTTTTTTTTCTTACAGAATAAAATAAAACCCACAGAGGCAACAAGCTCAACGTGAATGCTTCTTCTTTTTCTAAAGAGCAGCTTAGTGAGCACATGGATGGTGAGAACTTCTAGTTTCAGCAGCAGCACCGGTGTCAATGTGAAGATATGCATGAGTCATTATCATTCAATAATCTTCCATCTGTTTGTTTCCTCACTTCCATCTCTGTCTTCTTTTGTATATCCTGTGTGTCTTTTTCAGCCGTGTCTTTGTCTTCTGCTCAACAAAAAGAAACAATCTGCATGAGGGGTGCCATTTGTTTTTCACCCTCTTCTTTTCCTTTCGTGTTGAAATTTCTGAGTGAGAAATTAGATGGACTAGCTTGAAGTTCCCATCCTGTGTGCTTGTTAATGTTTTCCCAGGGTTCCAGCTGGACCTCCTGCCTGCTGTCTCAACCTTTGCAAATGTCACCTGGTGCCTGTTAGGCAAAAACAGACCGCCTTACTGCAAGGGTGCATCTAAAATTAGTGATAACATACCTGCCGGCGCACACACACCTTCGTTAATTACTGGCCACAGCCAACAGGCACTACAGCTGTGTCTGATCTGTGTGTGTGTGTGTGTGTGTCCGTCCATATGGGCGGTTTCATCAAACAGTTTACATCATAAGCTCATCAGACTGACACACACACACCTCTGACATCAGTGTGCAGAGAACAATGACATGCTCACGGGCCTGTTCTGTTTCAGTGGCAGTGCACGCACTGCACCTAATGTAAATATACAACCAGCCAATATCAGGCACTTTTTAGGGTTCACAACCTTTAAATGCTGTTGTGCTGCAACAAAACAAACAATGCCTTTCTCTTTATTTTGGCCTGCGTGTTTCCGATGTTTTCCTTTCCACAGAAAAGACTCTCACTGATCCGCCCCTTGCGGATTGGGGTGATGGACAAGACAAATTTTGTCCACCTGCAGTTGTTCAACTTGTCGCACCACTTTAGTTTATTTTTCATGACTGATTAATGAATCAATGAATAACAAAAACTTCTGATGAAACCTATACAACCAGAAACCGTTTGGCAAATCTGCTGCGTGTCCACATGTTGACCCGTCTTGTTGACTTGACTCAAGATTGAGACCTCGATGGAGATGGATTCAGTATTTGATGCGTTGTTGTTGCCCCCTTTTGGCCTTCTTTAGTTACCACAACACTGGTTTCATTTAGAGGTGATTTAAAGAGAGTAAGTGAAACCGTGAAGAGGCTTCCCAGAGATTTCCTGTTGCTGTAATAGTTAGAGAATCGAAAAAGACAGATTTTTTGAAAATACAGACAAATTATAGAACAGAAAGCCTTCAGGCCCTTTATTCAAGTTTTATATTGTAGCCTCATGCTGAAATCAGTCTACACTCACTCACGACAAAGAATACATTTTGTTTTACCGTTTTTTTGAAACGTATTCAAGTGTAAAAAATGAAATATCACACTCACAGGTATTCAGCGCTTTGCCTGAGAGACTGAAAGTCAATCAGCTCAATTCAAACCATGGTGTTTATAGGAAACCATGTCCTGCTGATGAAATGCCTCAGCCCATCCTGAACAGCAGAGCTCAGTGGTACAACAGCATGCTGGTGGTGGTTTTTTTCCAGTCAGGGCTGAGGGAAGGATGACTGGATCGATGTACGGAGACAACCTTAATGAAAAACTGGTTCAGAGTGTTCTAACATCCAACCTGACAGAGCTTGAGGGGAACTGGACCGAAGAAAGGCAGAAAATCCATCATACTTCGTCCTGAAAGGGCTGAAATCTCTGCCAGTGGGGCTTCAGCTTTACACTCAGTATAGCAACTTAATAATTCAAGTGCAGGTCTATGTGATAGTTCAGTATTTTCTGTTTTTTTAAATCAATATTTAAAATTTCTGCTTTTCTTTTGTCCCATGTGAGTATTGATACATTGATGATGGAGAAAATTAATCGGAGCAGAGTTGTGTGAACACATGGATGCGCTGTACGTTGATTGGAGCGATTACGTATCCCATCTAGCCTGAAAAGGTCTGGGGAGGCTATCCAGGAGGAGCTGGATAGTCTTTGGGGAGGGGGGTGTCCCTGCTTAATCTGCTGACACCAGATTATCAGAAGTAATTGAATGAAAGGTGATTAGCTTAGTTGTTTTACTCTAATCTAGTCTCTGAACAGCATAACCCTCCAAATTTTCAAGTTGAATGTCTCGACTTTCCAGCAAAGAAACTGTTTCTGCCTCTGGGTCAGTCTTCTCCTCTGTTGAGCTTGTTGGCTGTTACAAGCATCATCGGTTTTCTGTGTTTATAAACATAAACCTGTGAAAGTTATGACAATAACGGGGAAAAACAAATCAAATTCTGTCTTGGCACTAACTGTATTATATTTCTGACACCTCCCTTTTGAAGACATGTTTCCAAACACAGGCTGACATCACTACACTGTCATCTGGGTTATTTGTGAGTAAACAGACCTTTAAAATTCCCCTTTGATTTCATAATCCCTGTAAATTGCACCGACTATAAACCTTCACAAAAAATGAGCTACTTCATGTGTTGATTAGCTTCATTCTTCAGCGAGGCATAACTTATTTACTAGACACAGCTTTTATGGGGGCCTCATAATTAGAGCAAAGTGGATTAGTGTGTCCTTGACAGTGAAGCTGTGTTGTGCTGGAGAATGAGCACTGTAACTTTTTGTAATAGAAACCAGACGTGTAATTCCAGCCCATGAAGTAAGTTTGTTTATGAGGTGGGTCAGAGAAGCTGCTTGAGTGGCCTCCATCTCAATGCATTTCCAATTTACCTCTGTGTTCTGGAGCTTTTCATGATGGACTCATGTCATGAATTCATCCCATAATTAATGCAACTGTCACCCTGTATCTTCTGGAGGAATAATATAGATAACTCTGCTATAGGTAGATTATTGTTCTCGTCATTTTGTTTAGCTCAAAAAATATTGTTCCATTGAAACAGCAGCTGACAATCTAAACTCAATCCAGGGGGTGGGTTGTCAGCTGATTTTTCCAATGAACTTTAAAACCGAGAATTTGTTGATATCACTTTATCTGGTAAATGAGTAAAAAGGTCATTCATGTGTCAGCTGAGAAATATCCAATAGCTTCCTCATTCTGTTTCTGTGTACGTTCGTATTTCATTGAAATGACCATGATTACCCAAGCATGATTTAACAGAGGCAGCAGTGGAGAAATGGTGATGAACAATGTTTTACAATCCCAGACTTTCACACATTATGCTTTGTCCACTGCAGTCATCAAGTGCAGCTCGCAGGTCAACACTGTGACTGGAACTCAGCCATGTTTACTTTTTAACCTCCATAATCATCAGCCTCTGCCCCTTCTCTGTCAATACAGTGATGCATTGATAAAATATTAGATAGGGTGGAGATGTTTTTTTCTTCCAAACTATATCATAATCTAGGCAGAATTACTATCACCCTGTAGTGAGTTTAATTGGTATTTATATGGAAAATGATTCACTGTTCTCACTGATGTCTCAGGCCAAATATGACAGTGTTTCTCCGGTGTGTTTTTCCATTCCCTGTAGTTTTCCAAGGTCAGCCTGCTGACTTCTGTTCTTCAATCGTCTGTGTTGACTTGTTTATTTCATTTCCCAAAAACACTCACATTGACTTGTGTCTGATTCCAGTCATCAGGGGGTGGAAAGAGTTTGCTCCTGCAGATTTCTGTGGATTTCTGACACTCAGCGCCTGCTTGGAAAACACATGTAGCTCACTAGAAGAGCCCAGCAGGGGCAGAAAACCCAGCAGGAGCAGAAACCTAGCAGAAGCCTCCATTCATGCAAGGAGGCAGGAGGGAATACACAGTGTGGGCAGTGATTCTGAGCACACAAATGCCACAAAATATTAGAAAATTAGATGTATTCTCGATTGCGCAGAAATTTACATTCTTATTAATATCCACAAGGACATTAGGAAGCATTGTCAAGTGCCCAGCTCAGGAGTAAGAATATGTGGCACACAGTTGGAACACTTTCTGAACAGAGGTGGACAGAGTACACCACTTCACTACTTGAGTAAAAGTACAGATACTCTTCAAATATTACTCCAATACAATAAAAGTAGATTATCAATATAAATGTAATGTAGTAAAAAGTGCAATATTTATCCTTCAAATGTAGTGAAGGGAAAGTAAAAGTATCCACCAAAAATAATACTCAAAAACTGTACTTAAGTACAGTAGTAAAGTAAATTCACTTTGTTACTGTCCACCTCTGTTTCTGGATCAACATGAAACTCGACTATAAGAACTTTCCAAGGATGGACAATTTCTGATTGGTTGAGAGTCCACAATGTTTTACTTCGCCCCTCCATTTTGTGTCCATGCCATGATACTTTTTAAAAAGTTTTTAAAAAGGCGCCATATTACAGCACCTGTGATGGAGGTAAACAAAACAATGAAATGAGCTAATAATTTAAAGTCACGTCATAGTTTTATAGTTTCTGTGTGTTTGTGAGTAAACGACAGGAAAAGATCAACTGGTACGTTTCAGGTCTGCTTCCGTGGGAGGAGTCTGGCGTTGTGCTGACGTCAGACAGGTAACCTGGACTTTTTGTTTTTTAGTGGCTCTGTTTGAACACACCTGTCAAAACGCGTCCGCCATTTTGCAACAGCTGAACGTTTATGGACCAAATCTCTCAGCAGCCAATCAGAGCCCTCGTATTGCGCGTTCAGCCAATCGGATAGGACGTGGCGTTCAGGCGGGCTCCCCTCTCTTCCTGTTTTGACTCCGTCCCCGGCAGCCAGACTGGACAGTCAGAAACTGATAAAAATCTCCAAATTATTTCTACAAGTTAAGTCAGCCAGTGTCAAATTATTTGTCTGTTGTCTGTTGTTTTACACTGTGGTTCGTCAGGAGTCCAAACGCCGAGTGAAAAGGGAAACTAAAGACCGAGCCGTTAGCCTGTTGACATGCTAATTAACATGCTAATTAGCACTCATTAGCATTCGTGGCTAACGCTTCTGCCTCTTTAACGGTGAGATGAATGTTTTACTGCTCTGAAGTCAGTTACATTCATGAAAAACCGCTCAGGTTTTTGAGTGTCAGTGTGTATCCGATTAAAGGGGAAGTTTGGATTATTATTTTTTAATACATATTCAATGAAAGAAATGGTTTGATGTGACGAAAGATCGGGGCAAACTGCCGTGAAGGGATACACTCCTTTCCAACTGTGAGTTCGTGATGACAGAGAATTAGGTTTTTGATGCAGCTTTTCCATTGTACAGAACTGACTTTATATGAAGACTTACTGTTATATGTCACATTGTATTTGCATTTTATTATTAAGTGGGATACCAAAACTGTATGAGAGTAAAATAAGACTTCACCCTGCTGTAGGCTGTTTTATGGGATAGTATATGCACGTTAATGGTTAATAATGATATATACATATATTCAGTTAGAGATGAAATACTGATCTTATGAACAGTTTAATCTATTAGGAGTTCTTGTATGCTGACTGTTTTTGTACTTGAATGTTGATACTTAAGCATTGCAACTTGAAGATTGCTAGAATGTAAAACAAAACTGAATGAGAACTAGAATGAAATTATCAAGTTACTGCAAATTTTAAATGTTTAAATGTTATTGACTGTCAAGGTTTTAATAATTCTTTATTGAACAGTAAGTGATGGACACATGTGACTTCCTCTTTAGGTCAAGTCCTTTTAGAGTGGGACGAATCCAAGCACCAGTCCAAGATTCCAGATCGTTCCAGAGGACGATGACACCCAGGAACCTTCTCGAAGAATAAAGATAGACAAACACAATCACACAGTCCCTGCTGGATGTTCAGTTGTGGTAGGACAGAAAACACACAAACATGCACACGTCTCCTGAATTAACTTTTTGGTTGTGAAAAATCACACATTTACTTAAAAAAAAACAACAACTTTGCAGTCAAGTGCGTTAAAGTGTTAAAAAAGTGCTAATGCTACGAGAGATGGCCATGAATTAGTCACAAAATTGATTTCTTTGTTTTAGCTTATCTATGTCTTCAAATATATGATGTAAGGCCAATAGATTTCTCTAAATTTAATTACAAAATATAACGCTCTTTTTTTCCGCACAGTATCATCAAATTAAAGTCTCAAAGCAGGAAATGGCATCCACTCTGTTGTCTGGTGGGAAAACCCGAACATACCGCCCCAAATTCAGAACTGGTGCATGTGTAGAAAAGCCAGCGTTGCTCAAACTCTTAAAGCCGTTACTGGCCTGACTTCAGTTCAGCTGCTTTTCTGACATTTGACCACAGGCTGAAGGGCGCTCTCAACTCTTTGCTCAAACCACACTCACAATTGCGCAAGACAAGGCCCAAACCACATGTATTGAGAAAAGAAAAAACCCCAGCAATTCTCTATTCTTGTTAAATGTTAATAACCTGTTCTGCACCGATGCAACTGTGAAGGTCACACTTTACTGTAAAACAAATTTCAGTCAAAAAAACCTTGCTAGATTGGTTTCAGACTCTCAAGTGTGCACAAGCCTTGTGGTTTAACTTTTAAACCCTGGGTCCAGCAGCTACCAGTGTGACCATCTGCTATTACTTGAAAATATCACAACCATGCGTATTTTGTTGTGGAAAAGCAACTACACTTCCTGGTCTGGTTCACTGCCTTTGTTTTCACTTCCCTGCTCTCGCTTCAATAGCACCTTACAAATAAATGACTGCGACATTTGGCTTTTCTGGCAGAGCAGCTCTCCCTGCGTTTCTGCAAGTGGCCAGATCCTCTGTTACCTTTGTTGTGCTTTGTTTTCCAGGGTCACAGTTAAGGTATTGATATTCATGCCTTTTCTCTGCCTTTACTTTTAAATAAACACAACCAAGTGTTGTCTGTCTACTTCTATTTGAGGCAAATTCATAATTTATGTACTACCAAAAGCCTGAGGGTCCAAACTCTGGATATACACACGATTGTCCAGTTTTTAAGTTTATAACAGTTTATAACTGTTTAAGTCCATTTATAATGAGCTCATTTGTCCCTGCCACTTTAACCAGTCTGTAAGCTTCTCAGGCCATCGTTTACACTGATCTTAGATTAGCTGGTGGGGTTTTTAAATAATGCAATTTAAAAATATATATTTATACTTCTCCCTAAGCTCAAGGCTGAATTCATAAAAGAGATCATTAATACTTTGGCATGGTAGGTTGTGACAGAATGTGTGAAAAGCACAAGACAGAGCAGACAGCTGTGAAAAACACCAGCACAGTTAACCATTGATCTGATTGGATGTATGTGTGCGGTATGAGTAAGCACCACTAGATGGAGACATTTTATCACTAATAGGCATCAAGGTTCGCTATGTGGCTTTATTTCGAGTTTTAATGTCCAGAAATGACAAGAAATACTTCTGTGTTTCAAGGCAAGTAAATAAAAGCAATGGGCCTCTATACTTTGGACACTGGACTTTCTTACAGAACTTGTAGACTGACCCTGACTTCAGCTGTGACTGCTACATACCTGATGTCCGATACTGCCCTTAACCACCAAACATGATCATTAACCAAAATTACAAAGATCAGTCCTTAACTCTTAATTTTTATTGGTGTAGTTTTTCCTTTATGTCCCACACTAGGACGAGTCACTATGATATGGCAATGAGAACAGATATTAGTCCAGTCAGTGAATTAAAATCTCTTATTGTGTCGGCAGTATATCATTTCACTTATTCTGCCATTAATCCTTTCCTTTTTGTTCTGATTGACCTTAAAAACTGCACCAAAGTGAGCTTTTTGATGTTTTCTTAAATTACCTTTAATTTAGTTTTTTCTTTTTAAAATATTAATACATTTTGTCCTTATTTTCCTGTTGCCATGGTGAATCAAATCTCCACTAATCTGCTGTTCTTTAAGTTCTGTAAACTCAGGGTTAGTTGACTCAGTGGAAAACCTGCTCTTTGGAAAGACTCCCCCACAGTACCGTGTTGGCTGGTGCTTTATCATCTTCTCAGTATCATTATTACTATATATATATATATAAACACACACACACACACACACACACACACCATTTCACTCTGCACGGTATAATGACAATAAAGCTTATTCTGACTGATTATTTCAGTGTGCTCAGCAGCATCTGACTTTTTCCAAACCATGTCCTGAAGCCAACCAGACTCAGGCACACACAAAGGGTTCTGTTCAACATTTGGACCAACAACAGTACAGACTTGTCCTTGACGCTCAGATTACACAGGCTACTCCATCATCAATGACAAACAGGCAGCTCAAACAACAACAACCTCCAGTTTTCTCTGTCACTCACACAGAAGAAAGAGCGAGGGAATAAGAGATGCTAAACAGAGTTCCATCGTTCTGAGCACAATGACAGCAACCATCTGATCTAATCGTATTTTATTTACCTCAGCCCGTAGCTCTGTCCGTGCTCTTGATATACCATGAAACATACTGATGGTGTTAAAACTTAATTCCCTTCATAATATCCAATCACTCTGCAAATGATCCTGTTTTGTCCTATCTTAGAAATAATAACAGTTATGCTAACAATTTCCAGCTTTAACAGTGTGCACATTTCCAGGCAAGGCACATAACTGCAGCAACAGGGTTGAGTGCTGACTTATGGGAATATCAATAGCACTGTAGGACCCTCCTATAGAGGCATACAGGGGAAAAACTTGCATACAATTGAGCACATTTTGCACAATTTTAGCTGCTATTTGCTGCCCTTTTCATGCTCGCGTGGCCCATTTGATGCAGTTCTGAGTCAAGAATAAAACGTAATCCAGTGGGGATCAGTGCTGCACCTTCTCCTGAGGAGGTTAATTATTTAGAGAATGAATGAATTCAATTAAAAACATTTTCAAAACATTTTAAAAATAATATAAAAATGATGATAATAATAATAAAAAAAAAAAAAAACTGCGCCCATGGCTTTAGATTACATACAAAATTGCCTGTAGTTAGGCTACATCTATATAACAAGGTCATCTACTTTTAGAGGAAAAGATGATTTTATATTGGAGTTTATTTTCGGGAAAATATTCCCAGTGAAGTAATTTTCAAGGTGCAAATCATAGCTGTTGTGTCTGCAGGAATAATTAGAATCTGATTTCACACATTTATCCCACAGTGATTTAAGTTTTTCTACTTTTGTAATAAGATTTTAAACTTTCATAATCAAATAATTGACTGTAAAGATAAAACTGCAGCAGAACACACCTCCCACGATCACACAAATATGAGACTGCAGCTAGATTCCAAAACAACTTTTTATTGGCCAATTTACAGAAAGTGCTGTAGTGACCATTCCAAAGGAAAACAGACCAAAGAGTCCAGAAAATAAATAAACAAAAACAAACAAACAAATAAACAAAAAAACAAACACATTGTACAAGGTTTTCATGTTAATTTCACCGCCCTTCTCATCTAAAACAAACATCAGGACAACATTAGGGATCGAGCTGATGCAAAATCCACCAAAAGGGGTGGGGTGTGGGGTTGCAAGTGAAGAGGCGACATCACAAGACCAGGTGTCACAGTAGATGAGGAAAACTCTCAAACAACATATGAGATCTTTACATGAACATAGAGCTACATTATACACATACAGTAGGTTCTCCCACCATCACCCGAAGGATCCGCAGTCTATTTTAGAGCAGGAAACGTTCCAGTGTTTGTCACGCAAACCAAACCTTGATTTATCAAATTGCAGACTATCAACCCGCTGCACACATCTCTGCAACTCGTGGACTCCCTGCTATCAAACGATACACTTTGAGATTGAGGATGGCCACAGCCAGAGATTAATGCCCGTTCACATCAAGGTGAAGAAACTTTCCGCTGGGTTTTCTGATTATGTCAGTCATGACGCTGCTGAATGCATTCACCTCTTGCTCCCTTTATCTTTAAGCTGCACCAGGCAACTTCACAATTCGGTGGCCCCAAGTGCTGCTAATGAAGTGGGATTTATGTAATGTGACTTCATTCCCTAGACCTTCCTTTCCATTAATGCTGCATTTCATTCAAAGTTAGAAGATTTGGGAAAGCGGTAAGTTTCTTCCAGGTGACTTGTAATTGCACTCTTTGAGTTATCCAGGGGAATAAAAACTCAGGAAAGTTAAGTTACTTTTTTGCCACATAGCAGTCTATGGTATTTGGCAGCATTAGCTGGCTCCTTACATTATTGAAATTATCAAAGTGTGGAAATGATAAACATAAAATAAATGCTGTGCAGCTTTAAAAGTACGTGCTAAAGCCTGACTGATTTAACAGATGGGGCACTGCCATCGGCTGATTTTTATCTTATTACAAAAATATTGAATTTGGGCGACTGTCAGTCGATAAGTAACAAGTTGTGACTACTTTGGGACAAGTAAGTTGATGTGTTGAATTGATTAGCAAGCATTTATTATTATTATTGTTCATTTGGCGTTCAGTTTGTGTCTGTGGGATAAATGGGAGTCTAATATTCACTAGCTTGTTTGGAGCTGTCTGTTTCGATTTTCGCCTAATCTCCAAAAAAAAGTCTGGCTCTTCTGCGGCTGAATGCTTCAGTAGCTTCACCTTGCTCACCTTGTTGGTTGAACAGATGGTGCTCAGTGGTTTTACCTAAGGTTTTGGCCAAAAACAGCTGATAATGAACCAACATTGCAAACGTGCCAAGTTGCAAAATGCACAAGAATAACATGGTGATCTGTAGATTTGATAATTCTCTGTGGGTTTTCCACTGTAAGCTAAATCTTTCATTAAATTTAGAAATTCTATCCATCGTTAGTATATTCAAAAATTGATTAGTGCAATTTTAATGTTCCAAGCGTGTCGGCATACACATGTATAACACTGAATTTTTATTGGTTTTATTCCAGTGAAGTTAACTGTTTAAATTCTATTAATGTAGTTGTTAAAAATCCAAGGAAACTTGTGTCAGGCATTTTTAAAAGTCAAATATCGTTGTTGTTCCTGTTGCCATGAGGCTTTAATGGTGACATCAGATACCTCTCTCTTGACTTTGTCTTTGGACTTCCAACTCAAGGCAGCTCAACTATGCACCTCCCTGTAGAGATTATTGATTTATGACTTTCCAACATCTTTGCAATACAGCATTAATGACTACTAGGAGTGAGATAGTGGAATTAATGCTGTAGCTTTCCCATTCACTGAGTACTGAGACACACCTGAGAATAAAATTCAATTTGGGCGAATCTTGTGGTTTATACATGAATAGTGAGAGGACTCCCATCTCTGCTGCTCCCCTGCTGTTTGATTTAGACTTTACAAGTTGGGAATCTCTTTGCATGCACATCTCACCTACTGACTCAGTCGCTACGGAGGCAGGTGGAGCATCCGTTCAAACAAACCCAAAGTTGCCATCAGCTGGAATGATTTGAACACTGAGCTAGAAATACACACAGACAATTGAGGGGTCATTTCTGTAAAGACTCTCTAAGGGTTCAGGGTGTGCACATATACATGGAAAGGTGACTTGTGTTGTGTACAGGTGGAAGAGGATCTCTGGGCAGAGAAAGAGGGATGGAAGAGGGGTGGGAGAGTCACCTTCTATACTCAGTATTTACAAGAAAGGAGCGTATAAAAATTTACAAGGAGACTCCTCTTTCTTTCCCTAAAACCCAGAACTCAGACCCCTCGGCTAGTTCGACATGACGTCTGCGACAGCACACCGACAATCTTTTTTTTTTTTTCTCTTTTGTTTGATTTTGAGTACCATTGAAAATATGCTATTTCTGTAAAATCACCTGGCTTGGCCACAGAGGCTGGAATAAAGACTGATAAATAACATGAAGTATACAAACCAAAAATAGTCAGTTTCTTTACTTTTGCAACTCAGTTTTCTTAAACAAAAGACTGTTTTGCATTTTTATGGGACATCAGAAATCTCACTGTGGAATCTGACACGTCAAACTGAATGTGTGGTGCGGGGGGGTTTATAATTGAGAAAATGGGATTGGTATGACATTATTTCTGTTAGGACCTGTTGTGGTGTGGACTGTAATGTGAGAGGAAAACCATCTCTCGGGGGATGACCTAAATTTGGCGAACTGTCCCTATAGGAGGAGTGAAAGTCGAGTGATTGAGTTGCTGTTTTAGTGTCGTATTGTTTCTATCCAGTTTTATAAAATGGGAGGTTTTCTGACAAGGCGATGTTTATATCATTGCATTGTGTTTGTGTGTATCTTAGTGTAGTCTTCCATGAGTATGACCTCATTTTTAGATCAACATCACATAAAGTCTTTTAGTTTGAACTGTCTGATTTGGAGTTTGAGTATGGACGCGTTGAACAATGTGTTGTGTGTGAGTTCGCATGAGTGTGGGAGTGTGTATTTCAATAAGATATTGTTTTGTCCCAATTTTGGCCCTTCTTGCTTGAGCGTTGCATCCTGGGTAGCTGGACGTCCACTTCCTCCTCGCTGTCGTCTGACTCGGCACTAGTGATGTCATCTTCCTCCTCCTCTTCCTCATCATCTTCTTCTTCCTCCTCTTCTTCCTCTTCTTCTTCCTCCTCCTCCTCACTGGCCTCCTCCTCTCCAGCCTGTGGCTCCTCCAGGTTCTGTGAGAAAATGATCAGAAATGTGTTTTGAAACCAAGTTCTCATGAGAAAGTGGATCACCAATGAGCCCTTTCCTCTTGTGTAGATCCATTTGGTCTACCTCCCATCAATCCCCTAAATTCCCTCCCTGATAGCGTCCTGCCACATTCCTCCTCCGCCTACCTCCATCGGGTTGACCGTGATTGTCAGAGCTGAGTCTTTCCAGGTTGCGTCCGCCTCTTTAGCCGTCTCTGCCATCTTGACCTCCTGCTGGTGGGTGAGGTGAATGCGGTAGATGCCCAGCACCACGACCACCACCAGGGCAGCAATACACATGACAATTACCACCGTGGCAGCACTGGGGACGCCTGGAGACAAGAGGACAGAAAACAGATGTGAAGAAAAAGTTGATCTCCATTTAAAATGTTCATCAAGAACGGTTCAACGGTCACTTTACATGCAGTTTATATGAAGTGAATATTTATTCATACATCAAATATGAGAACAAGGAGGCTCATCATTATTCATTTTGCACATGAGGACTGTTAGTCTGTCAGTTTGGTCCAGGCTGAAATACACTTTCTATGTTGTGTTGCAAATAACCGTTATTTCTTATGTTTTTGTGAGTCTGGTCTTAAGACTGCTTCATGATTTTCTGGTCTTTTTGACAAGGATTGCTTTTTTTTAATAGCATATTGATTTTTTTATTTTTTTTTTTATTTTTTTTTTTCCCTTCATACTTTTTTTTTTCCTAAAGTCCTCTTTAACCTTTACATGATGGCCACGTTGTGGATCTTGATGAGATTCTTATTTTAACTACTGGAGGAATTAACATAAAGCTTAGTGTAAGTACCACATCAGTAAATTAGCATTGTTACAATAAATGTAGTAGTAACGTGGTGGTATCAGGGGGCTTTAGTGATGATACGGGCAGCAGAGTTCTGGATCAGTTGTTTAGCATACAGATCAAAAAAATCACTCTGCGGCAGTAAATGAATATTATACCTGCTGAGATCATATTAACATATCTATTGCCTACTCCATCTTTAATGCTAATTTTTCATTTAACATGCCAATGCTAGCCACAACAGTACAAAAAGCCAAGCCCAGCTTTAAAGAGCTGTTAGCATGGTTACAGACTCTTTTAGAGGACTGATGAACATTTTTTTTTTTCTCATATGGCTTGGTTAAATGTATTAATGATTTACAGAATGATTGTAATAAAAACTGCATCATCAAACTGTTGAACTTAAAATCCAAAATGCTGCTGAACGAACGAATTAATCTATTTGGAAATGATGGCGATGCATATTAGGAAAATAAATGTATTATTAAACAAAGCATTGGTCATTTTGTCCAAAGAAAAGTCTAAACTTTGAGATTTTTCTGTATTTCAGAGAGCTGTTTGAGACAAGAAAAACTGCACTCATGTTAATGTAATTTGTGTCCAAGTCTGGCTTTGACTCATAATAGAGTGATAAATTCAGCTGATTTGTTAGCTGGATAGATTTCAGTTCATTTTTAAAATCTAGAATTCATTAAGGGTCCACAACCGCATCAATTTATCATAAGTCATATTTTGCAGCGTGAAGTATGATAGCTCTAGATCTAAAATGTTTATTTTCTCTGCTCGGATCTCCAGCCTGCTGGAATAACAGGACTTCCCCTGCCCTCCTCACTGCTCTCTGCTGGTGTGTGAGTGTTTAACGAGAGTGAGACTCACGGGATTTTTCAGATAGTCATTTAATTCTGTCTAGTTCCTCAGAATCTCACAGTAAATCTGCGCTCTTTGATCCTCCTTGGAGTGAAGTTTAGCGCAGCGTCGCACAGACACACACAGACACACACAGACACACACACAAACGATGCTACTCTACATACATCGTGACATCGTCTGAAACATTTTTACATGTAATGGCTGAACCAAACCTGGAAGTCTCCCCCCCCCCCGCACCAATCTGACCTCCTTTTCTCAGACATCCCCACACCAGCCCCGCAGCAGCTACACAACTCTCCAGGAATGTAAGTAGAATCCATTAGAGCCTGATGAATAATTAAATCTCATGTGGTAGATTAAGACTAAAGTCTTTCCTCTTCACCGTGTTCTCTTTATTCCGTATCACTCGTGCACAGAGGGAGGGGAATGGACTGACTGCTTCATTTGACAGCAGCTTCACCCTGTTTTCTAACGCAGGGTGGCCTCTCTGGGGAAGTAGCAATCTGAAAAACTAGAAAGCGAAACCTTGAACCTACAAAAGTTTACCCCAGGATCGATGGATACAACGAAAACTCCTCACTGACTCTATTTTTTTTTTTTTTTTACTGTAGCAGCTCAGTGGTTTGCAGCATTTGATTCTCAGGTTGCCTTCGGTTTTATAAATTTTTCCATCTTAACACTTCCCAAAAGTGCGTGAACGTGATATATACAAATACACAGTTGTTGAGTAATCTACAGTAATTGATTTATACCATTACGTCACATTAAATGTTTTTTATATTTACTGTATAAACATAAAGTGTTGCTTTTGTGTGTGAATTCAAACTTTGTCACTTGACCCTTAACACAATTTTTTGCCAATATCGCTCATTGATAAATCAAATTATTAACATTCCAGGGCTGTAATATGAAAAAAATAAGAAGGAGCAAATCAATCCATTGCATCAGAAATTTTCTTACCTGAGTTGTGACTCGGGTACAGGCCATGAATCATGGACGGATGGTGAACCATCTGCATGTACTGAGGCGGGGCGATCATATGATTGACATGTTCCCCGGCCTCCGAGCTGTGCAGTACGCTAACCTGTGTCGGATGAGATGGAGCAGAGGTGATTTTAGAAGGTGAAGCGATTTGAGGTTGAACATTTTACAGTTTTACGCACTTACACTTATACAGCTGAGATATTCTTGTCACTGTAGATTGAATAAATAAGAATAAAAGATAAAAAGCTGAAAAGTCCAGATTTTAAAAAACGGAAAGTGGGTGTTTTTATGGATTTATGCAGGACATGGCCGACTCAGTACAGGAAGTTAAAATGTTAACCAGATTCAACTCAACACCCTTTAAGATTTAAACCGTTACATGAAACATTTTGTGTCCTCCAGCTGAACACCAGAAACTGTAAACCTGGTGTAAAAGTCAGGCTCAGAGTGGGTTCAGGGACCTGATTTATGGAGCTGATGATTCTCATCCAGCAGGAACAGCATGTTTCAGAAACAGTCCAAGGTCTGAAAGATTGTCTCTGGTTGGTTTGAGGTTTTAAATAAACTGACAGTGTTGATTAAAATTTGATTCAAATTAATTGCCCCTCCCACCCCGTGTTTTGTATTCATAGAAAGTTTTGTGAATTTTTATTTTTTTTTCTGATATTTTCCAAGTGAAAGTGATGCTGCTGGATTTGTAAAATTTGCTCCGAAAGTGGAAAGTGTTGGCAGAGGCTTGAGCTGAGTCAGTGCCGTCACTTTGTCAGTTTAAGCACTTTGGTCCACTTGGTGGTGGAAAGCAGCATGGCCTGTAGTAATAACTAGCACTTTCCTGCTGACTATCATCGGGAATATTACAGATTTCTGGAAAAAAAAAAAAAAAAAAAGGAGTTGCTGGAAATAGATCTGCCATTTTTATTTCCTCCCATTTGTAACTGAAAGCACTCAGGCCATTAACCTCAATACTGCCAGTACAGACTTTGATTACCATTTAGGGACTTTAATCATTTTACTTTTTATGCCATCAGCGGACAAAATACCAATGACTTTTATTTCACTATTACTGTTAATCAAGAATATTTTTCCTCAGCGAGTCATTGTATCTGTAAAAGGATGGAAAAAAGAAAAAATAAATAAAATAACATTTTCCTAGCAGATATCTCCAAATCACTTTTCTCCTCACCTACTCTAACCACCACACAATTGTAAACAATTGTATTCTGTTGTAAGCTATTGTGTTGTTGTTTCCTATTTTGGCTTGAATGTTGAAAAATGATCAATAATCAATGAACCAATGAGGACAAATTACATTATCCATAATTCTTCCATCCTCCTCCTCCAGTTTAGAGGTGTCTCTAGAACTGATCGATTCTGGTTATTGATTAAAAAAGATGGCACAAAGCTTCATCGACTTGACTCTAAAAACTCTAATTCTGTCGTTCACACCGACCTCCAGGTTGAACTCATTGCTGGTGTAGCGTCCGTTGAGCTCCGAGCAGGTGAGACGAAATCTTCTTTCTAGAAGCGGTTCAGGTTGCCAGTTATAGTAACGCACCTGTCTGACCACCTGTTCGTAGTTCGCCATGGAGTCCACGCCTGTGAAGTCGGCAGAGTGCAGCAGAGGTAGTTATGACGGTGACACAAAGCGAAGGGTGTACGTGGGACGACGGAAACAGCAGAGGGCAAGTTTTTTTACTTTATCAATTTAGAAAGGTTCTGAAAATTCTACGGGAGCAAAATAAAAAAAAAAAACGACATATTTTGAGTTATAGATACAATGTAGAAAATTAAAGAAGTACAAAGTGAAAGATTAAAAAATTGATTCGGTCAAATAAGAATAAGTAAAAATAAATGATGGCCTCGTGGTATAACCGGAGCAGCCTACCGTATATGGACATGCCAGACGTGGAGTTGGTGGAGTCGAGGTGTTTTCCGAGCAGAGCGCTCGGCTGCAGTTGGAGAGACTCCTGTCCCGGCCTCAGCTCCTCCCCCAGCACCAACACATCACAGTAGTCCAAGTTATGGATGATCTCCTCCAGGACGCCGGGACGCCGTGCTGCATGTAGGGAAAAGTTCAGCTTTAACTTGGTTTTGTGTGATTCTGGGTTCTACAATCAGGATCTGCCTCAATAAAACATGTTGTCATTTGGCTCAAAATATGATCTCACTCTTGATGAATTGCAGCTTTCGGCCTCCTCAGCGCGGTTGATGTACGAAGAATCTCAATCATTGGTAACTACACCAAATCGTTCCATAAAAGTTTTGAAGGACCATCACTCAAATAATGAAAGACACACTGCACACCTACTCCCAACTCCCGGGCTCCAATTATTCGACAACCTTCGGCACACAGACTTCGCCATGAGCTGCTTTAGTAATAAGTCCCCTCAGACACCTCCCATAGCAGCAGCACTGTGGGGGCTGCTGGGGCTCTTTGACAGCCTCCCCCTGCACTGTGATCCCCAGGGAGGCGACCGGTTCTGCCCATTTAACAGCTTCCCAAAGGTGAAACATCTACGTGGTTGGTGTGTGTGTTTTTTAGGAGGTGGGGACAAGGAGGACAGCGAGCAAAACAAGTAGAAACAGAGTTGTGTGCTCCACAAGAGGAGGTTGTTTTGTGTATGAACACATTTTCAGCCTGTGTTGGTTCATGGCTTTGGTTGCGCTGCAGAAGTCAGTAAAGCATTGAGATATTTCCCTCCAGAGAACAAGGCAATTCTGTAAAAGCTCATGTGTGTTGGACACATTTTCTCGTCATGTTGATTCTTCAGCTCTCAGCAGAACTATATATATATATATATGAATGTGTGTTTTCACAAAACCAATATTTCTCCTAACAGCACATTTAGAGTTAGATTATATGGCCTAAAAGAAAAATTTTCACTGTTGCTCAATTCAATCTTTTCAGCAGTTTGGCAGCTGCAATCTGAGTTGTCAAAATTCACATTGGTTTCTGTGTAGCTGATATTATTCACTCATCTCTTTGACTTAAAGAAAATGTATTGACTCACTTTAATATATTTTTGTGTTTATTTCAGTTGTATCATTGCTTTTTTGTTATTTTTTTCAGTTTATCGTGTCTAGCTGCAGCTGGTGCTCGTCTCTGTTACTCAACTGGCAGGTTTGTATGTCGTCCTGTTCAATGCTGCTTTGACATAAAATTGAGAACTCGGTGTAAAAGTGCCATAACACAACTCTGACACAAGCCACTGATTCAATGTCCCAGTTTATGTGATCATGCAGCCAGAACCGATCTTAGAACTGCAGTGAGTGATACAAAAGAAATGATGGAGCTGGACTTGGAGTCAGAGAAAGTAGGAGAGGAGAGACAGTGAGAAAAGTACTCTACAGCAGAAGAGGACCCTGAAAACAAAAGGATGAAAATGTTGACCATTAAAGATAATGAGTTGAGGACAGAAGTGATGACCTTGCTTTGGGTAACTACCAGAATAAACCTTGAATAGACATTTTAGTATGAGAGAGGGAGAGGAATCCGGCCGTGCTGAGCAGGCTCAATAGAAAGACAAATGAATGACAGAGACAAAGCTTGGAAAAGGGGCGAGGGGGTGATTAGTGGGGTCCAAAAGAAACTTATTGCATGCCCTGAAAAAGAAATATGTGATTTATCTTGAATCCTTTAAGCCTCGAGAGAACACAAAATCTGCTCATTATGGAACTTCAACATGCCCCTCCCCCTCCCACACACACACACACACTCTCTCTCTCTCTTTCTTTCCATTTCTGTGTCTTTCTCTGGCTTTCGGCTAATCTCTCCCCCCCAGCTGCAGTCTATTTCACCAGCAGAAAGAGCTCCACCAACTACTGAAAGCAATCCCACTTTTTGCTCTTCTTCCTGCGCTGCATTATGCACAATGGAGGGCTAAAACCTCCCACTTGGTCTGCTTATCGGCACTTAATTGGCTGTGAGCGGCGTTGGGGCCCCCGGGGCTGAGCTGGGGCCCGAGAGCCGGGCTGCCTTCTCCCCTCAGACGGCCAGATGACCCCGACAAGACTACAGCAGCGGGGATTTAAATGTCACACTCATTTACTGCCGGTCAAGGAGGAGCAACCTGGAGAATGGGTGGTCTGGTAGGGGCAGGTCTTACTCAGCAGGAGGCGGGTTTGAGGTCGAACGGGGACAGATATGTGGAGGAAACAGTGGAGGGGCTAATACCTTCAGCCCTGATGGAGAAGGACGGACTCATTTCCTCAACACAAGAGCAGCAGAGCAGTATGGAACAAAAGGCTCTCGCTTACACTGCAGATTACTGCCACTTGTCCTCAGCTGTGCTGCATTTACTCAAGTACCCCCTTTTTTTTTTTTTTTTGAAGCACTTGAGGACTCCTGTACATTTTCCACTCCACCTTTTAAAGTGAAATATTGTACGTTATATACAATATAATACAATAACACCGTAGTTAGATGGTGCTTGTTAAGATTTCACATTTTATGAACTTACATTTAAAACAGTTGAAGTTGGTGAAAATGTTTCCCCACTAACTGAATGTGAAGTAGAGAAACAACATGTATAATATATTTTTTCATGCATGTAATATTTTATGGCAGAAGCCAAAATAGTTGTCCATCTTTCTGGCGATGTATGAAACTTGTGGTTAACGGTTGTGAGACAAAAGCTTCGTGGGTTAAAAGTCAAAATACAGAGTATCTAAACTTATTCTCAGCAGCTTTGTCAACAGGCGGACAATGTGGCTGTGTATACGCCAAACTATCTTTATGACACATTAAATATTAAAATGGTGACATATTTTTGATTAATCGTCTTGAACTCTGGGGTTTATATGCATCGTATTTTATCCAATCAAAGCCTTTGTCCAAGCCCTCTTGATTAGCTGTAGCTAACAGAATGTCATAATAGATCAGAGGAGAGAAGTAATTTCCAGTTCTGTGTGATCCAATATGAAAGTGATAGAACTTACTTGAAAATGTTGATGTTTTAGCCAATATAATCTTCACTAAAACAGATCTCCCTCTGAATTATATTTAGATTTTGACTTTTTAGCCTTTCGAAAAGCATTTGAATAGTGATGAGAATGAACAGGAATCTACACTGTAACTTGCAGATTATTGGCGGTAACTTTTACTTTTAAGTTAATGAGAGCAAAACAACAGCTTACGCTTTTTTTTTTTTTTTTTGTGTTGTCGTTATGTGTGCGGGCCAACCAGATGAAAGAAAGCCTAACCCGATTTGCAGCCTCTCGAGACGTTCCAAGATGTTCAGCTTTCTTTTAATGTTTAAAATCTGACGGTGAGGCAGGTGGCACTGCAAAGGTTGTGGGACTTCATGAATGAGTGAACACGTTATCAATATGAAACACACTGAAATATTAAGTTGAGACAGATTTCTACCTGTGGGGAGGTACGAATATTTGACTGTGAGGTTCGCTCACACCTCGTCGACTGAGTGCACTCCAAATGAAGATCATTAAAAGAATACAGACCTCTCCCTTAGATAGTTTAATTTGTTGAAGCCCAAGACGAATGAACAGAAATGTTTCCTTATCGAAGGACCGACTGCAACAAAAGTCAGCTGATGAGATGTTGATGTATTGGAGATTTGATTGTCCTGTACATTGTTTTACCTTCCACTTTTCAAATTTAAATCGAGACAAATACAAGTAGCTTTCCCTTTTTTCTTCTTTAAAACATCTTTTCAATAGTGTTTAGAATCATTAACATGTTGGAATCTTTTCTTGTCAAGTTTCATCAGACTGAGCTGCATCTTTTCGTCCAGTATTTGCTGATAAAACCAACATTCATAGATCAGATCTGTAATTTTTATATCTCGTGCAGCCCAAAATCTGCACGATTGAAGGAATCAATCGTGCAGATTTTGACACTTTGGGAGGCAGCCCGTACCTGTGTGATGAGCGGCGGCGTCTGCTCTGGTCACGGTGCTGATGATGTGGAGGTCCTGGAAGAGATCAACGCCGCCTGAAGCTCTGAGGTCAGCAGCTGGCCGGCTCAGTCTCTCCACCCCGGTGATGGTGATCCTGGGCTCGCTGGGCTGCAGCACCATCACCACCGCGTCGATGTCGGGGATGGTGATGCAAGTGTCTTCACCGAAACATCTGGGGAGAGGGGTGGAAGAGGAGGAGGAGAGGTGAGAAGTAAAAAAAAAACTAAACAAAAAAATCAATCTGGCTGCGCTGGCAGTCGTCTGAACCTGGCTGAACCCCCCGACAGAGGGCACCTAGGAACACTTCAGGTCGATGTACGACAGCAGTCACCCTCACACAACCTGCTGTATCCTGAGGCAACATTAGAATGTAAAACCATGGAGCATTACAGCAGCTAATAAAGCTTATCAACAGCAACAAGACCGCTTGGCTGCACTAAAACCACAGCTGTTAAGCTCAAACCCAAACCACAGTGCATGCAGATATTCAGGGGGGTAAAACGCTCTGTCAGCTCAGGCAGCAGACACGGACCTGCAGCACTGCGCCTGCTGTGTTTTCACACGCGCATGTCTGCCTCCCCGCCTGCCCGCCTGTCAGCCTGTGATAGGATGCATTCAAATACACAACGTCCACTGGCAGCCATGAATGGACGCATGGACACATAGCGGCTTCTGAGCTAGCTGCGAGCTCCCAACACAGCCGCACAGGGAGAGCAGACACACACATGCACGTGTTCACAGGAATCAGCTTTCTGAAGGTGACGGTGCTGCTGGTGTTGTTAGACATCCTGTATTTTCCCACCTCTAACTGGGTGAATTTTTATGAGCAAAGAGAAAAAAGAGATTAGGCTGAACTTAAAGCAGCTCTGGAAGTCTTCTTTAAAAATATTTCCCTCGCCTTGAGTGTTCGCACAACCTGTATAATCCAGGTGCTAAATGCATTACCTGGTTCTGCTACCCAGGGGTGTATTTAGGCTCACGTTGCATTCCACTTATTTCACTTGAGCTGTTGTAATTATGACATTCTGACTTGTAAATGCTTGTAAATGTTTGCTGTATCATCAAGGTCGTAATTTTGACGGGGAGACTCAGACTTCTGCTTTCAGACCGGTCTGCAGAGGATTCAGACGCAGAGCCACCTCACCAGGGAGATACAGCGATATGAGCGATATGAATTACACAATTAACAAAGACACTCATGCTTGTAAATGTGCTAATGGGTAGATTGAATAATTATTTGCTGCAATGATAGGATTTATTAACTCTACAAACCAGCCTGGTCCAAACTTAACTGAGCTGCTGACCCCCCAAAAACACTTTCCTGTTTTCCTTTTCTGTGTTTTGAGAGACAAAAAAATCCAAATATCATAATTCATGACAGACATTCGGTACTACATTATTGGCTTTAATTTAGCTGATGATGCCTGACAGCTGGATAAAATACGAACCGCTGTCCAAAATCCTTCGCGGTTGTCTGAGGCCACATATTGAGACGAAAACAGGTTTCGGGGGCATCGCATTGCTTCTTCTGCTCTTTTTCTCTCGTGCGGTAATGGCTGGCGGTGTGTTTGTTCGCAGTTTGGGCACTGAGCCACTTTTGACAGCAGTGGGAGATACAAACTCAGTGTCGCAGAGAGAGATGGCTGCTGCACGGGCCTGGTGAGCTGAGACATAATAAAAACAAACAAACAAAAAACAAAACCTGGAGCCAGTCCAACTTAATTATAAAGAAATACGATGAGGCCGCCTAAAAGGGCTGTCTCAAAGATTAGCGCTAGTTACTTTTATCTTCTAGGTGCCTGAAGTAATTGCGGTTATTAGGCGTCAGCATGAAACAAATTTAATTGCATTTGGATGAATTTATCAACACCTCCGTTTATTTGTGTAGACTGATGCCGTCTGCTGCAGCTGAGGGAGTTTTCTTTTCAGCGCTTGCTGACATGTAGTGGTGGGAGGCCATGTTTCAGGCTCCGGGTGGGAATAACTCAGCTGAGGAGACTCTTTTCTGCTTCTGTTCTGCTCTGAGTGCATTACTAAAACAACAAATTGGAAGTTCAATCACTCGCGTTATCATTGAGGCTCTATACAGGATATCGCTGCTGTAAGCACAGGTTTCACTGAGGTTACAGACACAATGTCGCTCTCACAGCAAACATTTAGCAAAGACAAAAGCGCCGTCTTTAATCACTGAGAAAAGTACCTCCAGAATCAAAAGTCGAGCATTTTAGACTGTGTGGGTTTAAAATTCCACACACTTTCATAACCATTTTCACCATTTACCCTCATTTTACTGAAGAATCATGATTAATCTCTGAACTCATCTTTCATCCCGCACTGGAGCACAAAAAGAGATCTAAACACCATCCACACAAACCCTCGTAAAAAGCAATCGTTAACTACAGAGACAGATTTACAGTCTCAGCACCTGCTGCACCACACAGAATCATTTTACTTCGTTTTTATTCCTCACAGTTATTCTGGATATTGTGATTTAGATTAGTGTATTTTTATAAAGTTTGAGGGTAACTGTCTAATCATATTCAGGATCTGAGAGGTGGGAGCGCTAACATCAAATTAATCTTATTTGAGGGAACACTGTGTCCATCCTCACGTCCCAGATCAACCGGTAATGTGTTCAGTTTGGCATAAAAGTGTCTCATTTTCACATTCAGGATCGACTTTTTCCAAAAACATACTGCATTTCTCTGACATCTGTATCTATTCACGTCGTTTTGATGTCTGATCATTTTTACTGGAATGTGTCTAAAATGAACGCGATGCATTCCGATCACATTTTGCTTCGTAAACGTTGGAGTTGCACTGTTTGAGTTCATGCTTTTACAAGAATAAATCTTTTTAGTACTATTTAGATAATACACTCAGGGAAAGCTCAGAGAAAGCTACATGTTAGTACAGAGATTCCAAACGGAATAAATGTTTTCATTAATGGACACTTTCTGGTGCCAGTTTAACCTGATTTTCTACAAAAGTAAAAATGTTCATACAAATGTGATCTCCATAAAAAAGACGACAGTGGGCAGTTGGACAGTTGATCCAGGTGGGATTAGATCTGGGGGCGGAGACTGCCTTGTTGTGACATCACAAAGTTACAACTGTCCTTTCTTTTCTGCCCATGTTGGTTTGGTAAACTCTCTGTTCACCTCCAGCTTGAGCAAAGCTCTAATTGGAGAATCAAAAACAGCCTTTTGGGGCTCCACATGAGGAGGGCAGAGGGAGAGAACCAGGATGCTTTATTTATATTTATGGCTTATAAAAAAAAAACCCCCAACATATTAATTTGTGTGTGAATGTTTATTCTGTTAGCGTAGTCTCTAAACTATTCTCCACAAGAGAAATGTAATAAGTCAGTCCCAAAGAAGAAATATGACAGGGGAGCTCATAAGGCTTGTTGTTAAGATTAGCTCTGTTAGTGTTTTCTCTGCCTGCAGTAATTGCACTTATGAAGTGTTCGCAAGAAACAAGTTTAATTGCATCGTCTGGAATTATTCAGCATCTCTGTTTACTTGTGTGGATGGATGCTGTCTGGAGCAACGAGGGGATCTTTTTTTTTTCAAGCTGTTGCTGACACGTTATGACAAGCAGCTGTACTTCAGGCTCTCAGTGTGAATGGATAGCTTGAGTTTTTTTTTTTTTGCTAATGTCTGCAAATGTTGTGAGCATCAAATGCAACAGAGTGGGAGCTAAAATTCTCTTTATCAATGGACTCCCTTTCACATATTTACTAAGCCGTTTCTACCATCATGCATGCACACACTCCAACTGTCACGCCAAGGCGTCTCGCAGGCCGGTTGGCAGTCGACAAGAAAAACTTTAATTTAAACAACACTTAGCAATCTGTCATTAGCATGCATTGGTGTGAAGCTCCTCGCTGTGATGACTGTGCTTCATCACCGGCAGCCTGCTCAGCACACACACACAGACACACACAGTTTCTTCTGCTGTGTTAGAAGACGTTCTCAGGCCTGCAGCCACGCATCGAACCCAACAGGAGGTTTGGGAGTGAACCCCCAGGGCTGTGCTGCAGGGGTCTACATATATTTAATACAATCATGAATTTTAATAGTAACCCACCGAGGCAGGCTGTTGTACCAGCCAGCTTTTCTTCCTGTCTTTCACGCTCTCTTTTTTTTTGTACCTCTTACTCCCTCATTCCAGAGTCTTGGCAAAAAACAAGCAGAATTTATTAATCCATGACATGAAAATGTAAAAACCTGCCCCCGGTGGCAATAAAGAACAAAAAATAAATATATAAATAAATAAAATTGTGTATTCAAGGAAAAGGAAAGTGACAGCAGAGGAGAGGAGAAGTGGAGAGACACAACCAAGAGGAAAACAAGGAGGGGATCAGATCAGTGGGTGAAAATAAATGTATCAGTCAGGCTGCGATATCCAACGTGGTGTCTTAACACTTGGCAGAGGTGTTCAGGGGGATTAATGCAGCTCATAACTGAGGGAAGGGACAGGGAATTTAGTCATGGATAGAAGATAGAGATAAAAGTACTAATGAAAGAAAAAAACCCTAAGACAGCAGTTCTACGTACTGTACGGCGGTGGAAATGCGCAGACGTCGGATTCCCGGCGTGGGAAACTGGCGAGAGTTGATGTAGGAAACTTTCCTCACGGCAGCGTTCATGTTCTCCAATTCCTCTCCCTCCATGACCAGGATGGATTGGGCCGGGTTGAAGTGGAACTGAGGAGAGAGGAAACAGAAATGTCAGTCAGTTTTGAATTGAGATGCTGTAGATTTGCCCTCACCGGTGTGCCAGGCCGAGACACTAGGAGGAAATATGTGTGTACAACAACAAAGGGAAACAACGACTGTTTCCACAACAGCAAAGGACACAGTCAGGTTCACCTGCAGTGAGCCCTTTGGCAAGAACGAGCTGCCTTTTTCCAATAAGTGCAATTTTAGGTTTGTTTATCTGGGAAGAGTCTGAGCCCAGATCTGCTGTGTGGTTATAAAAAAAAAATAAATAAATAACACAGAGGGACCTAATTCAAGACTGGAGCCAATCCCAGCTCACTCTGGGCGAGGACGGGGTCACCGTGGACAGATCGCCAGTCCATCACAGAGACAAGCAGAGACCAACTCAGACCTACGGACAGTTTAGAGTCACCAGTTAACCCAAACATGTTGTCTTTGGACGGTGGGAGGAAACCTACACAGGCACAGTAACCACTAATGCCACTAAAATTATTCCAGCTAAAATATTACCCTGTATGTTCACTTCCAGACGACACAGAGCTAAATATTTGCATTCATTTTGAAGGCGTGATTTTTGGCTACGATGCAGCGTCGACTAAACCTGGAGGGAACCGTCTGGCCATTTAGAGGCTCAACACTCAAAATACGGCACAGATGAGAGGCTGAAAGATGCTAAAGCGCTCCGCACGGCACAAGTGGGCCTTCTGCAGTCACCTGACTTTGCCCTCTTGATAATTGAGCGTTGCTTCTGGTAATGAAGTCCTTCATACCCTCAGAAACTAACATTTGTTATCTTGGTGTGACAGCAATTTGAACACGTCAGACAATATATCAAATCAGAAAAAGCTGAATGTATGACATCAACAAGAAGTGGGGTCGAGACATAAAAATGTTAAACGGTCAATTACCCCTCAAGGTAATGTGCCGGTGACTTTCAGGCAGCCATTGTTTCTATTCTTGTCGCTGTACAGTTGTATAAATGCTTCACACAGACTTGAAACTTGGTTGAAGCAGATAATCCATCAAAGCATGACATCATGTTTGTAATATATTACTATGCAGCAGCACTGTGACTTTGATTTAACAGAAAAACAAAAAGCAGCAACAAAAAAACCCCCCAAACAATCTAATATTTGCTGTGATGGATCACCTATTTTAAGGTGTTTTCAAATCTTTGTAGATGGATTTTTTTTCCCATCCATCTTGGATCCTGGATGGAAATAAAAAGAAACTGGTGTGGGTTTTTAGAGGACATGAAGTGAAATAATAATAGTAAAATAAATGGCCTAAAACACGAGGAAAGTGGCAGCATGGCCCTGAAATCAGCAGGCGAAAGAACAGTCGGTGTGTTCTCTTCACATGTATTCTTTGACTCTGACGTTTGATGGTGGCCATTTTGAAGGGTTTAAGAAGTCTGCCATAACTAGACTAAAGCCCCCCCCCCAATCACTGAAACTGGCCCTCAGCTGCAGGCTGGCGGCACTTCAGCCCTCCATGGGGCTCTCCACACACTCCCTCACCTCCCCCGTCATTTTCCTCTTCACACCTTTTCTTCTCCCGCTGTCCCCTCTCGTTTTCTGTTCTCCGTCAGTTTACTTGTTGCCGTCTGCATCCTACCTCCCACCTCCTCCCTTCCTACATGTTGTTCTCCTCAGATTGTGCTGTGCCAGACCTCCATCTGTTTGGCTAAACGCTGTCTTTAAGCCCCCCTGAGGACTTTTGGAGGGCCAGACTAGTGTGGCGCAAAAAAGAAAATGAAATAGCTCTCAAAAGATAAACTGCACTGGCCCAAAAGAGCTTGTCCTTCTCTCTCATGTCCCCCCATCTTATCCCACCTTGTCTTCTCAAAAGGCACCCCAACACAGGAAGAGCAACTAGAGAGAGGACTGGGGATAGTGTGAAGGAGCAAAGATATAAAAGGAGTTAGAGGGGCTGAGTTTGGCGGGTGAATAGAACAAACCCCCCCATCCATCTTGTCTGCCCTCTATCTTCCACAGTGTAGGGAGATGGATTAGCTGAGCCAGTCAAGGGGCGGTCGGGTGTAGTAGCCGAAGAAGCCAACTGATGATTTAAAGAAAGAGTCTTGTGTACAGTACATTACATCCGCTTTTATCAGGGATTGTGGTTTTGTGTGCGCATGCAGCAGAGGAGAAAATATGCTTTTCTGCTGCTGGAGAGAAGAGATATTTTGGAATATAAGATAATTGTTGTTCGCTGAGAAGATTGATATCACTGTCATAACCGAGTGGTAAATATAAAGGGAGCAAATCATTTAGCAGCTTGTCCCAAAGTGACAAATCCACCGCCAAAGTGCATTACTTACATCATTAAATGTTGTGTATTTAATTTGTGTTGTGTATTTAAAAAAAAGTGACACTACGACTTAATATGGATTTTCATCGAGGCGTCACTTACTAAGATTAGCTCAATGGCCTCGAGCTGATATAAGAGTGCTATCCATTTCTCATCAGGAGAGAAATAAGATGAATTTCATGTCCAAATTATTGCTCACAGAGCTGTAATTCACCATCGCAGGATGAATGCCATGGATGGATAGTAAAAAAACTCTAAGTGGGGAACTTTGAGAAAGGAATTACAGAACTTTTCTAAGCGGTGGTCCAACTGTGAAAACTAACAGTTTATTAGTAGTCGAAGGTCAACCGCTCTTATGTTCTATTCCAAGGTGCTATATAAGATATAAGATATAAAGCTCTCAGAAGTGAAATATGAAATATATATGAACCTCGTGCATTTCTCTCTACTGCATGTGCACCATGAATCTGTGTGTTTGTGCAAATGGAGGTGGATTAAAAGTTAGTGTTGTTTCCGTCCATCCCCCTCTTTTGTGACCTGATGCGATCTGTAAAATTGGAACTGTGGAAGTCCATTCCCTCTTTGGAAGAACTTTTCCGTCTCCCTCTGTGAGTGTGCATGGATACCTTTATGTTCTTATCCAGACTCTCCAGGGAGTTGATGTCCAGTCCCTCTTTGCAGGCCTGCAGACAGGAAATTACTTTCTGACTCTCGATCTTCCCTGGCCGGATGGTCAGTCCAGATAGGCTGCCCCGGAAATACTGAGTGAACCGCGGCTTGGTCACCTCCCCACCTACACACACACGCACACAGACACACCAACCACACAACCATTAAAATGCATCACTGAAAAATAATTGTAGGTATTCAAGTCCTATGTCAAGTTGAAAGTGCAGTAATCAGCGCTGTAGTGTTACGTTTGCGTGTAGACAGTTTAGTAGGTTTTTTTTTTTTTATTAAGCCCAGGTGACTAAATTATGCTTATAATCGATTTTAAGGTCTGCATTTTGTGGTGCTGCTGAAAAAATGCAAATGTTACCCAGCGGCCCCATCCAGGCTAAATGGGAAAGTCAAAACAGTTAAAGAATTATCCTCTGAACTCCATAAAGGCCAAAGCCACAAAGATGAATCTCCAAACTACTCATTAGCTGAAAGGTTACCAGCTCTGGGTACGAAAACTTCCCAACGCTTTCCTTCCCCTCGTCTATTTCCTCTCTTCCTCTTCCTTTGTCTCAGGTTTTAATCCACCAAACAACAAAAGGTATGGTCCCTTCATCGAATGAAAAAAATTTGACCTCAACCATGCAGCAAAAACATTAGGAGGGTGTGATGAAGAATGGGTGGAGAATTAGCTGGAGGGCAAAAAAAAAAAAAATAGTTTATTGTCCTCTGCATGTTGGTCGGTTTGCTATTTATTGAAGAAAAACTGCTACTTGCTGGCTTGCAATTCTGATTTGATCAAGTCTGATTGTTGTTAAAAAAAAAAAAAATCACAGGCATGCGAAGCAGAAGAGAAGCACTCAGATGCCAATGCATGTTGGACGCCGGTGTTATACGGACATTCTCTGGAGGTTTTCAAATCAGCCGGGTTGGTTATATAGTTTAGTGAAGCTGGTAAACAGCCCGCCTGCTTCTCTAAATGTCCTCCTGACCTGATAAATAGCTTCTGAGGAAATTGCTTTCAGGAACTTCCACAC
This sequence comes from Echeneis naucrates, assembly GCF_900963305.1. Classification (NCBI taxonomy): domain Eukaryota; kingdom Metazoa; phylum Chordata; class Actinopteri; order Carangiformes; family Echeneidae; genus Echeneis; species Echeneis naucrates. The sequence goes on along the minus strand of NC_042523.1, from coordinate 22,259,142 downwards.
TCCTTTCTTGATTGGTCTACCCGGCTGGGCAACACAGACTTCTGGTTTGTGGTTGTCCATTAAGTGACTTCCAATATATAACAAATTTTAACAGGTCACCAAAGTGGACCACCTGAGCCATGCACGTGTCAATCAGGCTGCTGAGATCGTCATCACCCCCGGAGGCTCCACATACAATTTATATCGGCCTCAGCCAGCCCCACCAATTCTTTCTGATAATTCTTATCTAATCACTCTAATGGAGCCAATCTGTCTGACTTCTTCTGGAGCGTCTGCAGCCATAAGAACCAGATCAGGCACCAAACAGCTCTGTTCAGGATTCAGATCATTGTTTCATTTTGGATAAATGCAGTTCAGAGCACAAAGTAGATCCCACCAGTTGACAAACTATTCACTCGTATTGTGTTGCTGTGGCAGATGGGTATCCGTGCAGCAACCTGATGGGTCAAACATGGACCTGTGGATGATCGATGTGGTGGAGGCCAAAGCTGTGACAGTGGAATTTGTCTCAGTCAGTTGCTCGTCAGCTCCTCTGTCACGAGTCAAAATCATGCCTCAGCTCCGCCAGCAGCAAGACAAAATTGTCTCAGCTATTCATGCTTGACCTTCAGGACTTCGAGGTATTACAGGCATAGGCGCAAGGCATGTGAGGAGCGCTGGCATTCATATGAGCGTAATAATCAGTAGTTATACCAGCTGCAGAAAAAGTCAAGGGTAAATCTGGTCATGCTTTGTCACCAGTCAGTATATTGTGATAGCACTGTTTCTTTCAAACCCGCGTCAGAGGAGATAAAACATTTGGTATGAAAGTATATGTTTAAAATCTCCATAGTAAAGATTTTCTTTGTACACTTTCAAAGAAAAACCTTCACAGTCTTTTTTTTGAGGGGGGGGTTGGCTATACGAGAACAGAGCAGTGCTGCCCAAGGTGAGTGGCGCTTTAACTGCTTGGTGTCTGCTTTTGGTTCCTACTGCAGAATGAATTCTCTTCCAGTACGCCCAGTTTTAATCTGTGTAACAGGTGACCGAGGAGGTACTCTGCAGTCTTTGACAGTGGCCGGTGCTGGGGGAAGCACTCATTACAAAATCCGTTGGCCTCACCATACATTGCCAGGCTCGACCTAGGTAGCCCATAAAGTCCTGCTAATGGTGCGAGTACATTTATCACCGGCCTACGCGATGATGTTAACAGGGTCTGAAAAAGTCTGTCTGCGCAGGAGGAGGCACAGCTGACCACTGCTGGAAATACTTCACCATGCCCTACTTTCCTGGTGCAAAAGTGGCAACAGAAATGGACTACAGACCTTCGGCTCAGAATCAGCCCCATGATTGCTGACCTACAGCTTTATTGTGCACTGAGGCACGATGGATAGAGCTCCCTTATCCTCCCGGAGCAATAACAGAGTCCTACCAGTTGATGGGCTCTACCCAGGGGACCCTATTAACCCAGTGGCTTGTCATCTGCCTGCCTGCTTTAACAGAAAATACACTGATGAAATCTTTCTTGACTGGGTAGATATGGAAATATACGGGCAGAGGAGCTGATTTCATATCTTTCTATATCATAGATATGCTGCTGTTCGTTGGACTAAAGGAGCTGGGGTAGGATATGCTGCTGCCTTTAATTCGATGCCTTCCACTGGCAGAAATGATTTTTTTGTCTGGGTCCAGATGCGTCAATCTCACTCTTTTAGCACTTTTTCTGGCTTCCAGCTCATAAAAACCTGGAATCACTTTTGGATGTTCATGTGCCAAACTATGCCAAACACATTCTTTCCTCTTCCTTTATGCGTCACGCCTCCGACTTGCATCTCCGCTCCTTCCTTAACTCACTTGCTATTTTCTCCCTTATTTCCTGTCCTCTCTCTCTCGATATCCACCTGTCCTCTCAGTCCCTCCCTGACAGATGTTATCAATTTAGGCTGTGGTCTGAGAAACCATTAAGGGTCTTAGACAGAGGGCAAGAAAAAGAGAGGCAGAGGAGAGGGGATTACTGAGACGCTGCGGAGCAAAGAATGACACAGGTGATAAAACTGCTGATCATCCCCCTTTACAGAGACTGGTTTTTACATGGTGTCAGCTCCCTTTGCCTCGCTCTGTGTGGCCCCTCCTCGCTCTATAGATCCTCACTATTCTTTTTTTGTCTGCTTTATTTGCGTCATTCCCAGAAGAACAACATATGAGACTGCAGAGGCCTGGGTGAGCCGGATACGGTATCATTACTTCAGATGAAGTGTGAGCGATAGCCTCACTTACTGTGCGATTTACTGCATGTGAACCTGTATCACTCTATGCACGTCCGTATTCATTCATTATATATATATATATATATATAAAGAGAGACATTAACGTTTCAATTTGTGCATGTGTGTAATCATCAGCAGTCATTCCTGCACGTCTGCTGCTGGAGGCCCGGCAGGCAGAGCAGTAGTGTGCGATTACACAGCTGAAGAGAAGAAGAAGGAGATGAGATGTGATGCGATTCGCCGCCTGGCTGCCACCTGCCTCCGACGGTCACACATGGCCAGGTCGGAGGGTAAAATACAAGTTGACTGTGCAGAAAGTGCCTGGGCCGGGCGGGCGGGGGCAAAACTGGCGTAAAATAAGAGACTGAAAATGCACAATGTACACGTACGCTGAGAATGTAACACTTTTCTGCCGTGAGCAGGCACGCTTGACGTGTTAGCGAGCAGCGCAGTCCGCCAACAGATGTCTCCATGCCAGCTTTGGTACGAGGCTCTGTGATGCCTCCTGTAGGTGAGACGCTTTACTGTCACCATCTTGACCGCACCTGAACTGCTGGCTTATCCCTAAATGGGCAAAAAGCTGGAGCCGACTCTTCAGTGCATGTCGACTTAGGATCACCCACCCTGCCTTCTCTTATGCAGATATCTCAGCCTTAATAAAATTTAAATGGGTTAGTTTTATTCACCCCGATACAGCTGCCACAAAGGAGGAAATAAGTCAACACCGTATCGAGCTGCTCAGGCATTTATTTATGCTGCTATGTTGGAAATTTTAACCTTGGAGTCAACGGGGGCTGAGTCAGTGTTGGAGACGGCCTGAAGTAGCTTTTCTAGGAGCTGCAGTTTGTGGCATATTTGTGTTGACGTTATTCTTGGTATGTCACGGTCCTCAAACTTCCAGGGAACTTCATGTCCGCATGAATGTGTTTGTGGACATCCAGAGTGAACGGCTGCACAGACTGCATTAGTATTCACATCTGTGCACCTGAATTCATCAAGGCCCTCCCTCTGGCCCCATCTATGGTTCTCATTTTCCAATATTAGGAGTCTGCAGCAGCCACGTAGCCGGCTTGTACGGTTCGAGCATATAGACGAGCACTTTCACATCTGTGGATACACTGAAGCTGGCCTCATTATGAACAAACCAAATATAGAAAACAAAAGATTATATGGACACTATCCTGCATCATCAGCACTGTATAGACTACAGTGGGAAAACTGAATATTTAACACACGTGTACAAATGTGTGGACTTGAATTTGGTTTAATGAAGGATCTAATCTTTTTTTGTCTTATTTTGTAACAACAGTCGATCATTAGTAGTTCTGATTGCAAATTAACAGCACAATCAAGATATATTTTTTTTACCTCTTTTCTACTTTCATTGGGAAAATTTCCTGCACCAAGCTGCTGATGTGCATCACATTCCCATAGTTACAAAATAATCTTGTGTAAAAAAGCCAAACAGCGTGTCATTTCTGCAGATCGGCAGATCACGGTGTTCAGTTCAACAGTTCACGGTAAGCAGATGGACTAATATTAGTCGACTGTCTGAATACATGCTGAACACATCCATCTGGTCCTGTAGTTGGTCTGCTGTCCATCTTAGCGTTTGATTGGCAGCTTCCGCACTACTGTCAGCTAAAAAACCCAACTGGCCGGAGCGCTTTCAAACTGAATCAAACACATTAGGTGTGAAATCATCCTCGAGGACTCGGGCAGATGATGAAACTCAGAAACACAGGAGCAGAAAATGTAATTTGAATACCTCAGATTGATGCTCCTGTCTGGACAGGGTACCTAATGACTCATCTATCACATATGTTATACGTCCATCAATGTATCCTGAAGACCTTTTTAATGCTAAAAGCCATTTTGTGTAGATATTTTTTTTACATACATAGTTATAGCGAATGTGCAGACACACTGCTGCTGCTCACGTCGTGCCTTCTGTGCAGACATGGTGTTACCCGCCTCCCAATAAAAACTGATTCATGTGACATAGCAGTCAATGATGACAGGTCAAAGCAGGTTTTACATACCGGCTGACTCTCACTCCGTCACACTGTAATGGCTTCTTTGGATAAATATCTGCGTTATGATTATTTTAAATTATATTTATTTGCTGTGGCGGGGACAGAATCTATTTCCATTAGACAATGCTGACTGGCCAGTTAAGTGTTATGAACCATGAAACTACATCATGAAATTTAATTAAAAATTGCAAAAATATCAGCGTTGCGTGCAACCCAAACTGCTTTGAGCTGACAAATGTTTTTATTAACTCTGCCATCGATGTGCACACTATCATGTCACATCTCGTCTAAGCCCGAGCTCATTGCACCAGCGAGTAAGCAGCAGAGTAAGTGGAGGCAACCTCAACGCCACATTTCTGCAAAATGCTGGATTTCTTTTCATCACATTCAGAGCCGATGCTTTTCAGGAGCCAGTCAGACAATAAATGAGCTCATCTTCGCAACTCATTTGTAATCAAGATGCTGGACACTTGCTTCAGCTCTTTGAAAAAAAAAAAAAAAAAGCTGCTGCAGCTAATGGCTTATGTTAAGATTTCAGGATTGCCTTTTACAGCTCTTTACAGAAGGCTTAGCCCCCAACTAGAAAAGCAGAATAGTCTCTCAACTCTGTCTTTTATTCAAGGCTCTTAATCCTCCTAAAGGCTTGCAGTGTTCAATGAAAGAAATGGGAGGGAAGGGGAAGGAGGAGCAGCGGGCAGGGGGGAGCGAGGAAGAGTGCTATGGGCCGTAGATGAGATGGCCTGCTCCCACTCCTGCACTGAAAGATGTCTCCAGTCTTTATCTGAGGCTAAGCATCGCTGAGCAGTCTCATTTAGGTTATCAAATCAACGGCAGGCTGTGCTGTGTGAAAAAGTGCCCTTTCTTCCACCCTTGTGCAATTAGTGGCACCTATCAGTTTAGAGGACAGTTTAATTGTACGCCTTCTTTCAGGCTGCTTTAATCGTTTGTCAAAGGCAGAGTAAATGCTTTTCTTAATTACATTGTTCATTCAAGGCCACAGAACATGTTCAACACTCAATGACTCCTTTAGTAATAATAATACGTCAGACAGTCATATTTATATTCCTCACCTTGCTTCCACAAAGACACAGTATTCATTCATCAGGAAATATCTTTTTTCCTAAAGTGGCTTTTATATTAGAAGTTTTGCTTCACTTGAATTGTTCCACTTTTAAATGGTGTGGGAGATGATCAAACTCTAGAGGAAAAGCGACTGAACTTCTGCACTTTGGGGTAACGCTCATCGTCATCTCCATCTCCACCTCCTCCAGCTCACCTTGCCAACAGGCGCCGACGGTCAGCTGCACGTCAATCTGTGAAGGATGGATGGGCCAGTCGTCCGTCACCAGGTAGGGGTCGTAGGTCACGCCGTCCACATAGAGCGTCACCACTGGGAACTCCACGTTGATGACGTAGTAGTGCCACTCTTTGTCACAGATCTGAGGACGGGCAGAAGGAAAGAGTCAAAAAGCGGCTTTGGAGGTCTTGTCAGGTCATGCTGGGGAACTGTAATAGAATGACAATAAATTATCCATGAACAGATAGTATTCCATTTTCGCTGGATGAGGAATCCCGTACAGACTCCAAAGTCATTAAAGTAGAAGTACATGCCACAATCTTAGACAGGCACAAGTACCCGTACAGCTAGGAGAAGCCAGGGGACCTCGGCCATCAGAGAACACGTCGACGAAAACGGTGACCTGATTACTGAAAATCTAAATAAATAAGTCAGTAAGCAGGTTTCTGTCCCTCGCTGGATCTCGTTCTCAAGCTCTACTGGAGACAGCTCCTAATTCATGTCGATGCTGAACGCTAGCCGTCTGTTGAAAGCGACAAACTTACACATTGGACCTTGAAGTGAATTGTGTCAAATTCTTCCTCCGTGCTTTGGCGAGAATGGATGAAATTAGAAACAGCTAAGCAGCATATATGCCATTCACTGGCACGAAGCACGGTGAAAATTGTGGAACAAACTTCCTCCTCAGGGAACAAATGCTGTCTGAACACCAACCAACATCTCGTGCCACTGTACAAACTCCCTCTTCGTAACATTTGAAGCGTATTTGTTGAAGGCAGCTGATTGGTGATGGTAGCATCGCTGATCTTCAGTTCATGTAGGTTTTTAATGGATGTGATTATGTGCGTTTACAGATGAGGACAGTGTGTATGGATTTTTTTCTCTGACACAGCCGATCTGTTGTGTGTGTGTGTCCCTCCTGTCTTCACATTTATACAACAAAAGCACAACTCATCCATTGCAGAAATGCTATGAAACGCAGCTATATCACATGCAGAACACAACATCCTGGTCTGTCAGGGTCGGCCTCTCTGTCTGTCTTCAGGCTTTTACTCATCACATCATGTGAGGATATGAAAGGAGAAAGAGGCAAACAAATACACACACCTGTGCCCACACACAAACGGACACAAAGGTTGAGAGGTTAAACAAAGACAGTTTTTTTTCCTGCCATGAATCCTGATATATTGCAATTCCCTCACTGTGCAACAAATAAATGGATTTTTATTATCCACAAACACAGACACACACATATATCAGGGAAAAAGACATTTGTGAACGTAAACATCACATCTGTTTGTGCCAGCAGGAAGTATCTGTGGTCAGTTTTCTTGGTTGGAAAGTTGTATTTTTTTTCCCCGTCACAGCCTAAAACTCTTAGAGGATTCACTGAGTGGATATATAAATATATATTTTTTTTCTTGGCTTGTGAAGATTTAAAGCTGAATGTTCCTCTTGTGCTGCACTAGTCCATAAACTCTGAAAGATCCTTGACTGTTCCAATCGCCCCTCATCGCATTTTTAATTGATTGCACAAGCCCACTCGTGTCTGCCTGAGTGCGTCGGTTTCTTTCTCTCCATTTTGGTCTCCTCCTCGCCTCGGCGGTGCCGGAGCTTCACCTCTTCTTCCGGGCTCCTTTCATCTAACACGGGATGGCCTTTGAGCACTTAGCCTTGGGTGACCTCCCCTCTCTAATGAAGGGTGCTCAGCAACCTGCCTATTAACAGTATGCTGGAACAGCAGATGGGACTTCTAATCAATCTAATTCATTTTCACTGTTATTGGGGAGTGAGATAAAACATCTGGTCTATTGGAGATGGCTCTGCACAGCTGTTTAACACATATGCAGCGTGTTGATCTGCTGAGTCAGAGCTCAGAGTAAAAGGGGGGATAATCTGATTTCAGTTTGGTTGTTGCTGGATGTTAGACTGAAACTGAATGGGTAACAGCCATCTGATAAGCTAATTGGGATATTAGCATGTACCTGTGCTTGAAATCGCAGCATATTTTCTACTCTGACTTCAGTGTGTCTCCAGAATACATCTCCATCTTGTCCTCTGCTTGTTCTCCTGATTGTCAGCGTGTCTGTTGAATTATCACCTGGATTTTGAACCCCCCCAGCCTTTAGTCTGGTTTTATTTCATTACCTAGCTGCCACAGGTAATGAAACTTACATCTATTCGCATGCACACACGTACTTATCCTTCTGACATTTACACATGCAGACAGCGCCCAACCGCCCATCCTCTGCTGCGCCTTTCCTGGTTCAATATTTCAAAGTGTGTTCGCGCCCATACGGGATCTGACTGCCTGGTGGGTGACTTCCTCTCTCAGGCTTCAAAGAAGGGGAATGGCGTGCTGTGCTTGCCCAAGAGGAGCCTGCTTCTGCCTGGGGAGGGGTCTCAGCTGGAGAGCTCTCCAAAAGCTGTAGGTGTGTGGTGGGGATTATGTGGCCACACATGTTACAACTACTTTGGAAATCAGAGGAGGTGACAAAAAGGAGAGATATTTGGATACCAATGTGTTTTTAGATAAGTGGAAAACAGCTGGCAGACTTTTATGATCAACAGGTATTGGAATTTTCCCAAAATGAAAAGCATTTAAAAACAGAAATCAACCAGGAACATGAAAGTGCTCGTGTGGACAGCTTTTTATGCCCTTAAAGCATAAAAGACAGTACACCTGTGACACCTGGAGCGACAAAGAGAAGAGTTATTTCGGCTAAAATATGAGATGTTCTTCCAAATTAGTGACAGCTGCATTTGACAGATGAATGAAGAACAGCAGTATAGTTCTTTAAAGGAGGAAACAAACCTTTAGCAGACACTCTTAATGGGGCTAAAATTTCATCCTAACGGGATACAGTTTGGGTTCAGCCTGACCTTAGGTTAAGAGCTAAAGAACTTTGCCAACATAAAATCAATAGGCCTTTGACAATGTTGGTGAGGTAATGAAATCGTTGCCTTGTGCTCTGAATGCCATCTTACAAAAGCAGCTAACAGTGTTAACCTTAAACTGTTAAACACTCTGGCGGATAAAAGCTCTACAGGAGAGAATATTCATATTTGTTTCTGTGCTGGTGCAAGAGGACGTGCACAAGTGTCCAGCTGTTTAGCTCACACTGATTGTGCTGCAATGCAATGTGTCTTGAGTTGGAGAACAGTTTGTGCTGTTCAAAAAGATTCCCCTCCTGCGGTCATTTTGCAGGTTTGTGTCACAATTGCTGGATTAAAGTATTGCCTCTCAAAACGACTGGAACCCATAATGTAATGTTATAAATGCGCCGTTTTCACATTTGAAAAGTCTTCAAATGGAGGGGGACATTAGTGAAAACAAATCTCTTTAACGCGGCAACGTTGCTGCTCTTCCTAATACTGGAGAAGCCTTTTAAGTAATCTTATCACTCGCCACAGTAAACACCATCTAACACCATCTGTTGTATGCCAAATCTACTACAGTTAATAAACCGAGGAACAAGATAAGTTGCTGTAAAGTCAGTTCAACAGTTGTACCTCTTTATAGTCTCACACCAACAGTCATAATTTTCGGGCCCATCAACATCTGACTCTCACCAACTGCTTACAGAAGTGAAAAAAAAAGTGAGTAAACAACTTTCCGATGTTCCCTGAATGCATCACATGCAGGTAGTACATCACCACAGGCTCCATTCGGCAGCAGTGTGCCGTACGTTGAGTTATGGGATGTTTAAGGGGGTTCACCGTTGTGAGTGGGTCCAGTTTTAATTTGGGTGATCCACGCCTCTCTCTCGTGTGTGGGTGATTTACACCGTGCTGCGTCACAGAGCTGCTCTGTTGGAATCGACTTTAAGTCTTGTTAACCACGCACTCGATTGACATTTGGAATGGCATCCATTGTTCAGCTTTTGGAGAGAACCTGAGAGGTCACGATGAACTTGGCTCAGGCAATGAAATTAGTCGGGCTGACAGCGTGGGTCCTCAACTTTCAGCCCTCGGTGAAATGTAATCAGGTTGATGGAGATGTCACAAAGTTTGGCATCTTGTCAAAACAACGATTAGAGCCAGAGGGAGCAGGTGCAGTTCTACATCCGGGAAGACATCAGTGTGTGTGTGTATGTAGGTGGTGTCCATTAAACAACAACAACAACAACACAAAGATCCATCCATGCTCGCACAATCTGAAAGCTAAACACATTTGAATAAAGCCACAGGCCTCTGTGTGCACAGTCAGAGTGTGTATGGCGGTGTGTATTTGCCTCATTCGACAAGGATATACTACTTGCAATAACACCCCCACCCACTAACAGTCACGCACACATGGATGCAGAAACATCAATCCGCCGCCATTAATTGTCGACTTCAGAAACTTCAAAGCGGAAGCTAAAGTTAAAGCTAAAGTTAAAGAGAGCAGCTATGCTTCGCCTTGTATATGAAAGCAAAGCGAAAAGTTTTGTATTCCCAAACCACCTCCACTTCGCCGTGTCTCTGCCTGATGCAAATTGACAAGTTGGAAGGAATGAATGAAATAAATAACCACACAAACAAAAGTAGAGGAGGACATGAAGCAACCAGAGGACAAAGAAAGTGAAAGCAAGAGCGAAGGAGGTATAGAACGGAAACATCGTACATCAAAGATCCCTCATCATCTCTTGGGGCACTCCATGGCAAGAAGAAAACAAAATTGCTATCTGCCCCCGCCCTCTCTCTCTCTATCTCACTCTTGTTTCTTCTTTGCTGTTTATTTGGTCTCTTTTCTTCTCGCCTGTCTCTCCATTAGAACATGACTGTGGGAGTTTGTTGCCTCTAGTCCTTTGGAGTTGAAAGTCTTTAAGAGATCTGTCACCTAACCCAACCTTCAAGCTTCAAACAAGAGATGGGGGAATAAGATAGAGACGGCAGAAGAATGAAGAGAGATGGAGGTGATCTGAGATCAGCAGGGGCAGAGAGAGATGAGGCTGAAGGAAAGGGGAAGGGTGGAGATTAAAGAAAGAAAAGAGGAGGACAGAGAGAAAGAGAAGGAGGTAAATAAACGATATTGGAAATATGGGAGAGGAGAGAAAAGTGAGGGAGACCTTTATCTGAGTGTCTCCAAATCAGGGAACTCTTCAAACAAAATAAAAAAATCATTAGAGAAACTTTGAAATATGCCTACTTGTGGTTTTGTTTTTTTTTTTTGTTGTTGTTGTTTTTATGCCGAGAGGCCAGCGAGTCAACATCTTGCCTTTTGACTTGGCCAAACAATAGTTCAGTTAAAAACCAGCTCATTTCGAGAGTCCTGGCAACAACAGCCAAGCTCGTCCTAATTTAAGAAAGTATAAGAACAACAGCCAAGTTATGCTGCATGCCAAGATGTGCTGTACATCATAAAGGTTCATTGGAAATCCATAAAATGTTTTATTCATATCCCGCTTAGAAATATCATACACTAACCTCGTTGCTCTCTAGTGATTAAAAGCATCATTCTGAGTTTAAATGACATCACTTTCAACAACTGTATGAGCTGAGCAGTAAACTCCCCATTCCCCAGAATATCTCCAGCGTCAGACCGACGAGCAGGTAAGTCACGTGTTCCCAGGACCAGACAAAGACAAGAAACTGACCGCCTTTAAAAATGGGGTTGTTTTTTTTAGCTCATAGTGTGGACGTTTGGAAGAGGACTGAGGAGAGGAAGTAAAAGAGGGGGGAGGAGGACCTGTAGGGCCGTCTGGAGGAAGGAGCTACAACAAAGATTGATGAGCGTTGGAAACAAGGTGACTTTAAGGAGGGGAGGACGGGGAGGAGCTAGGGAGGAAATGAAAAAGTTACTGTGAGGGCAAAGTGAAAGCAGACGGGCAAATGCAGGTACTGGATGGGCTCTGTTTTTTTTTTTTTTTTGGGGGGGGGGGGGGGGGGGGGGGGGTAAACCTGGAAAAGGTCAGAAAAACAAATTAGATAATGTAGCACGTCATGACCATTGGTCAGGAGTCGCTGCAATGATGCTGCAGATCTGTGATAAATTTAATAATCAGGAACAGAGAAGTGAAATTGAATTAGCGGGGAGAACCAGCAGGGAGCTGCATGATCTCCCTGCTTTAATGTGGTGTTGTCTCTGGATGCTCCAGCTTAGCTGCCTCTGTAAGTAGGCACTGTCCTCAAACCAGACTGAAATCAGGCTGAGATCAGTGAAAGCTAAAAGTATTACTTTGTCGTTATTATTACTTGTTAAATTTTTCACTTAACCCTTGAACCCCAGCTTAAAAACAAACAAACAAACAAAAAAAAAACCGCACACACTTAGAGAGGGCTGAATGAGAAGAATGACACAAGTTCAGCTGGCTCAGTCCAAAGCCCTCAAAATCTGCCTTTCTCCTTCTTCGACTTAATAATTAACACATCACGTCTCGCTGTTTTATCCATGGGGATAATTATTTGACTGAGACAAAATATGCTGTTGGCAAAAGTGTGGAACTTTTGCTGAACCTTGAAAACTGGCAAATGTGATAGCCATAAAAAAAAAAAAAAATAGGGATCATAGAAAAATGGAGTCTTTCTAAAGTTTGAGCCATTGAAGACATCAGCATTAAACTGAGAGCAAAGACAAAGAACCCAAAGGAAACAACAGACACAGCTGCCTTTTTTAGTGCACTGAGCACTTGCAGTGGCATAAAAGTTACAGGAGTGTCCTTTGCAGAGTAATATCCATCTGAAGTGTATTAACATTTATTAACATAAGCAATGGCTCCTTTAAGCTCCTGGTGATTTCAGACAGGATGTAGCTGGACAATTAACAGAGACAGGAACTACAGTAAGAGGCAATCGTAACCACCCGAGGTCCAAAGAAACCCATCGAAAAAAATCCGCACCCCGCTGCCACAGCTCACGCCATCAAGGGCCCCATTCGAGCAGAGTTTGGGGCAGCGGCAGTTTCTTCATGGGAGTTATGAAGGGGCTTATGGCTCACTCCAAAATGTGCCAATTTGAGGGGCATCAAGAGCCCCATTTTCCCCCCGGTCCCAGATATTCACCAGACGGCACATTCTGAACTGGGAGAGAACTGAGGGCTAAAAATCTGCAGAAAGCAAACTAAAGTGCTAAAATTACTCCGACGCTGTGAATCATCTGCTGAACTCCACATGTGAACATGTGATTCTGCAATCTGTCAAAAAACAAATACCAAAACATATTTTGCGGCAAATTGTTGTCTAGCAGCACATTAATGTTATTATTAGTGTTAGTCATTAAAACAAAGGCAGGGCCGTCTGTATGTCTTCAAAATACACCAAAGTGCTGTTGACTAACATACAATTGCCATAAATCATCGCCAGCTCACGTCAACAGGGAAACTATTATATGTCAGTTTTTGTGGGCTTTGAAAATTGGTTGTCTAAGAGCCTATAATTACAAAAAATAGAAGAAAGAATTAAAAAGTGAGAGGAGGCAAAGGAATAGTTTTTAGTGCATCTTTGTTGGTGTCTATACAGGATGTCCTGAATGCATTGTGTGTGTGTGCATGCTTGTATTGGAGAAGTGCTTGAAGGTGACTATGAATTACCGGCTGGAAAAAGTGACTAATTAGAATGGCAATTATACAGCCGCTCCCAGCAGAGACTGGGAGTCAACAGCCAAATGACCTCTTCATAAGCTTGTAATGTGCCATCGGCACGCACACACACAAATTCACCAGGTTTAAAAGCTGCATTCCTATTTTAGTGAGACTAATCACCGACTGTCTTACACTGGCGGGTTCATACGGATCAATTGGTTCGATATAATTGCAGCATAACACTACTAATTAAAGAGGGAATCGTGTGGTTCAAGTGATTGAATATAAATATAGCATATCTACAGTGTGTAACGTCCTGCGACATCGACCTGTCCACCGTGAGTTGTCCTAAAAATGAGAAGAGTTGTTTCACTACAAACCACAGCAGGGGCTGCCGTTTGACTTTCATTGGTGGCCTACTTATCTCCTTTCATCAGCGCGACACGGACAGTGGACGCGGTCCGGTGAGAGTTAAAATATAAACAGAGCTCATTTTGGGAACTGACAGCAGCTCATCTTGCACTTCTCTGTCCTTGAATGGTTTATTTTTCTTGCCTGGGAAAAGCTGACCATCAGGTCTACATGTACAGTCAAACCGCAGGGCCGGTTTATTAAACGTGTACCTTTAATGAATTGGTGAACAAGTTTGTTCTCTTTTCCCCGTCCATTCTGCACACGATTGTTACCATGAGACCTTTTTAATTTGAGTTATAAATAATAAAAATAATAATAATTTAAACAATGCACCAATGAAGCAGCCCTTTTCTCTAAGGTGTCTTGGGAAATCAGAGCACTTTGTCATAACTCGGCAATCAAGTTGTGGAAAGGAAATTGTGTTACAAAGGCCTAAATGAAAGATTAAAATTATGTTCCTGTCTGCTCAACCTCATGTGGACATATTCTGTTCTATTCAGCAGGTCAGCTTTAAATATTCAAAGAGAGGGAGCCACACTGAGACTAAAAGGGCTGTAAGTGACAAGCTTTTGTGACCCGCACAACTCCAACATGCTAAACAACTTGACCTTTCAGAAAAAAAACAACAGCAACAACAACAAAAAAAAAAGTGCTCTACCGCAGCACACCTTGACTTGTTAGTTTGAAAAAAGTGAGTTAAACAACTGTTATTCTTGAATGGCAGGAAATTGAAGAACACCGTGAGAAATGTTTGACCTTTTAGAAAGGCTAACTAGATCAGACGGACTTTACTTTCTTGGGAGTTTTGGCTCCACTGGTGAGTTTTTGCAGGGCGGACACGACAACAGTTGGTGTGCACGCATCATCTCTGCTGCTTATTATTTTATTCGTCCACTCAGACAAACATTTGACAGCACTGCAGATGCAGTTGTGAGCTTCAGCTACGTTCACAGTCATATCAGAACAAGAATAAAAATGTCTCGATGGCTGTTGGCATCAGATGGGCTGATGGGGTTTGAGTCTTTTTGAGGCTGCTGCTCTCCTGCGAGTTTCGTTCATCATTCTCGAGAGCATTCACATAGAATGGAGAGAAAAACAAACAAAACCAAAATACCCAGCGATCAGCGGCTCCGCAGCAACAGGGTCAGTGTTTGGCATCAACAGCGTGAACCCGCGGACACAATCCGCCTTCTGTCCACAGTCCAGGTTGGTGGCGGTGTAAAGTCGTGGTGGATGCTTTTCTTCACTCACTTTGAGCCCTTTAACACCAATCAACCCCGTTTGAATGCCACAGTCTGACTGGGTTCTTGTTACCGACCCCATGCCTCCCTTTACAGACACACTTCAACCGTCTCATGCTCCACGTCACAAAGATCAGGTCGTCGACGTCGGCTCGTGATGTTTTGATGGCTTCCCCGATTTTCCGATCTGAATCCATTCAAAGACATCCGGAGGTGGAGTAAAACGAGAGACTGACATTGTGAATGAAATGACGTGATGCCGTCACATCAGCATGCCACAGAATCTCTGTATCTGTCTCACTCTTGTTGATTCAATGCCTTGGGCTGGGGCTGTTTTGAGGTCAAAGGTCGACTCAGCCGAGCGCTGCCACTTGCTGCCAATTAGATCGTTGATAACGATCATTACTGACTCCTTCTAAGAACGTCATGGCATCCACACATGGAGATCTCTGCTCTGGGGATTGACAAAGTTTGTTCTGCTTCTAATAGGAGAAAATGTGTGGTGATTTCAGCGCCGATGCTGCTGAACCCCGACGGAAAGCAGCGATCATAGTATGTAGGAGGTGAAAGTGCTGTTTTCCCAGTAAAGCCTGCGCTCATTATTAATGCATGCTGCAGGTGTTTACTGCCTCAGTCTGGCAAACACAGCGAGACTGTCTCCTGGTGTCTGCTGCATATCTGTTTGCACCACTTTAAATACAGTAGCCGATATCACAATGGAGTAAAAGACTGTGACATTGAGGCGATGTGGATGTCTGTGTGGGGGAGAAGAGATTGGGAAACAGCAGCAACCTCAGCAAGACAAAAACAAGCCCCAAAAAAAAAAAGGAAAAACAACAACGGTATAGCATGTTCCCACAGGCCTAAACTATCAGTACAAACCCAGCAGTGGTGAAAGTTTCCACAGCTATTCAGCAGAGCAGTGAAAGGAGACAGACTTTGGATGTGGGGGTGGGTGGGGGGGCCATCACACCATCTTGTCTAGTGCCACACCACATCCGTCACACGCCTCCTCTTGATTACCTAAACCCTGACAACATGTGCAGCGCCGATACTCCTACAGCAAATTTACCAGCCCTCCACTCGGCTCACTTATTCGTCCGCCTCTCCATCTCTATATCTTCTTCACTTCTCTCTTTCTCACCCCCTCCCCCTCTTTTTTCCCCTCTCTTACCACACTTAAGGTCAGGGTGGGACGTGCACAATAAATCTTCACCCTAGATTCTGACAGCCACCCTCAATTCAGGAAGTGCTTTAGCCAGTCAGAGGCACGAGCTGCACTGCACATAAATTTTCTCTTTTAAAAACTTTCGGAGTAGGCAGAAAGTGTGTGTGGAGAGTTTGGAGAGTGTTATTTGGTCAGAAAGTAAGACAAATTGGACGAAAAAAAAAAGGAAACCCAAAGAATGTAAGATGGAGTATGGGACGAAGGGTGAAGGGAGACATTGGAGGATTCAGCGAACCCATTTTGTCCAGATTAATATGATGAATGGTTCGGAACAGCAGCTTTTTTCCGGGGTTGTAATTTTCTCTAATTTGGCTTTTGTCCATCCGTTTACCGCACTGACATCAAAGCTCTTCAGTTTCTTACAGACACTCAAACACAAGCAGACTACACACACTGACGACAATCTATGAACACCTGAAGAAGACACAAAGACCTTCACAGCAGCACAACTGCAGCTTCTAATCATCAGATATACTTGCACACGCAAACACAAACACACAGTTTCCACATTCAGAATAATCCATGAGATGTAAATCTTAGACTTTGACCGGAGGAAGACACTAATGGCATCTGCCATTAATCCAACGTGGACAATGAAGAAGCCAAGAAAGATTTGACTTACTATTTGCCACGATCTTCATTTGTTACTCAGACTTGAATGAACTTGAGACCAAAATGAAGTTGTTGATGAGGACTTGAGTCTATCAGACTATTTGGCGTGGCTTTGCCTTCTCAGAGAGACATTGGGACTTGACTGATGTGAGATGTACCTGAAAACGGTGCCAGGTGGCTTCAGACTTGCCATAAATGATTTGAAACGGAACTCACAAAGGAATTAAGGTTGAAAAATTATAATTCGATGTGAACCTGTCACATCAACCAGACTACTTGCGCTCAACATGAAGGACCCGAGACCTGAACTTAATACTTCTGACTTGAGAATCCACATGAAGTTGGCTTGATGTCCACCGATGTGGAGAATTTGTTTTTAAACTGCTGCCAGATAAAATTCCTGCACTCACTGCACTTCTTTTGTTTCCCTTTCTATATAAAATGTTATTACGTTTGTGAAGTGACCGTTTGAGCAGCTCATCCGTAACGAACGCTGCTAAGAGTTGTGAAACATCTGCTTTAATTGGTTTGTCTATACTTTTAAAAGGATTCACTGCCTGTGAGTCTATAGAAGTTCCCAATGACTGAGGTGGGGGGGGTCCGATTGAAAAAGAATAACCCGGACAATCTAATTTAAAAAATGGAAGGACTTAATGTGAACTAATTCATTTTAATCTATGAGAACTAAACCTTGAGTTAGGTTTGCTGAAGTGTGAACCTGCATACCACACACACACACACACACACACACACACACAGTCACAGTTGGTAATAAAAGTCATTGCTCCTCCACCTTGTCATTTCCTGGTCTCTCTCCGGCGCCTCCACCTATCTAAGAGCTATAGTATTTCCCTTCCTTCTTTCATAAAGTGGAGGTAATATTATCCGGAGGGGGGAGCAGGGGAGGTGATGTGAACGAAATAAAAATGCTGGAAAAATGCATAAATGTTGTTATGGAAGGATCTGTGTGTCATAAAGGCTGATTTAATCTGCGGCGCAGACTGTGATCGAGAATATTGTGAGAATATGGCAACAACAAAATCTTCCTACTTCAGTTAGTCTAATGGAATTATTATTTAATTACTATTCAAATCCTGCATCGCTTATTTCATCCATCGGTGTGTTATATTTCAGACTTTCCTCTTTGTTGCCTTTTGATCTTTATCTGCTGGAGTCTTTTTCTCCTCCGTTCGCCTTTTCGTTTTGTTTTTCCCCTCCGTTCCCTCCTGTGTCGTCTTTCTCTGTCATTTCATCTTTCTGTGATTATCAATCCCCTGCTGCCAATAAGATCCTCCACCTGAATACAAACAAGGCTATTTGCATGACTGACCGATCAATATGCAAAATCTCGGGGTGGCCACTCTGCCGTTCACAATGAATCCACAGCTGCGGCGGGGATGGTGGACTGGACACGTTGGTGCAATTTTCCAGGCAAAGCGATGCCGACAATCACCTCTAAAGGACGATCTAAATGTCCACTGTGGCTCTTCGTGACCTGGAGCTAGATGTTGGCTCAGAGCAGGCGGACGCACAAACGTGGACACACACCTGTGGGCATTTGGGATGCAGAATAAAATAATAAGAAGAATCTAATATGAATGAATGTTTTGTGTGGGTTTGTGTGACTGCAGACTGTTAGGATGACCCTCCAAAAACCTGTGTGTGTGTGTGTGTGTGTGTACCAATCATGTACTCTGTTCGGTGTAACAGCAGAGCTCTAAATTTAGCGGGCTCTTTAGTAAGAGTCATCGATCATTCAACACAGACCCTCCCATGAGGAGAGCACGAGTGTGTGTGTGTGTGTGTGCGCTAGAAAGCAAAGGTAAAATAGCAGCACAGATAAAAGATGACAGAGAGAGACCTGCTAAAACATCATCAGGGTTTTGTGAAAGCTTAATAACAAACAAAAACCTGTTCAGGAATTGACTTTTCCATATTTTAGTCTTGTGCGGTGGTCTAAGGACCGGATGAAGAAAAAAATGATAAAACAAAGAAACGGAACATTCCTCCTTCAGCCATTGTGGATCCGAGCTGCTTCATCTGTGCGATGCTGAGTTTGTGGATCAAAAGATTGCATCGCCTTCATTTGCACACTAATGCGGTGCAAAGCTGAGGACAGCTGCATGTGCCGAGCTTACGGCTGTGTGCTCTCAGGTCTGCTCCTGAGAGACTTTCCAGAGCATGCGCGTCTTCTCTGTCTCCTCTGTAGTCAGACAGATGTTGTGTGGAACTCCGCAACACATTTTTATTTGTGTTTTCTTTTTCACCTGACTTCACCTATTTTCATAAGCTCATCGGATAGAGTGTTCCCTAAAGTACAGGCAGTTTCTGATGACAGCAGTCAACATCAGCACATCCCCAGCTGGAACGTGCCAGATGCTCAGTGTTTGGATTGTGCTGGGGAGATATTCGTTTTTGACAATAAGCCTGGACCAGATACGATGCAACTGTGTGGGAATATCACGCCAAGCGGTTGGCGCGAAATGAAAGTAAAAACAAGCCAATCGCTTCTCTTTTATTGTTGTGACTGACCGGGCATTCTGGGATTGTTCACAAGCTCATTTGAAAAACACCTGTAAGTGTTTTTTTTTTTTTTCTGTTTGTTTGTTTGTTTTATTGCACATTCAGTCAGAGAGAATTGATCAAAGCTGAGTTTGTAAGGTAAAGTGTCTGGACGAATGGCTCCTTTAAAAACTCTAAAATCAGTCTACATGTAAAATAACTTTTTTCTACAAACACAACAGATTAAATTCAGATTAGTGTTCAGAATGAACCCATCACCAAAGGAAAAGTATGGATATATGCATATATACGTGAAACAGCATTTAAGCTCTGATAATTGTCTGATAATGGATGTATCACCTTCCGGCTCCCTTAATAAGAATGTACTTTAGTTGTGCATAAGTTGCAATAAATGAAATCAGCACAGATGAATTGTCACATGGTGAACGTGCAGCCTTTGGGCCCCTCTGTGGGTTGGGGCCCCTGGGCAGTTCCCTCTCTTTTATTATTAATCAGAAACTTTTGCAGTTTTAAATTACAATGCAAAGATTTTTTTTTACAGCCTGCTTTGAAAAGTCGGTTAATGAGGGCGAAATAATGAGTTTGTTTATGCTTTTGTTCGGTGAATTATCCTGCCTGCTTCCTTTTCCCGGAGTAAAGACGTGCTACTTGTTATTCTACTACACTGAATTTATAATCTGTACCTGATCAGGTCAGGGCATAAATTCTACGCTTTTGGATTTATGCTCCAGATCTGGTTGATATCTGCGACATGCATAGCAGAACTCTCCGGAGCACAAACAGTATAATTGATGTGACGCATGCTATTCAAAATGGCGACCTGCTCACTGGAACTGTTGCTCAACCTTCCTGGCTTCGTCCAGAGGGTAAAGCCTGTCATATGTACCACACCACATGGGCGTGAACTAATTAAATTTTTCCCATTTCCCGGTGACCACTGTGAAATCGGAAAGGCACCCCCGTGAGTGTTTGTTTGATTGCTTCCTTCAAAGAAATAATAATAAAAAAAAAGAAAATCGGGTTAGCCGAAGGTAATCATGTCACTTTCACATTCAATTTAGACTCCCGATGAAAAAAAATCATTCAGATCTCAATTATCTCAGTCATTTTTTCCATCATTCTTTTCTCAAGCTGAAAGACTCGAGGTGACTCCTCATTGATTTTTTTTTTTTTTTTTTTTTTGCCAAAGTCCCTCCGCCGCTGTCAGGCGAGGAAACGTGCAGGGCTTTGTTCTAATGAAGGGGCATTTCCATTTCCATCTGTCTGCGTGGGGCACATTATAGAGCTCCAATGAAATACGGAAGCGGTGAAAACACCACTGACAACTGAGATTTTCCGCTCTCGAACAGAAACGCTATCTTTCATACACAGTCCAAATGGGACGACTGTGTATGCCACCAGTGTTTCATGAACCACTGAACAGCAGCTTGAAATATGACACATGACTTCTTTCTTTATTTAAAAGTGTGGTCTGAGCTTTTGAGAGCGTTATTTGTTCACTGCTTTCCCTCAAAAGTGTGCCCTTGCTCTCAAAAAGTCCCGGCCGAACGTGAATTTTTCTCTGCTCCTGCTCAAAGCAGTTTGTCTGCGATCAGATATGCGGTTGCTGCACAGATGTCCTCTGCTTCACTTTGCCTCCTTTGAGTCCTCACACTCTGCTCTCAGATTTATTCTATCAATCTCAGATTTTTGTGAAATATCTCTTTCTAAAATTCCCCAACCGGCAGTCTGCTGGTTATGACATTTGTCGCTGACTGACAGAAGGCAGGGAGTGAATCAAAAAAGGCTGGGGTTTTTTTGATTCCCCCTGCAAGCCAGCGCGTCTTGGCGGCGAGCAGCAGCGTGCCGGTTGACGGTGAGCCTCCAGGAATGCTGACGCCCCCTAACGGAAACCAATCAGAACCCGGCGTTGCTTTAGAGGGAACTAGAAAACCGTCTCAACTTTTGATCCTGTCAGATGTTTCTTCCCGAGCACAAATATGAGGCGTCCCCGTTTGCTTGCAGAATGTATTGAAATCTATGGGAAAATGGTCCAGTTCTTCACCTGATTTATTACCTCAGTGAACGTTTTCCTATCGAGTTTTACTGACTGTTCTTCAATAGAACATAATATTCAGTT
This sequence comes from Echeneis naucrates, assembly GCF_900963305.1. NCBI lineage: Eukaryota > Metazoa > Chordata > Actinopteri > Carangiformes > Echeneidae > Echeneis > Echeneis naucrates. Next base: position 22,237,925 of record NC_042523.1, on the reverse strand, counting down.
TTTAAATTAGAGGAAAGTGTGGCTCAGGGTTTGGCCCCCTGGTGATCGACAGACTGCACCAGAAACGACTGCTTTCAGTGGATTGTTTCAACTTGGTCAAGTTGGAGGTTGAGTCATTTAAAACAACCTTTTTTTCTGTTTCACAGCTTGTTTTTTTGTTTATTGTTTGAGTCCATGCTGGGTGTATTTCTATTTTCCCTACAAGCTGTAGGCATTCTGTTTTGTGTTTGAGCTTGAAGATTTATATTAGCTGATGAATATGTGTTTGTGTGCTTCTTATCTGGCATCAATAGGCCCACCTTGTGTCTCTGCTGGTCATCTCAGTGAATCCTTTTCATAAAGCTGTTGTGTGTGTCATTTTGTTACTTAAAAAACACCACACAAACACGTTCATTTCTGACCCACCCTTTCAAAATCTCCTTCTGTAATAACCTTCCAGACAACTTCAAAAGTTGAGGACGCTGCAATTTCCCTGACCCCATATATACAAGACCGGCAGACATTCTCTCTATTATTACCTGGACGTGGCAGAGATTATTATTTCTCAGAAACCAATCCAATTTTCACCGTACTTCTAACACATGCAGAGGCTCATCCAGCACTAGCTCATGCGGAAAACGTGTTCGATATCGACGGTCTCCTTCTTTGAAATGCTTGAAGGGGGAGAAAAAAACTGTCTGCATTTAAAGAATTTGATATTGCAGACAAAAGCTGTGTCGAACGCGAGCTCAATGCAGAGCTCTTCAATCAAGCCAATAAAAAAACCTCAGGCCATCTTCGCTCAACAATGCACACAGCACAGATAGCAAGGCTTAAAAATACTGAATCACACTTCACACAATGGGCCCGTACACATAAAGCCACGCAGCCTTGAACTACTGCATCTGTTACTAAGAGATAGCACACTAATTTTTTTCCCCCTACTAATATCTGCAGCTATCTTCTCCCCCTCGTCCCAGTCATTATATAGCAGCTCGTAATGCTTGATTGGAATGTAAATTAATTATCACCTTTGTGATAAACCAAGGCAGGGAGAGGAAGAGATTCTTCTGCGGAGGAGTTTTGTGGGTTAGAGGTACTCAGAAGTTCATTTGGTTTAAAAGACATTAACGGGAGAGAAGGAAGTGGCGACAAAGCGAAGGGGGAGAGAGCAACTTAATGAAAGTTTCCTTTCATGCCCTGAGTAAAAAAAAAATACAACAAACTAATAACAAGAGAAGGGGAAGATGAAAAAAAGGATATTAAAAAGAGCACAGGCTTTTAAAACATACTAAGGAATAGTTAACTATTGTTCAGTACATTGCAGTAATCCTTCGAAAGCTTTATCACCTCAAGCTAATGCAGGAGAAAAAAAAAAAAGTGACTAAAAAACAAGGCCACAAATGAACACGCTACAGACATCTCTCTATTAAACATCCAACTGAATGTTCAAACTCAATAGGAACCAACTTCAAACTCTGATGTTTTCATCAAAGGCAAAGTTAATTTTATGAAAAATTAAAATGACTGCAAGCAAACAAACTCGAACAAAGATGAAAGAAAGACCCAGCTGGCCACCAGACTGGAATCAGATATACTTGCATTTAAGATGTAATGAAAAGGATATGAGGATATTATTAGGATAATAGCTGGATTAATTTAAACTCTGCAAAAGGAGGTCTGTTATTTCCCTGCCAAGCTAAATGATATATTACAGAAAACGCTAAAAGGTTTTCGCAAAAACTGAAATCATGAGTCCAAGTCCAAAAAGCACCCATTAGCACCCCAATAAAGAAGCTGTTGCATTTCCGAACTGGATGCCACTAATGAAATAATTCAGTGAAGTAGTGATGTCCTGATGACAAGTTCAGTCCCCGATCTTTATCCAAAACCTGCTGCTACCGAAACTAAGTTATTGAAATAACAGCTGTAATCAAACTGATATGAGACCTTATTTTTCTGCAGGTTGAACGACGGAAAAGTGAAAAAAAAAACAAAAAAAAAACATTTTTTTTTAAGGCTTAAATTATTACAACGATACGAATGAAAGATTAACTGTAAGGCTTGAGTTCTGAAATGGGAGTGATGCAATCAGCTGGAACGAGGAGAGCTCAGTCCACTCAGAGTCGATGCATAACTGAGCTTTAAATAGACGAGTGAGGAGTTTTTGGTTGATCTATGAAGAAACAGCTGAGATCTGTCATGTTTCCAACTTCTCAGTGAATGACAGCCAGTCCTGTAGTTCAGTCAATCCATATATTTTCTTTATGTTTTCTTAGATATTAACTGTTCAACAGTTTGAATTTAATCAGACATAAATTTTTGGAGCAGCTCACGAACCGGGTCAGCAAATACACACACTGTAAATATGAGTCATTGACATTAGTAGAAATTCAACAACCTAAACGACCTTTTGTGCGTTCATAGTGATCGAGCGATGTGTCGGCTCTGGGGGTTAAATCTGGATGTCCAGGCTTAGCTGTCTGTCTTCACTCACCCACACAAATCAAATTGTCTTGCAAGCTGACGTGACCTGCCTGATTTTAAGAGCAGAATCAAAACACCGCTGCTGCACGCACACACAAACACACACAGAAGCGTACATACATGATCATGAGCGTTCTTGTTCCTGTCTGCATTTACGCACAAAGACGACAGATGAAATGTTAAATTCAATAACGGTTATTAAACTTTAATTCAATATAAAATCTCGATCTCCTGATCTGACGACAGAGTTGCTTATTTCTAGCTTGTGGATGATGATCAAACATCGGACGTGTTTTTCATACCAAGTTTTCCGTCCCCAAAAGGCGTCCAAAAAATGATTCCAATTCTGATCCGATGCCACACAAAGCAGTCATTTGTCTCTAAATATTTGATTTCTCAGGGGAATATTTAAATGTGGAGTTAGGCAGTGAAGCTGTAAAGAAAAAAAAAAAAAAAAAACTCACTAAAGTCATTAAAAACTTCATGGTTATTAAGTATGTAGAGTGATGTGAGAGCTCTCCAAATTAATTGGGGTTAATTAAAGTTTAGGATTTGCAATGCAACTAAGTGCCAAGTAGAAATGCGTACAAGATGAACACAAAACTCTGGATGTGTGTAAAAGCTTTTTGTATATCTGAAGTTGTTAGCAGGAGCCTGGTGGTATTAGTGTAAAACAGCCTAAAATGGATTAAGCCAGGAAGAATAAAATCCCAGCAGAGATTGACTCGTGCTTATCAAATCCACGAAGGTGAGCGGTCAGGATCCGGGTTTTTCTTACCTGCTCCAGCTTCCAGTGGAACTCGGCGGGTCTGAATGTGTCCACCTGTGTGAAGTCCCTCCTCAGGAGGAAAACCAAGCGGCAATTATGGACATACAGCGAGTAGTGGTGACGGTTCATCTCTGCGGGAGGGAGTTCAGACGACAGATAGAGACAGAGACAGAGGGGAGGGGTGTTGGCACCGGAGGAGAAAATCACTCCACTTTCTCACCATCAGGTAAAGCCGCTGTGACATCAGCTCACAGTGAAGTTACCGGCTTAATGCTGGAACGTCACAGAGCTCTTTGTTTACATACATGCATGCATCACGTACGGTAAGATGATGAGACATCGTCTGACCCGCCCTCCTTTGTGTGCAATCCACTACTGACTGCTTTTATGATTACAGAATTTAGAATTCACCGCTGACTCTTCTCTTATGTTTACTAGACTACAGTTTTATCAAATCAGGCTCACATTTTCCTGATCGATTGAAAACGCCGCTGGCTATCTTCTGTTGTGTTGTTTTTATTGTTTGCACTGCCTGGTGTGTACTGTGAGCCATGGGATACATAGAATTTCCCTGAGGGGATGAATGAAGTATCTATCTCAATACAGCATGGAGACATTACCTAATTCTGAGAGGGCCCGATGGCATAGAGCAAACTGTAAGAGGATTTCACAGATTATTTGTCGTCAATAGGAACAGAGTTCAGTGGAGTTTTCTTCCCCACTCGTCTCGTCATCGCATGGCAGTCTGGTTAATATCTTTGAAATGACCTGACTTCCTGTTGCTCCCTGATTTCTGGTGTTAACATATTGGAAAGACCAAAGTAAAGATTCTGAGTACATTTCTGAAAACATCCTCATCACCTCACCGTTCAGGTTTCAGGGCTAAGGGCAGCTTTCAGAGTACAGAGTTGTGTGATTTGTGGCGGATAAAAAATGGTCGATGGCCACTTTCATCATAATGAAGGACGACTTTATCCAGACTAGCATGTGTCTCACTCATTGTCAGTTATATAGATAGTTTATTTTCAAACTGTGGCTTCACAGAGAGGCGGGATCGATCCCCGTCGAGCCTCCTACCCACCAGTCTTGTCCGAGTTACAGAGTAGTGTCTCCTTCTCGGCTCTGAGTCCGGGACTGGGCCCGTGCTTCATCCACGTGGCTATGGTGAACTGGTCAGTCAGATTCTGGGGTACCACCCAATCTGGGATCTTCGCCGCCTGACGGCCGTCAAACCTGAAGATCAAGTCACTGTCTCGCCCGCTGTCGGTCACCAGGGAAGCCGTCCAGTTGGTGGCGGCGCTGGGGGCGGGGAGAAGGTCAGTGCTGCCTGAGGAGGCCCCTGGGGGTGACAATTAAGAGGTGCGACAGAAGATGTGTCAATAGCAATCAGCGCAGATATGCGATGTATATTGGCCTAACCTTGGATATGATTACTTATGAGTAAGGCAGATGGCGGGACTTAATATGTAATCAATGGGCCGAGATTGGCGAGAGGATGTGGCTATTAATTCATAGCAAATGAAACTGACTTTCAAAAAGAAGGCGATGCGAGTCATTGTTCACAAATTTATAACATATCTCACCCCTAAAATGGGCCTCAAAGGAAACAGGGGAAGTATTGACCCGGTGCTGCAGGAAGAGGACGGATGAATCAGCCAATCATGTGCCCTGTTTCAGGCTGCTGACACTTTGGATGTGTGATCCATATAAGTCCCGAGAAAACACACTCATCATGACCGTTTGCACTGACTCATCTGTTTGCCCCTTTTCTCTTCTTCCATTATTCTTCTGACACAGTAACCTCAATCTGCTGCGTCCTGAACAGTCTGTGTGTTCAAGCTGTCACCTTGACAAATGTCATTTTGACCACATCGCTCACCTTGCTCCTCGATATATCTGACGCGCCCTTGCCGATCGATCCGTGCCACCCTGTGACGGTGACAAATGTTTTTCATGTGTTTAAACCAGATTTATAAATCATTCATAACAGCTTACGGATGGTGATAAATCAAGGCGGTGTGGAAAACACGTTGTTCTCAGATAGAAATGGCCAACATGAGAATTCACTGTTTCCGCTAACATCGCAACATTAGCCCGTTAGCTGATGTTTTTGCTCCATCTTTAAGTTCTGTTTTTCTCGACCTATTCCTCACGCCAATGCGACTCCAGTAATTAGATTCCCTCAGTAAATAAATACGCATCGACTTCTCCAGGACACGGTTGCAGCCTTTAATTTTTTCCTCTTTTTTTGCCCAATGTCTTTGTACATTATCTCAAATTGATTGTGCTTTAAAAAAGCAATTACAATTTATTCTATTCTCTATCAGATAATGATTATGAGGTACCTGAAAAAGGCTCTTTAGTGGTAAACCATGCATGGACTGGGAGCCTCGGGAGGCAGAGGGGACGTTATGCATTCAGATGAGCTGGAATGGGGATTGTGAAGGCCGTTAGTCAAAGATGATGACTCCAGCCCCCCTGCTGGCGAAGGCAATGTGGGCAAAGAGTGCGAAGTGGGTAGACGCGACTGCTTTGTTGAGGCTCTGGGCACCGACATGGCAGCTTGGCTGCTCATCAGTCACTGAAGGGAGAAAGCGTGGTAGCATCTGGGGCGGCTAATGCCCTCGCTCTGTCACATCATTAGTGACACAGCTTAAAGTTACAATTCTGGGGTTTTCATTTAGCAAAGGGGTTTACCAGGGACACCAGCTCAGATGAGAAGGCGACACAGAACGAGAGCCCTCTGATGTTGGTTTAAAAAATGTCAGTGAAAGTCACCCCAGGCTCCGTCTGACCCTGAGTACTTGGGCTGCGGACTCGAGTGATGCTTTTAGCTGCAGCTTGCTTCTAATTTACAACATTAACTTTCAGTTTGCCGCCTCGTTCAGAAGTCACCTCTGAACAGCCTTCCGCTGTATATTCGGTATATCCTCCACCATGCAAATAGTCAGCGGTCCAGCTCCCGTGTGATTTACTGCTACATCCCAGAAATGCTTCTCTGGTTTCAGCCATTTGTCAGTCTGGCCACACAAGAATGTGTGAAAGTATTAAACACAAATACAGTTGTTGTTTTTTTTTTTTTCCTTTCTTTTTGCAAAACCCACCGCAGAGTTTCTGCAGAGATTTCTCTGAGTAAGTCTCCCGGTCGCAGCCTTTTCCAATGTGGCTGGTCTGCAGCTCCACCGTGGTCCTCACCGACGACAGCGGCCCGCCACAGGTCTCCAGGTGCATCTTTGGAAACAGTTGCTTACTGCCTGTCCCGGGCTCATAGTCCACTCGTTTATTCCAACCTGGGTAAAAAAAAAAAGAAAAAAGAGGAGATGGATTGATACTGTTAGTTAGCCTGTTCTCCTGAGTGGAAAAACCAACCAGCTGCAGATTATTATCTGAAATCATATCTGCCTGTCACAAGCCCACTTGCATGGTTTCGTCACGGCTCATGTCTCGCCTCATTTTGTCCATTTACGTGACCATCAAAAAAAAAAAAAGAAAAAGGAAAAGAGATGGACTCATTTCAGATTTTTCACTCTCCCTAATATTTCTGCCATCGCAGCTCAATATCCTTCTGGCAGAATGTTCCAGGCTAATAAAATTGCTGCAATGTTGTTGGAGTGCAGTGCAGTACCTGCATTAGCGGCAGTAGTCATTATGTTGTCACTGTCTGCCCTGTCGGCTGTGAATTGTGTTTTCTTTCTGGGCAGGCTATTATTTTGCGAGGTGGTGATTTTTTTGCTTTTTCCAGCCTTTGTGATGCGAGTTTGTGTTTATCTGCACAGCCACACCAAAGATAACATGAGAATGAACTGGGCTCTTTTTTCATGATTTTGCTTTACAGTGAGCTGATTTCGCTCATTATCTCGGTTTCAAAAAACAAAACAAAGAGAGCACCTGGCATGTCTCTTTCAGTCCATTTACCTTCCTTTGTCACACAAAGTCGTATCATCGTCAACTATAACCACATCCAAATCTAACCGAGGCCCCGCAATGCCATCAAACTTCTCCCCGTCCTCCCGTCTGTCTGGCTACGGAGCTACAAGAGCATGAAGCTGCCTGCAGAAGAAGAAGAGCAGGACTGGCTCTTTGTTGCTGACTTATTAAATCCACCGTGTGCACTTCCTCACACACACTTTATCTGTTTTCCAGTTGATTTACCTCCGCCAGATTGTGGTTACTGTGGGCCGCTGAGGCACCGCTACTGTGGGATTGTCAGCCGCCGTCATGAGAATAGGCACGAACAATGGTGTGCGCTTAATGAGAACAAAAGATCATTCTTGATTTTCCACCCCCCTCTCAAAAAAAAAAAAAAAAAAAAGAGCATGTATTGTGTTTCTCTTGCACACATTTTTTTGCGTGCAGTTACTGTATGCACTGTACCTGCAGCTTTGTGCGCCCATCTGGGGACTGCTCCTTTATATGAATCCCATCATCTTGTGTTTCCCTTTGTGGGTTTGCTCATCAGCGACCGATAAACACTGAAAGCTCAAAGCAACAATAGCAGACAGGAAGAATTTAGCTTTGTTTGATGACAAAGCAGGGAAGCTAACCTTGGTGCTGTGGGGAGTTTTCTTTTTTTTTTTTTTTTTAAAGATTCCTGGTTACGTTCATGGCAATGCTTCACTGATTATTCTTCAATTGAACTTTTCTCTGTCCACCGTTGCTCCAGACTCACTAGAGACCTTGATGTATTTCCACCCATTTCACACCACTGAAGGAAGAATTTGACATACTGAGCAATACTTCTATTTGCTCTGTTGCTTAGCGTCGGATGACAAGATTGACACCATCATATCTGTCAGTTGAATGTGAAGGTGGAGCCAAGACGCTGCAATTTTACATAGAAGTGCAGACAGCAGGCAGCCATCGTCTCCAGCACACAACACCCTGCAAATTGTCTTATTTTGGTTGGATTAAAGAAAACAGACACAGTATATTAGTGATTCTGCTGGCAGGCAGGTTTTGTTACCTCTGGGTTGACCCAGGAGAGCTGTTTGGCTTTTCTTCCAGAGAGTTAACGCAAAAGCGTTGCTGGATACCGCACAATTCAATTTAGGCGAGAAAAATCCTCATCCAAAATTCAGTGGTAATTTATCTAACGGCTCAAAATGAATGCTGGAATGATGAGCTCACCGTTTCATCCACTGGAAGTTAGCTGAATCCGTTTCACTGGCATTTGCTTTGCTAAACTGTGCTGAGTAAGAGATTCAGGACAGAGACGAAGGTGAGGCAAAGAGGCCCGGCGATAACATCCTGCACGGACAACAGGGAGTCAAATGACCTGAGGACTTGGCTTTAACAGCGCCGAGCTGGCTCCATATCCGGCGAGGGAGGTGTAGGATGGGGCAATTGCTGGTTAAGGATGCATGGGAAGGACTGGTGGGAAAGTGGGGAGATAAATGCGAGGTAATGGGTTGAGAACATCGTGTGCATATAAATATGGGCGGAAGAGTTGAGTGTGGAAGTGGATAATTAAGGTTTATGGGTAAAAGCATTGGACAAACATGAGGGGTAGTAAACGGTGGTGACTCTGAGAAGAGATTAAAGAGGTTGTACTCTCATCACCTTCTAATAGTTTTTAATCTCATGGAGTGGAGTGGAGTTTATTTGCCTGGAGGGGGCCAGTGACCAGCATCCATTAACTAATCCCAGTAATGTCAGACATATGGCTGCATCCTGCCACAATGATAGGCCACGTGATTTACATATTCATAGCCCAGTACGACAGCGTTTTTTTTTCCTCCCCATGATACCAGTCAGCCTATCAAATCGTTCACTGAAGCTTGACTCTGTTTATTTCCAGGTGGCTTTTTAAAAGTTGTGGGGCATACCCGCGTTTTTGTGTCATTACCTCTGAATATCTAACATTACTGGAGGGGTAAAGAGCTTAGACCAATAAAGAGCTGCAGCATGCACAATTGATTAACAGTGAGACTCTAAAGCAGAGCCAGTTTGAACCCACTCACTATTTAATCAGGAACCATCACCTGAAGCTGGAGCTCCCTTCCACAATATGCTGTCACGGTGAAGTTGGCCATTTTGTTTTAACATGTCATCACTTCTCCTGTTTATTTATTTTATTCTGTTCCTGACATTGAGAAATATGGGTAAAAATGTGAAACTCATTAATTCTGTCCCATATTAGAAATTTGTGTTAAATTATGCTTTGATTACCTTATGAGATTAAGTAATGGCCAAAAAACGTTTGTGCTGAGTTCAGAGTGATTTTTTTTTTACTTTTGACCAAAAGAATCTCGTTAGTTCTTCCCCGTGTCATGTGAATCTCTCATCTCTGAGAATATTTTTGGCAAAATTTGCAGGAAATCCTTCAAAGCATTACTCAGACGTCGTGTTTACAAGAAGGTGACGGACAGAAAAAAAAGAAAAAAAAGACCCCAGTCATAAAAATACTTCCTGATCTGCACCAAGCAACAGCCAGACAGTCAGGACTGACTGAGGAACACAGTAAGAGCTAGATGTTTCTCTTCGGAGCTTGTGGAGACCAAAAACAGAGTTAGAAGAGAGACTTAAATTCATTGATTCACCACGTCCAGAAAATATCGATATTCGATAAAACACACCTTCCCTCGAATGGTGCTCATGTGTCATTAAATGCAAAAGATCAGTGCAGCGAGTGCGACACCTTTTCACGCCATTGAGGTTTTACTATGAAACACTGAATTAATGGGCCCAGTTCAACACCGGAGCGACCCCACTGAGACAGATGCCATGATGAATGTAAACAGAGGGTGCGAAGTGCACTGCCTCATATATAATGAAGAATGGGGTCACCGGCAGGAAGGTAAATGAATCACTAAAAGTGTCGTAGCAGCAGCATGTCAAGGAAATAAGACCGAGCACGGCAACACGTGTTCTGTCACGCCACGAGACGCGTTCCCTTCTGAGACACGACCTTTCCTCCGTGTTTAGACACGAAAGTCATACGTGTTAAAACTGTGGAGGACTGAACTGAAGAACGGATATGAAAGAGGAAAAAAGAGGAACACGAACCACCAAGCAACAGCAGTTTACTCTTCAGTTTAGATAAGGCTTCAAACAAATGGCCTCATTTCATTGATAAATATTAAGTGGCGGCATTTATCTTCATAATGGAGAACGCTGCAGCAACGTAATGGAAAAGGTTCACGGCCAAAAAGCCTGGTGCTCTGTGCTGAAGTGTGTTCAGACGGACAAAACGAAGCTGTGCCCCCACGGTCTCTGCTCTAAAGACCTGAAACCGCGCCACATCTTTCAGGTGGCTTCTTTAACACAATCTACACAGCAGTGGAACTCTGACACCTGTTTAACTTTGTGTTCTGGTCGGCAGGCAGAGGTATTTCTTGCTGCTCGTGGTTTATGCCTGTTTGACATAACGGCATCATATTCACATTTTGTGTTTTGAACAGGCTCGACTTTTACACATTTTTTTATGGGCTGTTATATTTAATCTGTCGCATATTTTAGTAAAAAGTAAAAAGTCAAAGGTGTTCAATACGCAGGGAATGAATACAGTGCTGGGGTGACTGTTGCCAGGGCAGGAATGTAACATGCACATTTGCTCCAGAGTCGGGGGCTGCTGGAGCTAATCCCAGTTTACGTTGGCGCGAGGCATTGGGCACCCTGGACGGTGGCCAGGTCTATCGCAGAAGCAAACATATCACTGTTCGGATCGGGCACTGGAGCCAGCTCGCCGTGTGCACGTAAGAAGAAGCCGTGGCACTTTGCAAGGAAAAGGGCGTCCTTGTCAACCAAAGTAGGATGTACAGCCGCACACCAACGGTGGTCTGTTGGCAAAGATAGCCTCGGTATCTTCCTTCAGCCTCCACACGGACTCATGACCTAAGTAATTTTTTGTTGTCTGTTGTGATGAAGGGCTAATGACAGAGTAGGGACGTGCACAGAGGGACTCTGTGGTGTCTGTGCACACCCACACAGCTATCATTACAGGGTTTATCTCGGCCTGCTTTCACGTCTGAAGCAGCGGCTCCTGTAATACTTGCTGAGCTGCGTTTGTGTCCCTGCTATAAATAATTTATTCCCCCATTTATGAGCTCTGTAGGACTTTGCCAACTGGTGTCGCCGTCACTCACAGGTGCAGCACGAGCTCCCTGACAGTGTGAGCAGGGTAAACACATTCACACACAGAGACTCACTCCCCCTCCCCACCAAAAAAAAAAACCACATGAAAACGCACAAACAAGAGCACTTCCGCTCTGTAATTCAGATACCGACATACAGACAGGACAGACGTACAAAATCCATTCACTCCACACATCACTTACACGCAGCTGCACTGAAGCCCAACTGTCTTACAAGTGTGGATTTAACAGGCAGCTATATGGTCTCCCTCGAGTTGTGCACTTGCCTGCAGTTACACTGAACAAAACTCACACGGTTGAGCCCAAAAGTTCCTTTCTTTGTGAATATGAGAGGCAGAGGGAAGTGAGGCTGACATGAAACAACCGTGTGGAGCTGAGTACAAACAGCTCACTGTCACTGTGATCATACAAAAACACCAACAAGAGAGTAAAAAAAAGATTACATGACGTTGACTGTATACGTTTGATGAGCCTGCTATGCACAGAGATGAAAACTGAGTTTATCGTCTGAATCTTGCTTTTGATTAAATTATCTTCATTTTTCTCCTCAGTATTACGACAATGGTGCTCCGTTTGTTCTCGCCTTGTCAGGGTAATTTCACTGCACTGATAAGCAGGTTATAATCATGAGCTATAAGATGCCGTATTAAAACCTTGACTGTTTCTGAACTAAAAAAAAAAGGGCTTTTTAACCCCAGTGTTACTGGTAGGAGCCGTCAATTGTACTGACAGAATTAGAGAGGTGAAGAACGCAAATACCGACTTGGTATGTTTGAGAACAAACACAAATGTGCTATCACGGCTTAAAATCAGGGCAGATGCTTCACAAAATCTTTTTTCTGTCGCACCATTAATTGAATGCAAACCTCATTTTTAGGAGAGAGGGCGACTCCATGAAGACAAACTGTTCCATTGACTGCAAAAAAAAAACAAAAAACAAAACAACAACTTTTGCTTTGAAACCTTCAGATGACACTTCAAACATCTTTATCTGAAGGATACTAAAGCCTTAAAGGTTTTCATTCTCTTTGGATGAACCGGACTGAGGACGTGGTGTTTATGACTCGGGTCCAACTGCTGGAGCTGGGAAGTTGTTTCTTCTTTCACAGATTTCTGCACTGAGACGGATTATTAGGGTAGTTTTTTTTTTTTTTTTTTAAATCTTTCTACAGGACAGTGATGAAATCACTGAGCACGTGAATTGAAAATTGACACACAGATGATGTCTCAGCTGCTGTAATCACAGTGAATATCCATGTGTATGTGTACTGGCAATAGGAGGCAGGTTTCCAGCATCTTCCTTCCACTGAAGGCTGAGAAAAGCAGTGTGAGAGTGAAGGAAGATGGATAGAGGTGCTTAAGAAAATGATGCATCATCACACTTTCATGCTGCTCACCATCACTGGGGGCTGAGTGTGTGTGTGTGTGTGTGATCAGTAAGCTCTTGCATGTTTTTAAATGTGCATGTAGCCGTGTGGACGTCGACGAGTGATAGCTGTGTGTGTGTGTAAAAATGCTGAGACCACGTTCAAGCAGTCGGGGGTGGTGGTGATGGGAGGGGGCCGTCGTCATTATTCGTCCCAGCCATCAGTGGAAGAGCCAATTTCCATTTAAAAGAGCACTCAGCTCCTCTTTCCTCTCCTTTTTGTCTCTTTTCCCTCTCTACCTATGTCTTCATCTATCTTCAGAGTGCCATCTCTCCGCCCCTCCCAACAATGCCCCAAAAGCATTTGCTTTAATGCTTTCAAGCTTGCTCTCTGTGTGATACTGTCTTTGCTCTTTTCTTCCTCCGAAAAGTTGACTGACAAAAGGAACGGAAATCGATTGTTTCATCCTTCCCGAGTCTTCCGCGACGGCAGCGACTCCACAAAGGAGCATTTCTCAAATGTTTTCAGGCAGAAGTCTTCATATCAACGCCATTTCATATGACTTTTGTCGTCTACGGACTCCCATATGTGGAGAGTTATATCACCCCATTAGCTTAAATATTTCCCTTGATGACATTGTTATGGGCATGGCGGAGATGAAATCGTCTGTGACGTAGTCGGGAAGTGGGATCTGTGAGAAGCTGCCAGAGAAAATGTTGGAAGTGGAAGTAAAACATGTCAGTAACCAACTATTTATTTGTTCTTTTTTCCATCTAGGGGCAGCACATATAAGCTGCATAAACACTTCTGGCATCAGCTGATACAGCAAACACGATTACAAAACAAAGATGGAGCTGCGATGATCTCACTTTCTTTTGCAGCCATGTTTGTCACCACCTGGCAAACGTATCACGTTTTAGCTTTTCTTTTAGCGCCGGTCAAACATCATTTGGTCTGTGAAGCTTGCTGGAGGCTTCATTACGGTCACCAGCTCTTTGTTAACCTGTTCTGTTGAGCTAAGGGAAAATGAAACTGGATGATAATTTTCTACATATTAATCACTTTAAGTAACCTGTTCACTTTTTATATTTAGTCATTTAATGAATCGTAAATGTGAAAATATTCATTAGAGTACTGCTGAATAACAAGTTGCCACAAGTTTAAAAACTTAGTAACTTAGTAAATATATGAAATGTCATTTCTCATCACCATATTTCAGAAGTCACAGTGCAAGTTTGAAGTGTGTGAGAACGAAGCGGTCTGTCGTGTGAACACCTGAGGTGACTGACGCATATTTTTTCCAAAAGTCTTACAAATAGTATAATGGGATCATTTCTAATGAAATTACATTATCTCTCCTGCTGGATTTTGTGTGAAGTCCCCTAAAAGTCCCCAATTTCATGTCCAGACTAAGTCTAATGCTTTTGCTCCTTTTGAGGATTGAACGAAAATGACAGTTTAATCCTGGATGTTTAAAGTTGTTGTAAAAAGGAGCCATAGCGGCTCTCTCACCGTTCCCTCTCTTCCGTATTTTAATTGTGCTCACGGTGGCAGCAGAGTGAGCGAACGGCCCGGAGCCCCCCCCCCCCAGAGGGAGTCCAGGGCTGTTCTGGACACATTGTTAAGTCCTCGAAGCATGTCCCCACAGGGAGGGCTTCCAGCACGATGTTCTGTAGTCACGACAGAAGTTTGCAGCCGTGGGTGAAGGTCAAACAGCAGCGTGACTTAAACTCACCTGCTAAAACCAAAACACAACTTCCGCTCTATGATCGAAGCGCCAGTCGCTCACTTGAAAAACTTTTTCGGCCAGGTGTCACAACATATTTTCTGTCTTCTTACCATTGTCTGTTTTTCTCTCCCTCTATGTCCTCTTTTGAATCCACGAGTGCTCAAAGTCGCCTTGACACTGAAGTGTCACAGTAAAGGAAACTCCAATCTCAGCAGACAGCCGAAGAGCAGTAATCACTTGTATATAGATGTCGGCGCGTATATGCGGCTTTGCTGGTGTGGATTTGTGTCTCGGTTATTTCGGCCTTTGTGCTTCTGTATGTTTGTGTTTTCAGCAGTTTGTCGGAATTTGGGATTTGCTCTTTGTGCCTATAAGGCAGACAAGTCCACACGACACAAGTCACAACCTCACTCACACGCAAACACACAAACACACACTTACATTTCCTCTTTATCCAGCCACTGCCCTCCTCTGACACGATAAGGTGAACACTGGATGTCAAGTCCCCCCATATTTCTGCCCCTGCCACTCTTCATCCATCCCTCCTGCTTAAGCCCGGTGATGGAGGTCGGAGGAGTTCATGTGGGCTGATCCCTGTTACAGTGTGAGTGTGTGTGTGTTATGGTGTAATGCAATAAACGTGAAAAGTGAAGTAAGACGTGACGGTGATTTACTTGACTGCTGGAATCCTACGTCCAACTAGCACCATATCAGAGAGGACAGACGGATGGAGAGAACCAAGGGAGCACCAGCGCTGAATGATAAGCAAGATGGCAAGATGAGAGGAAAGACGGGCGAGGAAATAAAGAAAGAGAACAAAGGGGGAAAGAAAAATGCAGGGCGTCAGCAGAGGCGGCGAAAACGAAACAATGAAAGTAATCGGAGGGGATGAAAAGAAGTCGACCAGCAGCCAGACAGCCACAGCCTGAGATTAGAGAGGAAGCAAGAGAGGACTCGGAGTTAAGAGGAAATGGGAAAAGGAAGTGTCGAGCCATTTATTTATCTTCCCCCGCCCCTTCAATTCATCCTCTTCCTGCTCTTATCTGAGATCACAACGATTGGCTGCCACAGACACACACGCACGCACACACACAAACATTTCAATGCCATACTGGCAAGTTAAACAGAAAATGCATCTCCTTCCTAAAAGAGATACGAAGCGTCTCTCCTGAAGTTTGACTTTGTTGCTAATCTGTAATCTGACATGCTGAGTCTCGTTTTTGCCAAAACTACTCAAATCACGTAAAAATGCCTCAACGATTTTCCAGCGTAGTTGAGTTCTTTCTCTGCTGTGATTTTTCTTTTAAACACAGTGAGACGATTCGGCTTTCGGGGGAAGAAATAACAAAATCTTCCTCCAACGAGAGAAGAGTTGAAATGATAGAACAATAAATCAAATTTTTTACAAGCAAAACAAGTTTTGCTGCCGCAGCTTTATTTAATCTGATACGACGGGGAGCTGATGTTGGTTCATGTTAGAAAACCGTAAGTAGAGAAACAACGAACCAGGCCGTCACACAAACATACAGAGATGTTCGTGTTGGGAGCTAACAGTTATTTTCTTTGTAGTTTGTGTGCAAATTAATTGTCGGTCAGCAGTTGGCCATTTCACCTGGCTGCCCTCGGCATGTAATCTAATCGAAGAGAAAATATCTGTAGAGAAGACCTGATGCAACGTTTGCTTTCCCAGAGTCTACAAAAGGGATTTCTGAGATTCATCTGTCTCTGTCAACAATTTCCATTCAAATGAAC
Source organism: Echeneis naucrates (assembly GCF_900963305.1). Classification (NCBI taxonomy): domain Eukaryota; kingdom Metazoa; phylum Chordata; class Actinopteri; order Carangiformes; family Echeneidae; genus Echeneis; species Echeneis naucrates. The sequence goes on along the minus strand of NC_042523.1, from coordinate 22,221,749 downwards.
GGATCATCTTTGAGTCTCGGATCCAGCTACTGAATAACTCCATGTGTGATACACAGTCCTGCGATGGCTTCATGCTGTTAGATTGATTGGCAGCTGGTGGCATTAGCACGGCAAACAAAACAAACATACAAAAAAAAAAACTAGCTATCTTCAAAACCAAAAGTAGAATATTTTGTTAGACTGTCAACACTTTCAGGGGGCCTTTAGCTTCACTAACGTCAGTTCAGTTTAATTGTCGTCCATCTCCCTCCATGTTTGTTTCTGTATTTTAATCTTCAGCTTGAAGTAGTCACCCGCTGTTCTTTTACTAAAACTGACGGTCTTTGGAAATTTATACCGAGGTCCTCTTTGTAACTGCTGAGCTCACAACCAAATCTTCCTGACCCGGTCAGAGATATAGTGTTCTAATAAAAAATGTATTATGATGTCATTATTATTCTGTCACGGAAAGACGAACTGGTTCTTTTCTATTCAGTCTTCACTTTAGATCTTTTTCTCCCCCTACATTTTGGGAGACCAATTAAATCTATCAATCATTTTGAAGAGGACAGAAATGCTTTCTGACACTGACTTACACAAACATTTCTCCAACCATATTACCTACACTAGTCCATCTTTAATAACCAGTCCGATGTAAGATGTGAATTTTTATTCAGCTCTCCCACTCTCAGAATCATCGATGTGATCTATTAATGATTTTTTTTTTTAAGTGTATTTTTATTTATCTGGCAAAGGTACTGTGTGAAACGTTTTTACAGGTATAATTTTGTCACGCTGACATTATGGCATGAAAAGGAGCGCTGCTGTTGTTGTCACCTCTGTTAGTGTTAAGTGTCTCTTAAAAACGAATAAGTAAAAAGGTGATTGTGGAAAAGCGGCGCCTCCCACCTCTCTCACAAGAGAACGAACAGAGTAAAAAATATCCACTGACAGCTCAGTTGTGTTGCTCTAATTATTCCCTCATAGTATGGAAACCTGAACTGCAGTAAACAGCATGCTAAGGTATGTACGCACACACCCCCTCACACACACACACACACACACACACACACACTCAAGCACATGGACACACGTACACACTCGCAGCTCACAGCTCCTCTCAAAACACAAAAGGACGGATATGAATATGCAGATTTCTCTCTTTCTCTGCAATAATCGTCACTCGTGCAGGAGCACCAATCACAGCCCTGGCTCCTGTGTGTGTGTGTGTGTGTGTGTGTGTTAGTGCTGTACATACAACCATAGCAACAGCAGTTTACACTCAAGCTATAACCGATAAGCCAATAATAATAAAAGTCACACACCGGTGTATATAAGGGATGAAGGATTAATGGAGCCAAATGGATAAAAGTCCTCGATAAAACCTGCTCTTGAGTGCATGCAACATGAAATTACAGTGACTTTTTGTACGACAACGACCCGAGGCAAACAGCTAGGACAAGGCTGGAGCGGCCCCATCGAACATCTGCAGCAAGTCGGCAGTTCACAGATGCTTCCCGTGCAATCTCACCGAGTTTGAGAGGATTTGCTGAAAGGAATGAGTGCAATGGTGCAAATCCAGGTGCAAAGCTTGTGGGGACTTATCCCACTAACTGCTGCCAGCAGGGCTTTTATAAAGTATCGAATTAAAGGTCTGAATTCTTTTGTAAACAAGAAATTTCAGTTTTGGATTTTCTGTGTTGTGTTTTCAGGCTGTACGTTCTGGTGGCTGACTACAGATTGATCAAAATCTACACTTAAGTTGGAATTTAAAACTACAACAGAATAAAGAGGGAAGGAGTTTGGATGGTGTGCGTTTGAAAAGGCTGATTGATTTGCACTTCTAACATGTTTTCATTTTTGAAAAATGACTGTTTTACTTTATTTTTGACTGTTTGAGTTGGTGACCTGAATTTCACTGGATCTGAAAAACTGTTACTGGTCTGGTTGAGCTATTACTTTTCTGCAAAAAGAACTCGTCTTAAGAAATTATTCAGACAAGATAGGACTAATGTGAGAGTTTCAAGACTTCAGTAAATGATTCATACTGTTAAGCTTTTTCTGTCTAGTCTTCAGGTTCTAACATTGTCGCTGAAGGTTTTTCCACTAAAATTGGAGAGATATATTTTTGTAGAGTAGATTCCAAAAATGTTTGGTTTTATGCTCAAATCATGTAAATAATTTTTCACTCAGTATTCAGTGAAAGATCTTTTGAGAGTGATTACAGCCCCAAAATGTTGTAGTGATGAGGATTCTTTTGACACTCTTCGCTCCAGATCGACTGAAGCTCTGTCGGATTGGAGCATCAGGTGATTTTCAGACTGGACTCTGGTCACGGCTCTGGCTCGGCCAATCAAGGACATCACACTTAGGGGCAATTTCCCAGTTGGAAGGTGAGCCATCAGTCTTGTGACATCCTGTGAGCTCTGCACCAGCGTTTTTTGTCATTTTCTCAGCCTTGGCTGGAAACTTAGTCTCATGTTAGCATGTCACTGCTGCCATCTTGCCCCACCTTGGCAGCGGCTGGGTGGACTCCAATCAAGGCACAGAAACATCTCAATACAATATTTACATTTTAGTCGTAATGGAATATGATGGACTGCAGACTGATAGAGAAAAGTGTCTTGAAGTCAAACTTCAACATGTGAAAGTTGTCTGAATATGTTTAAAATGCTCTGTATAGGTGCAGGCCTGTGTTGTCACTTGTTTTAAGAAAACACAGATTGGAAGATTGAACACGAGCCAACTTCACAGTTTTACGAGGTTTACTGGCTGCTGCTGAGCTGCTGCCACGGTCCTCATTTATTGGTGTTTATCACCAGCTCGCTAACATCATGTCCTCGGGGACGAGAAATGGCTGCAAGCCAAAGAAATACAGCGCACGAACCACCTCGTGACCTAATAAGAGCACGACAGAGGCTGACATGGTTATAGACTTCCATCACATGTGCCGCTGCCGGCTCTGACAAATGGACGTTATGGCACCCGCAGTTACATTGAGAGCTGTTTGTGTTATAACGTTGTGAACACGCTTGTCTTTGCATTACTCTGGGCCTTGTTAAGGTTGCCATGATTGCTTTCTGATGTGCTAAAAGCCGTGTTGGCTGTGTCACATTGCTCTAAGTAAAGTGCTGCTGATCGCACCAGCTACACTTGAAGGCCGATTCCTCGGGGGGTGTCAGGCAAAGAAAGGAGAAGGAAAGTAAGTGAGGGACTATAAGAAAAGGTAAGGTAGGAGGAGGGGAGAGACCCAGACAGTGTGATCAACACAAAAATGGAGAGGAAAGCAGCATTTGGACTATAGAAAATTACGGTGCATTCAGACATAAGAGAGACGGCACACAAAGAAGTAATGACATGTAAACAAATACATCTGTGTCCACACCGCTCTCACTCTATGTGCCATCACTGTGCACACAATAAAGCCAAGGTTTGCGCATTGACGCACACACATATTGTACAAATACAAGTAATCGCAATCAAATAATTGCCTTTCTGTTTGTGGATATTTACATAGTACACAGTGGCATAAAAACACATAGATATGATGAACGCCCACCTTGCCAGCCGGGCTTGCAGACGGGCTTGACGTCGATGCGAACCGGGACGCTGTGCAGCGCCCTCTTCTGGCCACAGTCCCACGCCGTGACCTGGATCTCGTACTGCTGCTGGCGGTCGTAGATCAGTTTCTCAGTGTTCCGGATGTTACCTGAGGAAGATGAAAAAAAGCCCTTCAAGGTCAATTTATTTCAACCCAAATGGCTTTTTTTTTTTTTCTTTAAAAGCAAACTCATTATCATGTACAGTAAAGTAAATCTTGTACCGCCGTTGTGTCTCATAATAAAAGGTGTTGCACAGAGCAGTTTGTTTGATGGTTTAACGCTCTGGAAGTTAAAAATTCAATGTCACTGAACAAAATGTCATCTTGTTGTCTGGCACAGGCGGAGGAGGACAGAGTAGTTTAATTGTCGCCGGTGCAGGCAACTGAAGTGACATTTAAAATTAATTTAGTAAGTTTAGGTGACTACGGGGTCTAAGTAAGGCAGATGGGATGTTTCTGTCTGCTGCAATAGCCTTCCCTCACAGCAAATAGTAAAATTGATGGCAGGCAATTCCACTGAGCTGCTTTTCTTTTTGGACGGTGTTCACAAAACATCTTAACACTAAAAGTAACTTCTGACTGGCTGATATTGGAGATAGTCTTAAATGTAAGGAAATGTTAGTCCTCGCTCAAAGACTTTGTGAAGGGACAACATGGAGGGCGATACCTCATATCTGAAAGTGGTTTCTTTTCAGGATCAGAGCACATGAGCTTTAGCCGTTTTTGTGTTCACAAGACATGAGATTTAATCAGTTACCATGCCAGCTCTCGCTCAAAGAAAAGACTTGACAGGAGGAAGAGTTGAGTAATTGCTTTTCTCCTCTTGGTGAGAAAATGGACGTTTGCTAGTGAACTCATAACGTTAACGTAGACCGGTAGTGCTACTGCTGGCTATGCAGCGCTGTCAAAACCAAATAGCGACTTTAAAGAGCGTTACCATGCGGATTACAAACAAATGATGCATTCCAGACGGATGTAACGTGCGATAATAGCAGCTGCTTGTGTATCCAAGTCCGTTAACATGATATTGTTACTTCATGGATGGCACAGCGAATCCAAGATATCCGGGGATTGCTGCAATTAAACAGTTTAAGTTTGCAGTGCTTGATATGTTCAGTTTTATATTTTTATATGTGTCAAAGCGCAAATGAAATATATATATCTCATGCGGATTGTATCTGATTAGCGTATAAGTGGAGCTAAAACCGCGTCACAATTGGCTGGCTGTCAAAAGTAATGCACTTTATTTTCTCAGCGTTTTGGAAAAACGCACTGATTACTAATTACTTTTTAAAGGCACATTTTAAAACAAGTGAGTTAATAAGGATGCAATCAGCCAAGAAATGGAAACAGTGGAAATTGATTATATCATGAAGGTTTGTGCACTTCTCATTTTGCCACTCATCCTCTGAAAGTTTGCAGCGCTGATAAACTTTATCAGACTTATTTTTGAAACAAACAAAACAAAAAAAACCCTCTTCAGTCAGTCTGATAAATCATTAAGTGTCGGTTACATTCCATTATCACCGAAAAATGAATAACAAGTTCAAGTTTGGAGTGAACATTTTCAAGTGGAGTTAAAAAACATATCAATCAAATATCAAGAAACAGATTGTCTTTAAAACAACATGCAATTTACTTGCCAAGTCAATATCTAATTTTGTGATGGTGAAACCAGCCTATCTGCGTCCCCAGATTTTATTTTATTTTTTTAAGTTCCTCTTCTCTACTCCCAAACTTTTAGCACCACTTAAGAGGACTCTGGCTCATTGTCAGGCCGTTTAGGCTCTGTGAATGAAACACAGCTGACATTTCCGTTATTTTATTAGCAAAACTTATAATTCTCTTACTTTGCAAAGTAAAAGTGTCTGCTGGTAAAAAAAGCTTCTTTGGGTGATTCTCTACCTGAAGCTCTAATGTCTGAGTTGATGTACCGTTGACTTTAATCTGTCTCTCCTTTAAGGTTGGAATAAGACCATTAATTCAGAACTTTCTTCACATAAGCTGATGTACAGTTGAGTAAGGGAGGCGCTTGAGAAACTTGTGGAAAAAAATGTACGTATAAAATGTTCTCATTAAATCTTTTACTCTGTAATAAATACTGCAAATTCAAATCTGTAAGTGAGAGACAGACCCGAGTTACTCAGTCATCAGTGATTTGGAGACTGACTTTATGGAGTCATAAAATGGCTCTGTGAGCTTTTATGGCTAAATGAGTTTGTTTTTATTGTAGTTGTAAGCGATGTGCAACAGACACGTTGCCATATTCACCACGACTCTCTACTTTCACATTATCCTTAATGGGGCTGTACTTCAGTCTGATGACTGGAAAAAGTGCTTGTCTTCTGTTTACTGACTTACGTGACTTTGAAGTTTCGTGAAAACTAAGGATAGCTACATACTTTTTAAGTGCATCTGGGAGCACGGGTTGGTAATTGTAATATTTCTCCTCTGGTGTTTGTTTACTGTGCAGCATTGTGCCATTTTTGATTCATTCGAAAACGACGACAACGACGATTGTGCGTCGCCATTTGTCCGCCTGTACTACTGTCTGTTGCTTGAGTGTGTTTGCTTCCATGAGTAATGGGTATTTAATTTTAATTTCAGAGCATCATTATATATCATTGTCAAATTAACTGTGATGCCTTAATATAATCAGTGTAATAAATGGCATCGTGGTCGGGATGACAGGTGGCCTCTTTTTCTCAGAAGTGATTTGATGAGTGCTAATATTTCTGAAAATTAACATCACGTTTCCATTAATCCCTTTTGCTTCCTAACGCATGTACTTGTCCTCATCTCACCTCCTTAGAAGAGCTTTTCTGAAGGTATTAAAAGTGAGTGTCTCCTTTCTCCCAAATTAACTACGTGCTGTTGATGTCATTATATTTTTTTTCCCCCCATTTAATATGAAATAATCAGCCATGTAGGTGGAATTCACACCTGTGCCATTTGTGCTATTAAACCAATCAAGCCCACAAAATCCATCTGGCGTGACCGCCCAACTTCCTCGGAGAGGGCTTTATATATGCTAATCATATTAGCGCTTTTGCATCTAATGCATTAAAATCAACATGGCTGTGATTTCCTCGTTCTGAAATGGCGCACCGTGCAATAAAAGAAATAAATAGCCCAACTTTACTCCACAGTGCAATCAACTTCCAGACTACATCTAGTGCTTCGAGGGTCTCCTGCGTCTTCGGAGCGCATGAAGGGATTGCTTGTAGTCCCAATGTGTTGGGTAATATTTGATGAGTCTTCCTCCACAGACAAACGACAATGCTGTACACGCAGCAGGGAGGGGCCCTGACAAAGAACCCCTTGCGGAGTGTAAAGAGCTTTGAAAAGAGACACTATCCAGCTACAGGTTGAGACGAAGCGGGAATTAGTTATCAGACTTGTATAACAAGCCGGATGCTTCTTGAGGTTGCGTGCATTGAGGGAAAAGAGCTGAATGTTGATAATGTGGTATATTTGAATATGAGTGTGTGAGCGGGTGGATTATGTACGACTCGCACGAAGGCGGCATTGTTCGCACTCATCCTCGCCGTTGTCCATTTTCTGTCTCAGCTTGTTTAGGATTCCTTCCCTCCTTCTTCTCTCCTTTCCGTCCTTCCCATTCCCTCTCAATGCACATCATTGTCTCACCGTTTTGCAATCTCATCCTGTTTCACTATTTGCTGCCTCATCGTTTGTACTTAACTCTATTTTTTCCCAGCACACACACACGCACACACACACACACACACAAAAGCATGCACAAGCGTTTAAACACTCACACCTTTCTGCATGACAGAGGTTCCTATTCCTGCTCCTTCAATTACTACATCAACTTATCGGTGTCAGCAGGCTGTGCGTGCTGTGACTGCTGGCGAGGCTGGCCGGCTAGTAAATGACTACTTTGCCCTCCAGCTTGCTCTTTCTATTTGCCCTCCTATCAGAGGAAGAGGAAAATAAACACACAAGAAAAGCAACTCTCTGTGTGCCATTGTGGATTCCTTCCATCAACACTTTATAATTACTCTTTCCACATAGCATTTTTAACCTATGGCTGCTCAGTCTGCCGATCTATGTTTAAAGGACGACACTGAGCGGCGGCTCCGCCCCTCGCTGTTCCTGCTCAGGTGAGAAACTCATCGCAGGCCACAAATCCATAGTTTGATTTCAGAATATCACCCAAACTGGATTCATTAAAGTGGGTTGTTTTTTAAAACTATTTTAAACTGCGGTTGAATACGTGATCATTTGTGCTGTGCCTTGTATTACTGTGCCAAGATGATTCAGCGAGAATTAAATCTAAATAAATGTTGTTGCCCACGGCGACGACAGTGCAGGAATATGTCACCCAGTGCAAAGGTGAGCATGTTAATAGACTGATAAATCATGTTTGCTGCCTGACCTCAGAGATGGCAATGATGATGGGTCACTGGCCGGATCGGTCGGGTCATACGTTTCCTCTAACATCAGCACGAGCTTTGACATTGACTTCACCGATGCTGAGAAAAACACAGAATATAACCTCATCGCTTTTTTAGGCTTCAGCTAAGTTTATATCCTGCTATAGTTTACAATTTCTTTCCATGATCCTCTCTGACTGTTTATTCTCAGTCTCACTACCAACACCCCCCCCTCTCCTTTCTTCGTTCCATCCACTTCTTCCACCCCTCAGGTGTTCTTGAGTTCAAGAGCTCTTGAGGCCTTTTCCTCAGCGGTCAATAGCCGAGCGAGGCCCCTTCAAATGGAGAGAGTAGAGAGAGCACTCCGGCTGCAGTCTGCCCCTATCTATCATTCACAGGGCACTTCTGCCCTGAATTCATCCAGTCAGCTTTTTCATTGCAACACCTGCCAATGTTTTGTGCTCAGCGTATACAGTCAATGTCCTCTGCATCATCTGCAAGCGTCTCAGAAGCGGCAGTGTCCTGGTGCACCCACCTGACTTACAAAAGGCAGCAGCAGAAAGGAAATTTCAGTAAATACCTGATCCCTGAGCAGATTTTGTGGATATCTAAGACAAGTGGATGTTTGTACATGTTAGCTGTGACACTATGTTTGTAGACTAATGTTCAAGACCAAAGTTATAAAGTGCAAGTGGCAACACAGTAAAGCTAAGTATATTTGAGAGGGTATTTGACAGTGTACAAAGAATTTGCTTCCCTTTTTCTATGCCTGTGTGTGTATGTGTTTGTGTGTTTTATGTTTACGTGTGCAAAGACTTGTGTGATCTGATTTGTGGAGACTGATGCTTCTCCTGGCAAAGCTAGACTTTGTCCTTGGAAAGAGCAAAGAAACACATTTTACCCCGGGGAAAGACATCTGACAGAGTATTAAGTTTCACTGCCAGAGTGTATGCAGGTATGTGTATGAATGTGTGTGTGTCTGTGTGTGTCTGTGTGAGTGTTTCTTCTCTGGCTGCAAAGAGCACCTCGATGCAGATGGATGGCATCTCTAGATCATAAGCGACACTGTGTTGTGACAGAAATGTGTTTTTGAAGCTTCTCTATAAAATACAGAGAGCAGAGAGAGAAAAAAAAATTTTTGGTCAGGTGGGAAATTATTTCAATCAGTGATGCAGAACAGCTAAAGGATGGAGAAAGAGGACGCACCAAAAACACTCCAAATAGTGACCTTGTAATGCACTTCGTCACCACAGACTGTTAACATCTCAGCCAGGGGGCTCAACTCGCAGCCCGCGGTCACCTCCCGCTGACTTGATGTCACATTATGATGTAAATTGGCCCTTGAGGTTGTTTTGGAAGTTTATTTTTACCCCCGCAATAATTAAACTAAGCTCTTCTTGTGAAATTTAAATAATGAAAAACAATTTCATAAAAACAATAATAATAAAAAAAATAACCCATTCATTGTGGGATTGCAAAATAATTGGAACACAAGCAGAGTTTTTGAAGTGCGCAGGTCCGGAGCTGTGCCTTGTGGTACTCCAGTGCAGACCAGATGAAGAAGAAGTTGCTGTAGTAGTAGTAGTAGAAGAAGAATAGCTCCATGATGTGGCCAACAACATGACGCCATTTTGTTTTCGCATTAACACATCCGTAGCTGCTTTCCTACTTACCATTGCGATCTATAGCGAAGGGTGTGGTGGTTGTGGTGATCTGGTAGTTACAGATCTGGCTGTACTGAGGGGAGCAGTCCTGGTCGGTGGCCTCCACCTGCAGGATGCTGTCGTAAATCTTGCCCTCCGTCACAGCGGCGTGATAGCGTGGTTCCCGAAACACCGGAGCAAACTCGTTCACATCGTTGACCTGGATGTGAACCACCGCCCTGCAGACAAGAGGAGGCAGCAGGATAGTTAGTGCAGGATAATACATCATCTGTGAGAGCAAAGTTCTTTATAAAACCCCCAAAAAGAAAAAAGGGACGTTTACATTCATCCATCAGTTCGATCAGTTTTCAGTGTTATAGAAAAAATTTGGCCGTCTTTTATGTCTCTGGCATTCATGTGAGCTAGATATTATTAGTCTTGCGTGAAATGCAAATGCTAACAGGCTAACAGGCATGTTAATTAAATGCAGCTTCGCGAAGCAGCTAGCTTGGCTGGTTAGCGCTTTATTTACAAGCCTACACCAGACTTGGATAATCGATACAACAGTTTAATTCTTCTTGGCAGGGACTCATTCATCACCAAGCGTACTTGCCAGGAGTGTTATTTGACTACTTAGCCTGTAAAAACAGTTGTATAACACACCCTGCAGATCTGGGCAGAGCTCTCCAAAGTCAGTTAACCAACCCTGGCGACATTATCTGTGTGAGTTCAAGACTTCAGTTAAAGGTGTGCGATAAAATGTTCAACTTAAAACTGGAAGGCATCTTTCCCTCTAATGTTTAAGTTCCAAACAATCATCTTCAGTTTTGGAAAAACAACAATCCAAATTTTAGGGAACTTTAATGTTGAACTGACCAGCCAATATGTATTCACCATTGCCTGCGCATGAATTAAATTACGAAGGCATTAACCCAAGATATAATTAAGGTTTGCCTTTTTCCCCTTTCAACATTCTGGTTTGCTGAAACAATAAAACAAAAGCAGAAGACGGATGAAAGAAGAACAAAGGGATTTGGAAACAGCGAGAGGTAATGTGTATTCATGACGCTGTGTTGTTGTGTGCCTGGACATCACAAAGCCCTTCTGCAATTGGCTTTACATCCCTATAAAGTGTTTGATGTCGACACACTGAAGAGAACGAGCATTAATGGTGTCTTGGTTCAAAAATGTGATTGGGTGCTTTGCAACGGCAAGAGGGATTACGATGTTTAATAACTCCAACCTCTCCGATGATTGTTCGGATCAGCGAGGGGCAGAGTTCACGCCGGTGATTAATTAGTTTGGTAACCAATAGTCACATTGTGCCTCATGTTGTACACTACCTCCATACGACATCGGGTGGATGTTCTCTACTACCAACTTACACGCTTGGTGCACAATCTTTCCATAGTTGATCTAACAGCTGCAACTCATGTTCATCTGCACATTAAGAAAAAACAAAAAAACAAAAACAACATTTCATCCCTTCAAAAAACGCTCTACAACAGCCTGAAGGCAACAGGAGTGGGAATAATCAATCCGTCGATTCATTGACTGACAGCTGGTGAGGGATGACAGCGGGCCAGAGTAAATCATTTTTAAGCTTTAGCATTGCAAAGCCAAAGTAATTCCTGGCTTCAAGAGACAAAACGGGAAGAAATGAGTATGTGGTTTGTGGGATTAGCTGGTGGGTTTTGGTAATAACGGTGAAATTATGCCATTACGAGAAGCTGTGCGTATCGCTCCAGCGTGCGGTCGGCCAGAGATGGAGGCTGGACAATAAAAGGGGAGACAGTGGGGATGCTGAGCTCGGGCAGAATGGATTTCCACAGTGCCTTATCTGTCCCTGTCACAAGTACACAAACAGTGGAGACCGTTTGTTTCGAGCCTCTGTACACAAGCACATGCACAGTTAAATTGTTTAATAGAACCAGAAATGCGTAAACGAGCGGTGAAAAATGAACGTCTCTGTCTGCAGTAGGTGCATCTACTTTTCGTTCATTTTAGGATTTTCTACTTCAGCTCCTGTATATTTTAGATCATTTTTGGGCTGCTGTAGTTCCGATAAAACATATGAACAGTTTGTAATGTATGATATTTCAGAGGAGATGAGTCAACCCAAAGTATGTGAAATACTTTATAAAGAGCTCCTGGTTCGCCTTCATTCGGTGTATAGATTAAACTAGAGCAAAACTATTGGAACTTTCTGAGATGGAACCAAAAACACTTGTAATTGGTCTCCTTTACAGCAAGTGCAATTCAGCTGAGCGTTTAGAAAAGATAGAGTCCTGTGGTGTCCGTCTTTAAGCTTACGTTTTCTTTTCTTCAGGCAGGAAATCTCATCAATACAAGCACATATGTTATCATCTTCTCATTCTTTATTTATTATCTGCTTCATTAAATGTAACTATGGAGCTATTCTTGTAGTGCGTTTACTAAGCAAGCAATTATTTATGAAGCCGATGTATGACATCCCAAACTTGACAAAATGGAGCAAAAAGCTAAAACATAAAAAAGTGCTACTGAGGTGCAGACTGTTAATTACAGCTTTACACACCTCCTTGAACCTCCAAAACAGATAAAATTAATTTAAATCTTCTGAACTCTATTATTTTCCTTTTCTTAGCATACATTAATCATTTATACATTTCCCATTTTCTCTGGGAAGCAACTGTCTTCAAGGTCAATTAATCTGTTATTAACACAGAAGCTTTTGTACTATTAGTCCTCCCTACATATGCAACAACTGAGCTAAAGGCTCAGAAAAACAGGCTATGACGCTCAGCTAATCTGCTTTAACAGGTTTACATTAACATTATGATGCATTTATGAATTACAGTTGATTGAAATGTTTTTAGGTGGTTCACAGACGTATGTGAGATCCAACACTGTCTGTTTCCACCCCCCCGTACAAAGACAGAAATTTCTCATGGGAAAGAACCAACTTTGTCACGTCATTATTCATAATAAGAAGCTGCTTGATAAAGCATTTTTTCAGGGTCTTTAAAGAGATCCGAATAGTTTCTGCCACCTGCAGACACAGGTACCGAACGCACACACATGAACGAGTGCTCGACGGTGATTGATCATGCAGGATCGGCTTTGGTGGGACGTTAATGGTGATGCTAACTGCGGCAGAGGATGGCGATAGGAAGCGCTGACAGATTATGGCAGCACCAGAGTGTGCAGTAAATCCCTCAGCCAGCCTTGTTTTGTCATATTAATGACGCTCGCTCATCAACATTACCACCCCCCCACTTTTGCCTAACTCCCCAGCGGTGATGGAGCAAACACATGTTCTGTGCCTCTGGGGCTTGTATTGGGGGACTGCTGTGTTTCTGTTTGTGTGTGAGTGTGCGGTTATATTCACACCAATGCATGATATATGACTAAATGCAATAACTGTGAATATGATCATTGCGAGTGCAATGCAAGTGTGTGTTTCTGCGCCAAAGGCACACATCTGGTTGGAACAGATGCCCCGACTCTCTGGGCAAGCGTTGTGTGTGTGTGTGTGTGTGTTTGTGTGTGTGTTGTTTCCTGTTGCTGGAACATTGCCACCCAGAGTCCATGTCCGCCATCTCTCCATGTGACAGGCCGTAGCTCCAAAGCAGAAGGTCGGCAACGAGTCGGGGTGACATGGAGAGACAGCAGGGGGTTAAGCGACCGCAACATTGGAGCCAAAGGGGCGAAAACGTCAAAGTTAAACAAAGCTACATGACCTGAAAGAGTATGGAAGCCAAGTCCACGACTGCTATGTGAGCGCAATTTTACATCTCAGCTCCATCTTTAAATGTAACTAAGATGGACTCACGCCACGGGAGGATGTATCCGACGCCAAAGCATGACATTTCACTTCTCATGTAGCTAAAGGTTGGAGGAATTCAGTTTCTATCACGTACTCAGACAGTTAAATTGTACTTCTTAAGAAGCACACTTAATGTCAAGCAGCATTTTCTGAAGGCTCCGCGGGTGTTTTCTGCAAACGGCGGGACATTAACACTCTTTAATGGCGGAGTGTGGTGAATGTGACATTACTGAGTGCTGAAACATGAAACAGTCAGACCAGCATCAAGCTGCTTTAACAGTAATATATAAAACACATTCCTCAAAAATATGTACAGTTTTTTTTTTTTTTCAAATATAATATCTGATGCTGTTTTCTTCTCACTTTCATATGAAAGTGGTGACACTTGAGCTGTCGCTGTCTGCAGCGAAAGAGCCATACACCTCATAAATAAACCGCATACACATAATTATATTATTCCAGATGATGTAATTTTTGTTGTTGTTGTTTCATTTGCATTGTCTGCTGAACTTGACAAAATATTTGTAAACAAAGTGGGTTTTTTTGGATATTTTGGGTAATAATATATCATTTTTGTCTGCCCATCACTTTGGCAGCATGTTTATTTTAATGTAGAAAAACAACAACAACTTAAATCTCCTTGAAAATGTTGACAGGAAAAATGAAATACCATTCCTGTGATATTCACTTTTGACCCTCCCACCGCAATTTAGTGTCAAATAAGACTGGAGGGACGAGCCGCTCAGAAGAAAACAACTTTATATTCACTAAAACATATTCAGTAATTGCAAGCAGAATTTTCACTGCTTGAGTCTTTTTAGAATGAGCTCCATTTACGAGCCCCCTCCTCCCCTCGGCAATGTTTACAAATAGAATAAAATGCCATTTATCTAATAAAAAAGGCAAGATTTTTGCAATCAGCGGAGTCCAGCGGAGGCGCATTTAAGTACCAGGTGTGATTTGAGTCCATCTGAATTATATGCAGACACAATCAGATACCAGCTGCACGTTAAGGCCAGTCAATGCATGTTAATGTCGGTTTGTGTTGTTCCCAGCTTATTACATATTCATCTGCCGTCATTACTTATCAACACTCAGCTACACACTCAAACAGCGTCGTTATTGACTGTCTCTCATGCAAACACACACGCATACATACACAACCACACAACACGTGGAGCACAAAGGCAGAGCACTCAATTAATCTTTGTCAAGAATTAGCTGAGAGGTTGAATCATCAATTTCCTTGTTTAACACCAGAATGGAAAATAAACAACCCTAAATATACCAATAGGATCAAACGCACAACACAAAACGGATGGTAACCTCATCAGTATGCAAGGAAATCCCACCTCCATATCGGCCTGCAGCCCGAGGAGCGCCGCACAGAACTCACAGGAGCCAATGTAATCTCAATACAAGGTGATTATAATGCATGGTAATCCAGTTCAGTGTTGGCTTCACGCCACGACCTGTTTATTTAACGGCAGGCAGTATGGATGAAATCGGTGATGGATGGCAGTGGAGCAGAGAAAACCACAGAGCAACCCAAAGTTAGACTTAAAGCTGCAATTTCTGACCCCACTTCACCAACTCGTGGAATTTTTCATCGAAGAGATCGCGAGAGCATTTCTTCGTGATTAAGAGATGAATGTCCGAATATTTGACCTTGCTAACAAATGTCCAACTGTCGTGAGTTGAATCTGGGATGTGGAGCAGACGTCACTTTCTTTCGTCCGGTAACCGAAGCAGACAAGCACAGATGGTGCACTTCCTGCTGGTGCATATCATAATTGAAACACAGAGACTATATCTCCCATTACATTATGTTCGCTGAAGATAAACAACATTTTCCTACACTAGATGCATTTCTTTCCTTTTTTTTTTTTTTTAAACTCTCTCTCTCGCCAATAATAATCCACATCAACTAACACGTTTTGACAGAATGAGGTTTCACTCATATTAGCATCAAGTGTGACATGCCAGAAGTTAAGATTCTTGGTAGAATAAAGCAGCGATGCGTTGACAGAGCCGCGCTGTCTGCCTGGAGTCCCCTGGTCTGCACAAACTTATCATGTCAGCTTATGCTAACAAGGAAACAGATTCTGGCCCACTTCTTAACTCATAAAAAAGTCACTTTTTCTTTGTCAATACTGAGTGTGTTCTTTTGGTGATCGTGTGTGTGTGCACGCCGCTACGAGATGCAAATACACCCACCCCTCCCCAGCTTCTGTACTTGTGTATATGTAAATTTTTGGTATAACAGTGTGGATTGACTCAGCATTTGGGACTTGCGAGCGTGTTTGTGCGTGTGGTGTGTGTGTGTGTGTGTCTGCGTGCCTTCAGCGTGTCCTTCAGCTTGCTGTTTGCTGAATAATTAGCCTCTCCAAACTGCAGCAAGTTAGGACAGCAGGCCTCTAAGACTCACTAATGATGACTTTAATAACTGCCACGCTGCCAAGCACTGAGTTTTGTGGGTGAATGTGTGGCTGTACCGACACAAGAAAACTATGTGCAGCAAATACTGGATTTTACAACCCCCCCCGCACACAATCCAGGGCCGCTGTGTTCAAGTTGAGTAGTGACTAGGTATGTGACATGCTTTGTAAAAAAGTGAGATGTCCCTTATGGCTAATTACTACACAGCAACTGAGAGAATCCTGCGCAGATAAAGGTGTGTGGGGAACGGGGAATCACAAACAGCGCAGAGAAACCTCTAATCTTCTGATGCTAATTAGTGAGGTGTTTGGTTTTTGTTTTTTTTTTTTGTACACCTCATCCGTCCAAAATTCTCAGTCTTGAATCCTTCAGACTTCTACTCGAATGTTCAGAGAGCGGAGCAAAGACAAAGGCTGAGGTCCATCGGAAACGATGATTTCTAATCTGCTTTGTCTTGCGTCGATGTGGCCTCTGTGAGACATTCGACTCCACACGGGCTGTTTTCATCCGAGCAGCATTTCAAGGTGCAACACTGCATTTCATTTCACTGTTGAAGCTGATGGAAGTGATCCAGCTTAGAAAACCCTGATCTCAAATAACAGTTTGATAATTAGGATTTCATGATTTCAATTGATATGGAACATTTATATAAAATCATATTAAAAAGCACTTATGTTGAGTAAGAATGAGATTTGTAGAACAGAAAAGCTTGTGTTGATGTTACATCAATAGAAGCTAAATGAATATTCACGGCTCTTCACAACAAAGGCCGAACACTTCACAGCTCGGTGCAAACTGCTCAATTGGCAGATGTCAAGCCCCGCAGTATTGCAGATTAATTTGTGTTTCAATTAAAGCTGACCCGAGCAGAAACAGCCTTGTCCAGTTTAAGGTGAGTTCATCCAGCTTTGCAGTTTTGTCTTTGGAGCGACTAAAGCTTCCACAGGCAGCCACGTTGATTATCTCAGGAGGGCAGAGTGAAGCGAACGGATTCAGGACCGTCGGACTGCTGTTCTGTGCCGTTACAGCGGTGCTCTGATTTACCAGCCTTAATGTTTCTGTGATGCCTGACAGTCAACGAGAGCAGAGCAGTGTAAAATTTTTTCTCTGTGGGATGATGCGTATATTCGTATATTCAAAGTTCTGGCGTGGCATTTTGATGGGAAAACAATATCTCACTCTGCACCGCAGTAAAAAATGATAACATTTCATTTGCGCTGACAGACGGATTTGTTGAGCCGGGGCGGGAGAGACAGAAGCACTGACGGAGAGGAGGACACAGGAAGTGCTGCAGCAGGATTTGAGCTGAGCTGCAGCCAGCCAGGAAAAAAAAAAAAATCTACCGGAGGAAAAAGTAGGCCAGCAGCCAGTGGTGAGCAGAGCAGCGAAGAATAGGTTTGAACTCTGACGGTGTCACTCCTGATCCTCTCCCCTGTCCTCTTTAGCAGCTAATTTTCTTGACTGCTTTCCTTCTTCGCTGTTGATATGTCATGTGTAATTTGAGCACAGCCCCAGGCAAAGGTTCTTTCTCTTCCTTGTTAGCTCTTTTTTTTTTGACTGGAGCAAGCGAGCGGGGGAAGTGCGGCGAAAGGCCAGCCTCGTCCTTTGAGAGTTGCAAAGGGAAAGGACGGGCCATTTAAAGTGTCGCCAATTTCACTTGTCCTCCAGCGCCGGGCCTGTCTGCAGAAGCCAAACGGGGTCTGCGACACGGTGAGTTATTTTGATAGAAAGTAATGACGGTGACATGGAGGAAAACCTTGGGAGTTAAAAGGGACATAAAGCATGAGCAACAGTGTGGCGACCCAAAGTCACCTTTTACAAGTCTGTGTCTTATGGCTTGCGTTATTTACATTATTAATTATATGGAACAATAATTGAAGCTATTAATAACACTGTCATGATACGATACAAGTCGCAGGGGTCGGCAAGTTCTGAGGGGGGTGAAAGGGACCTGAGGCCGGGAGTCATTAATCTGAAGTGTTGCAGTCCTGAATATTTGTTGTTCAACTAAAGCTGCCAAATAAACGTACACGTGAAGTATAAGCCCCTCAGAACTACTGAAGTACGCTGTCATCAGGAAATCATGTCTGGATATGATCTCTCCTGATTGTTAGGCAGCTCTTTGAAGAAGCTAGATACACAAACCATTTCCTGAGTTAATCAGCTGGTGACAGGTAGGGGCATTTTCACATACACTTCAATGGAATCAAACTTTATTAATATTATTATTATTAAAACCAGCTTAGTCAACCCCTGATTTTCATTGGATGAATTACAGAGTCATGGCACTAATGCATCAGCTTCACTGACAGCTCCGGAACAAACGTCCACTTTCATCAACAACATTTGAGACAATCGATGGGAAACATACTGTAACATTTACAGTTACAGGTAAGAGGGGTTTATAAAACATGTGTCAGTTTGGGGGGGTCTAAGTCCTAATCAGGTAATTCAATGCCTGGCGAATAATTTATAGTTTATGTTTGTACTATTTTCTATTTAAGCCCCCCCCCACCCCCCAAACAGGCTCCTCTTCTTCTTTGGATCAGTGCGGCCCGGTCTGATACCCCGTTCATAGTTTCTAGATCAACTCCAGATCCAAAAGCAGGGAAATAGTCGCTGAAATCCATCACCCTCTTGGGCTTGTACATGCCAAGACTCACACACACACACACACACACACGCCTGGAACAAACACACACAAACCTGGAATTATAGCAGCAGGGGTCTTCAAGCGTTGGTGAAAATTTAAAATCAGTAGCGCGTAACTTGTATTTACTGTTGCTGTCTTAGTAGTGTGTGTGTGTGTGAGAGAGAGAAAGAGGGAGCATCTATAAGCTAGACAAGATGATGGATTTCTGTGTTTGGCTTCATTGTTGGCTGAGGTGAGGGGGTTGAGAGGTAACACAGCGAGGGGAGATGCTCGGTGTAGAGCGGACAAAGGTGATTGTCTGAGAGGCTGCATGGAGAGCAATTTCAGACAGAAGCTGCTTTCAGGAGAGCCAACAAGTGTGACAAATTGTTTTTATCAGTTGACCTCCTTAAAGTAGTCTAGTACCGTGAGTGGAGGTGAACGTGGGTGATGTGCTGCATTTGTGCCGGATCGGACTTGGACGGTCCTCGGTGGGATTCGGTGTCGTGGACAGAGGCACTTCAACGACTCGGAGGGACCCATGACGGCAAAGGGGCTAAAGACGTTATTACAAGGTTCGCTACATTTTTTAAATGGAATATCAGACAAAGTGATGGCAGCTTTTACTTTTCTTGTCTTTGGTAAACATCCAGAGAATCTGGTAGCCCTTTTTCAGGGTTCCTGGAGGCTGTGGTGGCGGGTGAGTCGGGCCCGAATGTTGCCCCACAGGTGGATCAAACCTCTTTCAACTTTTCCTTTCCGTCTCAGATTCAAATGAAACGGTCAGCATTTTCTTGAGCTAAGCAGTTTTTCTTCTCAGGCTGAATACTTACTAAAACACCACTGCTGATGGTTTGATTGGACTTCGGCCATGTTTTGAATAAATGATGAATTATACAATGAGCACATCTTAGTTCTTAGTTCGTCTCCCCTTTGTATTGACTTTATAAAAGGTCTACGCTACAATTGTACTTGAAGCTGTATATGCCTTTATTGTGTGAACTATGCATACATACATAATGGCCATGAGTTTGTCTTTTAAGTTAGACTTCTAACACTCCCTTTGTCTGAACCCTGCTCTTCATTTTTACTCACTTGTGAGACTTCTTGCCCTCCGTACCCCCGGGGCCAGAACCGCAGTCGTGAGCCTGGATGATGAAGGTGTATTCCTTCTGCAACTCGCAGTCCACCAGGCCGCGGGCCCTCAGCTGGCCTTCGCCAGATGTACCGTTCAGCACCACTGCTTTGAACGGGGCCTCCAGTCCGTGGATGTTGAACGCACAGATTTCCCCTGGAGAGCAGGAAGAGAAAGGGAAGGGAGGGCGGGGAGGGAAGAGAGAAGAGGAAGAGGAAGTCACTGTTAATCACAATCACTTTGATGTAATCCAGGTAGGGAATGTGTGTGTGTGTGTGTGTGTAAATTAGGTGTATAAATTAAATGTATGCTACATTTGAGTTTCAAGAGAAGTGCAGAAGAACCACAGTCGGTACAGTTCATAAAAAAAAAAAAGTTAACCAAAAGTGACTGACACAGCTCAACCTCGTTGAAGTAATTTACATCGGTGGTCATAGATGTCTTTGAGTTAAGTAATAATGAGGATATAATTAGGAAATAGAGAATGAAGAGCAGCAGCTTCCACCTTATATCTCTATTAGAACAAATCAGCTGTCACAGGAAAGGCGCACGCTGAGCAGGCTTCGAGGAAACCATTTGTCAAAATCTTTCTTATTTTCTTGGATTTTCTCTAACTCGTAATGCCATACATCGCCTCCCCCTCCCCACTTCTTTGTAATCTCCTCTGTGTGCTCTCTTTCTTTGAAAGTTATGTGAACCTGCCATTCTCTAACAGAAGGCGGCACACGGAGACGCCTGTGCGGAGCGAGGGATGTCGTGTGAGTGTTTTGGACCCGTTTCCTCACTTCCAACTTTACAACTGAAATGTGTAAGATTCGGGATAATAACGGTGTTACGCAGTCACAGTGATCATGTCATGATGTCATGATGATGTCATGACCAAGACCTCTACCTCCAGATGATCACACACGGTTCTAAGTGTTGTAATGTCTTTTCAGGACCAACGCCTTTCTCTTCACAGTGAAACATTCAGAAGTTGTTGACGTATCCAAGAAAAATAGCTGGAGGGCTATAAACAGCTGTCAATCAAACTAATTATGATTTTAGAGCAGTTATTCCCAAACTGTGGGCTAAAACCTTACAGGTGGGCCAACAATTCAATCAATGCTTAACTTAATGCAACTAAAAGATCTCAGCTATGGCAAAAACCAGACTATGTGAAAAAATAAACAGATACGGATCCCGATCTGATCATGACCAGGACGTCCCTGTTCTTACTGCGATACGACTCTTATGCAAAAACACCAAAGACCTTTCTGCTCTTCATCGCTGCCGCAACTTTCATGCAATGTGTCTGCATTCTCTGTTGCTCAACCCTGAAACACCACTGAGTTACACAAGGCCCAAACACAGTAACTCAAAGTCACCTCTTGGCCAGAGATAGAGAGGACGGAAAATCCATTTAAATCCAGAGCGAGCAGCCGACAAGAGCAAGAAACAAAAGAGCTCGGAGGCGGCTGACATTTATGAGCAGGCTGAATAAAGAAGTGGTCTGTTTGTGGAACTGGTGTGAAGTGAAGTGAAGTTGTTTTTTTTTTTTGTTTTTTTTTTCGTTCTTTTCTTGGAGAGCTGTCCTGCCCTCGTGTTTCCACTTGTGGGATTTGAGGAAATCACTTACCACGTTCAGGCTCACATGCTGACCTGTGACGGCTAATTGCTCTGATACCACTTAAACTAACAGCAAAGACTAAATTGGATTCCCAAGCAGCTTTGTGCGTGCGTTGCTCCTGGCAAGTTGTGATAAAAGCAACTTTATTTTCCACTGCTTTCCCCTTTTCATCCTATTTCTGTCATAATCCCCCCCCTACCTCACCTCGCCTTACCCCCCGCTCCCGCCCTCCCCTGGCCTCCCTTCCTGGAGGGGGGCAAGAGGATCTGAAATGACATTTTCCCCCACAGACGAGCTGTTGGCAATGAAGGAAAAGTAAAAGGGAAAAGGAAGGGCAGGAAATAGGAGAACAGGGAGTGTGTGGAAGAGCGAGGGGGGGGGGGCTGCCAGCCTTGTCTCCATGCCGTGCAGAGTTCCCACTCTGTATTGCCTGAACAATGACTTATCAGAGTTAAATGGGCCCCCACAATATGAAGCACGGGTCGCTGGGGAGAGCAAAATCATAAAATGGCACCGAGCAAACGGTGTGCGACAACGAGTGACGGAAGATGCAACAGTCTCGATGTGTGGCTTCTCTCAATAGTGCACCAGCGTACAAAACAAGCAAATGGAAAATCCATCACCACTGGAGCGGGAAATAAATCCAATATACACAGGCAAGTGCAGAAGCTTCCCATCAGGATGAGTACGCTGATGGCGAACGCCCACGTCCGAGCCCGGGCGGCGCAGCATGCTCTTGGTGTTGGCTTAATTGCAGCCAATGGCGGAGGTCGATGGTGAGGGGGTCAAAGTGACAGCAGCAGCAGTTGGGCCTCACCCCTTTTTCTGGACTTAAATAACCCCCCAGGAGGGCCGGTGGTGGAAGGAAGCTTCAGACCTGTCGTCCCCTTCCTGCTCCCTCCTCATCGTCCGCCTACGCTGTTTCGCCCCAGACCTGATGAGTGATCTGCCACCTGCGGAGGGCAATGATGTGGCTGGTGGAGAGGGGGAGGGAGGGAGGGAGGGACAGGGGTGGGAGAACCGGTCCCGGAGGCAGCAGGGGAACAGATGTTGGGCGGCTGGCACTTGGCACAGGCAGAGCTCACCAACGCTAATTACTGTGCTAAACTGTTAGCTAAATATGTGTCTCCATGTCACATTAGGAATTTAAGAGGTAGATTTATAGTCAGAAGGAACTCTGTCTTGTTGAATGGGGGGCCATTTAAAACTAATGGACGCAAATGAATGGCTGTGGTCACCTGCTTTATCATCACTATTTTAATTCATCACCTTTATGATCTTCAGGGCTAAACGATATTTTTATTGTAATTGCCCTCAATCACCCGCATGCATTGTTAAAACTTTCACTCTAACTTCTGTGACTTTTTAAGACTGCCACTATTTGTCTCACTCTCACCTGATTCTCCACCGCTGTGCCTGCTAACTTTCTCTTCAGGCGCCATTACAGGAACTACATTAACGACCGTCTATTAGTCAGCGGGAAGGCGTGCTCGGGATCCAGGCTGCCGTCCTGCTGGGGTCACAAGTCCTGCAGCCCTTAAACCTCTCAAGGGACTCTGGCACCTGTCCACACCAGGCTATCTTTGAGGACACAGAGCTCATTATCAGGGAATGCAGAGCTGCTTTACTGGCAACAGTCGGCCATGTTTGCAGAGCTGGAGGAGTGTGACAAAGTATTGGGGGCCACGGTGCCTCGGGGCCCTAAATTATTATCGAAGCTGACAGAGCATCGCTGATGAGCCGCCTAGATGCAAACACACACACACGGGCCACTCCTGCTGAAGAGGTGCTAAGGCACACAGGTGCGTGGACATGCACAGCCGCTTTTTCTCGGGCATTTGAGTGAGAAGGGAAGCGCCGATATCAGGCGGGAAACAGTCACACCACTGAGAGGAGGAGAAAAGATAGGAGAGAGATGAAAGGAGGAGCTGAGCAGGATGGGAACATGGCCACTGCCTCAGGGCAGCTCAGATCTCCCCTGCTGGAGAGTGACCAAAGCACCGGCATCAGTACGCACACATGTACACATTTACTCAAACTGTGCCAGTTCGGCAGCTCTAATCAGAGCTGACATGCCTTTAATCCTCCTACTGTTGGAACACACACCGGATAGACAGCAAGTAAATCAGATTACTGGATATCACACTGTTACTGAACACATTCTGGACCATGCTGCAAGCTCGCTGGCACCATAATGTTTGCACTCACATTTACTTAATATTTTCACTTGCCATTATTAATAAATCAACTCTATTTGAGTTCCTGTCTAGTGTACAGTTTACACAGTTGTCATGATTTTAGCTGCCTTTCCAATTTGGATTTGGCATCAGATTATCTCTTGTATTAGTCACCCACATAACCTGCTAATTCTCCTTCTTATTTTAGTCACAAAATAACCCCCAACAACACACCATCGCACACCCACAGGCACTCTGGGATACGTGAATACACACTTACACACACTCCAGCCCTCTCAGCTGCAGTGTAGAGATAGACTGTCAGCCTCATAACTCTGCAGAGGGCTGAAATTGAAAATGCTGTAATTATGCTCTTCATGAAATTAGCCAGCCGAAGAAAAAACACAGTTGAGAAGCTGTCCATTTTGGAGATAAGGATTAATACTAATCAAGCTTGCATGTTCTGACTGGAGCCCAAGAAACTTAAGAGTGTCTGTGTGCATGTGTGTGTGTGTTGGATGGGGGATTTTTAATTAAAGACACACTTTCTCAACAGGGGTTTAGAGACGGGGGTGGAAGTGCGTTTGTGTGTGTGACTTCGGAGATGATTTACTCGACCTCGCGGTAGCCGCCTCCCCGCCACCTCCCATCCATCGTCTCCTCTCCGTTAATTACATTAAAGGCTCCTCTCACAGAGTTAATGACATCCCACTGCCTTGTAACAAAGTGAACCCCACCCTCTGTGTGTGTGTGTGTGTGTGTGTGTCTGTGTGAGAGAGACAGAGTGGTGTCAAAGTGTAGGCCGGAGTACTGAACTCTTCATTAGAGGTCTCAAGTTGTGGCCCCTTGAAACAGCGCATGAAGGAAAAGTAAAGTCTATAATCCGTCTCTGGGCTTTGTCCTTCCCTGAATAATTTATGTTGTAGTTTGATTTGATTTTATCATAAATCATCCTACACATAAACCAATTCTCCCGCTTATTCACCGATGAAACAAACCGAACACATGATTACACAGAAACACAAAAGAAAATAAGATACACATTAAAGAAATATATTCACGGCCGTAAAACTGAAACACGAGGCAGTGAAAGGGGATAAAATGTTCATTTCCAGTGTTCTTGGTCCGCCGTGCTCCTGCTATGTTTCTGACTGACGGCAGTGACATGTACATTATACTAATTAACGACAGCTGAGCTCAGAATGGTGGAAGCTGAGTCAAGGGCAGCTCGATAAGCTCGTTCTGGCTCGAGCTGGTCATCCGTCAAAGACCCTGGGATTAACCCACATGACACCAACAGTGAAAATGCCGCTCACTCTGCTTGACAACAGGATGCGGTCACGCCACGAGACATCACCCGTTGGTGAGAGAGCTATTGTTGTAATGCCAGTTGGGAATTTGAACGACGCCATCTTGAGCTTTTCAAAAGCTGACAAAACCACATTTAGAGAAAAAGGTGGAGCTGAGGAGAGTGACAGGTGGATCGAACCTGCTTTGTGCTTTCTCAGGCAGGTAGCCATGTGGGGTTACTCATACATACCCTGATTTATCATCTGTTTTACTTCAAACTCCACCATTATTTAAAGAATTTGTAAGATATTGTATTAAAGAAGACTTGATAATAGCGACTGACATTAAAAACTTGTTAGAAAAACACTTACTGAGGTAGTAAACCAAGCAAGAAGGGCCATTTTCCCATAGACTACAATACAATCAGACTTATTGTTGCAACCACGGCTGTTAGATGGAATGCAGGTTTCCATCCTCAACCTGGTACCTAAGTCCACACCTACAAAAACAACAATCACATTAACTTGTTGTGGTAAGTTGTTATACGTTAAGAATTTTTAAATTGAAATGACGCCGTCCTTGATTGGACTATTTTCATTCACATATACGTATTTTCCTGCATTTACCAAAGAAATATCTTCTATTTTAATTGGACAAATCTTCTTTTGTCTGCTCTCTCACAATAAATGACTTGACAGTTGCACAACAAGCTCCCAAACTTTTCATTTCTTGCAGGAAGTAGGTGGGAAAAAAGAAAAGAAAAAAGTGTTTATACAGTAGGACGCATTGGAGTGTAATCAAATCTGACAAATGTAACAAAAAAAAAAAAAAAAGCAGTGACGCAAAAAGCTAGAGTAGAGAATTAATGTTGTTTTTCATGTTGCATTAAAATTGATGTTGTTTATCGGAGTGCTGCACTGTTTTAGTATTGCACTTCCACAAAGTCGGTGTAAAAAGAAATAAAACACGGTCATAGTTGGTGCACTAGAAGCTGACGTATATATCGTTACTCTAAAGTCCAATTTATAGTCTCTGTGTACACTTTGCTGTTCTGTGTACTTTAGAGAGAGCCAGTCCAAAGAATTTCATTTGAATATCTCTCCTAATTATGCATGCATGCTGCCCGTGTTTCCAGCGCTCTCTGGGGATGTTACATTGCACATCTTAAACAGTCATATCCTCACAGTGGAACAAAAAGGAAGAAAGAAAAATGGATAAACAACTTCAAATTTGTTAACAAGCCGTGAGTGTTTTCTTTGTCTGAACTTCCCTGTCTAGTATCTACAAACATAATGTGGAGTGTGCAGAGCAGGTTTCATTCATTTCTGGTGTTTAAAGTCAAGCTGAGATAACCCCGGTGACCTCCACTCCCCCGATGTGGAGATTAGGCGGAGTGTCCCTTTAAAGCAAGAGACCATAGTCAACGATTTTCAGATTCTTTTAGATGTGAGCAATATGTGAGTATCTATGAGCAGCATCGTAAAGTGGGTTGAATTAGAACAAGTCTAATGAAGTGTAGCACCAGAGGCAGCAGCTTTTAGGGCAAATCAACACGCTTCTTAATCTCGACTCCGCAGGCATTTCAATGGACAGCATCGTTCGGGGTCCTGAGAGCATCAATACCATTTTGTCTTAGAAGCTTGAAAGGCCTGTTAGTGCTGCCAAGAGTGGAAATACCATACCCCCCCCCCCATATGTCAATAAAGTTAATCACAAACCCCAGAGGCGCGGTGTGAATTACTTCAGTCCAGGACTGGACTGGTGCCCAACTTCTGCTGTGCAAGTGTCAAACTATCAATAACAGCCTGGCATTAAATTCAGCACAAGTTTAAAACATCACAGTAAACACAAACACCTCAATTCAATCAGCTGGCTACTGCTTCCATCTACTTAAAGACAATTCACTCAATGCCTCTAAACCTACACGGCAGCCAAGAATGTGAAATTTCACACGGGGGCATAAAACTGACAATTTTTACGTCTCCCAACATGATTAACTTTACCGATTTCCGTCATAAGTTGAAAATTGCATCCGTACAGCACTCATTGTAAGGAAATTACAGAATGTGGTATAAAATGTTAGGATTTAATTATGAATTATGTTAATCTTTTGTGTCAGGGCTTCGGCTTTACTGTGTTTTCCTCGAAGCCCTCTCTAAGGCGTCTTTACAACGCTCTGTAAGATAGCTCTGTGTAATTCCTAATACTGTGAGGCCACATTGTTATTGTCGTCACCAGTGAAAAGTTCAGACTGGATTCAGGCCGTTTACAGTAAGAACTTTTAAATCTAAGACTGGATTATTATTATTTTTTATTTTTTTTCATCTTGATGTTGGATTACATTTAGATGTAATTCCAGTCTAATACTGATAATTCTGGGCTGAGCCCCCGCCAAAATAAAAGAAGGCCAACACGGATCTTCTGCGACACATACAAAAGTAAACAGGAAACGGTAATGTTTGTTGACTTTAACACGGGGATACGCAAAGAAAGCAGGAGAAACCTAGTGGGAGATAAACACAGCTAAACATTAGCGAAACAGCTGGGTCAATCACATTAAACACAGGCAGGAATCAATAGTTAGTATTTTCTAATTCGTTCATGGAAATCGCCTCAGGGGAGAGCATGTGTCCTTGTCTGAGCAAGGCCAGTTAGAGTTCAATGTGCTCGAATATCCGTATCACAGTTTGACCCCCGTTAATGCCCTGAGGACGTTCTCGGCTCAACTGAGCAACATGATGAAACAAAGACCATCGCCTCCCTGACACCCGTTTTCACCATGGATAAGGTTTATTAGATCTCAGGTCAAGGAAGCAGAGCAATTCTAACGCCAACTACAAAACGGAATATACAGAATATACAGAGCAAGCAAATTTACCCGAGAGCTAGCAGAGAAAACACAACAAACGTATGTACCCTGGTTCTGCTTCATCAATTAAACTAAGTCAAGTTCATTTAATTGTTAGCTTTGTTTTGTTTGGGTTTTTTTCCCCCAAAAACTGTGTTCGTGCTGTATGAATGACATATAAATGAACTCCTTTCAAACTAAACTCATTCTTCACTTCTCCATCAGCAAAGACTTGGCAATGCCAAGAAAACAAAACAAAACAAACAAACAAAAAAAAAACCAAACACACAAACTGGTGAGTGCTATGTCTACACATATTTAAAAACACACATTTTCCTCTCCATTGCCGGCCTCTATCAGGAGTGAAACTTTATTTCCTTGCCTAAAAGATAGATTTCTCAGAATGGTCTCCAGAGATGATGCAAATTAAAACGCCAGCTTGGTGTTTCAGAATATGGAGGAAAAAGAGAGCTTTTGCTCAAGGATGGTGTGAGGCAGCCTGCAGTGACAAAATCATCCTCAACAAAACATCTCCAGCCTTCTCTGTGCGAGAGCTCATTTTTCAATGCATTAATAATAATTATAATATTCTCAATGAGACAAACGCAGGCCTCGTTATTCATGACGGAGTGACACATTTAGTATTTATGAACTATAAATAAATCACCATTTCAGAGTCACTTTGCTGTCAGAAGATACAAAACTGTAAAGAGAAGCGACTAAATCTGTTTTATCCGTTTTGAGAAACACGACGGTTCAGGTGAAGTGGTGATGAGAGAGGATGGAGAACACAAATGGTTGATTCAATTACACTGAATTAATATATTTTTAATATATTTAGCTCGTAGAAAAAGGTTACCACTCAAACAATCAGCTACTCATCCAGCATTTTTTTTATGTACTATGATTCTTCGACTGAAAAAACAGTGAGCACGGATGAATCTTCTCTTAAAGGGAAATTTCAAATCATTTTTAGGTGAGGTCACATCTTAGTAATGTATTAGCTGGAAGCATAGTGGTATTAGAAACAGAACTCTCTGATTTGTACTTTTTTTCAGTGGGCATCTTTCTAAAAGTCTGATAAAGTCCTCTTTTTTCTTTCTTTTGTTTTGCTCACCCCGTCCCGGACTACCTCACTCAGCCCCTCAAATAACGTCAACTATCCCTTTAAGATGAGTAGAAAGACCAGCACACCATTCACAAAATGACCCTAAACCCAAGAGCAGGACATAATATGCTACACAGGGTGTCCTAAAAAGTTCCAAAGGAAATCTCGAAGGTCTAGATCTTTGTGATTAAATAATTATCCTCACTCCCAACTCCGTAGAGCCACGCCGGCCAAAATTTGGTCTGAAAAGCTGCCATTGAGCTATCGATCGTCTCATCGCAGATGATGCCAGCGGCTCCAGCAAGCCGGACCCAGCTGTTCACCATCATCACCACTGAGTGTTACAGGCTCGGCTCCAACCGCACAATGGCCACGGCTCCACTCGGCCTGCCGTAATCCGCACACCACTCGACAAAACCTGGTCCAAGGCCAGCATTAAGAAATACTGCTTTGTCCGGCGCAATCAGGGCTGAAGTCAAACAACAACTGAAAAGGCTGAGGCACAGATGGATGCTGAGTTACGCTTTGAGTCTACTCAATGCCACAGAAAAAGGGCTTAGCAGTTACCAGACCTACATAGCGTCTTTATAAAACCCAGACACATCATGTTCCCACTGACCACAAGAGAAGATGTGTGTTAATCATATTTATGCAGTTTTTATGAGATCAAAAGGTTGATGCTGCTTCAGCGTAGCCGCCATATGTTTGCTGTATTTTATATGTAAATTGCCATCAGTTACATCACCCTGCTCAAGCAGCCGCAGCCACTACGAGGCAGGAAGCTGTCCTTTCTCGTGGAGTCTGCGGTAATGAGTGCATTAGGCTGATGGCGCAGCCAGACTGCAGGATGGATGGGATCGCCGTGGAGCGGCTGCCGCTGCCCGTGAAAGGCGACAGCCTCGGGTGACATTTCTGCCGCCGCCGCTGGCAGTGTTTACCTTCAGGGTGTGGGGAGAAAACAGGAAACAGGGAAGTAGAGGAAAGAGTGAATACAGCAACGGCAAGTGTGTACAGTGTGCCAGAACAGCCGCAGGGGAATAGACTTTAGCTGCTGTGTCTTCTGGGACGTCCCCCGGAGACAAGTCGTGCTTATTCCTCAGAGAACTGACAAAGACACAGATGAAACAACCAGGCAGATGAGACAGCTACGACGCTTTCTGCCTGACGAGGACTCAAAACTGTTCAACGCGCTTTCATATTTCCTTTTTATTATTTCTCTCTCTTCCATCTTAAAAAAAAGAAGAAGATATTTTCAAGCCCAAAATTGGCTTCATTAAATACAGAGGAGTCTTGTGTGTGTGTGTGTGTGTGTGTGTCAGTAAATAGTCTTATTCCAATCTGTGAGTGTGGCAACAACAACGGGATTAGCTAACCTCAAAATTTATCAGTATTCTATGACAAACTATAGTGAGGATTATGAAGAGCTTCTTAAAAAGGAACGGCTACATAAAAAAAAGGGTCATTGCATAAAGAAAAAAAAAACACTATATGTATATGAAGAGGCTAATTAAAGGAGCAGAGCCGCACAGAAATGCAGAAACACTATCACTGAAATCTGAGAGCAAGATATAAATAAATCTTAAACAGGTCTGAAGGGTTTATCTTCAAAGCCTATGCTGTTAAAATCACCAAATAATCAGTCAAGAACTGAGTTTCAGTCCCTGAGACAAAATAAAAAGATATTTCACTTTAAGAATCTCGGCATCTGGCATTATAAATCTTGAGTTTCCACAATTTAACAAGTCAAAACATTTAAACAGGAAAAAAACAAAAAGGTTTGTAATGTGCTATAGCATCACTCAGTATCTGTTCATACACCAGCCTCCACTTACGGGTGCCCATGGGAGACATTATAGCTGTTATAACATTAATAACTGCACACATCTGCTTACTACAAAGCTGCACTGGTGTCTTATTAAACACACAAGAAATGTTTAGATGGTGCTCATAAATGCCAATTAGGGACAAGGGTGTAACTGTTAATAGCTACTCAGGCAGGCCATTTAAGATTGTACACGTCTCAAGCCAAACAAGAAGCACTCTTGACAATGAAACAGGGAAAGCAGTTTGTTTTCCAGATGACAGTCCACGCCTGCTGGCTACTGCTCTTTGGTTACTGACCTGACTTGTGGAGGAGTAACACAATTCATCGAACCTTAGAAAGAGAAACCGGAAAGGCTGATACCCTCAGACAGAACTGAGGGAGGCCTAAGACACCGATGCCACCGTCAATATCCAACCTTGTGTAGAGGCCTCGGGTTAAACGTGTCATTTTGTGAGGCTGTGTTTTTGACACATCGTCTGAACAGTGAGAAGCACGTTTCTTTCCCCACAAACACAAGAACCAAAAGTGCTTAGAGGCAAAAATGTTTTTCCAAAGCTTTCATTGGACAGAAGTTTGTGTTGGGGCAGTGTCGTGAAAAATGACTTGACTTTTTTTCGCCCCCACCCAGGTCTCTTGGCACCAGTGGGCCACCATCGCTCACTGATACTGTTCAAATTGGGCCAGGGACCTGGGAGTGTGAAGGTAGGGCAGCCTCTGCCAAAAGTGTGTGTGTGTGCAAGAAACAGTGTGAATGAAAGCGAGAGAAACAAGGTACGTCACAAAAACACCCTGCAGACGTGATTTCTTTTTTTTTTAATCACCGACGGCAGTGAGTGTAGCGGAGTGAAGGAGTGAGCAGGAAGGAAACACTGACAAGAGCTCCTTCTGATTTGGCCTCTTGTTGTTCCTGCACCTGCTCGCTTCTTTTTGTAAAACTGTAAAGGCGTCTCTGTCTCTGCTATCTTGACGTCGTCGCCTCAGCGGCTGGCCCAAACATGAGCAGGGAGGAGGAGGGCACAGCTCTATCCCTCCCCATCGTTTATTCCTCTCATTCACTCTATCATTTATTCCTGTCGTTCGCTGGCGTCGTTTCTCAAAATCACCGTCTTATTAAGTGTCTGTCAACCCCGCCATTTGTCGGCGTCTCTGCGTTTCTCCACTCCTTCATTTGCCCTTCGCACCATTCTTTCCTCCTCCTTCAGCTTCACCTTGATGGAGAAATCCTGCTGTTCTCAGCTTTCGACGTGCATTTAACCGGGCACGTTAACGAGATGTTCGTTCTGCAGCTCAAACGCAGCAATTACCGGCGTTTAAATGCTTCGAGCATCCATTGAGTAGCGAGCACAGCAATGCTTGTTGTCTTCTCTTTGTTGCCTCCATTTTGTTCCCAAATTGGCCTTCTATCACTCCTTTTCTCTGCATCTGCTCTCTCCCGATGCTTGCCGGTCGAGCCTGGCTGGATAATTCAGCAGAAGCCCACGGGGGTGTGGAAAGTGCAACTGTACTTTCCTGATATTCAAAGCGCAGTCGCCGGGAGCACGGAGTGATTAAACCTGGCAACACAAAGGACGCCTTTCGCCTTACAGCTTTCAGCTGATCTGTGATTAAATGGCTTTCTCTTGATAGCTCTTGGGGGGGCAGGTGGGGGTGTTTTATGTTTTTTTTTTTTTTTTTTTTTACTCTGTCACTTCTCATGCAGCCACATGGGCTTCAACTGCTGCTGTGGAGCGGGGAAAAAACTAATTCAAGCCTCGGAAAAGTGCTTACCTTGCATGGAAAATATATGCTCCGACAACACAAATATTCTTTGTTTCAGGGAATAATTTCAATAATAAGGTTGGTCTCCGTGCTCCATAACGTTGACTAATGTAGCGCTGACAGAATCGCTAATAAACAGCAGATCTGAGCTTCGAAATCGGTTTACTAAGCAGTTTTTCTTCGGCTGCTCGAACCTGTTGGATATTTAACTCATCAAACAAAGGCTAGCGTGTGCAAGAGCAACAGGAGTATGTGGACTTTTCCATCTTTGTCGTCGGGAGAATGCAATAATTCCATAATGATTCCAAAGAGGGGAGAGTTTCCGAGGGCGGTTCTTATTTTTCTAGATTACACTCACAACTTTGGCAGGAAGGTCACTGATGAAGGGACGTCCTTAAATCGTGACGTGCCAAAGCACAAATCGCACCGTGCGGAGCTCGAACTGAATGCATTTGATCTGGAATTCCTCTCTCTAGCCAGCAGCCATCTCACGATCTGCGATTCCCGTTCACTCATGACGTCCACAGTCAGGTCACCTTCTCAGCAGCTGGCTGTCTCCGACCGTCAGAGTTTTTCAGGCTCATCAGCTCCGACAGCTCTACTTCTAAGTAGCTTTGGCTGAAACCCCCCCCCGCAATTTATTTCTGCAGGAGGCAATATAAAACTATATTCACTTTAAAGATCACTGAATTAATGTTCTCTGTGGCAGTGAAACATTTTGTGCCAGCCTTAAGAAACTCCAGCTGGTCAAACAAGGTTGACAAACCACTGCTATTGCCGTGTAACTCCAGAGAACTGAGAGCAGGCTGTCAGCCTGCAGTGGGGATGCCTACTTATATTCCCATAATGCACTATTATTCCATATGAGCCGAGGAAAGTGACCTTAACATATTTATATATTATATATTTCACAATCACGCAGGCTGCCTGGCTGAGATCCTGAGTGATGGATAATGGTTACATGGTCACATGGTTTTAATTATAAAAGCTTCAAAAATGTTTCTCTGAACTAACTGGATCACTCATTAGTTGTTTCAACAACGTCATGGAAACCACGGGCGCATTAGCTTAGAGGCGGATTATGAATAATTCATCAGTTTGTCTTTGCACATATATGCTACATATATTATCTCGCGCTTCATTTCACACAATTACCAATTTTACTCTCTCGCTCTATCTTGAACTAAAAAACTGGAGAGTTTTAATTGACGACACTGAATCTGCTTTCAATGATGTAGAAACATTGTTGTCTCAATTGTATCTAAACATCATTTATGTTTGCCCCACTCTCATTACATCTTTTCCAAGTGTTAGCGCCAGCAAAAACAATTCAACATGGAAACAGATGTGTCCTGTTGATAAAGGAAGAATATACACGTAAAAATTGTCAAACACACACACAGACCACACACACACACACACACTCTTAGGTTAAGGATGTACCGAGCGAGGTTAGCTTTAAATAATGCATTTCTCCATCACTCACATTCTTCCGAAACAATATTTTGATGCAAAGCAGAGTGATGGACTCCATTACAGAGTGATGGAGCATGATGAGGTTTTCATAAAAGTTGCACACAGAAGCTTGATCTTTCTCCTTGACACCGTCACGCTGTGCCACAGACTAATCAGTCGCTGAGTGACAGATGCATGTATTTCTGACTCCGCTCTTTTGATACTCGGCGCCAGCCGGGCAACATGACACTTTTTTGACCTTCAGCGTCTTTTCATCTCGGCCACAGCTCATTGCTCAAGACCTTCTTGCCATTTCCAGAGTCTCCTCATTCGTTCTGCCTTCCGTCCTTCACGTCAACCAGCCCCATTCACCTAGTCAGCTTCTGCAGCGCAAATTAGCTTTAGCACTTTTACAACCTTTATATTCTTTACTGCAGCTTCTCAGCGTGCCACATTAACTGCAGAATAGATGCTGTCAGCTGTTCTGGAAACAGCCATAGGTAAAACTGAGCCCACAGGGGATAACTCGCTCAGTGCTGCTACAGACAAAGATAACATCAAATAAAGTTAAAGATAAAGTTAAGCACTAATTACCTCACTCAAACATCCAACATAACCAACTTGTCCAAGATTTAAACTTAAACTGTTGGTTTCTTGCTAACTTCTTCTTCACTGCCTTAATTTGTGCACGTTACTGCCACCAGCTATCAATCAGCTGAACATAAGGTCATCTGCATATTTGCTGTCACACTATTTTGTTTCATTTGCAATAAAAAGATACATTTCCATAGTTAATCTCGATTAAATGCATGTTTAAAATTTTATTATTTTGCATTTTAAAATAGTTTTTTAGTCCATAACATTGCACACAGTTTTCATCAGCGCTTGAATTCAATGAAGGGAACACTTAGGAAGCTAAAATGGTGTTAAATTGGCCTTTTAATAGGCATATATATATATATATATATATATACACACACATTAGTATGGTGAAATATGCACAAATTTAAAAATGTTTTCTTAGATCAAATGGTGCCAAAAGTGCCAGAGAGACTTCAAAATTGCTCTGACTGTGAAATTGTGGTGTGGTAAATTTCTTACATTTCACTAAAGTAAATATTATAGCAATAACGTGGGGTGATAAAAGGCGAAATGACGTTCCGTTCCACTGTCTGGAGTTATTTCTCCCTGAAATCCATTCAATTCTGCAAGCTAAGCTAAAGACAGGAAGGCTCATGTAATGAAATCTGTGTCACTGCTTCCTTCTGCAGGTGGGTGACTTCAATAAATACATAAAGGAATAATAAATGATTTTTTTTTTTTTTTTTTTGAGAAACACTCAAATGTGGAGCTTAAGTGTTCAGATGAAAAGCATAAGATTGGAGAACAAGCTGTGAAAATTTAGATGAAACGAAAGCGAACAAACACGCGCTGATGTTAAAACGTTGGGCGGTTAGGGTACAGGCTATAATCCCATAAATACAGTATATGCAACCCTTAACTAATATTAATGTGTAAAGTTTGAAGAGCGATTCATTACAGTCAGTCATGAGGCAACAAGAGCAGATTAATAATGCATTATTCCCTGCCTACCGCAGATGATAGACAGCGGATGAAGTCTTAGCTTCACGCTTGTTGGATGCTCCTTTCATGCCGGATCAATATTGAAAAAGATAATGAGAAATGCTTCATGCATGTCAATGCGTCTTCACAGCAGCTATGTTGGCATATTTACTTGCTTAAAATCTGGCTTTCTTTTAAGCCAGATAATATAATCACAGGGATGTAAATCACAGGCCGGTCTGCACAAATGTCACCATCAGTAATTTTCTCTCATTTTCCTTTGAGGGTATTATCACACAGACCAATTTGGGGTTGGGGTTTTTTGTTTTTTTTCCAGATCTCTTGCCCTCCACCATCCACTCCAGCAGATTGTGTGTGGTTGCCGTGTGTGTTTCAGCTCCTGCTTCCACGCCCCACGGCGGTGCTGCCGCCGCCGCCGCCGCTCAGGAAATCTGTGCGTGCGTGCACTCCTTGCCATTCACTGTGAGCCGGCTGAGCAAATTGATACTGCACTGGGATTTTTGAGCGATCTGTAAGTCCGCTGTCACGGTGATGAGAGCAGCACAAAGACAGCAACGGTGCGGTAAATGTCAGCATATCAGCGAGGAGTGACACAGAATATCCCAGCCTGGCATGTGGGGGCTGTCCGCCTCGACCCCACACACATGACAAGGCCAAACTCGTAGATACACGAGTAATCCCTCCTTGCGTAGCCTGCTGAATGGGAAACAACACAGCTTCTCTCTCTCACAGACATACACACACACACACACACATTGGGGGGAGAATCAGTTGCACAGACACTTAGAGAAGTGTACAAACTTCTCAGTTTAACTCTCTGGTGCATCAACTCTAAATCAGTCAGTCGTACCTGTCAGGAGACGCTGTATTTCAGTTTCACAAGCTGAACATTAGTTCTGACTGAATATGACAGATTTGTGTGTGTGTGTGTGTGTGTGTGTGTGTGTGTGTGCGCGCGCGTCGGTGTGAGTGTTTACGTTGAGGGGGGAGTAACAAGCATAAATATTCAGTTTCATGTGTGAGCAGATGTACCTCTCTTGCTATCACTCTCAGAATCACACCTGCACAGCTTAAGGAGAACATGATTGTCGGTTATATGTGTTATTCTGGGGAAGAAAAGTGTCCCTGAAAATACAAAGTACACAATTTGAGAATTCTTGGTTTGGATAGATAACTAACTGATGCTTCTCTTTGCTTTTTATGATGCTGACAAGTATAATTTTCCATCCTTTTATTTTTTGGTCTATCTATTTTGAATGTATGCCGGACTTTCATCAAGAAACTCTTCCAACAAATTCAGTCCGTCAGCATCAGCAGCCGCTGTTGTTTTTTTAGGCTGCTCATAAATTTTATGAGGATAGTTGCACAGACTCCTGAGCAGCGCTACTCCGGGGATGACATGGTCCACCACTTGGGCACACAGAATGCATCTATACAACAGAGGGAGTGCCTTGAAATTTGATCAACATGTTTACGGTGCCCAGAAAACAAATCCAAATGCCCGTCCCCTCTGGAGATGTGGCTTTTCATCGAGCACATTTGACTTTGTAATGACTTTGGCGAGTTAGACGGCTTCATCCGGTGCGACTTTCGCATCAACAGTCATGTTTAATGCTACTTAGCAAATGTGAACATGCTAACACGTGGAAAGGATGATATTCCACTACTCCACAGTTCACCAAGATGATGTTCTCCAGCTAAACATCAGCATACTACTGCCACTGTGAGCATGAATGACTTTTTATTAAGATGGATGATATGACACGGGCCAAGGAGCAAAGATTTAGGTCATAAACGCCGCCCCCTCCATGTTATTAGAAGGGCCAAATTAAGAAATCAAAGTACATGTCAGAGGGATTGGTTGGAGTTCAGTCCAGACCTGCTCAATGTGGAAAGTGCCTTGAAGCAACTCTGTTAGGATTTAACGCCATATCAATAAATCTGATTTGCTTTGAAATGAATGTTTTTGGCAGATTTTAGGCAGTTTATATCTCAGGTAAGAGCAGAAGAAGAGTTATTTTGAAGATAAGTTTGACTGTAAGAATGTGATTGACGCAGACAAACTTGACATAGTTGCTTACGTGACGTTACGTGCACTCGGGGGCCGAGGTTATCGAGGTCCCAGTGGTCCTGAAGGTAGACCGTCTGTGGTCCATTTCACTCTGCTAATAATACTAAATATTTGCCGTTCATATGACAAATCCATTTGTGGAATACAATTGTGAAGTCATCTGGTCATTTCTCAACATTATTAAGAGCAAATTTACTAATATTACACGATTCAAACTACAAAATCGATTTCCGTGAAGGTTCCCAGTCACCTCATCCTGGACATGACTCAGCGGTAGAACTGCATCTTAAGGAGACAGGCCACTCCTTTGAGGACTCCACTGTCCATGTTTTGGACAGAGCAGTCAGATGGTTTGAAGGAGGAACAAAAGAGAACTCTTCTCTAAGCAGAGGCTGTGGACTAACACATCATTCGTCTCCCTCACACACACCTGGAGCCATGTGAAGCCAGGGAGGGGGAGCAAACACTCTCAGGTGATTCACACCTCGGCTGACCTTAACGACTCAGATGATCACCCCCAGGCTGGGTGTCTTCACCACCGTCCTCATGTTTG
The DNA here is from genome assembly GCF_900963305.1 of Echeneis naucrates. Taxonomy (NCBI): domain Eukaryota; kingdom Metazoa; phylum Chordata; class Actinopteri; order Carangiformes; family Echeneidae; genus Echeneis; species Echeneis naucrates. The sequence continues at coordinate 22,183,837 of NC_042523.1, read as the reverse complement.
GTGATTGCCTCCACCTACTCTGGGTTTCCCCACAAGGCTTTTTGGATGAGAGTGAAACATCTTCAAACAAGATAAAGAAGTACAGTTGCTTCCTATTAACACTCCCAAGACTACAAAATCTATGTTGATTACAACAGTTAACTGCAACCCTGTAAACAACACAGCAGATGGGTTAATGTGCAGGAATCCTGTAAGCTCACCAACAATAAACCTGTCTGTTAGATACACTGGATTTACTGCTCCCTTCCAGCAAAGCTGCATTACCATTCCTCCTCTGTTAATACCAAAGCTGTCCCGAGAAGGCTGTAATACTGAGAAAAAATCTCCATCTTTGTCCAGATGGTATTAGTGCTAAATCCAATCCAAAATTTCAGAAATTCCCTCCTGTATTTTGAGTGACATTCTGGGGTTGTTTTAACACAGGATGAACTTCAAGTGGCCTGTTTGGTGACTCTAAATTGGATCAGATGATTTCAGTGGCTGAAGTAATCCAGTTCCGCAGCAGACAAATTCACCATACACACTGCACAGGTGTTGCCCACAGTCGTAATGTTACAGAACGATGTTTTGAATGTGCATATTGGTGCAGAGGCACACGCTGTCTCCTAGTGTTACATATCATGTGCGTCACTTTGCACTCACACACCTACACACGCCGCACACAGTCTTCGTCATACCCACCAGGTATGCTGCTGCTGCCTGCCCAACCCTCCCAAAGGTCTATTCTCTGTGTTCAGCCTTGAATCCGCTGATGGAGCACGATAACAGCTGTCTCTATCGTGGCATGAGTGGGTTTAGTAGGAAGGAGCAAAGGAAAGGACTGTTTCCTCCTCCTCGCACTCTCTGAGAAATGGGGCTCTGTGCTGGGAATATTGGAGTGGGAAGCTGTCAGTCTATTACCCGGTAGGGGGGGGCAATTCGAGCTTTTAGGATGGGGAAACAGAGCTTTTCACACATTTTTTTTTTAAGAGCAAAGTAAAGTTCAAGTTAGATTTGTACAAAAACAAGAACTGATAATCCCTTTTAGTGACTATACCATCTCAGTTAGTTAGTCATATCGATGGTGCCATTTGCTAAATGACACATTTATTGAGTGTGAGGAGGAATACGGCACGATCAAGCTGTGCTTGTTCATTTAGAATAAATAAATGAACAGAAATGTGTCAACAATTATAAATGGAAATAGCCCTGGGCCAAGATGGGGACAGCAGTTCATTGACTAATAAAAAATGGCAGAAATGGATGTTTTTATGGTACCATAAGGTTGAATATTAGCATGGCTTTCTTCAGTTCTGAGAAGCTATAGTGCAAGTATCAGTTGTAGACTAATTCTGTACATTTTCTGACATTAAAAATGGCAGAAATTTTAGAAAATGTACCTCAAAGTGTCTTTGTGGGATTCCCAGTCTAATTAATTCAGACTGAAAAGAACAACTAAGTTTTCACTTTTAAAAAGATCAAAACATTAAAATTGATCAAAAACTTCCAAGTAAAGGCCGACTGACATTGTTAATAAAGCCGGCGGGTGCAGGAGGAGAGCAGAGGAGAGCAGAGGAGAGCAGAGATGGGGTGAAGAGAGCAGACGAATCCCAATAACCTGGAAGGGGAGAGGCAGAAAGGGAGAAGGGGATGTTGAAATAAATTGATTGAGTTTGGGAGAACGAAGGAGGAGACGAGTCAGAGAGCGAGAATGGGTCGGTGCAAACAAATCAGAGAAGGAGGGAGATGCAGGTGGATTACGGCCTAATCCATGCCTCACTCAGTGTGCTCTTATTACATTAGAGCAGAGGGAGAAACACAGCACCATGGGCTGACCTTCTCTAACTCCATCTCATTCCACTGGATAAGACCAAATGATTTGAACTGAGCTCTGCTGTGCTGCCCTGAAAGAGGAAAATGCGCTCTACCGTACACTGCTGTGAAACCGTTATGGCACTCAGCACGGATTTAGCCTCGTACATGACGGGAAAAACTCAGACATTTCCAGTGACCTTTATTGTTACAGACATGCCGCCACAATCCATCACGTTATCTGCTAAATGAAAACCTAAAACGGTTACTAACACCGGCGGGCGCTGCAGGTTGCAGCATCGCCAAACTGCAGCAGTGAGCCCCTCCAAAGTGAGCAGACAGCAGGAATGAGGACTAATGTCTGCAGGATAACAAGCAGTCTGGAGACTGTCTGATTCACAAGCATCCTCGGCTGCAGACGGGCATGCACGAAAAAAAGTTTCAAGGGCAGCGAGCCCACACCAGACTTTGTATCAGCAGCAGCCAAGTCGAGAAATTGAGTAGGTAAGGGTTTGTTGAACTGAACAGGTACAGGTAGTTACAGTAACATCATGACGCCTGCACAGCTTCACCAAACGGGCCCGGCTGAGTTCCTGACACTATTTATGGTTAAGCCTTTTATTTAAAGGCTGACAGTTTGGTAAGGCATTATTCCAACAAGGTGTGTGTGTGTGTGTGTGTGTGTGTGTGAAAGCTGTGAAATGGGGCTCTTTCTTGAGGCAGCACGTACTGCTGTAAACTCAATTAGTACTGAACTCGCAGAAATAGCTAGATTAGAAAATATGCTGTTGTTCATTTTGGGCCAGGATATGATTCAAGAAGAGCTATGACATTTAATAAGTGTGCTTTAGAGGTGCGGGAAGAGAAGGCCAGTGATAGCCGGTTCCTTCTTGTTTTGAGGCTTCATGCCAAGCTACAGCAAGATAACCGTCTTCTCACTGCAGCTTTTAATGAACAGATGAAAAAGTGACGTTGATGTTGCTTCATTCTTGACAAGAAAGTAAATATGCATATTTGGCCGGACTTCAGGACTTCAGGGTCAACAAGAGGAACGAAGCCTAATTGACTGCGGCGGCGTCTTCCTGTGATAAATCTGACCCAGAGGTGAGAAAATCTTTTTGAGGGTGGCACCCTTTGTATTCGTGCAAGCTGTTATTGTGATAAAAACATTGGAAATGACTCCTTTGTCATTGTGAAATAGTTCTCCTGCCTACTTTGTCATGCTCCACCTTTTCCACATGTCTGAAGCGTGACCTTTCTCTTACTTTTATCTATTTAATTAATCTGTTCATCCACATTTTCATGAGTTGGATGCCACGCTGAAGGAGCAGGCTCACCAATTTATATTTCACTGCTGTCTCCATTGCTGCCAGAAACTACATGTCTTGCAAGGGTCAAAAGAATGGCGTTATGAGGGCCTGATGCAGGCATCTGAAACTAATTCATATTCAGCAACAAACACACCACCATGTTTTGTCATATTTTCTGTTGCTTAACGGCCTGGCAGCTACTGTTGTGAACGCACTCTACTTTACATTTCAAACACCTCCTGCTGTTGTCTTAATATGATTTGAATATTGAAGGGTATTAACAACAGATAAGCTTTTAAAGTGGGGTGGGTGGCGGGGGGGGGTCAGTTCTAAATGTAAACGCCAACAAACTCACATCTCCAGGAACAGCTCTTTAACCGATCCAACAGAATCCTCACAAGATCGCTCCACCAGCCAATCAATGCTTCTGCAATTAGTGTCACTCTAATTAGAAACCATTGTTCTGAGGACCGGCTGAGGCAGTTCATTCATCAATATGAAATTAAGCAGCAGCCACTTAGCATGGGCTTACTATCATGAGTTCATTTGTATTGGAATCAATTCATTTGTGTCGTTTGCCGCAATCATGCCACGAGGCTGCACATGGGAGTGCCAAGGGAGTGAGAGCACTCCGTAAGGCTCGTCATATCCGAGAGGGGGAGAGAGAAAGAGGTGCACAAAGAGGAAAAGACATAAAGAGAGCACAAACTGTGAAATTACTGCTGATTTCTTCCTGAGGAAAAGTCACTTATCGCAAATCAAACTGAGTAAATGAAAGGAGCAGTGCAAATCAAATAGCCTATCTTAACCACCTTGGCAATATCCAGCAGCTAATAAACATCCCATTCTGAGACCCCAATTTGACATCCTGTCTTGTACAGCTCTGACACAGGCGGACGCACTTCAAATTACAATGAGTGATATCATCATCGCAAATGTATCATCACAAATGTATCATTAAGAAAGATGAGAGAGCTTGGCTTTTCATGGCTGTGTCTGTCTCTGACACTTCCTCTCCCCTCTGAATGCCTTTGACACATAATCATACACATTGTCACTTGCATGCGCTCAACACACACACACACACACTTTCCTGCTTGTTTGGACCCCGGGGACGGTATAAAGTTAATACGTGTCGCGCTAAATTTTCTAACCTTTCCCACCCTGAATGCAGATATTGATACTTCAGGGTGGTAGCTGCTGAATTAGAACAGCTTTTGATGTCACGCACGGAAACACAGAGGAAATCCCGTCGCATCTAACTCGCAGTGGGGAAATTGAATTTAAAAAAAATAAATAAAGCAGCGACAACAACTTGGAAATGCATTGAATGGAACACACAAAAAGTTTGTATCCCCCAAAACACATCCGGGCCTACGCCTGTTGCATGCTTTCATAAACTGGCACAACCTTGACTTATGAGTCAGCTTCGCATTAAAAGAGATTGAGCCTCAGCCATTACTCAGTTCAGGCTTTTCAGTGGTGTTTGTACTGTTCATGCAGTTAGTGTAAATGAAAGGTGGTACAGAGGAGGGAGTGGGGGGGGGCTTCCATCAAGGGCCCTGATGGAAAAGCGTGGTGTTTTTCATGAGGCCTGAGGCATCTGTGCCCTCGCTACAGACATCACAGTATTAGTGATGAGTAATGAACCACAGCCACCTCAAACCGACGGGCAGAGAGGAGCAACATGCACAAAAAGCAAGTATGCAAATTACTGAGAGTTTTGAAACTGTTATGATGGCAATAATAAAGAAGATGGTGATCATCAAGCTGCAACTTGGGCCGAAAATGAAGCCAACATGCAGGCGCCAAAAGACTGCCGTTAAATGTGCACTTGAAGCTGGCGACAATAGGAAGTAAAACTGCGTTGACTTACAAGTCAAAATATCCAACTCAGGTCGTCTTTATTCCTGAAAAAGGTGCACTGCTGTCATACTTGTGATTTTCATTGCCACAAAAGACAAAAACTTTGCTGTTAAAGCCAACATTTAAATTAGGTACTGACAAATAATGTGAGTGAGTGTCAAGGATTTTTCATTCCTTCACAGATCTGATTAGAAAACGCAATAAATTCAACCACTGTGTCAAGTATTCCTGAAGAGATGGACAAAAGGCAGATTTCTCAAATCACATTCATTTAAACTGATTAGCTGATCTGCGATCCTTCAAACTGCTCTTCAAATGGAGAGTCCGTTTCAATTTTCTCAATTCACATGGGCCTCATATCAGGATTTAAAAAAAAAAAAAAGTGTGACTCTTCTGAAAAAGAATGGACCTGCATAATCTCAGCTACCCCCACAAAGACAGCTTTCCTCAATATGGATGTTTGCAACTAATACTTATGTATTTAAACATTCTTGGGGAAAATATGAGATTCAGAATTTTTCCTTGAACATTGGTCTGCTTCAACTCACATGAGGAAGCAGGTTGTTTTGTTATCTGCTGATGCTCTTTTTATTTTATTCCTGCATCATTTAAAGCCTCTTTACATTTGGCTCTTCATTGGGAGCAACTTGTATTACAGATAACGGAGGATTCTGTAGGCGGCTGCACTACAGCTCCCACAGACCACTTCCAGGTTCCTGCGTTTGCATCAGCGGTCAGGACGGCACCTCCGTGATACTGCAATTAGTCTTTAACAATCTGTGATTAACGACACAGCCAGTGGACGGGACGCCTCGCCTCCATCAGTCAGTAGTTTGACACCTGAACACAGACAGCTGGTAAATAATGTGATGAGTTTTATGTCTTGGCCCAAAATATCCTCAAGGCTTTGGGCAGGAGAAGCCGCTGTCAGCCTGTTATGACACATCAGGTCCAGAAAAAACTGAGGTGGGAGGATCCAGCCTCTGAATCAGGTTGCAGTGCACTTCTGCAGCATTGAGGCAAGTCGGTGGACGAGACTAAAGTTAAAGTCTGCAAAGCTACGGACGGGCCGCTCATTTAACCTTTACCATCCTGCGGTGGGTTTTTCACGTACATTAATCATCAGTGTAAAGGTTTTCTTATCTGAGCATGTTCAGACCCATTAAATATTATCCTTACATTGTTGTTTTATTGTGAGTCTCTGCGGCTCTTACAGACATCCAATAGATCACATTAATCCTTATGTTGTCAGAAAATGTAATGCTTGCTTTCGCGTGACGTGTAATCTGCTTTCCAGAGTTCATGCTCATCCCGAAACACTGAGAGACTTATAAAACTGTTTGTGCAGGCATTCAGCAGGCTGCAGATCTGTCAAGCTAAATTTGATTTCTATTACAAGGGGCAGGGAGTGCTAGATGGCCCTTGGACATGAGGCTTAGAGGATTGACAAATTGAGTCACTAAATGCCCGCTTTGAGCGATGGTACAATTTTGTGGTCGACAGTCCACTAAGGCCTAAGTCACCCCGAGAACAGTAGTGTTGGCTCCACAGCTGATGCTCTCTGGTGAAAGGCAGCAAGAGCCCAACTTAAAACAAAAAAAAAAAAGCAAAGAAAGAGAAAACATAACTCACTTTCCACAGAAAGATGGAATAAACAGTCTACACTCACCCACATGTGCATGACCCTCAACAGCTTCCTCAAACTTTTCAACATTCTCGTTGGGATTTCCTGCCTGGCACCATCTTTTTTTTTGCCAAGGTCTACTGTAACTCAGATTCTTCTAAACAACCCTGACGCAACACTCGGAGGGTCGTGGCATCTGTTTTTTGTTTTTTTTACTGCACCAATGCTGCTTTTCGTAGGAGAACTTACCATTTATTCAATTTTTTTCATCATACAACTTTTATCTAAGTTCCAAAAAAGAAAGAAATAAAATACTTTGAGGCTTGATGAATCACTGACGTGGCAATAATAACACATTGGGAGTCAGTAATAGACGACCCAAAGCTTTGGATGATAATTAAAATTTCCAAATTGTGGACTCTATTATAACACTGTGCTAATGTGTTTACATAAATTTCCCGTTTGTTGTTATTATTGCAGCCTTTTGCTGCCTCGCATCTGACTTGATGGATTCAAAGCTCGCCATCGCTCAAGCTGACGTCTTGCTATAATCATGTCCTAGAGATTCTAATTACTATGGAGTATTAGGCAAATTTGTAAGCAGCTAAATGATGCTTTTCATCCAGAAAATTACCAAAAATTCCTTACAGCATTATTGGTGCTGTAGCACCAGTCCCTAGGCGACCCTCCATCCGTCGATCCATTATTGTTTTCATCCACTTCCCCGGGGAATGAAACCATCCGCAACAGCGACGGTGCACAGTTGGTGATTTCCCAATCTTTGTGAAAGGCACAGCGTTTAAGCATGTCTACTTTGAAAGTCTCAAATAAGAGCAAACTCACATGTAAAACTTTTGCTTAGAGACCTGTGAATTTAAATACTCTTGTAATGCGGATTTGTTTTTACCTGCCATGTTAATTTTAAAACAAAACAAAACAAACACAACAACAACAACAACAAAAACAAAAAAAAACATTGGAAACTGTGAAGGAGTCCATGACCACAGCTTCATGCGTGCTATTAACTGTGGTAATTGTAGCCTTAACAATATTGCACACATTGAAGGGAGGCCCTCATTTTCTGTGCACAGTGATGTTTTGATTATTGGGGTTGGACTAATTTGTTGTCTCATCTCGATCGCCAGCAGGGGTCTGATTGCAAATTTAAACGTGGCTAATGTTAGTGATGTATTAGTGTTAAGACAAGTTCCGCAACAAGTTTGGATTTCCAGTTTCATGAAGCTCTATTGCTTGCATTTATCCGCGCCAAGATCATTTATGAGTCGGTTTTATGCAAAGGTGAATGGATTCAGCTGCGGTGAAATATGCAGAGGGGATTGTTAGAAGGCCAATTCTGGAAAGAGAGAGTAAAATTTGGGTGAGGGAAAGTTAAGGAGGAGTTCCTCATGCTTCTGTGTCTACTGCTGCTGAAGAGCTCATGAGCAAGGCCCTCAACTTCCAGCAGCTTAGACCATGATTGCACTGCTTTACACTGCAGAACGGTGAAGTGAATCACAACATTTCCATCTTGAGCGTGCAGCTGGTCAGAGTGCTATTCCTGTACGGGCGACATTCATCCATTTCCACTCATCATTAATCTATTCATCTCTTTGGTAAGTTGGGAAGTACGATGTTATGATTATTACTGAAGGGTAACAACCGAAATGATAAAAAGAAGATGCACAAGGAAACTGGAGTTACCTCCACATTCTCACACAACATGCTGGTAAATGTGCGTACCAGCTTCACTGTGTGAGTTTAGCTTGATAGTCTGCTATCTGACCCAAAGTATCATTCAACAAAACGGTGTTAGAGACAATAGTCGACTTTGGTGTTGTTTTCCGCAGCTGGAGACACTTCAAGATGAGCAAAGGCGTGAAATGTTGGAACCTTTTCTCCTAAACAGATGAACGAACAGCTGAGTATGTCAACACTGACAATGTAGCACTTTGGCAAAACTAACAAATAGCTCCCTTCAGTCTTTGCCCGCCTCTCATTCTCCACAGTGGACACAAGAGAAGCCGGTCCTCTCGCCGTCTTCAGTCCAGCTGTGTCCCGGTCTGCCAGCTGCTGGCTCGGCTCCCGAGCGCCTGTCACAGGGTCGGCTCAGAGAGACTGCTCACAGCCTGTAAAACACTGCTGGTGGCTAAAACATTCACACCATCCATCATGCAGGTGCTAAGACTGTACCTTCTTCCCAGGAGGCTTCACACATGCATACACAGGTGTGCACACACACACACACACACACACACACACACACACACACGCCTTTTAGTCATCGTTTAGTCGAAGTTATCGATTAGTGTTCTGCAATTAACACACGCTCCCACAGGGGGGGAAAAAAGAGTCAGTGCTGATGAATCGTTTGTTTTGGTGGTGGAAGAGTGTGTGTGTGTGTGTGTGTATACAGCTTATTGGGTCATTAAGGTGGAATGAGTGATAGTCAGGCCCCGAGGTGAGCTGAAATAAAAGTGCCCTAGTTGACAGTATAAAACTGCTGCTGCCCTCCGATACTGTGACCTGGGGTGTCGACTGTGGACTGGCAGAGACGTTAAAAGAGCACAACTCACGCCGACTAAAGTCTCACAGGAGAATTTACAGAACAAACAAAACACTGCAAATTATCGAGAGAAAACTGCTCCCAAAGACAAACAGTGGGGAAAGCTCATTTTTACCCAAAAGGTCAGTCACAGAGTCGAAATAAACCCAAATATAAGTTATTTTACTTCACAATACACAAAAACATTAAACAGTCATTATTTCAATTCATTCTGTGAAATTTTATACATCCAGAACACACAAAAAAACGACAAAAGTGCATTTGTGTTTCACGATCGAATTGTGTTATTTATGCAAAACAATGAAGTGACAACAAAATATATTGGCTTTTTCCTTCACAAACCCTGCTGTGCTGACATTTGTTCACTGAACACTGAAAGATGATGCCAGCTTCATAGATTTAGAGGATGAAACCAGAAGTAAATGCAGTTTAAGCGCCAGAGAACAAACTGGAGCATCTCAAGCGACTTCATATCCGTCCTGGGCAGCTCCCAGTTTCTCCGTTTTCTCCCCGTCACTGTAACGTCCTCTAACGAGGGAAGAAAAGAGCAGCGAAGAAGCTAAATCTTCAGTCGACAATTTCATTACACCCAATCCAGCTTTACTTTATTAGACATGCAGGAATCCATTTACCTTTTTAATTTAATCAGCCGAACTTTTATTAGCTCATTCATATATATATTTTTTATTTTATTTATTTATTTATTTATTTTTCCGTTAAAGGGCTCTCACCTCACAAATTCCCCGCTTGTCTTTGAAAGATTGAGAACTCAACCGAAACAAAAGCACAGGGACTTTTTTGGCGGCGAGTTAAAAAGGTCAAGAGAAAATTGAGGTTGGGATAATATATGCCTTCAATTTGTTCTTCATTTTCACTCAGCCTGAGCCTTGTCTATCTCCCTCAACAGTTTTATGCACCATTTTATTGATGAAATATATTTTTGACCGACGGCGCATTAGGCATCACCGGGCTCTTCATCCACTCCGGTCAAATAATATCTGAGCATGAGATTTGAGTTTATTCATTATCTGTTTGTCAAATCCGATTTCTTTCCTTGGTTCTTTCTTTCTCTCTTTCCTTTGAGCAGCTAAAGAAAAAGAAGCTGCTTTGAATTACAAGTGCACTCAAGTAGAACTGACAGTGGAAGCCCAGGAAAACGGATAGGCCTTGATGTTGTGAGTGTAAAATAAGTTTCCAAATACATATAGTGTTTTTTCTGAAAAGTAGAACATGTCAGGCGATGTATTTATATTTATGATATATATATATGGTCTCATGAAAAGATATTGAAACTGCATTTTTGGTCAAGTTCAGCCTGGTTGTGGTTTTACTTTTTCTTAAAGGGCCCATCTTGCATAAGGTGAATTTGTCACGTGTGTTTGATTATTCAGTAGGTCTCGGTACCCAGAAAGCTCCCAGTCCACGGCCAAACCAAACCAAACCCACCTGGCTGCAGGATTTGGGTTCTCCGAGTTCTCCCAACATATATCTGCTGTGTTAAAATAAAAGAACGAAATATGGCCCTTAGAATTAGCAGTTAGATTTTTTTTCAGGCTTTGATAAGTTTCAATCAAGAAATAACACAGGCACACGTTAGTCCATAAAATAGTACATGAAAACGAACCATGGTAACGCTCACCAGTGCTTTCTGTGCAGCATTTCATGAGCTCCATCTCTGCTTGGAGTCGAAGCTCTATGGGAAAAGTGATGATCACCGCTGCTTACATCAATCCCTGCTGTGCTGAGTCTGCTGTTTTCTCGTGTGGAAGTGACAACATGAGATCAGCTGTGCACACTCAGTGCATTCACGCAGTAATCAGCTCAGCCTTAGGAGGCTGACTGAACTTAAATTAATGACAATGGGGTCCTCCTGGCACGAGCCAGAGTCGCTGTTGACTGCTGCATCTCCGTGTATCTTTTTCAGGACTAAATGAGCTATAGGATGAGCGGACTGGCAGAGAACCCCACCGGAACGGCTCCATCCTTTAACAAGCTGATTGATCGCATTACAGTTAATTAAATATTGGCAAATTGCTCCCATCCAAGGCTGGGCCATTAAAGTTTACACTCCAGCCACATTTATCACTTTCTGTGTCTGTTTTATCTCCACCACTTGTCACCTTTCCTGCACGTCAAGTGGACGATGATAAACGCCCAAACACTTCATCTCTCTCAAATCTACATTTTAACCTTTTTTTTTCAGCTTCTTAGGATTCCCACTGGCTTTCATTTCAGTGAAGTATGACAGCCCCAATAAAGGAGTGCGCTTGTAGTGAGTCATTTCTATTGTCCTCGGTCTGTGTGTAAGCCTCAGTATCTCAACAGGGATCAGGCAAGGGGAAAATGACAGGTAAGAGCTAGGAGCGTTAAAATGACACTATCAGGCAACAGCAGAAGTAAAACACAATTGTTCAGCTGTCAGCTAAGGTGCAACCCTAATAAACTAGGATAATGCTGATGGGCAGGGTTATGTTCCGTATCTGACATGCATACGGTGTTAAGATGGCTCTCATCCTTGCCGGCGACACCGTACATACGAGAATGTTCTCCCCCCTATTTTCAACATGAGATGGTCTCTTCCACAAATCCCTTAGGTCTGACATAAGGGCTGTAGGAGAGACTGAGTTAGCAGATAGGGATGGACACAAATTGTTGTCCACTTGGGTACGGTTGGAGAGTGATTCATTACTAATGCATTCAGTTTACAGGCCTGAGGGGAAGTGAAGACAGCATATCAGCCTTGATAAGCCACAAGGCACTATTTGAAAATAAGCTGTCCTTTTTATTTGGGGAGAGCTGAGCGGTGAAGGAGGATCTGGGCTGTAAAGCACAAGCATGTGATTAAATGCAAAAGATCGAAAGCCTCAGACATTTGATGATTACTTATCAAGAGCTGGCCACGCCTTGAAAAAAGAAAATAAGTCTTATTAAAAGGTTGTGCCAGTGTGGTTTTGCACAGTGAAACTGAGAAGAGGGTTCATGATTAGTGGAACTCACAAGGGCAGAGAAGCTGATGTGGGTGAGTGCAAAAACTGGATCTGTAATCTTGTTTGTTAGATATAATTGGCTGAACGGGAAGATGCCTTCCAAGACGGGGATTTGGCAGGCTAAAAAAATGCTAATTATGGTAACACTTTATTTGGACAATCTGCCCACAGAGAGTTAACCCTCACCATTAAACAGCTTGTTGAACATTAGTTGAGTCATTGTGAAACAAATATAATTGACATCACAGTCTGTAAACTCTTTGGAGGTGAATTACCCCCCCCCCCCCAAAAAAAGCGGTTCCATTTTCTATTTATTTTTCACGACCTTTAATGAGAGGTTGTATTTTCAAGACATTTGAATGTGTCAGAAGTGGAATGGTTTGTCAGAGGCATCCAGCAT